>NW_026126517.1:48455000-49143750 GCF_943737965.1 Phodopus roborovskii | reverse complement strand
AAACAAGCTTGTTTGAAATTTAAATAAAAAATATTATCAAAAAAAATTCCCATCTATAACCAAAAAAAATGTTTCTAAGATGATATATGGCTGATATATACAGGTGATTATATATATACATATATATATACATACATACATACATAAAGGTGACATATATCTGGAAGGATGCCAGATGACAGGTAAATGATAGACAGATGAGAGATAGACAGCAGGCAAGCAAATAGATAGGCAGAAAGATAAGTAAAAGGTTGAAAAGTCAGGCCTCTCCTAGCCCTTGGCATCATCACAATCTAGAAAAAATACTGCACACTCATACAATCCTCGGTAGCAAACATCCCCATAGGTGTAGTATGGTTTAGTTCCTCTATGGCTTCATCAACTTCATGTTGCATTGCTTGTCTTTATTTAGATTGCAAATCACCTTTATCATATGAGTAGCAGATACCTATCTCTGTCCCAGGCTTTTATGAGGGTTTTTGTCCCCAAATGCTCCCTAGCATCGTAACTTAACTCAGAAGCGCTCACTGACTGCCCGTCAGGATGCAGACTCATTTAGATGAGTTCAGTGAATTGTCTTGCATAGAACCCTTGCATGAATATTAAACATCCTAGGGGACTGGCATGTGCAGCCAGTGTTGAAAACTACTTGCTACTTAATGTTTTTACATCTGTGTTCTCCAAACTCGCTTGCAGATAGAAAAAAAAAAGTGTTCAAATGAGGTACTTAAAAACATCCGAATTCACAAAGCTTCCCACGGGCATTACCCAAAAAGAAAGGATGGGCAAGGAATCACATCAGAGCCATCAGCTCTGCTGTTCCTGCCTACCCACATCAAGGGCATAGTGCCATTCTCTTTTTTAAGTTTCATCTCCTCAATGCTAACGTGCAAAGAATGGACCTATGGCAATTGATCCCTGAGCTACAGTGCTGTAAGAACACACACCTGTGTAGACTGGAGCCACTCAGCTTATGACAGCTTGTCAGAGTAGCTCCAGAAACCAACACGCTGCCACATGCTACCACACAGGAGGGCAATGACAGAGTAGTGATTGCTCGGAGTGCAGGAACACGGGAGAAATGAACTGTTTTACAGATGATGGCATAGTTCTTGCTGATGCTTAGCAATCTTGATGCTGCTTGATCTGTTTCTGGCAAGAGTGACTAAAGCTTCAGGGTCCCCCAGCCTTTGTCCTGACCTGGCTGTTTCTGAGCTGACGTCTTTACCAGGCACCATCTTGAACGACCAAAAGTAGTATTTTCATTTCTAGCCCATGTAAGAATTTGCAAATCACTTTTATCTCAATTCTTCCTTCTACAAATCTGTATAATCCTTGTGCTTTGAAGTTAAAGAAAATTTTATTCTGTGAAAGCGAAACCCTGGAGATAATTTTTTGAGATAGCAATAAAAATTGCAACTGATTAAACACTCAGCATGTACCAGGTACTGTTCTAACGTGTTAATTCGTATAACCCAGACATTAGTATGATGGCAACACTTCTGATTAATTTCCCATTTTCATTGTTTGCCCTGGGTCAGTTTAACTTTTCAGATTTACAAAGCTGGGTTAAGCTCAGCCTTCTATTAACTATGGTAGCAAACTAGCCGAATCTTTATATTGTTAATTTTTTTTTAGCTGAGAAGTTTAAAATACATGATGAGAAGGCATATGTAATATTTCTGAAAATTACACAATTTTTAAATACCTTTCATTTACATAACAAAGTAAGGTGTGTTTGCATGACAACAGGTGTCTATGGAGGAGTTACATCCCCCAGATGTAAGGCTCCCTGGAGAGAAATTTAATTTGTAAATGTTTAATCACAAGTTAAGGTGTTAATTGACATGGCAAAAATTTCTTTCAAGCAAAATTATTTTTGTGACTTGTCTTAGATATTAAAATGGAAATTAGAAGAGAAAACCAGTGCATACTTCCTGCTGCTGGTGTGCATTCAAAGTTGTATCAGACTATAACGGCATTTTTAATTTAATATTGCTCACATTTTACTTAGATGTATCTCAGACAAATGCATTTTATTAATACATTTTGAGGCAGCCTACTTCGCATGGGTGCACACAGATAACAATGCCAAAACTCCTCCAGTTCCCTAGCTCCCTCCCAACTTCATGGCCCCTTCTAACTTTTGTCTTTAATGCCCCACCAAAACCAATCAGAGCTTCCCAAATGCACGTGGGTGTGGGGCCACCCACTGGACCACAGAAAATCTAGCAGGGGCCGCATCCTAGGATAAAACTGACTGTCCTTCTCCCAACCACCATCAACACCAACTTACAGGAAGCTCTCAGCTAGAAATGAGACCTCATAAGCACCTCCCCCATCTATGCTGGATTCGGGTGCTTTTGATGTTGTTGTTTGTTTAATACTGTGGTAGGCAAGTCCCTATTTCCCCAAAGTAATTATTTCTAACTTTCATTATTTGTCATAAATGTGTAAATACTATTTACTCGGAGCGTGCTAATTAATATGCCAACATTTCTCTTTTTCTGCCACTTTCCTGTCAATAACAATTGCTTCTCCCTTTTTCCCTGGGTAGTCTTGTATAAACATCTGGCTTGCCATACATCTAACAATAGTTTTGGATTTTGGATTTTGTTGTTGCTGCTGCTGCTGTTGGTTGTTGTTGTTTGGGAACAAGGTCCTGTGTGGTATTGGCTGTTCTAGAACTTGTTGTATAGATCAGTCATTGTGTAAATCGGGCTTCCAACTCACAGAGATCTGCCTGCCTCTGCCTCCCCAGTGTTGGGGTTAAAGGCATGCAGCATCATGACCAGCTAACACAGCAGAAGTCCTTTAAGTGCACATCATAGCAGGATTTCCCAGCAATGGACTCTATGCCAGTCTCTGGCTGGTGGCCACTGATTGTGGCCACTGATTGCCCAGGTTTGTACCTCCCTGTTGTTTTCCCTGCACCTCCCAGTAATAGAAAATCACTTTGGTTGTCTGTGACAAGGGCCTACACCAGCACAGGTGGGACAAGTAAGTGTTATTTCGGAACACATCAGGTGAGTACTGAAGGTGGGTGGGCATGAGCAAACATGGCTGCTAAGATCTGGATATGATGGAAACAAAGCTCTGTGGACTCCCCACTTTGGTGTGCAAGCCTAATCCCTGCACTTTTAAAGAGGCCCTTAAGTCCCTTGTATCTTCTGCTAACACTTTGATCTGTGTGGCTGCTGCCCTCAGAGAAGGTATCTCCTGTCTGTCTACTGTGAGAAACATTGTGCATGTAAGCCTGGCCAATAGCCATACTCTGTGAAATAATTTATAAGTCTATGTGTTAGTATGTACCATATACATGTGGGTAACCACAGAGGACTTACAGGTGGTTGTGAACAAATCAATAATGGATGTTGGGTACTAAATCTGGGTCCTCTGGAAGAGCAGCCAACACTCTTAACTGCTGAGCCATATCTCCAGCTCCTACCATGCCTTTTATATATCAAATTCTACATGCTTTTGTGGAATTGATAAAGGAAAGCTTTAATAATAGGATATCAAAACAACTTTTTTCTTAATATCTTTTTCTTAATCCTTTTTCTATATGGCATACAGTAAGGTGATCTGGGTGCTCTCTGGCCCTGGACTTCGTGTATAAGATATATCTTATTTGTGTATCTACTACAGACTTTGTTAGGGTTTGTTTATCAAGTATC
Source organism: Phodopus roborovskii (assembly GCF_943737965.1). Lineage (NCBI taxonomy): Eukaryota > Metazoa > Chordata > Mammalia > Rodentia > Cricetidae > Phodopus > Phodopus roborovskii. The sequence goes on along the minus strand of NW_026126517.1, from coordinate 49,140,073 downwards.
CCCTAAAAAGTGTCATGTATTGAAGGGCTGGTCCCAGCTGGTGGCACTATTTTTGGAGGTGGTGGGAACTCCTGCTGGAAATTTTTACAAATAAATAAAGAAACATTCTGGAATTAAAACTGAAAGGGAAATGGGAAGCCCTAATAATCGGTGCTGTAAGCATATGAAACCCAAGATGGAACAGAGCAGAACACAGGGACCTCAGGACCCTCAGAGGAAGCCCCAGTACCATAGTCACAAGACTCATGAGTGTATGGACAGAAAATAAGCAAACCAAGTGTTGAATACACTGAACATCGCACTACAACAGAAAAGCAAGCAGGTAACTCTGTCACAAATTTACAGTTCCTTTTATTGTCTATTCATCAGACACCCACCTCCTGCCCAAGATGATTGTGACATTTCTCACATCAGCCCGTCCCTGCTTACAAGTTTCCAGTGATGATTAGGGGGTGGTCTACCAGAATACCATCTCCCATGCCTTTTCAGCAATTCTCCTGGCTCCTCAGAACAACCACCATTATTCAGTTTGCATTTTCACCAGACAAATGATGACTTAACAGATACAGTCTCTTATTCCAAATACCACCAAGTCACCTTTACCAGGAAATCAGCACATGACATCGGAGTATACTTCAGGAAGTCTCCCAATGCTTCCATTCACTAAGAAGCCAAAAACTAAAGCTCAGTGGCTTTCCTAAAGCTTTGGAACTTGCTTCTCAATGTCAACATTATGTCTTATTCACTTCTGCCTACTACTTACTCTCCTCCCATTATCTCCTCCCTAATGGAGATGTCATGTGAAGAGCATGGATGTTTCCCAAATCTGCAATCCTACAGTTTGCAAGATTTCAATACCTACTGTGATATACTGAATGTCTATACATATATCTAAAATGTTGGTCTGTTGAAATCCTAAACCACATGTGACAGAGTTAAGAAGTCGAGACTTTGGAGTGTGATTAGATCATAACAGTAGCATTCTCATGAATGGGATTACTACCCTTAGACTAAAGCTAAGAAAGCTTACTTACTTTCTCTGTTCTCCACCATGCTGCACAAAAGAACCTTCTATAAAAACCACTGCAATGGCTCACAGTCTTGGTTTTATACCTACAGACTTATGAGAAGTCAATTGCTCATGTTTATGAACCATATAGTCTACTGTAACTTGCTATATAGCACCCCAAACTGATGGAGACACCAAATTCATTAATGGCATTTGTCAAAATTTTCTGCCCTTTCTAGTGTCACTGCAGATAATTTGGAACACTGGTGTGGGTAGAAAACAAAAACACATCACATGACTTTCATAGCTTGAAGATTACCAGATGGCCCAGGAATCCTAAGGGTATATAGTACCCTGCCCTGTGTTCTGTATTCAAGGTGACTAGAATGTGCAGAGAATATACTCAACATGACTTTAGTCATGAGATGCTCATTAAAGTAAAATTACATTTCTCTTTGCATTTAGTTTTGGTATATCGGTTTTATATTTCTTGATGGATATATTATAGAAACACTTTTGTAGATTATGTCATGATTTTAAACAATCCTAAAACCAAGACCTCAAATAATAGTGCTATAATAAAATCTACCTCCAGCCCTCCATTCTACTAAGGCTTTTCATTTTCCACAAGTTCACGAGCTATTCAAGATGGTGGCATCTTAAGACCTAAATTATCATATGATTCTAGGTCCTCCTACTCCTTTTCATCCTTCCTTGTAGTTCCTACATTTTGCCACCATCAAAGGATAAGCTGCCTTTCTCTGGACCTGGAAATAAAAAGGATCTCCCTGCAAGCTTAAAAAAGAAGACAGAAGAAAACATAGATCCAAGGACAGCCATCCAGAATCCTGAGTGGAACTGTGTTACAGATATATGCTCCCATCAAGATTTTCACTGTAGAAATATTTTTCATGTAAGATACTGTTTGTACCAAGGAGACAAGGACATCATCTCAAACGAGTTCTAGCATCCTAACTGTGGATTATGAATCAGAATCTCAAATATCAAATACCCGGAATCACCCAGACTCATTTTGCTCTAATGAACAATTAATTAAATGGGAAAAAAAGCTTTGAAAGTTATCAGACAGCTTTCCAAGGTTCTTTTCAGACATGTATTTCTGTAAGTACAGGAAGAAAGAAAGGGAAGGAGGGAGGGAGGGAGGGAGAGAGGGAGGGGGAAGAAAACTGGAGGAGAGGAAGGCAAGAAGCAAAGTCATATAAAGATATATATGGATGTACATAAGCTTATGTAATCTTTAATAATATTATAATTAATTATATTTTCTGAATTGTCATAACAATAGCCAACATAATGAACAATGGGTAGAGTTTACTTTTAAAGTATGGAATTTCTTAGAATAATAATCTGAAGACATCAGCAAGACTGACAGTGAATGTTCCTAATACTTAAAACATGATATTCTTGTGTTAAAACTGAGTTATGGCTGCTTGATAAGACACAGGGAGATGGACCAAAGCATGGATTAAATTTTAGTAAGTGCTTGGCCTCTGGAAGCAGAGACTCCCCCTTGAGTCCCAGTGTTACCCTAATATGTTCGGTTTGGACTGGATGATGACTCAGTCAGAAAACTACTTGTTTTGCAAGCAGAAGGGTGAATTTTATGTCCAAAGCCCTCATAGAAAAAGTGGGCAAAATGGCACACACAGTTGTAATCCCAGAACCAGGGAGACAGAGACAGATGGATCCCTGAGGCTCCCTGCCCCGACAACCTAGAGAGACCCTGTCTCAGAAGCAGATGGACAGTATTCATGAAGATGATACCTGGCCTCCACTCATATATGTACCCACACATGCATGAACACACACATAAATAATAAATTAATATTTGCTATTGGACAAGTTCATTTTGTTCCTAGTCTTCTAAAACGCTATATCTGAAGCAGGCATGAAGCATCCCCGAGAGGCATGTTCAATGACATAATGCATATTAAATAAAGAATTCCAACAGAGTGGATGCTGAACAAATGCTAACCCTTAAATTCAAAGCATCAAGCATACCAAATGCAAACCTTCATGATGCTCAGACAATGTCCTGCTCCTCCCTGAACCACTGAAGCACAGCAAAGTAAAATAATACATTTTCCAAGCAGAGATGGAATAGCCTGGGCTCTCTGAAACATGGGCTATTGTCACTTGAGCTACTCACGTCTACAAATTCCAAGTCACCCTAGTGTGCCTCTCTGGGCTGTGTCACAAAATCTGAACAACATGTTCTCTGAGTAAAATGTACTCTCCCATGCCATGCTTAAGCTGAAGAATTCCTACAAGCCTCTCAAGAGCCAGCTTCCCAGCCCTCCTTCACATCATATCGCTCACCACTTCCCAGAACACCTGGGAAGTCTTTGATGGGAGCCCTGATTCACAGTGCCCTGGTGACATCTTGTTCTCCCCCATTGATCCTGAAGTTTCTTAAAGTGAGGTTTATGTCTTCTTTATCTCTATCCTGCTGGCCCTTAGCTCTAGCCTGACATCAAATCAGTGATAAAGAAATAACTGGATTAATGTCTGAGCACAGTACAATATAAATGGCCTGCGATGGAAAACCCAAAGAGTCAGTGATTTGAACAAGACATACTGTCTGTCTTCCCACAATGAAAGTTTACAGATAGGTGCTTGTGTTCTGTGATACATAGTTTTATGTCCACTTAACATAATCGAAAGTCTTTTGAGAGGAAGGAAATAAAGAAAATGCCTCTGAAAGAGGCTCTAGGTAAGCCTGTAAGGCATTTTCTTAACTAGTGTTTGATGGGGGAGGGCCCATCCCATTGTGAGTGGTGCCATCCATGGGCTGGTGGTCCTGGTTCTAAAGAAAAGCAGGCTGAGCAAGCCACAGGGGATAAGCTGGTCAGCATCATTCCTCCATGTCCTCTGCATCAGCTCCTGCCTCCAGGTCCCTGGTCTTCTGAGTCCCTGTCCTGACTCCCTCCAATGATGGACTGTGATGTGGAAGTGTGAGCCAAACAAACCCTTTCCTCCCCAAGTTGCTTTGGTCATGGTGTTCATCACAGCAATGGTGGCCCTAACTAAGACAGGTGCTAACACAACAGTGCTACACCCATTTTGTCAGGACTTGGCCTCATCTGTGCTCACAGCTACACTGTCCCAAGGAGGAGAGTCTCATCAAACACAGCTTCATTGTTCCATTGTTTTCTAATACAGAAAGGAAAATGAGGGAGAATCGCACAACGTCTCACAGGCCTGGGAGATGATCCAGTTGCTTTCTGTTCAGATCTTCAGTTCAAATTCCCAGCATCCACCCAAGCATGACAAGGTTACAAGAGTAACCCCAGCTCTGTGAGGAGTAGAGACAAGAGGACTGCTGAATCTTGCTGGCTGCCAGCTGAGCTCCAGGTTCAGGGAGAGAGTCTCACTCAAAGGAATAAGACAGGGAATGACAGAGGACATCTGACATCCTCCTCTGTCCTCCAGGCATGAGTGCCCTTGTTCATACACACACACACACACACACACACACACACACACACACACACACACCACCACCACCACAGAGATATACATACACACACACACACACACACACACACACACAATTCATAAAGAAAGATCATTTCTGAGAAGTACTACATAGTAGTAGCCCTTGAGCTTCCTAGTTACAAGACAGTCACACGATCATACACTCTACGGTGCTTATCAATGGCAAGAGGTATAATAAGCCTTTCCAATTTGGGTTCCATCTTCAAAGAAAAATGAGTGAACTCTCACTGAGAGCATGAAGGAGGAGTTCAGAGACTACCATAATAATTTGTCTTCACATGAGTTTATGAGGATATTAAACCAGGAGACCCACTGGAAGGCTTATTAAAAGAAAAAGAATGGGGTGGGGAGTGAGGAGAGTAGGAGGCAGAGGGGTGGAGAGGATGGAGGAAGAGGAGAGGATGGAGGAGGGGGAGGAGGAGAGGATGGAGGAGGGGAGGAGGAGAGGATGGAGGAGGGGGAGGAGGAGAGGGTGGAGGAGGGGAGCAGAGGAGAGGATGGAGAAGGAGAAGGGGAGCAGAGGGGGAGGGGACAAACCCTCTTCCAGGCCACTGTGTGCAGACGTCCGCGGGTCTCCTCAGCTGGCAGAAGGAATGAGATGGATGCCTGGAATCACTGTCACACAGACACCACCCCTCACATCACTGAGAGCTCTGCCTTTCTAAGCTAACCCTATGGCAAAGACCTCACGTCCTCCTGATATCACATGGAGATCAGAGATTCTCAGACCCCATGGGTCACAAACAATTATAAGAAGTTATGGAAGGGGAGGAGACACATCACAGGTATCTGACATTCTCTCTGGAGGCTCGGCAACTGCTCCTCAGACAGCATGCTACTTGACACTTGATGTGTATTATTTGAAGATGACTCAGTCCCCCACAGTGGAGAACTCATATCTCTTTCCTCTCACATACAGAAATTTCTGTGACTAGTTTTTGCCACTGAGTGGAGGGGGAATGGCCATGCCATCAGCCTTGTCTCTTGCCACTGGACAGCTGGGAACCTGCAGGTGTCTGGATGATGGACGCTGCTCTATCATCCTGTACACAGTGGATGGCGGAGCTCTCTCTCTCTCCCCTCTGGCTGCTTTCTGAAACCAGTACTAATGCTCCCAACCCAGGACCAGGGAATCTCTCTTGGCTTCAGACAACAACTGGTACATGCTAATCCATTTGATAACATTCCCCCCTCCTGTGAGGGTCATCATTAACAAACTCAGGTGTCACACTTAAACATAGACAAAGAAGGCTTCCTGTCCCCTGAGTAGAAATAATGGCAAGGTTGAAAAGGACCCATGGCCTGAGGATCCAAATGAACTTTTGTTGCTGGAAGCCACTGAACATGGCTTGTGAGCCTTCGTTTTAAGAAAGTGTCAATATTTTATACTGAGATATATCAATTTCTAGCTCATGTTATTTTTTCTTAAATTTTAGTTATTTCCCTTTACTCATTCTTTTGGCTTTATTTAAATTCATACACACATACAAATAATAAAAAAAAACATTCAATACCGTTCCCTAATCTCCAGGTGACATTTGAAGAATTAAATATTAAAGCCACCAAACCCTGACTTACATAACTATGATAAGCCATGACATTTCCCAAATGAGTCTATAAAAACTACATAGATGATAGACCCTGTCAACGCTTGGGGGACAGAGCAAAGATTTCTCTGCAAAAGAAATGTGTGAATTCTCCCTTTGAAACTGTCATTTATATATCCACATTTTACATTTTCAGGAGTAAAATGAATATAAGTGAAATATGCAATTAGAAACTTTTCTCTGGTTAGGTAAAAATTCAGACACATTCCCAGCCTCTCCTGGTAACTCTCCACCATGGAATGGATTCACATAGAGTTTACAATTATTTTAGAATGCTTTTATTGGAACTGAATGGCCACATATAGCCTAAAGCCATCACTCATATTTAATAATAATAAATCAAGCTTGTCTCTCATTCACACAGCTTGTTATCAGTCCCAAAGGACTGTCATGTGATCCAACTTAATTCTCATAAAAGCTCATAACCTCATTACATGCATTTTGCAAATGAGGATAATGAAACCAGGAGAAGACATTCTTTTTCTGTAGGCCATATGTGTTATAGTTCCACGCCACAGAATGTAAACTCCAAACATGAATCCCATTATCCTACCAAGCTTGATACACTTGACCCCCTGCCAAGAGGAGGAGGTGATAATTCGGTCGATAAAGTGCCTACTACTCGATCATGAGAACCTGAATTCAGATTTCCATCAGCTATTTAAAAAGTAAACCACTGTGGTGCACACTTCTGATCCCAGAATGGGGGTGCACAGAGAAGGACCTCAGGGGATTTGCTGGCCTGCTGGACAGTCAGAAAGATCCAGGTTCACAGAGACCCTGTCTCAAAATTAAGGTGGAGAATGATAGAAACACCTAGCGTCCACCTCTGGCCTCCATATACACACACACTTGTGCTCACACACAAAACACTTTCCTGACCTCTATACCTCCCATGGATTGTATCATGTGCCTCTCTTTCTTCCAGGTTATCAGCCTCAGTTCTCTCTCTTTGTCTGGCTCACCCGGGCTATGAATCCTTCACAAGCAACCCATTCTGTGCTTTGGCATCTGCCATTCTGCTGGACTCCCAAGCCCTTGGTTTTCATCCGTTAAGAGTCACCATCAGACTCTACACCTTTCCCTCTCCACTCCGGATTTTAGAAATGTCAGACTTCCTTGGCATTCACTTTCAACTTTCACATCACAGACATTCCTTTTATGAATGCATGTTCTATATTAGTCACTTTTCTCATTGATGACACCAAAGACTTGACAAGAAGCACCCTGGCAGAGGCAGAATTTGTCTTGGCTTGTGGTTTAAGGAGATACAGTCTATCATTGCAATAGGAAAAGCATGTCAGCAGGCAGCTCCAGCGGGCATCTGAGACTCTTCACACCTCATCATAGCTTCAGCATAAAGCAGAGGCAGGACCAGAAGTGGGACTGAGCTATAACCCCCACATTGGAACACTACAGCCCTATATCTGCCAGCTATGTCCCATGTCCATAAAGTTCTACAATCTCCCATAACAGTGGTCACCAGCTAGGGATAAAGTGTTCATATGGGTGCCTATAGGGGTCATTGCACACTCAAAATGTAAGGTGTAGTCAGTGGGCATTTAAATAGAACTATTTCTCTATCTCGTTAATTTTTTTTCCTTCATTGTGTTTTCATATGAAAATAGCCTCCTTTTTAAATCCCAACAGAAGCTAATAAAACTGGTTTCTATAGGGTTGAAAACTGCCTGTCTATCCTAATATTGTCAACACAGCACAATCTCTGGGACTCTGCCATCCATAGACACATTACACCAGGTGTGCATCTTATAGAATATTATTGACAGAGGTAACTGGAACTGACCCCCCAGACACTGTCATTCTGAAGCAACTTGCACACAGGGTGTTATTAAGTGGCCCCTGCTAAGCAGTGCCATTCTTCTAGACAAGACACATGCCATGCAAAACAAAGATCAGATTACTGCCATTCATGCTACTGTTCAGAAAAAGAGCAAATCGGTGAAACCTGGAATAAAGTAGAAAAATGGACTGCAAATGGTCATTCCCCTTATGCCGTAGACAAGGAGCAGAGGGGGCCCAGGAAAACAGATGGCAAAATGGTCATAATATTTTATAAGTCTAATGAAAACATCCAGACTGCAAACATGAACATGAAGCTTCCCAACTTAAAAATTGTAAGTGCTCAGTCCTCCTAACTAACACCTTGGGGCCTATAGTAATGGATCAGTATTTATCCCTAGTATACAAACGGACTTTGGGAGCCCAATCCACACAGAGGGATACTCTCTCAGCCTAGACACATGGGGGAGGGCCTGGGCCCTGCTCCAAATGATATGACAGACTTTGAAGACTCCACATGGAAAGCCTCACCCTTCTTGGGGGGGATGGGATGGGGATTGGTGGGGGAAACAGGGGAGGATGGGAGGGGGCGGGAACTGGGATTGACCTGTAAAACAGGCTTGTTTCAAATTTAAATTTTAAAAGAGAATTGTAAGTGCTGGGGTTTTTTGGTTTGGTTTGGTTTGGTTTTTTGTCAGATAACTTTCCAATTATTAGTGGTGGCATATAATTTGAGAATTATGTCTCACTTTCCCCTTCCCTCGGTTGTGTGTCTCTCAAACATCAACTTTATAATAGCAATGCCTGTCACAATGTCAAGCATTTCTTCACAACTCACCCTAGAACCTTTAACTTCATTGGGTTCTAGTGGTTTCTTCCAACCCACACCCACTTGTAGTAAATAATGTCCAGACCTTCATCTTAAAACTGAGAGGGTTGAAAGAACTCTGCTGGGCAAATTTGCTTGAAGGGTTTTTGGCATTGCAGAGTTAACTTTCAAAATTAAAACAAGTGAAAGCCAATCAGATGGTGTGAAGAAGACAGACATGCCTTTGTTAGAGCCAGAGGTTAAACCAGCCATGAGGAATTGCTTGTCTGTCCTGGCAAGGGATGGATACCATACTGAAGAAGGTGAAACAAATTGAAAAGAAAAACAGAAAAGTCTCATAAAAGCCTGACATGCCTCTGTAGTGGGATATTCACTTTGTCTCCTTCTGTGGCACTGACCACGCCCATTGGGGGTGGAGCCAGGGGTGGAAGTGACCTGTGGAAGGAGATCTGAGGAAGAGCTGGGAATGCGCTCTTGCTTGCAGCATGGGGACAGGAGCACTTCCAGAGGCATCCTTGGGACCAGGAACCTGCTGGTGTTCATCTGTCTATGTTGTGAGTTATTTCTCCCTGAATAAATATCTATTCGGCCTATTTGTTTTTCCCGATACTTATTAAACATTAATATGCCTCTCCAAGCCCACACTGAGCAATGTTTGCCAGGACGAGTCCAGCAGTACCTGCCAACAGTGAAAGCCTAGGCTGCTCCGTGAAGGCCCGCCTGCCTCACTGACCTCCCACAACTGTACAGCATCTGGCGTTCTTACCAATTTCTATTTCATCCCTCACTTCTCAAAGGAAAAAGAAAAAAGAAAAGACATTCTGTCTGACATGATGACCAAGCAGCATGCCTAGTCATGCTCTCCTCAGCCAGCCCAGAAGACACTATTTCCTGACCTTCACTGTTGGTCTAAACCAACAAATGTCAAGCCATGAAGAAGGCACAATCTTCCTTACACCAATTAGGGGTCCCACAAACCCAAATGCTGCTCATCTGACCACATTCTTTCTCCTAATACTACCACCATCCTCCCAACCATGAAGCCTGAAGCCTAATAAATAGTTAACTACCAGGGTTTCCCTTTTAGCCCCAAATTTAATTTCATTTCCACTAACAATCTTCTACTTGCCCCATGACCCATTCTCCTCAACTATTGAGATGTGGGGTTCTCATTCAGCCTCTGCTTCCTCCTACACATCGCTACTTTAGGATACCCCTTTCCCCAGATCTGCCCGAAAAGTAAGAGTTCTACAAACTCAAGTCTAAGTCCTTTAGCATAGCACTAGAGGACTTCGGTCTATATGTCTAAAATAATAGTGTTATAGCATACTAGCTTGAGATTAATTAGCTTTGTTGACTAATTTTAAATATGTCACTCTAGTTAGGGTAAAATGTTGGCCAGATAGGTGGTTTAGCAAACTGTTTAGTCAAACTTTATTCTGTATGTTTCTGTGAGATGTGTTTTAAGCAAGTAAACATTTAAAATCTTGAACTTTGAGTCACTTATGTTACCCTTCATAGTGTAGGTTAGCCTTGTCCAACTGTCTGAAGGTATAAACAGATCTCTCCAAGCAAGAAGGAATTCTGCCAGCACACTGCTTTCACACTTGAAGCATAACACCAGCCTTAGCCCTTCAGGAAGCTGGCCTGCTCTGCAGATACTGAACTTGTCAACTACCATATCTGTATAAGACAATTCCTTCAATAACTCAAAACTAATCTCCCAATCCATACACACTCTACACACACATCAATACACACATTCCCTCTCCAACTGGTTTTGTTTCTCTGGTGAATCACAAAACATCAAGTAGTGAACAATTAATACATCAATTAAGCTGTGGAAAAATAAATGATAAATAAATAATCCACTGGGGGAAATGCCCTCGGGAACATCTAGTTTGAACAAGATAAACATATCTCAGGTTACTCTTCTAAACTCTGCATATGTTCTAGAGATTACAAAGGACAAGGACAAGCTATTCTGTGAACTTCGCTGAACCAGGCAAAAAGCAGAGCCAATGGTGAAATAGCTCCAGTTGGAACCACTTAGGAAACCAGGTAGACATTCTAAGAGAGACACTGTTTCATCCAATTACTCGTGGTGACATAACTGGTCGTCTGTGAATGACAGGGCTACCTGTAGACACAGCTCAGATGTAAGAAGTTTAGACACTAAGTTAAGCTGTTCTATGTAATGAATTAATTGGAACCCTGGAGTTCCTTGCTGTTAAAGAAAGACTTGAAACTCTTGCAGAAAAGATGAATCTGGTGAGCAATGAAGGTGGCCAGGCTAGCAGAAGCAGAAGCTAGGATTAGAACAGAGTGTTCTGGCTCCTATGTCACTGTAAAAGCTGTGGATGCAGGAGGCAGGGCATGGAGAAAGAGGTGGGGAAGTGGGTGGCGACAACAAAGATGTGATCATAACTGGGCATGATGGGGAAGAGACCCGGAGGAGGAAGATGGTAATGGGAGAAGACAGAGAGAAACCCCAGGGGAGGGTCTATCCAAAGTGCAGACACTCACTTTGAATAAGGCAGGAAACACAGCAGTAAGAGAGAAATGATCTAGAAGGGACAGGAATAGTTCTGGGTGGTGACAGGGGAAGCTGGGAAACACTCAAACGGGTGCATTTTCTTAGGAAAGTGGGATTCTGAGAACAAAGAGAAGTCCATTTCAGATTCAGAGCATCGGCTAACTCTCCACTGTCAGATGTTTGTACAACTTAGACAAGTTACTCTCCTCAGCCATGGTGAGGCAAAACATGCAGTGGGGTAAGAAATCAACGGAGGTGTAGTAACTTCCACATTGCCACGGTGAAGCTCAAGCCTCAGTGACTCAACAGTCAGTCTATGCAATACTTACAATGATCATCATACATGTACCTCTGTGGACCACAGCAACCCTGCCAGGAAGTAAAGATGAGCAAGGATGCCAGAGAGGGTAAGCATCCATCCTCCTTAAGGTGATGGCTGGTGCATACATGAGTACAGGAACAGATCACTAGATGTTCTAGAAGCTGAAAGTATTGGTTCTCAGCTGGGGGCCCATCAGGTTTAAACAGCTAATTATGCCCTCACTAATAAAAGAAAGGACAAAACTACTGCTATAAAAGCAAAATTATTGTAATGCATCTTTTAAGCAAATGTCTGAAAGTCCAAATACATGTAGGCATCTTGTACTTTTAGCATCCTGTGAACAGAAACCCTTTTGTAATATTAATCTTATTGTTTGGATTTCAGCAGTTATGTGAGTTGCTAGAAATTCAAAAACAAACGCAGATGCCTCTCTGCTATGTGATGTGCAAGGCAAGGGGTATATATTTTAGGACAAAAACATGCTCAGAGCCTCCTTAGAATGCAATACCTTTAGGAAAGTCCTGCATACCAGAATCAATTTGTTTTTAAGGCAAATTTGGATTAGGATTATTAACATTTGCAATGGCTGTAATTTGATTGGGGTCAATTTGAAGGCTAGAGGTGCTTTGACACACACTCACGCTTTGCTCAGTTCCCCTCAGTAGATGGTCAGGTGATATGGGAAGGATAGAACTTTGGACTTGAGAAGGTTGGGGTTGATGGATCCTCTCCTAAAAATGGCACACTAATATATTGCTGTGATTAAAAAAAAACCCACAAGCAACCTGGGGGGGGGTAAAGGGTTTGTTTTCACTTATACACCAAGGTAATATAGTCCATCACTGAGGGAAGGGATCAAGGTGGGAACCTAGAGGCAGGAACTGGAGCAGAAGCCATGGAGGAGTACTGCTTACTGGCTTGGTCCTATGGCTTGTTCAGCCTGTGTTCTTACAGCTCTCAGAACTGCCTAACCAAGGGTAGCAACACCTACAGTGAACTGGGCCCTCCTACATCATTCATTAATCAAGAAGATGTCTTACATGGACTTGGCTACAAGCCAGTGTGATTGGGGGAGGGGGCATTTCTCAGTTGAGGTCCCCTCTTCCTAGGTGACCTGAGTTTATTTCAAGGTGACACAAAACTAACCATGTTATAAATCTCAAGAAAATTTTACAAGTACTTGATGGCTAATTTTTTTTTTCACCTACAAAAGTGAAAATTAAAAACTGCCATGACAGCAAGCTTTACATGTGTCAGGATAGCCAGCCCTGTGGCTGGCTCATCACAAACAAAGTACCAGGGCAACTGACCAGGGGCTGAGCTCCTTTTGCTGGTCAGACTCAATTCTATTTCCTCAGTGTCCAAAACTTTAAACACAAAATTGAGCCAACAGAATATGCCCAACATAACACTCTGTGATGATAAAGCCCCCATCTACGCTGCTCACTTTTTTTGTAATACAAATAATACTGTGATCTTAAAGTTTTATTACTTGAAGGAAAGAAGGTGGCATTTCCCATTAGGTTTCCTTTACCCTGCCTTAACACCCTGAGAACATCTCCTTCAAACTGAGATGTAAACTGCACAAACTCTTGGGTCAAAGGGGCACTGAAAATAGGCTCAGTATCTCCCCTGAGGCTACTGAACCAGCTCTATTGGAAAATACTTCAAAAATACTGAGATTAAATGCCATGTATCATGCTGGGCTCGATCTTGGGGATATGGTGTTTGTTCAATATGAACAACTTCTGTGGTTGAGTTAGGCATGATTTACAAACTTTAATGTGTTTACTTCTGGCTAAGTTAGAAGCATGCAGTTATACAAGATGATAATGTGGAAGGAAACTGAGTAAGAAACTGTAAGAATTCCTCTACTTCAAAATTTAAAGTTTATTTTCAAAATCCTTCAGGGTAACTAAATGCCCTATGGGCAAAGGAAAGTACCCAGATATGGAACAGAGAAGGACCTCTGACTGGTAGCTGGAGTATAGAAGTGGACATAGAGGAACAGGGTCGTTTAGGATGATTGTTCATTTCATGGTCATCATCAAACCAGAAAGACCCTGACATCCATAGTGAAGGTGCCCGCTGTTGCCAAGCAACTGCTCAAATACTGGGCTGCAGTTAACTGGGTTATAGCTTCCACATGCATCTAGCATACGAAACTTCCTCGGTCTCACCTACAAACTTGGAAGAATTAACTAGAAGCTCTTGCTAAAGAACACGCTCCTCAGTAACTGAAGAGTGGTGGCTGGAGAAAAGAGGCCTGTGATCAGTCAGGGACCAGAACAATACACAGGAGGAACTATGGTCTGTCTGCAAAGCAGTACAAGGAACAGGGTGCTAAATATGGTCTGAAGCCAACAGTCTTAGTTACTGTTCTACTGCTGTGAAGAGACACCGTGTCCAAGGAAACTTAAAGCCTTTAATTGGAGGCTTGCTGCAGTTTCGGGAGGTCAGTCCACGGTCGGCACAGCACCGAGTGTGACAGCAGGCAGGCAGGCATGTTACTGGAGCAGAAGCCAAGAGCTTGCTTGCATCCTGACCCACAGGTACCAGGCAAGGAGAGAGCAAGACTGGGTCTGGCATGGATTTTTGAAACCTCAAAGTCTACCACTGGTGACACTTCCTCCAACAAGACCACACTTCCTAATCCTCCCTAAACAGTCTTACCAAGTGGGAACCAGACATTCATATATAGGCACCTTATGGGGGACATTCTCACTCAAACCACCCCACCATCACCTGATGAGGGGTTGTCTCTAAGGAGGAAACAAAGAGCACCAAACCCTGTGGGCAGCTCTCATGGGGCAGGGAAGAGCTAGGCATGCTGGGCATTTTTTATTGATGAGTAGAGGTCAGAAGCCTTGCTAGACAAGACACACAGCTCTGGAGCAGAACTATCAAAGCACAGTGCTTTGGATAGAGGACTGAAGTGCTTTTCAGTACATCCTGCAGACCCTCCATCCTACTATTAACTCATGTACAAGTTATTGTATAAATGCAAAGACATTTCACCTCTCTCATCTTCAGTGACTTATACAGTGAGGAGAAAGGACATTGTGGTACTTCATCTCCAGAACTCCTCCCACTACACTCCATGTTCCTAGCTGATGCACATATTTATAATATCATGAAAATGTGTTCACAGCCATTACACAGCCAGCCTTGATTCCCATATAACCTCATAAGGTTGGCATTTTATGACCTCCATCTTACAAATGAGAGAGGGAGAAAAGTTAAGAAACGCCCTCGATTTCATAGCCAGAAAACAAACATGAGCAGGCTGAATGGAATTACTCAGATTTAATGTGAGTTCGAAGGTGGAATTAACTAGACTTGCTCCTGAATCTTGACAGTACAACTGTGTATTATTTTATAATTATAAAAATCCATTTTATTTTTGACTTGATTTTTTTATAGATAAGAGCACTTTTAGATGTCAATCTAAATGAAAAATATATTATGGACATAGGAATTCCCTTTCAATGTTAAATACTTCCTATCCTATTTAGATGCAGAGGTGTTACCACTAAGACTAATACATTTCCATATGTATGGTATAGAACCTATGTGAGTCACTTCTACAAGAAGTTGCTAGAGAAGAACAAACCAAAAAAAAAAAAAAAAAAAAAAAAAAAAAAAAAGACAAAACAAAAAATAAAGGACAAAGACTGGAGAGATGGATGGTTCAGTAAGTAAAGTGCCTGCTACACAAGCATGTGGCTGGACTAAGTTCACATCTCCAGGACCCATGTAGAAAGCCAGACAAAGAGGCCCACCTTTGTGATTCCACAGGGGAAACAGAGAAAGCAGGGTCCTTGGGGCTCACTGGCCAGGAATCCTAACAAAATCAGTGAGTTACAGGTAAAACTGAGAGACCCTGCCTCAAATGAGGAAACACTTGAGGCTACCTCTGATCTTCCTTCACACCCACACATACAACACACAACACACAAAAGGCAACAACAGCAAGTGATGAATTAGGACTAGAAGGGCAAAACAAAACACTTGCAATGAATCTAAGAAAAATACAGAGCACATGGAGACGATCAAGTCTGACTAGATGACCTTCCTACCTGGTCAGGAAAGAGGAGTGGCCTGGAGACAATCAGCTCTAGGACAGCATGTCCCTGAATGCACAGAGGCTGTGTGAGCAAGGCAGAGCACAGCATCCCCAGCAGAACCCTGGACTGGCTCCTTCTAACTTTCGGATGTTCAGCTATCCATCTCCCCTCAGCTTCCTTAGCTGAAAAGCAGGGATGGTGGTTGTATTTAACACAACGGTTGTTACAGGGGTTGGGAGCATCAGAACGGGTAATCCAACAATGTCTGGTATGTACATAAAAGCTCAAGGTGCTTTCAGTTTATCCACCAAAAAGTTTTGGCAATTGTTTATCTCTAGTAGATTAATCAACATAATTTCCAAAGGTTTCCCCATACCAACAGCCCTACTGCAAAGAAAAAAAAAGTCTATGAATAATTAAACCAATTTTGAAAACACTTAAGTTGCAGAATGTCTGCAGAAGAGCTAGAGGGACATATAGTAATCTCGCTGGCAGCCAAAAGGATTCTAGCAAGCAAGGAAAAGTAGTGGGAGTTCAACAGTGCACCAACCATTACCACGAAGTGGAGGTGTGTGAAAGGGTAGTATTAATCATTTTTATCTGCATTGTCTCACTGTTTGAACTTAGCGATTGATTGCCTAATGCCATGTTGAGAAGAGTGTTCTCTAGTGTCCACTTGACTTCCTCCTGACATGATTTTTTTTCCCCATGATCTTGTATAATTATACTAAAAAGAAGGCAAGATACATGGACTCCTGTAGCCTGACTGGAGATGTTATACACATTAAGTATCCTGTAGCCTGACTGGAGATGTTATACACATTAAGTATCCTGTAGCCTGACTGGAGATGTTATACACATTAAGTATCATGTCCCCATCATCTTCACCTTCTCTTCCCAAAACCTAAACAGAATGGAGGATGATGAAACTGTTATATTTGGGTACAGACGTACAGTCAAGCATAAAACTACCTTCCCTCCTCCTTCATTCTTCACAAGTTTAAAGCACGAGGTTTGGGGATAGGAAGTATTAAAGGGGGTTAAGAAACAAGAGAGATTAAGCAGGAATGGCTGCCGTCCTCACAGCACCTTCATCTGCCCTCCCTCATCTTGGACAGAGGTCTTCTATAGCAGAGTATCTATCTGTCTTTGAAGCATCGTGAAGAGCCAGGATTCTATCAGAGGACCTCTCAGGCATGGGGCCCTCATATGATGCTGACCGAAGAAGAATCAGTGCAGTGAGGTAAGCCATTACTGAATACTTGAAAGTGCCACTGGAGTCGCAGGCTAGCGGAGATAAGCTAACCCACAGTGGACTGTCTTAACCTATGGTGTTGCTGCAAAAGCAACTTTCTCTCCCCAGCATGGCAGCATATTGCTTCATAGTTTGTTCATAAATCACTAACATTCTTGGGCTCTGAAAATCGCTTCCTTCCTTTCACTAGGAATAAGGACACTCTCAGGAAGACTTGGCCTTTGAATTCATTATGTAAAATTTCAGGTGGGGATTGGAGCTGGAGAAATGGCCCAGCAGTTCCAAGCACTCATTGCATCTATGGCTAGTGAGATCACCAGCCTGGGATCACAAGAGTAGTGTGATCCTGCCCCTCACCAGCTATGGCACACAGGAAAGCAGACCCCGCGATCCGCCAAGGCACCACATTAGAGCCAAACCTGTTGTCAATGGTACAAGTGAGCCAGCCCTGAAGGTGTGAGGATGGAGAGCTGAGAGCTGACCTGGCCCCATATGTCCCCGACAACAATTGGGAATAGTGAAGCTGCCCCTGGAGTGTGAATGTGAGTGTGAGTGTGAGTGTGAGTGAGCTGGACCAAAGGGCCTGAGAGCAGGACATGCTGCTCGGGTGGGCTGGCCAAGAAAGTGATAGGAAGTGTGGGGTGGTGGAGTGACAATGGAGGAAAGCTGGCAGGTTGACCAATCCAGCTGACACCAGGCTCAGGACTGGGGCTACAAGTTGGCCCACCCCAACATCCACCTCATCTATGAACTATTAGAGCATGAGAAGGGGATGAACTGACAGATCTCCATGACAGGATAATGGTGGGGGGACAAGGGGCAGAGCGATCCCATTGTCCATGGTGTGACACAGGCCTTGAATCAGACTGATGGCTCGTGGCAATGAACAGTTGCCAGGGAAGAAGAGAGGAATGAAGGGTGAAATGTATGTGGGATTCCCTGCACAACAGCACAGCTTCCACAACGAGATTCATCCTCTTTTCATTTTCTTTCTTCTTTCTCATTCTGCTATGCTTTGCTTTGCCTGTTTGTTTGGTTTGGTGTCTTGGTTTTCCTTTTAAATTTTGTTTTGCTTTGGGGGAAGCATATTGCAAGGGCAGAGAGGGGTGTTGGGGGATGGAGAGCTGGGCAGGATGAAGATGCATGATGTGACAACCACAAAGAATCAATACAAACTAGTGAAATAAAATAATAAAAAGAGCACTCATTGCTCTTCCATAGGACCACAGTTCAATTCCTAGCAACCCACATGGCTTCCACAGACACAGCACATATGTGATGTACATACATGCAGGTAAAACACTGAAACACAGGAAACAAAAAGTAAAAATCTTAGCTAGGGATTAGTTTGCTTTTGTTCCCTGTAATTTGGAAACTTTCGATTAGAGGTTAAGAGTTGATCTGGTACTGACACTGGAAGCTATGAGTCCAGTCCTCCCAAGACTGATGAGGCAATACACAGCCAGTAACACCAAGAGTGAAATGCTTGTCCCCTGCTCCTCCCCTCCCCCCACACAGAGTTGTCTTTTTCTTAAATTGCTTCAGAGTGGGTCAAACCACTGAATTCAACTCACTAAGTTTTTATCAGCCCTTGCAAACATATGGGTAATAGACAGATGTTAATTCTCCTTATATCCTCTTCCCCCATGTTCTAGTTTATTTTTATAGGTGCTATCAGGAACTCTACAGCTTCTAAACGGTTTGAACTATTGATATTGCTTTCCAGGACATTATTGGAATGAGGACTATGCTGCTATCAATAAACCCAAATGAAGGTAGAGAAAGGATCCTTAAACACGTCCCAGAACGCAAAGACATATATGGAAGATATGAGCGGATTTTAATACATCAAGTTTGAGAATTGCAAAGTCAGTCATAAAGTTAAAAGAGAAGTGATTGAAGAGCATGTTTGCAACATAAATCATACATTAGCTGTTTCTATCTGGTATCAATGTGTTTGTAAAATGCTGTAATTAAAGGCAACCAAATATAAAAGGGGACACAAAAAAGAACAGGAAACTCATAGGTGTTAATGAATGTGAAAGTGCTTTTAGCAGAGGCATGGATGAGCCTGGCTTTATTTGACTACAGTATAAAAACTTACTAATATCAAGCCCTTCCAGACCTGTGGAAACACTGTTCTCATCGCTTACTGAAAGAAAAACTATGGGGAGACTTAGCCTCTAAGACTGGCATGCTCATCTTGACCCAGAAATCCCATGATTCAGTTTATCTGCTACACACACTTGGAAAGAAGAAAACATGGATATGAGGGACTGGATGGATAATCTAGCATATACACATTTTATGTGGCCCTACTATGCAGCCCCCAAAATAAGCCAGATCCCACACATGAAAAGCAAATTGCTAAACCAACACAGATTTGTGATCAAAAATTTAAAAACACAAAAATTCTTTCTATCTTTTAAAATGAACATAGACAAGCTATCTATAACATTTATAATAGTGATTCATTGGGGGGGCAGATTTAAGAGACCTAGAAAGAAGGGTTTATAAGGGACACACCTTATCTGCTATTGAAATTCCCACAGCAATGTAACTATGCATCACTTTTCAAATACAAAATCTTTTTAATAAACCATAGCCCCCAAGATTTAAGAAGCAAGCTATTCATTTCCAGATTTAGCTAACACTGGGCATTTCTCAGATTCTCTTACCCTACACCTGCCCAGTGGCCATATATTCTTACTGAACGACCCAGCTCTCTCATGTGGAATTTATTTTAGAGACATTTTTGAATGATTCCCTAATTGGAAGTACACTGACCCCAAACCCATGTTCATTTCTCACTACTATGAATGTTAAACCATGGCTTTCATTAAAAATTGACTTACTCTCTCTTCTTTCCTGAAACTACACAGCTGCTCAATAACAAAGACTAAATCCACAATCTCTAACCTGAAATCTGGTCCATGCACAAGGGAATGAAGGGCTGTCCTGTCTATTCATTGTCTTAAAATGTCATCAATAGCAACCTTCATCTTCCCGTGTGCATAATGATATATATATTTGCTATTCTTGTTATGTTTGCTTAACACGTGCCCCCCTGCCTCTCTCTACCTCCCTCCCTCATGAGTGCTCCCATTTCTCATCCTCACCCTTGTCTTGATCAAACCCCATTTGCATTCCCATGTCTGCCCTGTCGGACCTGAGTATGCTCTATGACAGAATTCAAGAAAGAATGAGGAAGTGTCTGTAGCAATAGCTAAGGCGTGTGATTCACACCTCCACACTCTACTAGTAGTATTTGCAGCTACTACAGCCCCTGTCCTAAAGTAAGTACTTGATGAGCTCATGAATGATCCCCAAGTCCTTAGTCCTCCAATCGTACCGCTTTCTCGACCAGGACTGGAAGCTTAAACCCTGTTAACAGGAGCTAACAATTCTGCATGAGTGAGATAAGGTTTATAATACATACACTAAATAAATTTACTTTGTAGAAAGTGTCACATCCCTTCTGAGGAAGCGCTTTATGTACAGTGTGAGTTCAATGTCACAGTTACAGTGACAGGTTCTAGAAGCGGTAACTTCTGGTTTTAAAGCCCTGTGGCTGTTCTTGCTCCCTGTGCCAGTGTGTTTGAAGCATGCCCCTAATGCTGTTTTCTCTTATCTGAAGGAACATGAGGGGCTCTTTCTCAAGGGCAGCTGTGAGTCAGTGCACACAAGGGGCTTAGTGCAGGGGCTGGCACCAGATCACGTGATATCGGCTGTGGCGGTTGGTCCTTGTTTTTAGGTCCACGTTGTTACCCGGTTTTCTGCTTCATAGTAGGAGAGGAAAAAAAAAAAAAGCAGAAGCAGAGACACAAAAGGAGCTGCTGGGATTTCTAGAGCTCTTTGTCTTTGGTCCTTTTGGAATAGCTCAGCTTACTTCAACAATACAGAAAGCAGCAGCAGAATTGCAACAAAGGAAAAAAAAGAGCTGCCTACATTAAAGTCCAAGAGAAAACAAGGGTTGCTCACCCTAAAGAAAAAAAGAAATTCAGCAAAGTATTGTGATAAAAGGAATTTAAATACATGCCCAAGAGTTTCTTGTAGTTCTTCCCTTGAAAAGGCAGTTTTTGTCTTGTTTTGTTTTTTGTTTTTGTTTGTTTGTTTGTTTTTGCTACAGAAACCAGAAATGTATGAATTATGCCCAAAGAGACAGGTGAATTCCCAGAGGCCATGGCCTCAGTAAGTCCCTGAATTACAAAGTAACCATAAAGCAACACTAGAAACTACTCTTTCTGACACAAAAAAGTTGGTACTGATGGGGGCAGGTGAGCTAAGTGGGTAAAGATGGAAAGAAAAAGGAAGTATCATTTTAACATGACTGCCTCTATAAAGACTGCTGTCCACGCAGGGTCAGGCTCAGGGTGCTATGGGATGCTATGGGACTTCAGTATGGGGGCTTAGGTGCAGCAGATCTCAGCCTGGAAAACAAGTGGAGATATCTGAATGGATGCCAAGAATCCAGAGGCATAACATATATACAGCAAGAAAAAGAAAGAAGGGACACCGTGTGAGGAATTAACATGGAAGAACCCAGAGGCAAAACCATACCTACCATACCATAAGGGAAAGGTTTGGATTAAGAGGGAAAACACACTTTGAGGTCCTTCGTGTCATTCTTGTCTCTGATAGGCATAATGCATTATTCACAGTGCCACTCCATTTCTCTGATGGAAAAGCTAATAACGCCAACCTTCAGGGGAAGCAAACATCTTCCTTCCTGGCTCAGAAGAGAAGAGGTCAGGGATTGAAGGACTCTAAAATTTACTCTAACAACAAGAGATTCGGGGCTTTGTCTAACCGTTATGTCCACTACCTCCTTCCAGCAACCAATCTGCCACAAACTCAAAAGCCACACTTGGAAAAATCAATTCTCGTGTTTAATATTTATAGAACTTTAGAACAGCTGACATTATAAAAATCAAGTACATAAGTCATAGCACAAACACCGCCAGATTCTTCTTACACCGGCATCTACAGAAAGCAGAAGGCACTGTAGTTGATAACTCTCTGAATAGGTGTGGCGCTTCCCCACACCCATTTCTACGTTGCAGATCAACCTTAACAGTGAAAATCCCTCAGAGTCATGGTAGAAGGTCTCTAGAAAAGCATTCCGGGTATCTGAAGAATAGAAGGCTGTAGTTGTTATTATTAATACTATTTACTTCAAGTTTTGTACTTGACTTTGTCTCATGCATTTGGTTAATCATGTGCCACCCTGGCTAACCTAAAACTCACTCTGTAGACCAGACTAGCCTTGAACTCACAGAGTTCCACCTGCTTCTGCCTCCTACGTGCTGGTGGTATTAAAGATGTGAGCCACCACATCCAGTAACACCTCCTTTTTTGAGACTCATTCTCTTACTGAATCTTGAACTCACCAACTCAGCAAGCCCCGGGGAAACCCCTGTCCCACCTTTCTACAGCTGAGATCACAGGTGCAAGCCTTTCAGACTTTTTCACTTGAATTCTGGGGATACAAATTCATGTCCTTGTGTGTTCGAGGCAAGCGCTTTCCCAAATGAGCCACCTATCAAATAGTTTTGTTCTTGTTTCCAATAGCTGTCTATAATATTAACTAATTTAAAGACGCTGCTGTAGGACATATTATTCTTCCAAGAGTTCACAATTAGTATTCCCTGGTTCACACATGTCTGCAATTTCTGCTGACTGCCACCCTCCCCATGTCTTTCAATTTGTTCTCTTGCTTTCATCTAACTTATTGGTTGAACTTAACCTCATATGAAGCACATTAGTTCATGTTATTAACATGTACTAAATGTCATTAATAATGAAACTAATTCTGTTATACTTGGGGTTCATTTTCTCCCATATCAAAAGCTATTTTATAATGTAATTTAATTTTAGAACATGCAACTCTCTGAATATTTTTAAAGATATTTCTAATCTTGCCACATTTAAATCATAAAACCTAATCTGTATTTATATTACTATGGTACGAATTAAGTGATGTTTCTCTGGAGTCACTATATACTTACAAGGACTCCTTACAATCCCTATTGAAATACCAGCCCCATAATCCTCCCATTGCTGTGGCCAAAATCTAGTCTGTTTTCATAGTGAAGACATTTAACATTTCTCCAAATGCTGTCTTTTTTTAAAAGATTTACTTAATTATTTTATTCATCATCATTATCATTATTATTATTAGTGTGTGTGTGTGTGTGTCCATGTGCCTGTGTGCCTGTGTGTATATCTGTGTGTGTGTGAATTTATGTGCTGTATCTGCAAAAGCCACAGGCACCCTGGAAATGAAGTTGCAGGCAGTTGTAAGGCATCCAATATGGGTGCTAGGAACCATACCCAAGTCTTCTGCAAAAGCAGTAAAAGCTTCTGACCAGAGCCTCAAAAACTGACTTAACACGGGAAGCTGTACTTAAAACTACCAGCAATCCAATCCGACCTCTTCTGGGCCCACCTTAACTTTTCATGAACTTTCAGCTGTCACTGGGGCAAAGACCATGTCCTTTGTTTTAAGATGTAGTCATTTTTATGTGTATAGGTGTTTTTGCCTGAATGTATGCCTGTACACCATGTGTATGCAGTAGCTGTGGAGGCCATCAGACCCCCAGGAACTGGAGTTACGGATGGTTGTGAGCCCTATAGGTGCTGGAAATCTAACTTGAGTCCTCTGGAATTGTTGAGCCATCTCTCTAGCTTCAGACCATATCCTTTTACATGCCTTATAGCCTGTTCCTACCACTGTAATCTTATCCCACCATGGTGCCTTATGCATGGCAGTCCAGCTTCAACACCCTTTGACCTCCAGTGCACAAGACCTCCTCCCATGAGGGCCTCTGTGCCTGATGCTCCTGCTGCAGAGACGTTTTCTCTCCAGCTACCTCCCTTTGCACAGCGAGCTGCTCATAAATGCTCCTCGTGCTACAATTCTGTTGTTTCCACGGAAGAGTCAGTCCTTCCAGCACATGCTGCTCTTATAGTACCTTACCATGTACACGTCTGTGATTCTTTAATGCATAGTTCAGCCACTAGTTTGTATGCATATTCCCAGCCTCTAAGATATTATCTTCAATAAATGCTTATTGAGTTATTAATAATCATGGAATGGAAAATAAGCCTGGCATTGAAGAGTTGTTTCAGGGGCTGGAGAGATGACTCAGAGTTAGTGTTGTTGCACGTAGCCACCAGCTCCAGGGGAATCTGGCACTCTCTGCTGGACTCGGCGAGCACTGGCATTCACACACATAGTCATATGCAGACAAACATACATACACATAATTAAAAATAAAGATAAATCACTTTTGAAAAAGAGTTGTATCTACCCCCTGAGGGGATACAAGAAGTAGCCACACACAATCACATAACAGTTTACCCATCACAATCCATGATTGGTGATATGGATATGGGAAAGCAAATAAATATCTCAAAGATCAATCCCACCCACCTTTTAAAAAGACAGAATAATACCCTAGTTGCCTAGAAAGACTGCTCTTTAGAGTCCTTTTAAGGACTCACAGCCTTAAAAACTTCTGTCTTGGAAGGTTGGTCTACCTGGTTGATACATATCGACTTTGGAAGTGAGAAAAGTCATTCACAATGTTCATAAAGCCTGGTTACAGTTGGGTCGTTTTTAGAGCTGCCCTGTCCCCCACCCCTAGTTACATTTCTGCACTGCAGAGAGTGATACAAAGGCCATTACTTTATATTGAAAGCATGTCCCCTTGGTAACTCAGATCTTTCTCAATCTCTCTCTCTCTCTCTCTCTCTCTCTCTCTCTCACACACACACACACACACACACACACACACACACACACATCCTGAGAGACTTTTAAACTCTTAGAATACCTATCTAGAGAAAAGCAAAATTGGTGTTCCTTATGAAACAGGGCCATGTGGCATGACAGGACAGGACACTGCTGAATGTGACACAGGATGTTAGCCAGAGAGATGACAGAAAAGCACTACCTACAGTACAAAGCATAATTAAAGCGAGCCATGCCTGAGACATTGAAGCAAAGGGAAGATTCAAAGGGTTTGTCAGTTGTGGAATTTTTAAAAGAAAATCTTCAACAGGTTTTCTGCCTTGGGCTTTAATACTGAGCATCACACAGCTACCCACTCTGGTCTCTGAAGAGGCTTTCTCCCTGCTGCATCCTGTGGACCACCTGCTCAAATGTGACAGCCTCACCTTTCTGCCTTTCATTTCTAAAAATGTCCTTGGTGCCTCAAAGGCATCTTTATTCACACACAGTTGCTAAGAATTAAGGGCTTGAGAAAGAGTCATTAAGGCAGACCCAGGCACATCAAGATTAACAGAAGGAAAAAAATGTCACTTTCTGACCCCCTCTGACCTCTCTAGAAGAGGTTCAATTTCTTTGCACCAGCTTGGTGTGCGGGTCGTAGCCATCATGGGAGTCAGACAAAAGCTGGGAAGAGGAGAGTGAACACTTGATGTAAAATTATTGGAAACTAAACTAGGTTAAAGGGGTCCATTCAGCATCAGAATCACATAAGAAACCGGGAGGCTGCCTAGAAGCAGGATGAAGGAAGATGGATGCAGGCCTAAAGTTCAGGGACTTGGACCCAGTCCCAGCCCTGCCAATAACTAGTTCATGGCCTCTCTAAATCTCACTTTTCTTGTCGCTAAAACAGTAGAATTCAGCCTGAGGGCTGTGTATGGTTATTGATGTGAATGGCCTTAGTAAACATTAATCTCCTAATCAATATCTGTGACTCAAAATAAATAAGTAAATAAAGACTCTTCTCTTTTCAAAAGGAAGCAAATTGTTGACTCCTAGTGTCCTGGAGCCGGAGTTACTGGCAGTTGTGAGCTGCTACATGGGTGTTGGAGACTGAACTCAAGTCCTCTGCAAGATGCTGAACCATCTCTCCAGCCCCCACAACTACTAGAAGTCAATGAATAATCAAGAAAGGAAGGAGAAACACACAGTCATTCAGAGGATACTGAAGAAATAGAAGTACTAGACTCAGAAGGCCTAGCTCGTCTCTCCTGAGTCCCGTGGGTGGAGTCTAGAGGAGATTCAATGTCTTGCCCTTCCCTTGGCTATCCCATATTGATGCTGAGAGATTGCTGGAAAAAGAATCTATACTTAAGTTGCTGGCCTGCCACTTGTGGATGTTTCCTTCAAAAGATTTCATAATCATAGAAAGTGGGAAGCTAAAGCAAAGTCTACAAGCACCTGTCATCCCAAGATTTCTGCACCTTTTTAATATTTATTGAAACAGAATGATAGTTAAAAGAAAGTATGACAACTCCGACACAGGCAGTACGCTGCCAGCATTATTAAGTTAGGGTTTAAAATAATCACTATTCTCATAGCCCTAATCTCACGGAGAGTAAAAATAAATCAAAATAAAATAAAATAACCCCTAAGCTGAGAAGCATTTTTCCCACTGCCCTTGACTCTCATACCTTACATCCATGAAATTTTTAATATTGTAGATACCATATTTTTATAGAGTATGTTTTGAAACCACTAAATTAGTTCAGACATCTCCAGCGATATGACCAAGGTCCTAGGATGCTGGAAGACTCTTTCATGTTCATCTATGAGGTGGAACAGGCCCAAGACTATTTCTAATATACCACACCTGCTTTTATAAATTGCAGTGAAGGCCCCTTAGAAAGGCCATGAATTTTGTAATGTTATTTTTGTTCGTCATTTTATTTGTCTGGTTTGGAGTTTGGTTCTTCCCCTAATTGAGAAGGCTATTTTGCCAGTGCCTGCATTTGTGTTTTCTATCCACACAACTTCTTACTTCCAAACTTTGTCCTGTTTGCTTCTGTACCACTTTGACATAAGATAGAGTCATCTGGGAAGAATGATCTCATACTGAGAACTCGCCTCCATCAGACTGGTCTGTAGGCAAGTCTGCCAGGCATTTTCTTGATGAGTGATTGATGCTATCCCTGGAGTGTCTAAGAAGTAAGCTGGGCAAGCCATGGAGAGGAAACCAGTAGGCAGCACTCCTCCAAGGCCTCTGCATCAGTTCCTGCCTCCAGGTTCCTGCTCTGACTTCCTGCCATGGATTCCCTTCATAATAGACTGTTGCTTTCAGTCATGGTGTATTATCACAGCAATAGAGACTAAATAAGACAACATAACTCTAAAAGCTCATGAGAAAAAAATCATTAAACCCTCCTCAGTTTTGACTAATGAGCTGCAAATGCAAAACCCTTCAAACTCTCAATGGGAAAGGGGCTTTTTCTGCTGTTTTAACCCCTGTGGCACATCAAACAGTATCTGAGGAGTCAAGAAACTAATCAGAATTGTTCCCGATGCAACATTGCTTTGCTTGTCAGTAAGGACCAAGAACAAGTTCCCCTGGCCTTGAGGCTATGATCTCAAACATTTTCTATGATCCATTTGCATAGAGAGACAAAACCACTCATCCTCCAAAAGTCATTTCATGCTTGCTTCAACCATCAGGCAAACTGTCCCCCAATGAGCCAGAAACTCTCTGTAGGCTAGGTACTAACATATTAACTTAAGCTGCTTGATGCCACATAGACTCTAAAATAGCAAGCAAAGATGTTCCATACTGCAGGAATGACTCTAAACAATAGATTCTATTTGTTCTTGAGGAATGAGGCTTAAGGACTAAATCTCAGTCCCTAGTGACAGCAGCTTTCAAAGTAAGCCATACAGAATCATTAGTAGTGGTTTAATCACTTTTGAGCATTTAAACTATTCAAAAACATGATTATCATTATTAGTGACATTTATGGGGTCCTTGATGATGTTTTATATCTTGTAATAACTATGGAGGCTTTTGAGTTAGGTAAGAATTTCTCTTCGTTGGGGAAGCTCATTCATAAAGTGCTTACCTCACA
Organism: Phodopus roborovskii; assembly: GCF_943737965.1. NCBI lineage: Eukaryota > Metazoa > Chordata > Mammalia > Rodentia > Cricetidae > Phodopus > Phodopus roborovskii. The sequence continues at coordinate 49,112,281 of NW_026126517.1, read as the reverse complement.
CTATAAGGACCTGGGTTCAAACCCCTTACCTACACAGAAAAGGCCAGCTGTGTTTAGTGCAGGCTAGCAGTCCAGCACTAGAGAGATGGAGACAGAAGCTACCTTGGACTCTCTGAAAAGTTAGCCTAGCTGACTTTGCCAGACCAGGCAGCAATCTCCCAAACTATAGTGGCCACTGGAAATATGGTCCAGCAATTAAGAGTACTTAGAGTTCTTACAAAGGACCAAGGTTCACTTCCCAGCAGCCACATAGCAGCTTACAACTATCTAGTTGTAACTCTAGTTCCAGGGGATCTGACACCTTCTCCTGGCCTCTGCAGGCAAAAATAAAACAAAAATTAATAATTTTGTTTTCCAAGACAGGGTTTCTCTGTGTAGCTTTGTAGATCAGGCTGGCCTCAAACTCACAGAGATCCACCTCCCTCTGCCCCCAAGTGCTGAGATTAAAGACATGTGCCACCACAGCCTGGTCAAATATCAGTATTTTAAAAAGATTGACAGATCCTTAAGAATGACATTCAGGGTTGATCTGTGACCTCCTTGTGTATACACACATTTGTAGACACATGAAGACACACAACAAGAAGTATACATAACATACTCACACATTTACATGCACACACTCACACCACTCCCTTAAACAAGAAGCGAATTCAGGGAACAAAAGGCAGTCTATCAAGGGGTTGTGACCATTGTCTTTGAAAGCTCACACCTTTGTCCAAAGGTGCTCTCAGCTGAAGAGGAGCATGCAGTGATAAAAAGCTGGCCCAGTGCAGAGGTCACTGACTCTTCAAAGCTGTTCACACAGAAGTGAGTGGTATGGAAGGACCGTTCATTGATTCCTCAGCTGTGCTGGCCTTCGAGAAGCAAAGGCATCTGTTCCAGCAAGGTGTGCAATTGCACAGAACATGAAGAAAGAGGCCTGGGACAGGTAGTTGGGAGGCTGCCAACCTTGTTTTATACTATTGTGGGACATCTGCACCCCACCCCCCCCACCCCCACCCCCCCCCTACTTGGAAGTCAGCAGACTAGGAAACAATGACAATCCTCTTTGATCCCACCTACAGAAAGGAAGGAGAGCTAGCTTCCACCCTCAAATGTGAAGCTGTTTCCATGAAGAAAAGTGGATAAACCAACTTAGATAATGTAAGCAGGAGTCATGAGAAATTGAAGGAAGAAGACAGAGGAGTGGCAAATGTAGAAAACAAAATGAAAACACAAGGAATTGGAGTTGGAGCTGGGAATAAGCAAGTATTCTCACAGTATTTCGTAAAGTCACAAATGTAAGAACTGCTTTCAGGATCCTTGATGAATGTCCCCGCTACACAATGGTCACCAGGCTGTGTGAAGCTCCTCGGGTGACAACAGGTGTACAAATAGGAGATGTGGTTTCTTCTCACTTCTGGCTGAAACTTGTTAGCATTCTGAACAGCTCTTTGAAAAGTGATAAACACATCTCAGCCAGTTTCATAAGTAAGCAAGCCATACAAATGTCCATAATTATCTGCCACTTATACCACAAAACAGCTACAAAGAATAAAAATGTACTGCTTGAAAATGGGAAGTTAATAGGATGGCTTCCACCATATTTTGTGTGACTGAGGCACCCCATTGCACAGTCTGGGAAGACCCCTTCATGGGCTCCTTTGGGCTAGAGGAAGTCATGTTCCCCTATCCAAACTTACATAGGGAAAGGACAAGAAGAGACCATAGCTTGGAGGGCCTAAATCACATCTTTCAATCAACCAGAAATTTGAAGTGTGACAAAGGACAGTTTCATTTTGTGAGGATCCTCCTCTTATCCACAGCTTCATACCAGAGAGACCAGCAGACTGTTAATCACCTACATCCTGCATCCCACCTGCATCCCACCTCAGCATTCATCTAGGAGCAGTGAGTGACAAGGAGATGAAGCAAAGAAGGGCTCAAAGAACCGAAGTAAGGTTGGCAGGTGTCTTAGTCACTGTTCCATTGCTATGAAGAGACATCATGACCAACACAACTCTTAATTGGGAGTCCACTTAATTTCAGAGGTTTAGTCTATTACCATCATGATGTTGGGCATAGCCGCAGGCAGCAGACAAGCAGGCACTGGAGCAGTAACTGAGAGCAATATCCTGATCTGTAGGCAGACAGAGAAAGCTGACCTGGTGTGAGCTTGTTGAAACCTTCAAGCCCACTCCCAGCCACACACTTCCTCCAACAAGGCCACACCTACTCCAACAAGGCCACAACCCCTAATCCTTCTCAAAGGGTACCACTTTCTGGGAACTAACTATTCAAATATACGAGCCTATGGAAGTCATTCTTAGTCAAACTACCACAACCAGCCAGGGATGCCAACATCATGGCAATAACAAAGATCTATGTAACTGAAGTAAGAACCAAAGAGGAAAATCTTACAAACCGTGAGTAGAAAAAGGTACTAGGCAAGTTGACACCCTCTCAAAACCATCCCAAACATCCCATCTCCCTCACTCCCTAAACTGGGCAGCAGATAAACAGGCAAAATGTTGCTAGAGTTTCTTGTCCTGCCAGGTCCTGCCGCCCTCCTGCCCCAAATAAACACTTAAAGACTTATATTAATTATTAAACTGTTGGCTGATGGCTAGGGCTTCATACTGCCTAGCTCTGTCTTAATTATTAACCCATTTCTATAAATCTATATATTTCTACATGGTCTTGGCTTACTGGAGAATGCTCCTTTGGCAGCTACATGGCATCTCCTTGCAGTCTCTCTCTGCCTACCTTTCCAAGAATTTTCCTCGTCTCCTAGTCCTACCTATCTTCCTGGCTCTATTGGCTAAACAGTGTTTTATTCATCAACCAATAAAAGAAACATATATACAGAAGGACATCCCCCATCAGGAAAAGGAGCATATTAAGGTATAGTTTTCTTACTTTCTGCTTTGCACTGTATTCTTAATTTATATGTTTTATCCTGTATAAAATCTGATGGTACAAAAGGAAAGGAACTTTCCTTTTTCCATATTCATCATAAATGCTAACACACAGCCTGGCATTTCCTGATTTAATTACAAGTACTTAGGAACCATGCAAGTAAAAAGATACCAAGGAGAGGGTGGACCACAAAGGGATGCTTTGGTGAAGTACTGACAGCAAGTGAGACAAAAACACAATCGGAAAGGGAAACAGGTGTTCAACAAAGGAAAGACAGAACCCCTGTGGCTGGGGTAATGGGATTTCCACCCTGCACATTCTACAGAGGGGCTTGAATAGATGCTAGCAGAACATATGCTAGATAAACAGTGATTTACCCTAGGAGATGGATAAAAGCCAAAGAGCAAAACTTCATCTGAGTGAAGGCAGAAAGATGGGGTTTAAGGAAAAAGAGAGGCCATCAGGGAGAAAGCAGAACACAAGATAGACGGGATCATAGCCCCCAATAACGAGGACCAAGATAGTTGAGAGAGATGCCCAAGCCAACATGCCCTTCTCCCCTCATGCTTTCCTCCTCCCGCTCACCAGCCTCACTTAAGTCTCTATCTACTGCCAGACCCTTTTATCATCAGATTTTCCCTGGTTTTTCCAAATTTCTCCTTTACACATCTTTGACATCCATTACCTATTTCTCTAGCCTTATCAGCTTCTGAATGCTTAAACTTTAGGCTCCTAACTGAATCCTTTCTGTGTTGTATTCTATCTACATATAAGATTAAAAAAAAAAAAGCACGACATGAGACGTTCAAAAGGTACAGGTTACAGAGACATATAATGTTGCTAAACCCAATATTTAAAACTTTATTTTATTTTACCATATGTGTGTGAGTGTTTTGCCTCCATGCATGTATACACCACGTGACTGTGGAGGCCAGAAGAGGGTGTTTGAACCCCTGGACCTGTCAGATGTTTGCGAGCTTCCATGCTGAGAACCGAACCCAGATCCCCTCCCTGCAAGAGCACCTAGTGCTCTTAACTGCTGAGCCATCTCTCCAGATCCCTAATATTTAAAACTTTTTTTTAATTAAAAACTAAGACTTCTGGGTCAGTGAAACAAAGAAAGAAAGAGCTCTTACAACTGATAACACAGAAATATACAAGTTCAGAAGGTGGACTGATGAACAATTTGCCAACAAATTGGACAATTTGCACGAAATGAACAAATTCCTAGATATATACAACCCATAAAGACTCAATAATGAGAAAATGAAAAAAGAAAATGACCAGCACATAATGAGTAAAGATTGAAACTGTAATCTTTAAAAGTTTCCCATCAAAGATGAAAGCCAAATCGCTTTACTGCTGACTTACATCAACTGCTTAAAACAAACCTAATAACAATTCCTGTCAAACTCTCCCAAAAGACTCAGGGAGAAGAAATAATTCCAAAGTCATTATACAACTCCTGCATTAGCCTTGTACTAAATCCAGAAAAGAATCTTCTGAGGATAGAAAATTACAGGCCTGAGAAATACAGAGGCAAAAATCCTCTATAAAACACTAGCAAGACAAACTCAGCACCACAAGTCAAGTGGGAATTATCTCTAGATACAGGATGATACACGTGAATATGTAAATGTGGTCACAGACTGAACAGTGAAACCACAAGTCACCTCCACACATACAGAACACGAAGCCAATAGTCACTATCCTTTCATTATCAAGAGAATTAAAACTTAAATATAGTAGTTTTAAAGGGAACATATCTCAGGACCAGAGAGATGGCTCAGCGGTTAACAGCACTTGCTCTTGCAGAGGACCCAGGTTCACTTGCAGCTCACAGCAGTTCTGTAACTCTAGTTCAAGGGGGATCTACACACACACACACACACACACACACACACACACACGCGCGCACACACACGCAAACACCCACACACATAAAGTAAAAACAAACAAATTTTTCTGAAAGAAAGGTACTTCAATATACTAAGAACCACATATGACAGACTCTATAGAACCCAACCAAAGGACCAGCTTTGACACCAGAGATGGTGGCCAGAAGGACACTTCTGTAGCATTTTTGTCAAAAGTTCCTAACCTTCACTGAATCAAAAGAAAATATTAGAAAACATTCTTCAAAGTCATTGATCCTTTACATTGAGTCAAGGTCAAACACAAAAGAGACTGAAGAGAAATGATCTAAGAGTTTGAAGTTGATGGAGACCTAATGAACTAAATGTAATGTGATTCTGAATTGATTCCTGAGCCAATCCAAGACACTAGAAGCAAAATAATTAATAATAATAATCATCATCATCATCATCTTGGCAAAACCTGAATGGTATCTCTAGTAACATTATACCAATATGAATGTACTATACATCTGTGTGAGAGCAATAGGGGTCCATCAGAGCTCAGTGCGGAGAGATGGCTGGCAATGAAGACACTGGCTGCTATTTCGGGAGTCACAGGTTTCATTACCAGCACCCACACAGTGGTTCATCACTGTTACAAAAAAGCTTGTGGGGACCTTGCCTGGGGGACCTTGGTGGATTCCATGGCAGGCAAGGGTGACCCAGGCGGAGGCACAAACATGCCTGGCACAAAGAGCTTAAGTGAGTTTTATTAGAAAGGAGAGAGGAGGAAGGAGAGAGAAAAGAGGTAAAGAGACACAGAGACAGAGAGAGGACAGAAGAGGGAGACAGGAAAAGTCCTGTCTGTCCCAGGGGAACAGTGGGAAAGAAAACATGAGTGGGCGGGTCTGTCTTTTGAAGGGGTCCTTTGCACCTGTGTACAGACTATGCAACCACGGAACCCTAGGCTGACCAGGGTACTGCCTGAATGCATCTGCCAGGTGGCAGGGGCAGGCCAGCATGATGCCTGCCCGAGTCCTTACAATCACCATCATAACATCACTTCCAGGGAATTCAACACCCTCTCTGGTATCCATGGGCACTGCACACATATGATGTGGACTTCCATGCAGGCAACATATCCATACACATAAAATAGCAATCATAATTAATAATACCAATAACAGTTTAAAATTTTTTAAAACTCAGACTATTTACAACACTATTAAAGACTAAAATGATGAGTCCAAAGTAAAAATCTATCTGTTGTTTGTCTGTTTAAATGACAGAGGAAAAACCCAACCTAACACAAAACTTTCATTTATAGGATGTTCTGTTAAAACAGCCAAACAGGCTAAATTATTGATTTTGTAATAAATATTTTGGGTGAGAGGAGTAAAATTGTGACGAAGACAGGAAAGATGCAGTTTTCCTCTTGACACACTTAGGTTCTGACAGGCATCTGTGACGGCAGGAAACAGCCTGGAACCAGTGAGCTGCTTGTGTGAGTCGGGAAGCCCATGAATCAGGAAGCCCTGGCCTGGGATGGAGGAGGACATTCCAGGATAGGCAGATACCCACGTTTTGCTCACTTCACTTTCCCAGAGGAAAAAAATAAAATTCAGACTAGCCTCAACCAACTTCTCTTCTGACCTGGCAAATGTTCTGGTCGTTAACAGTCTCTGTTACCTGCAAAACCCTGCGCTGCCCCTCCCCCACCATCTTCAGCCAGGAAGATTGCACTGACAGAACTGTACTAACGCTAAGAGAAGTTATTCACAGGCCAAGGTCTCTTTGCTGAGAGATTCTAAGTATGATAGAATACACGACATACATATATGAAAGTGTCCTAAGGAAGTGTATCTGTATCGTTTCTATAATAAACAACATGCTAATGAAAGGACTTTAACATCCAAAGAATCCCTTACAGGCCCCTGTAAGACAGTAGACCCCTGCTGTGTCTGTGAACTTCAAGTGATCTTAAGTCTCTTCTCTCTCTCTCTCTCTCTCTCTCTCTCTCTCTCTCTCTCTCTCTCTCTCTCTCTCTCTCTCCTCTCTCAACCAATCTGAGACTGGGAGATTGTTTTGTGCCTCTAGGAATCAAAAAGAAAGAAGGGAGGGATGGAGGGAACAAGAGAGGGAAGGAGGGAGGGAGGGAGGGAGAGAGGGAAGGAGGGAGGAGCAAGCCAGAACATTGTGTTTCCCCCTGTTGTAAATAAATGAATTCTGTATGTGCTGTATTGGTAAAGAGACATTGTGAGGAAAAACTGCATGTGTATCAAAAATTTAAACCAGGTTCCTAGGCTAGGCACCATCTATTCCTACATATAAGGTAATATGAGCTACAAGCCAGACTTCCTATCCTTGCTCTCATCTGTAAGGAAAACCATCTCTAAGAGTCTCTCCTTGCAAGCTTCCACTGTTGTTCAAAGGGCCTGGGGGTGTCTGACATGAACACACATAAGTGGACAGCTGTCACCCAGAGGCAGCTGCCAGGACATCTCTCCCATCCCCACCCCCTACCACCACCACCTCCACCCGCTCTCCCACAGAAAGTCTGATGATGGTCAAACCAGCAGAGTGCCTGGCTTCTACTGCTGAAGATGACCCTGTGTCTACAAAGATACTGTCTCCTCCCTGTCACCTGTACCAGTACTGCTTGGGTTTCAGAGCAGCTGTCTGCCCAGAAGAAACCTGGTTTTGCTCTTTGCAGTCTTTCTCAGACCTACACAATCTGCCCACAACCCGCCAATGGCCATGCTAGAAAATAGACTGAGGGGCTGGGAACGCGGCTTAGAAGGCAGATGCTTGCCTGGCATACATAAAGCTCTGGGACCCATCCCCAGCATCACATTCACTGAGAGTGGTGGTGCATGCTTATACTTCCAGTGCGAGGTAGGTTTATCCTTGGCTATTCAGCAAGTTAAATGCCAGCCTGTGCTACATGTGACCCTTTCTGGGGGGGGGGGGGGTAGCTGAAGATATATGGAGTAGAGTGATTGCAGGGTTTTGAGTTGGGTTGCCATGAGAATAGGGAATAGGAGGAAAGAGATTGGGGCAGGGGTGGCTCAAGACTTACAGCCACAAGAAGAAAAAAAATATAGAGTTGATTGGGTCAATAGCTGTTTTTGGTTCCTCTATCCCAATCCACTCCAAACACTGAGAACATAATACCCTCTTTCTCAGGGTATTGAGAGGAGAAAAAGAAAAAGAACACAACCATCATGTTCCTCCACATGACACTGGAGACAGTTACCCCTTTGGAGCCACCCAAGCTATCAGTAGTGTTTCCAGGCAGCGCCCTTCTGGAAGGCCAGAAGGCACTGGGTTCAATGTGTGTGAAGCTGCAGAAGCCCTGTGTACAGAGGCTGGGGTTCATCTCTCTCCATTTGGAATCATTTCAAAGTAGCAATTCAGGATGTTGTAGCTGGCTTTTTATAAAACAGAATCTTTTGCTAATACCTTTCTTTCCAAAAGAGGATAAAATCATTGCTTCTGTCAAATCTTTTTAAAGAGAGTCTGTTGACACTGCTAACAACTTAGAAAAAAAACTGCATGCTCTAAGATAATTGTACTCCATGGTTTACAATGTTCAAAGAGCTTTCACATCCATTATCTCATTTATTTCTAAACACAGTTAAATACCTCCTAACTACACAAGGGGGATCTAGTGAAACCCGCAGGAAGGCTCAAGCACTGAGTGGCCCACAGCTAGATGGGAGCCTCTCAGAACACACTTAAAATTCCCCGAGGCCTCACACTCCACCCCGAGGTCACATACCCAGTTTCCACCTGGAGGAGAGAAGCAAGCTCTGTAGTGGCTCAATGGTGACTTAAGAGTTGAAGGGCATTGGTTCCACTGAGGGGATTAAATCTTCAGGATACTTATAGGGGCTAATTTCCTTCCTTGTGGAAGATGGATGGCAATGTCCCAACACCCATAACATAACAAACAGATCTGATTTCCCTCCAAAATGAAAAACTACAAAACTTCTTGCTTATAAAAAAAACTATGTCAATCAGCCTGTCATGGAGGACAGAGCCAGTCAAAATCAGAGAAATCACTCCAGCTTTTTCAAAGACAAAATACAAACAATCCAGTAGCCACCCTCCCCCAACCCCCATATCTCAGAGTTCATTTATCACAGACAGGTGAACTCCCAGAAAGAAAACCTCCTCCTGCCAAGTTGATGGACTTTTATGAAGGTTTTTTTACAGTGGCATTTTAAGGACTGAAGATATATTAATAGGCCATTTCTCTTTCAGAAAATCCAAAAATCTAGATTTTTTTGAAATACATTAATTTAAAAACTCCAGCTGGGTGATCTAGAGAGGGTTCAGTGCACCGGCTGCTTTTCCAGGGAACCTGGGTTTGAGTCTCAACAACCACATGCTGGTTCCCAATCATCAGGAAGTCCAGTTCCAGGAGATCTAACGCCCTCTTGTGGCCACCATGGACTGCAAGATTCTTTAATTAGAATGTTTGTTTGTTTGTTTTAATTAGGAATACCAGGAAATGAAAATTGGAGGACCTCCATGGAAAAGGAAGTGATAAGTGGTTTGAGAGATAGGGGCTGGAGAGATTCGTGATGTGGGATGTCCTTACATATGCTGTGAAGATGTGTTTTGTTTGTTTGTTTGCTTTGTTATGTTTTTTTATTGGTTGATGAATAAAGCTGTTTTGGCCTATGACAGGGCAGAATATAGCTAGGCACAAAATCCAAACAGAGATAGGAAAGAAAAAGGGTGGAGTTATGGAGACGCCACATAGCTGCAGAAGGAGTAAGATGTCAGAACATTACTAATAAGCCACAGCCATGTGGTGATACACAGATTAGTAAAAATGGGTTAATTTAATTGTGAGAGCTAGTCAATAAAATGCCTGAGCCATTGGCCCAACAATAATAATTAATATTAAGCCCCTGAGTGTTTATTCAGGAAATGGCAGGTGGGAGAGAAACCTCCATTTATAGATGGTTGCTCTTCCAGAGGTTCTGAGTTCAATTCCCAGCAACCACACGGTGGCTCACAACCATCTATAATGAGATCTGATGCCCTCTTCTGATATGCAGGATGCAGAACACTGTATACATAAAAATAAATCTGAGAGAGAGAGATTTGAGAGAAATTTGGAGAAGCCCTATCAGATAATAAATGACCAGGTGGTATAGGAGAACTTTCTAGAAGACCTAGTAGAGCTTTGCAGAGACTGAAATCCTGCATGGGCAGATGAGCAGATGGCTCTGATCAGCCACTGAGAGCAGCAGGCTCTGAGCTGATTCTCCTCTGCATTTCTTGACTATTCTTGGAAGAGAAATTCAGAATGATAATTCCTCCATGGTATTAATTGTGGAACAATTCAAGGAGCTTGCAACTAATTGGAAGTTGCCAAGTCGCTCCCATTACACTACTTTATTAACTGTGTAATTCACTTCACAAGAGTTGTTGAACCTCATCCCTCTCCCTCTCCTCATTGCCAATTTCACTCTGTGCTCTTTACACAGCTCTCAAAATCCTTCCCATTCACACCACATCCATCACTTCCTACTAGACTACCCACATCTCCTTCATGGTTTCCCTGTCTCAAGTAGACCAACGCTCATCCTCCATACTGCCAGAGACAGGATCATGACACTCTTCATAAAATACTTCAGATGGGTGGATACCAAACATAAAGCAAAAGATACCCAGCCTACAATCCATAACCCCAGAGAAGCTTGAACCCTCTTCCAGAAACAGATGGAAGCAGGTGCAGAAATCCACAACTAACCAATGAGTCAAGTTCCTGGAGTACAATCAAAGTAAGGGAGGAGTAAAAATATAAACAAAGGAGTCAAGACCATGATGGGGAAACCCACAGAATCAGCTGGCCTGAGCAAGTGAGAGATCATTGACTCAGGTCTGACAAATGGGGAACCTGCACAAGACCAAATTAGATTCCCTTAATATAGGTGACAATGGGACAATTATGAGGCTAGGACAATATATGAGGCCGCTGGTAGTGGGTCTAAGACCTAACACTAATGCACAAACTGACTTAGTGGAGCCCATTCTGTATGGAGAGATACCTTGCCCAGCCAAGACATGGGGTATGGGGGTGAGGAGGTGCCTTGGTCCTGCCTCAACGAGATGATGGGACAGACAGTAGACTTCCTATGGAGCCTTACCCTCTCCATGGAGCAGGAGTGGAGGAAGAGGGACGGAGGGAGGCTGGGAGGGAGGGAGGGAGGGAGGGAGGGGGAGGGGAAACTGGAATTGGAATGTAAAAAATAAATTAATAAAAAATGAACAAAAATATACTTCAGAAGGATCAGATGTCTATGGATGACATCCTCCCTCTTTGGTGGGAATCTGTTCTCACTCTCAGCACAATGCTCTGTCCTCAGGGCCTTCAGTAGAATCAGACATACAAATAAACTTACTGTTTAAGTTTTAAAATAAGAGAAATATCACTAAATGAATGGTGGGCAAGTGAATCTGTGAGTTTCCTGACCTCTACTATTGTTTTTCTGCAGGCACAGGGGGTGCACCTGATTCTACCGCTGGGTCAGCCAGTAAGGGCTGGCCCACTTCTCAGGAAGCGGCCCAGTGGGACTTCTACATCCCAATGAATCATCCTCCCACCGCTGCCACCAAAGGTAGTTTTTAACTAAATCTCTATCATTCTATTTACCAATAAAAACTCAGGTGTCAGAGGCTGGGATGAAATCCTGCTAGTTAAGAGAGCTTGAAGAGTAAGTAGATTGACTTTGGAAGACGGAATGTCAACTAGTTGCTCCTCAACCTCTCTGACCTAGCATCACTCCAAACTCTTTTGTCACTCCAAACTAAAAAGGGCTGCCACACTCAATGTCCCTCCCCTCTAATTCCTGTGCATGGTCTCTCTATCCATTTCCCAGACTCCCTCTGACCCTCTATGATTCCTTCCTGTCCACTAGTTTTGCATCTACCTCCTGACCCAAGATTGATTTTATGTAATTAACGCAAATGCAAACTTGAGATTCACAGTGTGATCATACATCCCACGACATTCTGCTTCATCATCTGCAATATTCTACTTACTCATCTACAATCTAGAATAGCCAGTCTCACAAACACAGCATCCCAATCAGAGATTTCTTAAAAGTTGGAGGTTGAAATGTCAACGAATGCTAGTCGCCCTTATTAAATTAATGACCAATACTATTCTTAGACCTGTCTGTTCTCTCTGATGGTGTTTCTGTGATACCTCCTCTGTTCCAACATAGAAGTAATTCCACTGTCCTCCCACTCTGCTGCGATTCTCCTGCTAAACCCTGAGAGAGAATTTCACAAAGACACTAATCAGCTCTGCTGGATTTATGGTCTCAGGTGTCAGGCTGCTCTGGGCACTTAGCACTGGCATGACAGTTGGTGTTAATTGTCAATTTGACAGTTTCTAGAATCGCCTCCGTAATGCCTGAAGGAGATTATCCAGATTACAATGAGTGATGTGGGAAGACTCACATTAATGGGAGGGGGGCGGGAGCAGACCATCTCATGGCCAGGGTTCTGGACCTAGTAAAAAGGAGAGCAGGAAATGGGTGCATGCAGTCATCCCTTGCCCTCTGCTTCTTTCCTGACTAGCTGCCTCAGGCTCCTGCTGCCCTGGGTTCCCCAAAAATGATGGACTATGGCCTTGAACTGAAAGAAACATTTTCCCCATAAGTAGCTTTTGTCACAGCAGTGGAAGAAGCAATTAAGACAGCTAGTCTTTCCCTGGCTAATTACTCACTCCAAGCAGCAGTTCCTAACGAGTTCTCTAGCCTCCAAATGTCTTCTGATCCACCTGCAACATCCATTTATTCTTAGAACTTAAAATAACATGTTTGACTGACTACCATTTCCCTGAAGTTCACTATTGAATCCAGCATCTTTCACAATACAATCCCTTGGACTAGAGATGTACCTTAGGGGTGGAGCACATGTCTAACACACATAAAGCTCTGGATTTAATCCCTAGCACACCCAAAGAAAAATAGTAATAGTTCCTTTTAATTTGTTCCAAGATTAACTCCTTGACTGATTTGGCAGACATCCTTTAGCTACTTCTTAGGCTTAGGTCCACTGCTAGCAGACCATGACAGCTGATGCTAAATTGAAAGCATAAACCTGGAAATTTTTTGTCAAACTCTAGTCTCTAATTAAATGGGGATTTTTGAGGGGGTGTCCAAAATGGGTTACAGACACAAGCCAAATCAGCTTACATAATTTTTAAGGCCCCAATAGCATACCCAACCTATAAAACCTCTCACGAAGCAGTGGATATGGTAAGACAGTGTTCAAGAACTTCTGAGCCAAATACCCAACACTTAGCTTACACATCTGAAAGCTGGGTTAAGGGTCAAGTTCACACTCAATAGGGATATTATTTTAGTTTTTACTTTCCACTGTTGAACGTGGTTTCCTCAAGGGCCGCTAATATATTGACTGTTCCAAGTATCTATCAGATGGTAAATACAACATCTAAAGAGATGCCTGGCTCAAGGAGCAGTTGCCCTTACCCCAGCCACATTATCCCTCATCGGGGTGAGAGTGTAGTAGCTGGAAGAAATAAAACATCGTGGTCTACTTTCAAAAGTGGTTGAGTCAACTTAGGTCCAGCTCCAGATGTGCAGGAAACAGTGGGTCCCTGCTAACAACCTACCAACTCAACTGCCCCTGCCCAAAATAGAAATTTAGAGGCAAAACATTAGTACCCAAGCTTGCCTTACAACCTGCAGATATGGCAAGGTCATGGCCTGAAAATCCTGGCAATACAAAGTATATGGAATGTAGATAAATGCCTGCAGTGTCATTGTTGAAAAGTAGACAAATGTATGCAGATGTATCCCCCTGATTACTCAGCCAATGAAGAGGGGAAAGACAACCTTTCCAGGGAGTACCACCAGTAAAGATCAAGTAATTAAACAAGGGAACCTACAGGGGGCTTTTTCACATTCAAACCACAACAGCTAAATATTCTCCTCTCTATATTACATATTTCATAATGTTGCTAACCTCAGACTTATTCAGTGAAGGTTTATTTTTAAATTCCCTTAACAACTGGAATCCAAGCTCAGACCATAGAATGTTTCCTTCAATGATCCAGACAGACCTATTTCCAATCTCCCTACATAACCAGACGCGTTTTCTTTGCAGCCCTGATAACCTGCACCCCCAACAGTATCAATTTCAGTCCCAGCTAAGAAAGTACTTTTCACCATATTTATTCATTAAGATGAATCATTTATCCATCCTTGGCCTCTCTTGCTCCTTTGTGGCAAAGAGTTTCCATAGGAGTCTGACTAAGAATTTAGAGAAAATAAGAAATACAAACTCAGATGTGTTTAAAGTCACTGATGTATCAATTTTCTTGGTGTGTATTTATTGCATTCAGACTCTCTTCTAAGTTCTGAGGGTGTCTTGGTAAAGACTTGGTCACTGTCCTCGTGATGCAGAAATGAGCATCTTGCTCAGTTGGTATAGCAGAACGGAAACCACAGAAACAATAAGAAGGAAACGTGAAAACAGTGCAAGAGAAGGCATCCAGAGCCAGCAGACCTAAGCAGGGCTGAAAACACGAGATGGCTCAGTGGCAAGGACCATCCTAAACCACCTAAAGTCATGTAAAACTGGAGCTCCCACGAAGAAAGAAGAAAAACTAAAACATTTAATATCACCAGGCAGTGGTGGTGCACGCCTTTAATCCCAGCACGCAGGAGGCAGAGGCAGGAGGGTCACTGAGTTCGAGGCCAGCCTGGTCTACATACTAAGTTCCAGGATAACCAGGGCTACACAGAAAAATCCTGTCTCAAAAAAAAGAAAGAAGGAAGGAAGGAGGGGGGAGGAGGGGGAGAGGGGGAAGGAAAGGAGGAAGGAAGGAAGGAAGGAAGGAAGGAAGGAAGGAAGGAAGGGGAAGACAGAGAAAAAATAGCTAAATTTCTTCCAAATCTCATGAAAACTACAAATCCACAGATAGATACGGGAGTTGGTCCCAAGGAAACACTACAGCATGACACAGCAAACTGTTGAGGTCCTTGCCAGCCTGAAGGGCTAAGCTTTACCCAGGAGCCACACGGTGAAAAGAGATAACTGCCTCTCCCAAGTTGCCCTGGGACCTCCAGTGTGCACTTGGCAGGCATTCATGAATGTACACACACACACACACACACACACACACACACACACACACACACACACTTACTTTAAATCACCCCCCAAAATAGACAATCACAAAAATAGAATGGAACACACTGTGAAAAAGCAGAGGGTGTGTGCTGTATGAAGAGAAAACTGGAGTGCGGGACACACTGGCCAGACATCTCAAAAACTATTCAAGCATGAAGACAACGAAGCATTGTGAAGATGCTTACAGAAGGGACAGTCAGACACTTATGCCCATAAACAAAAATATATATGAACATGAAGACAAAGGCATTGCCTAGATAAATGCGAGCAGGAGCACTCTTCCACCAGCACCCATGAAGCTACAAGTAGTACTGAAGGAATTCTCCAGGAAAGACGAATTTTTATTAATGGGCATTTCATTAACTTACATGTTAACCACATTATCTCTTCAAATTTCTTTAGATGACAATTGTCTATGTAACAATTACTGTATAGCAGAGTTTACAAGATACTTAAAAGCTTATGTTAAAAAAAAGAGTGGAAATGAAATTGTATTCCTACAAGTTATTTATACATGAAACAATAGAGCAAAGTGTGAAGACTGTGAACATTCTAAACCTACGGCAAGAGATATAATTAATAACTCAGTGGGACATAAAGCAGAATACAAAAAAAGTTCCGTTAAGAACATCTAAAAATAATGCTTGGCAGTTTAAAAATAACTTGAGAAGGAATTAGAAATGATCTGAAATGAATTCAAGTGAAAAATATCAAAATGTATGATATGCGGGTAAATTAATGTTTAAAAGGAAATCTGTGGCTTTAGGTATGTTTTAAGAAATAAGATCTAAGTTAACAACACAGAAAAACAAAAGCAAACAGAATCCAAAGTAGGTGGAATGAACAAATAAGAACAAAAGTCACGGAAGTAGGGAAAAAAACAGAAATAAACCAAGACAAAAATGAAAAGCCTAGCCAAAATGGCAAGTCTTTAAGATAAATTCAAAGAAGGAAATGAAAACAAGTCACCACTATCAGGAGATGAAGGAAGCATCTTGTGACAACTGGCATCAAAAAGCTGTTAAGAGAATAAATACATTTGAAATGTGTACTGAAGCCAAGTCAACAGGAGAGTGAAGTTTGAACTCCACCACTTTGAGGACTTCTCTGTAAGACAATGCTTCTTCCCTCTCTGGCTGAGATCTTCCTTTCTGTTTTGCTCTCTGCTATAGAATAAGAATGGTATCATTGCATCACAGATCTGCCAGGTAACTGACATTAGCTCATCCACAGAAAGCATTCAGTACTGCCTCACACATGAAAAGCTCCACGGAGGTGCTAAAAGATGATTGTTTGGGAACCCCCTGGTCTGGTGTGATTGGCCAACTCATCTCTCCCCATTTCTCAAAGTAGACCTATTATTTTAACTTATCTACAGAGACATCTTCCATCCTAAGTTCATGAGACCAAGTTCTTTCTTTTTGGTAATACACTGGATAGTGACCTTTCCTTGCTCATCAATGAGTGTTCCAAGGATAACTTACTGCCCAGCCACATGAGTTCAGACATGTGCTGCCACTCAAAGGGCTATGGTTCCTCATCTAAAAATTAAAGAACATGAGAAGCTTCAAGTGAGCACTTCTCACTAGGTCAAGAACATGGGTGTCTTAGTTATTGTTCTATTGCTGCAAAGACGCCATAACCAAAGCAACTCATATTTTTAAAAAAAAGCATTTAATTAGAGACTTGCTTACAGTTTCAGCTTTAGAGGCTTGGGTCCATGATCATAGTGGCAGAAGCAGACAGGCACAGACAAAAAGCTTTACATCCTAATCTATGGATATCAGGTAGAAAGAGAGAAACATTGGGTTTGGCAAGAGCTTTTGAAACCTCAAGGGCAACCCCCAGCAACACACCACTACAGTAAGGTCACTTTGACCCCAAAAAGATATCTCATAATCCTTCCCAAACATTTCTACTAACTGGGGAACAAGAATCAAAATATATATGAGCCTATGGACGTTATTCTCATTCAAACGATCACAAGAAATAATGGGGCTAGAGAGAGAACTTAGGGTTTGATCCCCAGCACCCACATGGTGGCAATCTTTAATTCTAGTCCCAGAGGATCTAATACCTTCTTCTCCCATTTCCAGACACCAAGCACACATATGGTACACATACAAGCAAAACACCCATATACCCTGTGGTGGCTTGTGTCCATCTTGCAGATGACTTCCTCCACATCAAAAGGAGGTCTTGGAGATGACAGGATGGAGTGGGTGGGGAAATCCTCTTGTCTAGGCGCTTAGAAAATTTCACTCCTCTTTTCCTGCTAAATGGTCTCTTTACTTAGGCAGAGTTATCTTCTCCTGATTCTCAGTTTTCTTCAGCCTAACCTTATCAAAGCTGGCATTTCCCCCACAACCAGTTGATCAACCATTTTCTTATAACCTGGGAAATCTTGCTGCAAGCTCACAGTCCTGGTGCTCAAACTCAGGTTGCAGTAGCAAGAGACTAAGTGCTTTCTTTTAGAAGAGTTGTCTTGCCCATGGTGTCTCTTCACAGCAATGGTGACTAAGATGTACACAAAATTAAACTTAAATTTAAAAAAGCAATGGGCAGAGGAAAACAGTGATACCTAGAAGAAGCCAGAGGTCAGTTAACACACAAAGCTACTTAACACAGTTCAGAAGAGCAGAGCCAGGTGCAGAATCCCTTGGCTCTACAAAACCTTTATGTTCAAGTTCATCAAACTGAGTGGCAATTTTGGTGACCTCTGAAATAACAGCACGATGGAGGCATTCCAACAGAGAGCATGAACCTGGCAGAGGGAGATGTGGACTCTGAACTCCAGGTCCCTTCTATGCCTTCAGGGGAAGACTGCCATTCAACAGGATCAAAACACATCTTAAGATCTCTATTTTAGGAGCTTGGAATTCAGGCAGTCCTTGAAATACTGGGTCATGCTTAGGGTGTTTAGGTCAGATGGTGGCACAACCCAGCAGATCCGAGGCTCTACTCTGAAGTGCCTTGGAGCAAGAAACAAGAAGGGGACTATGACCCCAGTTAATACCTACATAGATTTCATGCTACAAAAATGAGTTATGGAAACTAAACATGAAATATGTTGAGAATTTCTCTAAGGGACACGGGAGATTCAGGGTAATATTTGAGGCAGCCAGTATGTAGCCTGTTGCAATTGTTTAAAACCCCTCAGCTTCAACTCTTCTCCAGATGCCTCAGAAAGGTTCAGCACGACCTGCCTCTTTTCTGAAATGGAACTCGTGGGGACCTGCACAAAGATGACTGTGTTTATGAGTTCCTTGCTTCGCTTCCTCAGCACTTATAATATGTTCACCAGACTCAAAGCCATGTGGATACATGATCATGGAACTATCCTGGCAGCTGTCTATGGGGCACAGTGGGTATTTAACATGATCTCTTGGTGATGGCAGCACTGTGATGGTAGACATCTTCTCTTCCATGAAGCAAGCTTTAGCCTTTACACTCTTCTCGGGGCCAGGCATGGAGTGGACCTTGGACCCCACCCCTGATGGGAGATGTCATTCTGTAAATATGTTTCTCTTATTAGTTAATAAATAAAGCACTGTTGGCCAATAGGAAAACAAGATAGGAAGGACTAAGAGACAAGGAGGATTTGGGAAGAGGTAGGAGGAGATTCAACATGTAAGACCAAGAGAGCAGAACTTCGGACCCTCCTCTGGTAAGATAAGACCATGTGGAAACATTTAGATCAATAGAAATGGGTTAATATTTAAGACAGTGCTAGCTAATAAGAAATGCTAATAACAGACCAACAGCTTTATATCTAATACAGCATCTCTGTGTGTTATTTGGGGCTGGTGCGGCTGTGGGACCAGGCTGGGGGTAAAACTACTTGTAACACCACCCCTGCTCCAAAAGCACTCTACCAGTAAGCTATATCCCCAGCCTACAAGGTAAACTCTCAAACTGGGAGGATATCTATATTTACTTTATATGCAAGAAAGAACAGGTGTGTAACTTCTGTTCCACTGGACAAAAGCTGGCCCCTGGCATAGCTCTAATATATAAAAAAGAAATATGTTTTGCAATTTTCAGCATGAAATTTTCAGCAGAAATATGAAAAAAATCCCTAAATTAAGATCATTGCCAAGGTTACATAAAGCCTGCTGTTTAAATCAAACACAGTAAACATTGCTGTTGGGTTTACTGGAGATGCTGGACAGTTGCTACAGTGATATCAAACAAATGGAAACCAAAGTAACCAATTATCAAACTGAGCACTCTGGAAAGCTCTACAATTTGCTGTTACTGGAGACAAAACTTCCTGCTCCAGGACAGGTATCCCCACAAACTTAAAAATACAAAGCCATTGCTGTATATAATTAACATACACAGATTTTTTTTCTTTAAGGCAGCAACAAGACAAGATACTACTCTGTCATCAGGTGCAGTTGCTGTTCCGGTTTTAATCAGAAGTTTGAAGGAACCCAGGGGCAAGTGCCAGATGGACAGGCCTCAAGTTTTGGCTAAGGATTGTCCCTCAAGTCTCATCTACAAACATTAGTAACTGTGTGTGTGTGTGTGTGTGTGTGTGTGTGTGTGTGTGTGTGTTTATAGTTTAAAGGCATGCACTGCAAACAAGGACAACTCTAGAAGTCACGTGGTGGCACACAGAGGGCTTGGGGATTCCTAACAGAGGGCCATGAAAAACATTAGATGATACGGTGGTTCTCAACCTTCTTAATACTTGGACCCTTTAGAATAGTTCTTCGTGTGTTGCTACTTTATAACTGTAATTTTTGCTACTGTTATGAATTATAATATAAATATCTGATATGCAGGATGTGTGATATGAGACCCCCTATGGCCATGACCCACAGGTTAGGAACCTCTGTATCAAAGCATCTTGAACAAAAGAGGGGAAGAAAGTTAAGAACAAGTCAGTGGGCAGTAATACTTTCTAAGATTTTTACCATTTTAATTATATGTCTAGATGGAGGTATTTGCACACGTGTGTGGAAGTGCTGGTGAGTCTAGAAGAGATGTCAGGTTCCCTGGAATTCCAGGCAGGTGTAGGTAGCCCTAATGTGACTGCCAGAAACTGAATTCAGGTCCTCTCTGAAAGAGTAGTTCACACTCTTAACTGCTGCACCAACTCTCTAGCCCCAGGAATGGCAATGTTTTAAAAGTTAAAGAAACCTGCTTTCTTGGAAATGCAGTCATTTTCCAGAGTGAAGTATTTCTCATTGTAATATAAGTCAGATTCATCTGAAAATGTTAATTTTTTAATTCACATTCCTGAGCCTTTCTTTGGGATTGGATTTCAAAATGTACATTTGGGAACACACATGCCGACTGGAGGCCCATCCTTTGAGAAACCCATTGTGTGCATGCCCTTTGCATGTCAGTCACCCCTGTTGGAACAGTTCACCCAGCCTTTCTACACCTCATCGTTCAAGTTACTGCAGTTTCTTGATGTCATAATTTGGCCAGAAAATGTCACAAGTCTTTCTATGGGAGTAAAGTATCACTTGGCCACTGGGGACTGAAAACAACTAGGCTGAGAACTCAAAAAGATCCCACATTTCCCTTATGATATCCACCCTACAAAATGTGTTGTAGGCAAACTGTCAAGACTGCTTCAGTCAGTGGAGGCTGCCTACCAAATCTCACTAACAGCTAAACTATGCATCCTAAAGTGTACTTGAGACTTCAGGCTCCTATACTTGATATCCAGGATGCTGGCTGATGGATTCACTGGTCACTGCTTAATGATACTGATGTCCATCCCTGACTCTGTTCTACCCACCATTGCCTCCCTCCATACTCCATGCTGGCTGCCCAGAAGTCCTCTATTTTTCCAACATGTACTGAACCTCATTATAGGAATTAGTTCCCATGTCAATCAACACTCTTGCTCTTGGCCTGCCAAATTCCCACATAATCCCCCTGCTGCTCAAAGCCACTGCCCCCCGCTGATTCTGCTCCATTGTTCTAGCCATGTGACAAACTTCCCTGCCATGACATTTCTGCCATTACTACCCAAGCAGACCCATATCTGACACCATTTGTCTGGTAACTGCCTACAGCACAGAGCTTATCAGGCCAACTTCCATAAAGACAGAAAAACTGAAAGATTTCAAGGATGTAAGAAAAGGGCAGGAGAATAATTCTTGCAAGCAGAATATAGAAAATCATAAGGCATGAACAGTGACATGGGAGGAGAGAACAGAAATTATGAAAACAAGAAAGTTACTATGGTGAGGGGGCTAATGGTCATGCTAGACTGATCTTGTTAAATAGGGCTAGTTACAGCCAAGAGAAAGCCAGAGTATGGAACAAAGTTTCTCACAGGTCTTGGCCCACAACAAGGAAGTAGGCCCCCAACCCTGGAACAAATGATAACAGATGAACAGCCCTGTTTGGGTCACTCCTGGCCAAGTCATTCTATGGTTTATCTTTTGAATAAGAACAGGTCATACCTGGGTGATCGCTCAAACATGAGATCATACTTTATAATCAATCACCTTGTGCCCCATGCATGTATACTGATTGCAGTCTTTCTCTACAAAAAGAGCCTGAACCCTTTGGGGGGGGGGTGCGGCTTTCCCCGAGATTGCTGTCACCCGAGTGCACTCGTTCAATAAACACCTCTTGCTTGTTGCATCTCCTGGTTTTGGTGTTTGTGTCGCGGGGTAATCCCACTGGCCCATCAGGACCCCAGAATTAGGGTCCAACAGAACAAGTTATTAAACGGCTATGGGTACAGCATGGCAGGAGTAGAGAAGGGTCTCAGGGAGGCCTGTGACATGGACTGCTAAGTCCCATTCTTCCCAACTTTATCTCAGGGGCAGAAACATTGGGGTAAGCCAGCCTAAGCAGGTTTGAAAGCAAAGATGAATGTGTCTGGTGAGTTTTTACTTTCTCATTAATTACTGCAACTAGCCTTATAAAACTCGGCACTGAAAAAGAACGCTTTGAACTGAAAAGAGCACTTTTATCTAAAGAAACTGCACTGTGTCTGTCATCGGTTCCCGACTGCCTGATGGTCTTGTGGCTCTAATTAAATCAGCTTAACGGAGAGGAGTGTGCCACTGGAGGTCATCTGGTTATAGCTCTGAGCTTTTTCACAAATGCCTCCTGTTATCTCCCCCATGCACCCTCATGTTCTAGCGTGGTTTTCCAGCCAAACACACTGACCTTACTGAGAATTAGTTTCATAATTTTTGAATACTGGCAGCAGCTCTCAGATATCATTAATTGTCTCTGGAGACCACAGGGCTTCTCCTTCCTACTGTTGCTCTCATCCGTTCTCTTTCTTCTGTTCAAAAGTGCATCATAACAGGCATGACTAGAGATGATCCTGTCTTAATCCCATGGATGGAATGAAAGAAAGGAGCTGAGAGACCCGGGTCCCCACCAGCTGTTTAAGCTGCTGACTGAAGTCAGCCAAGAGCAAGAGGCTTGAAGGAAGGCCTTGTTTCCTCAAAGCGCTCTTCACATCATGACATCCCTCGCCCTGTCAGTCCAGACACAGGTATAAGATACGGTCATCGCACAGGTCTGAACAGACAGACCTTCATGAAACCCTGTTTCCCAAAATCTAACTCCAAGGGACAAAGAATTCACAAGAAGAACCAAGCTATCCTGAAATAAGCACCCATTCTGTCCCCCAACACCACAACTTTCAGGTGTTGTCCATTACGCTGCCTGCCAAATGTTGTCATGTGTATACATGACTCTCAAGGTTGCTTCTATGCTAGAATACTAACTATGAGTGAAACGTTCTGAGATCCATTAGAATCCTTTTTCCAGGAGACAAATGGACATGTAAACTCACTTAGATGCAAAGGAGACCACAATGGTTCATTTTATACAACTTAAGAAAGACAGTTGACGTTGACTCCAAGATCAGTGGGGGTGGGGACCCACAGACCACTAGGGTCCTTCCACCCCCATATTTCTCCATGGCTCCTCTCGGTATGCTGGGATTCTCCCCTCAGACAACGGCTGCAGATAGCTGTGAGGTCACACACTGAGGGCTCACAGTCTAGATGGGAAAGAATGCTTCCCCTTGAGCATAGCAAACCCTACAGGTTGACAGGGGAGGAGGTAAGTGTGCAAGAAGGATGGAGGAGGGAGTCACAGGCTTAGCATGATCTCGAAGACTGGACATGAACAATGAGGACCAGTTTGGGAAAGGACACAGAATGCTGCTGACAGAAGTGTGGGGCTGAGGAGGAGTAAGGCATCATCGGATACAGCCTTGTGTTGGAAAAATCAGCTGCGGTTAACCCAAAGATTAACATGAGTTTTCCTATACTCTTCCCAAAGCGGCTCACATACAAAATGGAAGTTTTCGATGTGAAGACCTGGAAATATGACCATGTCCCTTCCTTAATGAGCCCATCGGTGACGAACACCTAAGATTATTTTTGTTTCTCTTCCTCCAAGTCTAAGCCCAATTACTGAATGGATTCAGTGGATTAAATGTACATTTATATGTACACACACATACACACAGCACTAACAATTAAAGAGGAGGCCATGAATTAGGGAAAGGGATGGGAGACAAGGGTGGGAAGGCAGGACACAGCAGCATTAATGCAGGGCTCATGTGTGAAGTTCTCAAAAAATAATTTTTTTAAAGAAGATTGTGGTTCTCCTCTTCATATTTGTATCAGGAATTGAAGCTCTAAAGTGGATTTGTTGCGTGTAATTATCTGATCTCGAGTTTTTCCTGTAAAAGCACTTGTCTGGGATTGATCCTCGAAGCTAGGACTGTAGCCGAGGAGAAAATCAATCCCCAGCATCTGCCGCACCTGTGAAGCCCTTGCTCTCAAGAAGCCCTAGGGGAAATCAGAGCCCATTTTTTAAACCTGCTTCAAGAACTGAGGGACCCACACAGTGTGTGTGTGTGTGTGTGTGTGTGTGTGTGTGTGTGTGTGTGTGTGTGTAGTGAGGAGTAATTGACTTAGCCAGGGACCCAATAACTGTGGGAAAGGCAGGGCTTGAGACAGAGAAGCAGCAGTTCAAACCCAGCCTAGGCTACATACCAAGACCTAGTAGAATGCAGCTGGGTGGTAGAACACTTTTCCTATCATGTCTGAGGGCTTGGGTTCAACAGCATAAGCAAACAAAGAGAAAGTACCTTTACAAACATTTCTTTAAATGATCGCATTTAACATGCACACATTTAAATGAGTTTTTAAAAAAAGATGTTATTTGTGTGTGTATTCTTTTTATCCCAGAATGACTGAAAAACAAATGCTCAATATTTTGAAACCATAGACTTGAGCTGTGAGTGTCACACCAAAGAGGAATTACTTGGCATTTACCAAAAATAAAAAAAATTCTGAAAGAGCTTCCTTAGGAGTTACCAGAGTCTAAATCACTGGTTCTCAACTGTGGGTCGTGATCCCTGAGGTTGCATGTCAGATACCCTGAGTACCAGATATTTACATTACAATTCATAACAGTACCAAAATTACAGTTATGAAGTAACAACAAAATAATAATTTTATGGGGTCACCACAGCATAAGGAACTGTGTTAAAGAATCACAGCTTTAGGAAGGTTGAGAACCACTGATCTAGATGAACCTGTGATGTTGGGTTTGTGTGAGTGAAAACATCTTTGTTGTTAATTGTGAAATTCCCGGTACCAGCTCCCAAATCACGACACAGTCTATTAGCTTGAAATGCTCAGGGTAGCTTGCACATGTTTCTGGCTAGCTCATTATCTACCTGTTTCTCTTTATCTACCTTTCTTCTGCATATCTACCTTTCTTTCTTTCATTGCTTATCTATGTCTAGATGGCTGGCATCTGCCTGGCTTCTTGCCTTGAGCATATCTCGCATTCCCTCCTTCTTCTCTGGTTCTTCTCTTTCTTGAGCCTAGATTCCTCCTATTTAATCTCTCTGCACACCAGCCCCACCTATCCTTTCTCTGCCTAGCTACTGGCCGGCCAGCTCTTTATTAGACCAATCAGGTTCCTTAGTCAGGCAAGGTGAAACAAATGCAATACATCTTTTCTAATTAAACAAATGCAGCACAAACAAAAGTAACACACCTCTACACAGTTAAAGCAGTATTTTACAGCATAAACAAGTGTTAACATAACTTTGCCTAGTTAAAATATTCCACAATTCTACAAACCATGAGACCTGTTCCCATGCCTATAAACATAAAAACATTTAATCTAGGTAAGTCCTGGGACCATCAATTCAAATACCCTGGGGTCCATTTTTCCTGACCTTTTGTGTTTCAGGTCTTCAAAAAAAAATTTAATTCAATTACTGCTAAAGATGGAAGGTTAAAAAGACTTTTGTCCAAGTAAATTTTTGTTTCTTATTTTATTAGAAAACATCTATAAAGTATCTCTTTTTGAGCAGCACTGACCCATTTCCTCCTTTTATAACAAAGACCTAGAATGATTGATTTGGTGATAGTGGAGACAGAAGGTCACAGAGAATGGAGGATGAGAAGGAGATGAAAGATATCTTTACCCTGTCAGAAAAACAATAACATACAAAGTTCAGCAATTTCTTAGTAGGCCATTTTGTTAGTTGCCAAATTTCAGTTCTATTAGTAGTGACACACAAATCTCCTAAACTAACAAGTTGATTTTTGCACCTCAGAAAATATCTTTAAAAAGCTAGCCCTAAATTTTTCCTATTTAAAAAGAATCCCAATAAATAGCTCTGTGTGGAAAGTTTCCATTAAAAGATGAATTCCCCAGAAAATTTCCTTTGCAACTATATCTTGTCAAAACAGTAGCCTACAAAAAAAAAAGTCAAACAAAATAAGATTCTATAAAATCTGCCAAGCAAAACTAGAACAAGTTTCTGCTGACTAACCTCTTAATACTGTGTCTTCATGCTTACCTCAGCATTTACATGGAATAACTAACTTTAATACGGCCAACACCAATTACCAACTACTTGAATGCCTAGAAAAAAAAGCAACAGAACTCCACTGGCAAATGTAGAATCAGAGACATCACAGGTGGATAAGCCCAAGTCACACACCTAGACCCTAAATGAAGCAGGTGTAGGCATCTACATGTGACACTATCATGAGACCCTCTTCTTCTTGGCCGTGTCCCTAAATATGGCTTCCTCATCTTCACTTAGCAAATTTCTGGGAGCCTGGTGGCAATTCTTGGGAGTCAGGGTGACTATAAGAACAGCTGTCAGTGGGAATCTGGTGGGCTGGAAGATAAGCAAGCATCGAGAGACAGCCCAGCGCAGAGTGTCATCTCTAGGACACAACAGTAACAATACACAAACATGCAGCTCACAGAGCTCACTGTGCAGAGAACATGTCCATCCAGCTCAAGGTGCCTTTGCTGGGAACCAGAAATGGGTTTTCCAGAAAGAACTACCAGCTCTTAGCCTAGTCACAGACTAGAAGAGATGTATAAGGAAGCTAAGACCACCTTAAGGGTTCAAGTCCATGTGAAATGCCTGACATGGGTGCTGTCAAAAACAGCCAAAAACAAACACGCTTAAGAACTGAACCATCTCTTCAACCCATGAAGAAATGGGGTGCCCATTCTTCATTCTCCCAAACCCCACTTCTTACCAACATGAGGCAAGTCCTTTCCTGATCTACAGTTCTTTCTCCTCAAACAACTATTTCCTCAGCAGAGGTAAGTTCAGCTCTTTGACATTAACCCATCAATGTGCTCCAAACTTGTGTATGGGACTAGGTTCCTTAAAATGTCACCAGTAAAGTGGAGACGGCAGCTATGAGCCCCCAGGAGACACATAATAGAAGCATAAAAATAGAAGAAAGTGTATTTTAGGATTGTAGACACCTACACACACTAAAGTTCTAACTAGGTGTTCAGTGAAGTTTTAAATGTGCCCCTGAAGAAAAGGCAATTTCCTAAGTCAATTGCCACTTCCTCTGCAAGTTCTGGTGGTCCCAGAGAGACCGCATATAAACCCTACTTGGCTAGAGCAGAAACTCCCAAAGCATAGGCCTGGGGTACTGAGTTCCAGTCAAGTGTTGATATTGAGTGATGATGAACCACAGTGATAGAATGTTGACCTGTTCTCATCAGATTAAATCAAATCACCAAATCCTGATGGAACTGAATGGGACTTCTACCTCAGTCATATGAGAGAGAAGCTTGTTAACTGGGAGATCTTTTCTCTTAGCATGAAACTTTTGTTCTGAAGTATTTTCAGAGCTTCCAGGCAATAACTTTTAGCCAATGCCTGTTTGTCCCCTCCCAGAACTATTGCAACTTCGGGGTGATGTAAGGACCCTTACCCAGGCTAGATTTCAATTGGTAGAACACCTGCCCAGCATACACAAAGCGCTGGGTTCCATTCCCAGCATCTCATAAACTGAGGTGGCTGCACACACCTGTAATCCCAGCACTCAGGTGGTAGAGAAAAGAGAAGTTCAATGCTATTCTCTTCAGCTCCAGGGCAAGTTTAGGGCTAGCCTGAACTACATCAGGACTTGTCTCAAAGGAAAGGCATCCTTAATTTCTATGTAACAAACAGCTTCTTCGCAACTCTGAAATCTCAGAAGGCTGATGATAGGAAATAGAAGACAGGGAGAGCTGGAAATGTCTCTCAAGGACAAACCATAGAGAAAGAAGATCCAAAAAAAAATGAAGGAAATGCCAAAAGCTTAGCATCCATCATGTCAGATACTAGTCTAAGATGTTTCACCCAGAGTTACAATAAATCCATGTTGATATTTATGCAACCATGAGAAAATGGATGAAGGAAATGTGATGCCTCTCCTCCCTACCATGCCCCACATTTTGAGGTAATCAATAACAATCTAATATGTCTTCTTGCACTAATTTTCACATATATGTTCAGAAAAAAATGTTTCTTTGCTTCTTTAACCAAAATAGGATCATTCTCTGTTGCTCAGTGTCTCTCTTCTGACTCTTCATAGTGTTTCTTGTGTATTTCAGGTCAGACAATAAAACATACTTTTCCAATTTACTCATGCATATACCCATGTGATGGGAAGGGAGAGAAACTATTATATTTGTTTCATGAAATTCACAGTTAACTTTGTTGTTTTGATTGCATAAAATGGTTGGAGCTCTTTAACGTCTGTTTATAGAGGGGTAGAAGCACACAATTTTTTTCAAGAGCTAGAATTTCTGTTTATAAAAAGTTCCACATAGCATCTCTCACCTTATGATATTATCCAGTCTCTCAACTATATTTGACACTAAACATACAGGAACATCTCTCATATTATGACTGTGTCTCATTAGATTCTTACATAGCAGTCTGATGTGTATATCTAGTTGTTACAAGGTTAGACCCTATAAGCTCATGGCTGATGATCTTCATGGAAGTTGCCTGTGAGCAGCAATATTCTTCAATACCCATCAAAACTGCCCTCATTTAACAATGTCATCTGCTTTATACAATTAGAATTGAATTTCAGTTAGTTTGCTAAATAACAATGTTATTTTGACACCGTTTCCATCTGTGCTCTGGAATTTCTCTGACATTTCTTTTTATATGTATACAACAAGATGTGAGGTATAATTTACACAAAAGATTGGCCCTTATTAAAGTATTGAATTGATACATTTCCATTTCCTTCACCTAAAATAGGCCCACATGTACAGCCTCCCCCTTCACCTCCAAATACTTCTATCCTGTTTGTCCTGAGGTTTAACAGTGAGAGGAAAAGAAGCCATACTCTGTAACCTCCACCTCTCCCCTCCAGCAACTTCCAGTACTACCTGCTCTGAGAAGTGCTGCTATAGCCCCATCCATATTTCCAGAATGTTCCAAGGCTGTAGGAGGGGTGGTCTTTCATCATGCAAACTGAGCAAAGGAACAAGGAAGAGGTGCTAGAAGAAACCTGTCTCCAACTTTAGGCCTCACCCACCTGTTTACCTCAGTCACAGACACATAGGAGCTTCCTTGTGACTGAATCCTGCCCTTTGATGTAGAAAGAACTCAAACTTTCTAAGTATTATTTTCAAATTTTGTGTGCCAATGCCTGGCATTTCCATTACTCCCTGAAGGGAGCTTGAATGTCCAAAGAGTGACTAGAGATGGCACCATGCCCCAGAGGCACATGTGGGACTGGAATTACATCTAACAATTAGCTCAAACTTGGCCAAGTTCCAGCTATAACTCTGAGTGTGCATTACCTCAAGGGCACAGTAAAAGATTCAACAGCATCTAATGTCGAGACAAATGCAGAAGACATGTCCAACTCTTTTATCCAAACAAAACTTTTTAATCTATAAAATTGTAAATGTAAAATATATAAAATATTACTCTTATGTTTCATCATTTAGTCCAAAGAGTAAAACATGGCTGCCTGGGTGAAGTCTCCCTCCCACCCTGTGTTCCTCCCTGACTCATCCCACTTACTCAAAGCCTTAAAAATGGCCACTCTTAGAACTGGATGTGTACCACATAACAAAAATATAAGCAGAACACAGTGACATATGTGGAATCCTATGTGACACAAGGCAGAACTTTTTACTCCAGCCTGGGGGCACTTGACTGTCATCCTGCTATTTAAGAACCCAAGCCAGGATTTCTCAGAAAATTAGGGATCAACCTACTTCAAGACCCTGCATTACCACTGTTGGGCACAAACTAGAAGGAGGCACATTCACACCACACGGGCATTTGCTCAACTATGTTCATAGCAACATTATTTGTAATGTCCAGATCTTAGAAAAATCATAGCTGCCCCTCAACTGACGAATGGATAAAGAAAATGTGGTGCCATTTACACAATGGAGTACTACTCAGTGGTAAGAAACAATGACATCCTAAAATTCACAGGTAAATGGGCAGAACTAGGAAAAAAAACATCCTAAGTGAGGTAACCCAAAAACCAGAAAGGCAAATATAGTATGTACTCACTCATAAGTGGATACCAGATATAAAGCAAAAGATACACAGCCTACAATCCATAACCCCAGAGAAGCTTAAACCCTCTTCCAGAAACAGATGGAAGCAGAGTAGAAATCCACAACTAGGGCTGGGGAGATGGCTCAGAGAGTAAGAACACAAGCTGTTCTTCCAGAGGTCCTGAGTTCAATTCCCAGCAATCACATGGTGGCTCACATCCATCCTTAATGAGATCTGGTGGCCTCTTCTGTCATGTGGGTGCATGTACATAATAAGTAAATAATTTTTAAAGAAAACAAAAGAAATCCACAACTAACCAATGGGCCAAGTTTCTGGAGTATAATCAAAGTGAGGGAGGAGTAAAAATATGGACAAAGGAGTCAAGACCATGATGGGGAAACACACAGAAACTTGGTGAGACAACATTGAAAAATGAAAAGTAAAATGAAGGCCGAGGCTGTATTTCCAGGAGCTTGAGAACTTATCTAGCATGCACAAACCTTAGGTTCAATCCCCAATCTGAGAGGGAAGGTAGGGAGAGAGAGAAAGGACTGAGAGGAGTTGTAATGATCTAAAATTCTGTATTTATCATGTTGTTACATGTTGTCTAGAACTTAATTTCTTTTGTCTACTTTCCGCATGTCAGCTTTGTTCAGTGTGCTACAATTCTCTCTTCTATGTAGTGCTGTAATTTACCCACAGCCCAGTCAGGCACCCATTACACATGGAGTGTCCATGGGTACTGTCTTAGGTGCCTCCCTTGAGTGAGAGAATGTTTGAAATGTGTAGCTAGAATTGGGTCGCTCCATCAGAGAACGGCTTCAACATTTCTAGAGAAATCCAGGTTGTGCACTGGAAAGAGTGCAACAATTTAGACTTGTAGCAGGACTGCAGGAGAGGCCTCGCTGTTCTCCACTCCCACTGACATTTGCCATTCTGATACCTATGAAATAGTATGCATGTGTTGTTTTATTTTAAATTCATTATTGGCAACTGGGGAGAAGGTTCCATGTAGCCCAAGCTGATCTTGCTACCTCCACCTCCCAAGTATTAGGGTTATAGTTGTACTCTACCACACCTAGCTATTTTAAGTTCTTTTTTTTTTAAATTTTTTTATTTGCTCATGTGTGTATGTATGCAAGTCTGTGTATGCACACTCATGACATATATGTACAAGTGTCCACAGAGGCACTAAAAGTGCATCATATCTCCTGCAGCTGGAGTTGCAAGCAGGTGTGAGCCACTAGATGAAGGTGCTGGGAACTGAACTCAGAATCTTTGCAAGAGCAGGATGCACTCTTATCTACTGAGTCATAATTTTTTAATCTGTAACACTTTAAATATAAAATATAAAAAGAATATTATTTTTATGTTTTATCACTTTGTTCAAAAAAGTAAGACATGATCATCTGTGTGAAACTCCCTGAGTGTTCATCCCTGACTCCCCCTGGTCACCTATTTTAAATTCTAGCCCTATTTTAAGTCCTTCTGAGTAAAGGCACCAAATTAAAAGTACAAAGTTAAATGCAGATTTCATTCAAGACTACTTTAGTAGTGGTGAAAGACCAAATTGAAGTCTAAACTCAACTACAATGAAATAAAGGATAGAAGTGTTCTTAAGCCCTGGGATGAGCTAGCAGCAGGCACTAGGGGTGTCAGATGTCAGATACAGAGTTACCTAAGTGTGTGTCATCCTCAGTGACTAGGTCACAGGGCTTGCTAACTGCTGTGCATTGAACTTAGGTGCCTACTCTCCCACAAAGACTGGGCTCTGGGGCACTATGGTCCTTGATGATCACATTTCAAAGGGATGACTACTAGGTCCTTAAGAA
This sequence comes from Phodopus roborovskii, assembly GCF_943737965.1. NCBI lineage: Eukaryota > Metazoa > Chordata > Mammalia > Rodentia > Cricetidae > Phodopus > Phodopus roborovskii. Next base: position 49,080,683 of record NW_026126517.1, on the reverse strand, counting down.
AATTGTTTCCAGACTGTTAAAACTTATAAGAGGCTTTTAAAGACTTAAAAGGCAAAGGGGGAATTTATGTTTACATGTCTTCAGAAATAAATGCCCTAAGGAACAGGATATCAGAGCTGAGAATGAGGAAGAGACCTGCCTAAGGTTCTGATGTGGGCTCAGCCAGTAAACTGTAAGCATATGAAGCTGAGTTCAACACCCCAGAAGCCACACCAGAAGCCAAGTACTCATCGAGGAAACCTCTTAGCAACAGATGGAGACCACTACAGAAACCCACAACCAATCCACATGAAGAGTTATGGAGCTTCGTTCCAATAAATACATCTACAAAACACTCCCCCGCCTAAGGTTCAGGGAACCCTTGGGAAGAGGGAGCAGAAAGATTGTAAGAAGCAGCAGATCAGGTTTGTCTGCTGTGAGAACTGTGTCTCCTAGTAGTATCAGAAGTTACTTCCATAAAATCCGACCAACAGGATTGCCTAAACGTGAGCTAAACAAGGATGGCATCAATGAGCATGCCATATTGGGTGGGGAAAATCCCATGAGGCCTCAACCCTACACAAAGAACTATAGGCAATGAGGGAAGCTGGAAATGGGAGAGAGGACCCTCCCCAGGGAAGAGCACACCAAATGGTTGTCTAGTACCAAATGGTCAGCCCTAAAGACATACATACATATTGCTAGCATTATACAGACCAAACAGGCATATTTAGAAATATATGTACACATGTATGTGCATGCAATAATACTGAGTAAAACAAAAGGAGGTCATGGGTTTAAAGTGAGAGAGTATGTGAGAGGATTTGGAGGAATGGAAAGAAATAAAAATTTGTAATTATATAATAATCATACACACACACACACACACGTGTGTGTGTGTGTGTGTGTGTACATATGCAGGGGGTCAGCATGCATTTGTAATTCCAGAACATGGGGGTCCCTGGAGCTTGCTGGCCACACTGGCCAAATTGTTCAGCTCCAGATTCGATATCTCAAAATATAACAAAGTGAAGAGTGGTCGAGGAAGACACCCAAAGATGACTTTTGGCCTATGCACAAGTATGCATGTGCATACACATTTAGTCAAACTGAAGCAAACTTCAAGGGCAGCTTGGTCATAAGTAATTGGCCATTCAGCTTCCTGACCACTGATGAAAATTTACCCTACTGAGTCTTAACGACTAATACAAGTCCTTAATATACTCAGCACCATGCCCTTATCTGTTACATGCATTACATGTGAGTCTCTTTTGACCATCATTATAAAATAGTTCTATATAAGAGACAGTTTTCAATTTTAGTGTACCTATGGTCAGCAAGTATTTCTTTCCTCTGAATTGCATATATTATATTAAGAGAAAACTTTCTGCTCTAAATTCATGGTTGCGGTCCCCTATTTTTTTTCCAATACCTATTTCCAAATTGAGATTTTTTTTTAAAGCTGGCCACTGTGTCTGGTATGTATGCTTCTGAAATACCATCACTGTATATCAGAATCCATGTGTATGCAAATCAATTTACAGATAGATTTTTTTCCACTCCACTCATCCATTTGTCAGTATCAATGCCAAAAGCACACTGTCATACCATAACATAAGCAAGACTTGACCCTTAAAAAAATGTGTATGAGTACTGGTCCTGCATGTATATATACATGTATGACACATGTGTTCTTAACTGGATAAAGTCATTGGATCCCCTGGAACTGGAATTACATGTGGGTAATTCCACATGTGATGGAGCTGCCATGTGGGTACTGGGACTCGAACACAGGTCCATCTGGAAAAGCAGCCAGTGCTCTTAACCACTAAGCCATCTCTCCAGGCCCAAGTCTTGACATTTAATGGGTAGATCATAGTCATTTGTTTTCCAAGAGGTACTGGCTTCAACTTTATTTTTAGATGAATGTGCAATTATTGAGCCTCAAATATTCCATAGGAGGAAAATACCAGGGTTTGTTTGACTCTTCAGGAAGCATGAGTCTATCAAACATTATTTTGAGAGAGAACACCATATGATGTGTACAAGTAAGGATGAGACGGGAATTCACAAAGAGGAAACAAATGCCAAGAAGGACCATCTCCCTTGCATTGCACTTTGAAAAGCCGGTTCCAGCAGTGAACCCAGCTCCTAATGAGCACCGGAAGCTCAGAGCAGCAAAGCAATGCAGTTTATTACCCTGCCAGTCCCAGAGCAATGAGAGTGATGGCTCAGAAGGGGAAACAGTTTTTAACCCTGAATCCCATGTCCCTTCCTCTTTTCTCATTGGCTGAATAATTGGGAGGGCATAATCTTATCATCGCCTGAGGCCTGGTCTTTCCTCAGCCCCTTAACAAAGGCCACTCATGGGTTCATTTCTGTCTTTTGCTTCCTCTTTACTAAAGCTTATGGGGGTATGACTTTGTCACAGCTTCAGGTCCCAAGGCAAATTTGCCTGGTAGTAATTTTGTACTCTAAATTTTTAATTTGGGTGCAGCCTAGCTAGACTAGCAGATGGTAGCAGAGGCTAGTGTTTACTGTTCATCTGTAAGTGGACCTAAGGTACTTTTGTTTCTAAAATCCACCTTCCCGCCCCCTCCCCCTTATATCTGCATTACTACTTTGATAAACCAGGCCCTGCAGAACAAAGCTAAGTCCTGCCCCTACCCTTCAGGGAAACTGATCTAACTTTCCTGTATCCCAATGCACATCTATGAAAAACCAGAAACCTGGCTCAGCACGCGTAATTGCGATGCCCCTCCAATCAGCAACTACACAAAGAGTCTGAACCTGAGACAGTTTGCCAGCCATGTCATGATTGCTTCCTGGAATCTTACTTTGGACAGTTTTGAACCCTAGCCCTTCCAAATGGCTATTTTGCTCTATGAAACATGCTGGCTTTTCCCACCTCCTCATTCTCAGCAACACTGCACCACTACAGACTTGCTACTAACAAATAAAAGCACGCAGCAGAAATAAGCTAATGAATTCCACATTCTTGTGCCATTCGCTTCTGAAAGCTCTGTCCCCGGTATGCAGAAGTCTGGCGGCAGGAACTGTGATGAATAAGTAATACTTGGGCAAGGCTTCTGCACTCCGATTTCAGAAACAGCAACTTCAGCTTCTGCTACTCAGCAATGAGTTTTCTTTCTGTGAGCACATAATCCGAATACAAACATATCACTGAGCCAGTGTTTTGACAGCCTTCTGGATCTCACAAATTAATATCTCTTCTAACTAGGGTTCTCCTCCCCCCCACACACACACATTTGTATTCTTAATATATTGTCTAATTGTGTCTGGGTATGGTGGTGCACATTTTTTTAATGTATTTTCGAGACAGGGTTTCTTTGTGTAGCCTTGGCTAGCCTGGAATTTGATATGTAGACCTCAAACTCAGAGACATGTCTGCCTTTGCCTCCCAAGGGCCAGGATTAAAAGTGTGTGCCACCACACCAGGCAGTGGCACACATCTTTAATCTTCACACTCAGGAGGCAGAGGTTAAGTAATCTCTGAGTTCTGGACCAGCCTGGTCTACATAGCAAGTTCCAGGCTAGCCAAGGCTCCATAGTGAGACACTCTACAGTTGAAAAAGCTGTGTGAATTAAACGTTTAAAGTGGTACCTGCAAATATGAGCCTGGATGATATCTGCAGCATGCTGCCATTACAAGGCCATAGCTAACCTCATTCTTCATTCGGCTTATTTCCTTGCTTTCTAGGGAATAGACAGAACAACATGAGGCTTGCTATAAGGCAGCAATGATAAAATCGACTTTTGCTAACAGAGAAAGCAATTTTCCACTACAGAATGGTAAATGCATAGGATTCCTTGAACTTTCAGAACAAGGTCCTTCAGAACCTCAAATTCCTCAGAGCCTCTCTTAAACGGGTATCCAGAATTTTCATTATAAAATTCAAAACCTCGGGCTTCCTAGACACTCAAGTCCTCCCACTCGCCAGGCAGCAGATAGCTATAGTGGTTTCCTGTTTTCAACTGGCACACAATAGTGGTACAAGTCAAAACAAGATCCCACCTTTGTGACCCATACTGCCATCTCCTGGAACAACAGGAGTTAAAATTAGGAACTCTGAAGCCAAGCCTCTTTGATTTCACTACGACCTTGGCATTTGCAAGGCTCTTTCTCTTTGTGTAGGACATTTGGTCTCCCCATGTCTCAGTTTCCTCATCTGCGAAGTGGGAATAACGTGGTAAGCAATCCCATAGGTTATTATGGCATTAAGTCAACAGTTGTCTGGTACCTAGATGGATGCTGGTGCATATGTCTCTATGTAAGCATTAAACAACAGAGGGTAAGAGCACATGCTGTGGCAAGACTTATGATAGGATGAAGATTTTAAATCAAATCTACATGTCCAGGCTAGAGAGACTGCTCAGTGGTTAGTGCTTACTGCTCTTGCAGAGGACTAGGGCTCAGATCCCAGCACCATTGGCAGCTCACAGCCAGCGGAAACTCCAGTTCCAGTATCAGAGGATCTCGTGTCTTCTTCTGGACCTCACAGGCTCCTATACACATGAGGTGCACGTATGATCATTCAGGCAAACATACGTATACATAATCAAATAAATAAATAAATATTTTTACATCTAAATGTCCACTCCACTCATCATTTAAGTAAATAATGGACTGCTAAAGAGCTATTTAAAATGATGGCATGTAGCAGTATTGCTTAAGGAAGGTAAGAAGTATGGCTGAGGATGACATGATGGAGAAAGACTACACCCCTTGGTGCGTGGACTCCATATCTTACTGAAGTCAGAATGGAAGACATTTGTATATCTAGAGATTTAAAGTTATCTCCCATATACAATTTCTAACAAAACTATTTAGGGATGTATTCCAAGAAACAGAAGAATTTGAAATTAATGGAAAATAGGTGTGCTGTCTGGCTTTTGACAACTAGACACAAACCTAGACATATATTGCAAGAGGGACCCTTAACCGAGAAAATGACTCTCTGTAAGATTGACGACCTACAAGTAAGTCTCCCAGGTACTTCCTTGATTAATGATTGATGTGGGAGGGTGTTTCTACCCCTGGGCAAGTAGTCCTGGGGTACACAAGAAAGCAGACTGAGCAAGCCACGAGGAGAAAGCCAGAAAGCAGTGTTTCTCCATGGCCTCAGCCTTGAGCTCCTGCCCTGGCTTCCTTCAATGGGCCGTAAGCCAAATAAAACCTTCCTCACATAGCTAAATTGTGGGAGATCCAGAAATACCTATAACTAAAGGGTGGTAAAGGTCCCACAAGTCACTGGAAACTAGAACCTGCTCCTGTGGTTCAGTTCCCTGTGACTTATGAAGAAATTTGTATGTAGAGTACACACAAGACTTTATAAAAGTCCAGACCCATGTTTTAATCACCAGGTTATGGAATTCTAAATTGTTTTAATGTGGGTTGGTCTATTTTTTCTACCATTAGCTTCCATGGTCAAAACTGAACTGTTAAAAGTCATTTTAAGAAATTGATAGTAACCTGGAAACCCCTTTCAGACATGCCCAGATGTTTATCTTCCAAGTGAGTATGGATTCTTTCAAGATGACATTGTATGTCCTACAAGCAACTCCAAGTGTCTGATAAACTGAAGCTTATATGCTGTTTGGGAGAAGCATTTCCCAAACCTAAATTATGGACTTCATTGAGAGCATTCCCACACAGCATCACCAACTTTCTACACACCCGGCACTGGCTGATTCTCCTCTCATCCATACCTGAGTCCTGAAAAACTCCTACTAGCATTCTCCACCTAAAGCTGAACATTAGACACGAACCTCAGCAGCGCCTGTTTTGATGCCTTTGAAACCGGAATCAAGGGCTGTAAAGACTCTAATACCATTAGAGACAGGCAGTCATCCACTTATTTAGTACTGAGAAGCCACTCTGCATCTCATAAGCATGCGTCGTTGGTACATCAATTAGAATCTAAAGAAATCGGCAGCCATGTTCCCATTGTCTCCTAAGGATTCCACTTAGAACAGCTTTATTATTATGCAGAGAGATGCTCTTTTGGGTCCCACAAGGAAAGGTCTGAATCCTCTGAAAACCACTTCTCAGGTTAGGTCTCAAAAGATTATTTTAGTGGAGCTGGCACCTAACTCTTTGTTCGTGGTTAGGTTTATAATTGTCGATCTGAATTACTATTCACCTCCCTTACTTCTTACACTTCAACAGTCTTCTCCAAGAATGACATGGTGGTGCACCTGTAATGACAGCATTCAGGAGACTAAGGCAGAGGATTTGGTCATAGAGGCCAGCCTAGGCTAGGTGCTAAGACCAAAACCATAACAACAACAAAACAACAAAAAAGCACAAGTTTCTCAGGACTGCATCAGATTTTCTTTGAAAGACTCGTGTGTGTGTGTGTGTGTGTGTGTGTGTGTGTGTGTGTGTGTTCCACATGTGTATAGATGCCCACAGAAGCCCAAAGAGGCATCTGATCACCTGGAGCTGGAGATACAGATGGTTGTGAGCTGCTAGGTGTGGGTGCTGACTACTGAAGTCAGATCCTCCGGAAGCACAGCAAATACTCTTATCCTCTGAGCCATCTCTTTATCGCCAAGACCTGTTTCTACTTTATTTGTGAAGGGAAAGTTTCTACAGGTGATGGAAACCTTGATGGGCAACCAGCAGATTGAAGGAAGGATGGGATTTTTAATTTTTTAAAGTCAAGTAAAGGCAAAGACAGAGCTATTTATTCCAACGTGTCCACGTAATAACCCTAGGGTGTACTGGACTGGGAATCTCATACATGGAATTAGTAACAGAGCTCAATACCTAAAAACACCAGACCCCTCGAGGGTTCCTGCCAGGTCTGAAAACATGTGGGGTCAAGCTGAAGCCCAAGCAGGCAAGCTGCCCTTCTCACTGCTGGCCCAGCTTCTTAGTGCAATGGAAAAAGGAGGTCCTTAAACAGATGTGCCTCAGGAGGTCGTCCAGATGTGCCTCAGGAGGTCATCCAGCTCTAGGACCACTGCCCCAGGCAGCCTGTACCTTGACAAGAATAATGCTTGATAAAAAAAAAAAAAAAAAAAAAAAAAGTCAGTTTCAGCTAGAAACCCAGGTGGATCCATGGGGGTTCTAGGTCCTTGGGGGGGGGGGGGTCAGTCAGGCAGCATAAGGGTGTCCACTGCAGTGCATACTAACTTCCAAACATTCCAAATCAAAACAATCTGTGATGTTTCCCCAGGTTCTGTGACTTATAAACCAAACGTCCCATACAATGGTGAGGCTGGTTTCCTATGTTAAGAGAAATTCCACAAAGGAATCTCAGCCACATTCTACTCACAACCTAAGAAGACCCTTTGGAACTGAAACACTTCCTGTACCACAGCAGGGCTTAAATGGGCCATTGTTCTCTCTGGTCTGCTGCACAACCCAGCAATGCAAGAGCTTGAAAGAAATGGGTCACTTCAAGGCCCAGTGCATGAAAACCTATCGTACCCCTGAAATACATCCAGCTACTGAAAAGGAGGTGCAGCCCCTCATCCCATGGAAAGCAACAATCTTACTGTCTCGCTCAGTCCGTAGCACTGGAGAAAAGACAGTTCCTGGAGTATTCGGGCCTGCATGTACCTTACTCCCTACTCCCCGTGCAGGTGCTGGACTGACTAGGTCGGGAACTGGGCTTGGAGTGTACGTTCCTAATCCCTGAGAGAGTCTAACTTTAAGGCTCTATCTCACCGAGGGACTCTGCTTTAAAGAATAAATGACTAAATGGTTTAACGTTTGCTTGGTACGGGGTGGTACGGTCCCGACAGTCGTGGCTCTGGAGACCCTCCAAATGTCATTCTAATGACAAAACAAGGCTACTTGACAATTCCCAGAGGATAGGAAAAGCTCTGCACAAGCTGGCCCACCTGCTCATTCCCTTGGTGTACCGTTTGAGGCCCCACAGAAAAAAGCTGTCAGCTCAAGTCTGATGTGTGAGTGCCATCTTTCTCTATTTGTGAAACCATCATCCAGGAATTTAGGCTTGACAAGAAAAGGCATAGATGCTTTGGTTTTTGAAAAGAGATTGAGTGATGAGCACAGGGTAAAGACCAAAGCTGTCAAAATTCAGCAGTACTGGGTAATGCAACATAATAATAAGAACCCGGAGGCAGATATTGGGGTTAAAGCTGAAAGACTAGAGAAGCAAAGCAGCCAGCCACTAGCTCTTACCTCCACCTCAGGTGAAAGGGCTGCCCTGTCCTGGGCGTGTCTACAGAGTAAGACTCTTGAGACTGACTTTGCTTCTTCCTTTTATAGCTCTCAAGTCCTGGGATTAAAGGCATGTGATCCCAAGTGCTGAGATCACCTTTGTGTGAGCTGTTTCTCTTTGGGACTGGGTCAATTTGGTGTAGCTGGGTGTGGCCTTGAACTAACAGAGACCCATCTGCCTGTCTTCTGAGTCCTAGGATTAAAGACCTAGTTCTATGGCTAGCTAGTTTTGTGGCTAGCTAGTTCTATGGCTAGCTAGTATGGCCGTTGGGATTAAAAGTGTGTATCACCACTGTCTGGCTCCGTGGCTTGTGGCTAGCTTTGCCTCCTATACGCTCAGGCAAGCTTTCATGAATAATATATCATCACAGGGAAAAGGCCAAAGACAGGCTCTGTGGGGAAACATAATATAAGAGGGGGCTGCAAGAGTTTAAGAGCCAGAGGTCAGGAAGGATTGGGATGCACTTGTGAACTCACAGCTGCCATGCTTGACTGTACAAGACCTGCACATGCTCAGGCCAGTCAACACTCTAGCATGGAGTGGGAAGGGGTTCATGAGCCCCCACCCCTGGCTGAAGAGCTGAAGAGGGAAAGGTAATTTTCATTACGGCTATCACCCCAAGAGGTCAGCCATGCTCCGGTGGATGCCCCCACCCCCATCCATATGGGGTATATGAACAGCATATACTCAGTGAATTATCTTTTTTTAAGGGGACATGAAGTAGGGAGGAGGAAAGAATGTATGTAAGAAATCTATCCAGGAGGAGTGGGGGTGAAAGTGATCAAAATGCATTAGGTATGAAATTCTCCTCTGGAGAGCAGGCCCTGCACCTCACCTGGGCAGCACAACAGAGCCAGTCTTGTTGGTGGGGGTGGGGGTGAGCCAGCCCCAACGTTGTGAGCATGGGAGAGCTGCCCCCATTATTCACCTGTCATGGCAGCATAGGCAAGGGAGAGATGCCCTCTCTCACCTACCTACCCACCCCCACTGCCAACGCTCCAGAAACAAAACAGCCCACAAGCAACACTTAAAACTCCTTTTCAATACTAAATCCAGCTTTTACTAGGGCAGTAGTAAAGGCAGACTTGGCTTGAAGACTGAGGAAGTGAGCCAGTCATGGTGGCACACAGCTTTAATCCCAGCACTCTGAAACTGGGGCACATAAATCTCTGTGACTTAAAAGCCAGCGTGATCTACACGGGGCAGTGGTTCTCAACCTGTGAATCATAACCCCTTTGGGGGTCTCAGGACTCTCTCACAGGAGTTGCCTAAGACCATCCTATATATCAGATATTTGCATTATGATTCACAACAGTAGCAAAATTACAGTTATGAAATAGCACCCGAAATCATTTTATGGCTGGGGGTCACAGAATTAGGGACATCTTGACATAGGGAGTTCCAGGACAACCATGACTATTGTAGAGACACTTTGCCTCAAAAAGAGAAGAAAAAGAGCTGGGCGTTGGGGGCACACGCCTTTGATCCCAGAACTCCAGAGGCAGAGGCGGGTGGATATCTGTGAGTTTGAGGTCAGCCTGGTCAACAAAGCAAGGTCCAGGACAGCCAAGGCTATTATACAGGAAAAACCCTGCGAAAGAAAGAAAGAAAGAAAGAAAGAAAGAAAGAAAGAAAGAAAGAAAGAAAGAAAGAAAGAAAGGGAGGAGGGGAGAGGAGGAAAGGAAGGAAGGAAGGAAGGAAGGAAGGAAGGAAGGCAGGCAAAAGAAAAAGAAAAATGGGGAAGTTGGCCCAAACAACAGTTTTAGGAAGATTTAAAAAAAAAAAAAGCACAAATGAGTTAAGATGTTCATAATCCACTCAGCATAAAATTCTGGATATTGAGCCTGTAAACAAACCTGCAAGTCTAAAAAGCCATGTGTGACTGGAAGGAGATGGCAGTGTGCTCACTCGAGACCAGCTGAAACACCTCTGTATTTCTCACCTAGAAAATAAATGTTGTGTTCCCCTCATCAAGGAGGGTGTGCTCTAAGACTAAGGCCAGCCCTAACACTAGACCCTGAATCTCTGCGCCTTTCTCACAGCGCCACTGGGAAATAACGTGTGATGATAAACTTCCTGGCTCCCTTCATCAGTTCCAGAAGCCAGGTGACTGGGAGTATTTACATCCACATGAAACTCCCAGAGCCTTCTTCACTGCTGTCCTCAATCAGTCATTGGTCAACATTAATTTTTTTCAAAAAGCCAAACCAAAGGAAATGAACGAAGTTTCTGGGCTCTGTATCCATCACAGCAATTAGGGAGAAAATGCCCAGACAGAGAGGCTGGGCAAATCCCTGACCTGCACCCTCCCTCCTTGTAAGGGTGGGACAATACAAGGTGACCTGGAGGAGAGAATTAGGAGCTGTCGAGGCATGACATTGCAGCAGGTCAGGTGATACCAAGCAACTTTGGCAGGGAAGCATTCCCAGCAGGCTGCTCCCTGTTGCCTCCTCCAGCTTTCCACTGAAGGAAAGGAAGCAAGGAAGCTCATGTCTGAAGCCCAGTAAGTTTTGTTACGTTTCCCTCAGGCCACTGCCACATGTAGGAAGAGAAAATTTCATTTCTTTTCCAGCTTTCATTACTACACTAAGACACATGGAGACTTTAAGTCGGCATGAGGTTATCCAAAGTGAATTAACTATTTGGAAAAATACAGACGCTGATAATGAATGCCACAGAATGAGAATGTTCTGAGATAGAGTCATGTATCATGGAAACTACCAAGACAGAGAGACGAGAAAGCTGTAGACCCATGGCTGTGACTCTATGTGCTAGCTAGCTATGCCTCTATGGGGCACAACAAGACTATAACTTGAATAAAAAGTTGCAAGAATTTTGGGTTTTTTTTTTTTTTTTGGTGTTTTTGTGGAACTTGATTGCACCATTAACTTTATAGATAACAGTGTCATGTGACAAAATAAATGTCCAGACACACCTGCTAAGAGATGATGAGCTCCAGATACACAGCTTCTCCCGTCTTCGGTGAAACATTGAAAGACATCAATATAGCTGAAGTTCCAAAGCCACCTGAAATGCACACCTGAGAGGAGGCCAAACAGAGAGAGATGATATGATAAGACACTCTGAGGAGGTTTATGAGCTGAAATATATACGTTCCGGTGTAGAAGTTCACCAAAAGGCTTTTAGAATTACTCATTCTAACCAAGTCAGCATGATCTAAGCAGGAACCAGCCTGATGGGCTTTGGATTTGTTCCCATCTTGCTAATCTCATCATGGATTCTATCAGAGGAAAACATGGACAAAACTAAGACTGGTAGCACATGCCTGTCAGCCCAACCTTTTCAAAGATAAAGTAAAAGTTTGGGAGTTCAAGGCTAGCCTGTCTCAAAACAAAACAAGATTGGTATAGGTTGGATTAAAATGAGATGAGGTATTCCACAGAGTATTTATTAAAAAAGGGGGGTTGCTGGAAAGACAACTCAGCAGTGAGGAGCATATGTTGCTTTTACAGAGGATCCACATTCTGTCCCCAAAGCCTACATGGTGGTTCATAACCATCTGTAACTCCAGTTCCAGGGCATCGGACACCCCTTCTGACCCATGTGCGTTCCTGTACACATGTAATGCATAAACATATACTCAGTTAACATACATATAAAGAAAATGTTAGAAAAAAAGAAGAGGAAGAAACAAGCAAGCAGGTGATCAGTTTATCGATGAAAGGAAAATGTCATCTGGGGAGGGGGTGGGGATCGTGAGGGATAGGAGGAGAGAAAGAGACTTTTAGCTTAGCCCAGACTAGCCTCAAACTCCCCATGTAGCTGAGGATAGTCTTGATCTCATGATTCTTCCAATTCCACTTCCCAAGTTCTAGCTTTACAGGTGTCCACCACCATGCCCAGTCTATGCAACACCGGAATCAAACCCAAGGCTTCATGCACACTAGGTAAGCATTCTACAAACTGAGCTACACTCCCAACCCCCAAAATGTCATACTTTCTATGTGAAAATAGCTGATGAGTTACCTGGTCTTAAATAACCTAAAACCCCCAGTAGAACCTTGAGTATGAGCTAGGTTCAATGTCCAAGTGAACATTCTGGATTCACTTGTGGGATGAGATGAACTACTAACGGGAAGTCATGGACTCAACCTAGTGATGCTGCAGCTATTTCCATCAGCAACCCTAGACAGACCACGCTGTGTTGGAAACTAGCTAAGTGACTGGCTCTTCTGGACAGTGCTACACATGCACAGCTTAAATCCTGTCTGATACAGTGAGTCAAAAGCCTCATGAAGACACACACTAACATCCACGAAGTACTTCAGCTCTTTAAAGTGGAGACAAATACATGCTTGGGTGGAGGGTGTTGTTTTGGGAGAGTGGTTGTTTTGTTTTGGAGTCAAGGTCTCATGTAGCCCAGCTGGGCCTTGAATTATGTAGTCCAGAATGACCTTGAGCATCTGGCCCTCCTGCCTCTGCCTCTTGAGTGCTGGCATTACAGGAGTATACCACCATGCCTGTTTTATTTGCTGCTGAGGATCAAACTCAGTGAGGCTTCTTGCAAAATAGGCAAGCAAACTAAGCTACATCCTCAGCCTCATGTGGCTTTTGTTAAAATCATATTCTCATCGACCTAAAATAAATATGGATTTGAAACTGGAAGAATGGCTCATTAGTTAAGAGCAGTAAGTCTTCTTTGGAGGACCTAGGTTTGATTCACAGCTCCCACATGGTGGCTCACAACCATCTGTAACTCCAGTTTCAAGGAATCTACAACTCTCTTATAAAATCTCTTCGGACACCAGAAATACATGTGATGCATAGACATATATACAAATAAAACAGCCATACACATAAAATTTTTGCTTATATATATGCATTTTATATACATATAGTTTTAACTTGCTTTGAAATAAAACTACTAGAAAGGACCTGATCAATTTCAACTTCAGACAGAAAGATAATAGATGATGGGAAAAGCTAGACGATAGATGATAGACAGATAGATAGATAGATAGATAGATAGATAGATACATACATACATACATACATACATACATACATACATACTAGAGGTGGGTATGTAGATAGCACAGACAGATGGATGATTAATCAATCTAGACTATTCAGATGTAAAGATGTTAAGGGGAACAGAATCACCCTAATGAGCTGTGTGCTAATGGCCTTTACTTCTGGAAACTGTGTCCTGCTCAGGCCTGGCGCCTGTCTATTCCACAACAGCAAACACCAATGGGAATCTATTGCCCTTTGTTACCTAATGCACTTTCTGACAGAGAGGAGAGACAAATATTCCTTATGTACCCAATTAAGTCTGTCACTCCACCCAAGAAAATACAACTGAAAAAAAAATCCCAGCTCTTTTCAGAGTTCTGCATGTCTAATCATAATGAACAATCTCCTCAGTGTCACTAGGCCTGCAGACATTTGAGTTAGTGTTGGTGTGAGCCAAATTCCCCCCATGAGCTCCTATAACTCAAGTTCATTCCAGAGTAAATTGTACACCTCCTTCCAGTTTTTTTCAACTGGCATGTATAAATCAATTTACAAAACACGCCAAATTAGAAATAAAAATAATACCTCCAGAAACCTGCAATATCCTAAATGTGTGTGTGCCTTGCCCCCCCCCAAATAGCAACCTTGTGATGGCTTGGCAGTATGGCTTCAAATACAAAAATAATCTAATAGATAATTCAGTATATTTTCTGTGAAGCACAGCAGCATGGTGAAGGTTAGACACAGTTCCAATTGCCTCCTAGCCTCCAGCAGCCTTAGCCTGGTGGGCCCCCTTTCCTTTTCAAGGACATTTTTGTTTTCAAAACATGTTCTTGGGAGAAGGCTGCTCTCCCTTAAATGCAGTTGTGAAAGACACTGGTAAATGCTTCACACCATCTTATCTCCCATTCTGGACTGTGTTGTCTCCCTAAATTGATGGGATGGTGAGCCTTGAGGGGGAATGTGCTCCTGCTGGTGGCCTGATTTTGAAAGTCTAGCCTTCGAATCCATGAGAGAATAACTACTGTCTGAAGCTACTGAGCTCTGAGCTGTAGCAGCCATAGAGAAACAAAGGTTGTGCCGCCCTCTCTATAGAGTGGCAGGAGCCCCTGTGCTGTCCTCTATAGAGTGGCAGGAGCCCCTGTGCTGTCCTCTATAGAGTGGCAGGGGCCCCTGTGCTGTCCTCTATAGAGTGGCAGGAGCCCCTGTGCTGTCCTCTATAGAATGGCAGGAGCCGCTGTGCCTTCTTCCTCTATAGAGTGGCAGGAGCCGCTGTGCCGTCCCCCCTCTATAGAGTGGCAGGAGCTCCTGGATGCCTTGGAATTGACAGCACCTGAAGAGTCCATTTCTAATGAAACCTTGGCAGGCACAGTCACCAAGTCACTAATACCCTCCTTCCAGAAGGTTCTCTGAAAGCTATCTCTCTACAGTTCATCTTTTTAACCATTTCTTCTGTTAGTATTCTGCAGAACATGAAAGGCTGCCTTCTTTTTATTAGGCTGGTTTGGGTCTTAGAACAAAACAAAACTGAAATATACCTTAGCTACATGAGCTCCATGCAAAGCCCCTTTATCCCCTCTTAAAAATAAGAAAACTGACTATTACTCACAATGCTCCTCACCCTTAGCTGGTTCCTCCCTTTTTCAAGTCCTCTTGCAGAGCACTCAAGTTCAGTTCCCAGCACCCATGTTGGGCGGCTCACAGCCTTTTGAAACCCCAGACTCCACGGAACCCAACACCTTCTTCTAGCCTTCACAGACACATGTAGTCATGTTCATATACACACACAGAGAAAGAGAAAGAGATGTAGATAATTAAAAATAAAAACCTTAAAACACAACAATAAGTTATGTTATGGCATCCTCATCCATATATATATATATATTGGTTAGGCCTGTGCCTTTTTATGCACACACAGCAAACCAAAATAGATTGCAGCCATTCCTGTCACCTTTACTCTGTGTCAACCGCATTCCTTATTGGTCACTGAGGCTTCAGAGACAGCTTCATCAGTAAAATGTCTGGCACACAAACATGATGGCCTGAATTGGGTTCCCAGAGCCCATGTAAACCAAGCCTAGTGATACATGCTCGTAATCCCACTGCTGGGTGCTGGAGACATGAAAATGCCTGAGCTCACCACGCAGCCAGTGTAAGCAATCCACCAGTGAGAAAGCTGAACTCAAAAGTTAAGGTAGAGCATGCTATGGTGCCACATGACTTAAAAATAGATGGTCTTAAGTTGAGGGGACAGAAAGGGGGTGTAAAATTATGGACTTCTGAATGGTGATTTTGGTGAAATAGAAACTGGCAAGATTCAGAAATAGCCAGAAGGGTCAGCAGGAGGAATTCAAGAGAGAAGAGGAATCCACGAGGCCAGTACTTCAATAAGGAGTCAGAGTTTAGAAACTCCAAGGCATCTGTCTTGTATTGTCTGTGTCTGTTGCTGTGATAAACACCATGACCAAAATAAACTCGGGAAGGACAGGACTTGTTTGGCTTACACGCCCCATCGCAGCCCATCACTGAGGGGCGCTGAGGCAGGAACTGAACCAGGAGCAGAGAAAGGAACCATGGCGGAACACCGCTGACTGGCTTGCTCAGCCTTATACCCGCCCCCAGGACCACACACTTGAAGGCAACAGCAGGCAAGTGCTATACCCAAGGTGCTTACCCACCAGCTACCTGCTGAAATCTGAGAGACGATAGCACATGCCAGTGAGCCCATCTGTTTAAAAAGCTTGTCTCCCTCCGATTTCCGCTAAAATCCTCTAAACTCAATTTAAGACTGATTTGCTGGAGTTGTTCACACACTCGCCTGCCACCCTAGCCCATGGCACCAGACAGGCTGCTCCTTGGGGATTCAGTGGAGAGGAAAAGGCACTGCTCTGCCCCCGATATGTCTATAATTTGACAAGCCAATTTTTCTCCCTCTGCTTTTACATCTGTCGAACTGGCAGGATAATTATCGCATGTTACTGTTAAGACAAACCAACATGTTCATGTAACCAGCACAGAGATTTCTGTAGCTATTCACTGTCCCACATGCTGACATGTGTTCCCTCGTGTTCCTAAGTGATGTGTGTTATGTGCTATGGTTCCATGTTGCACTAGATGCCATATCCTTCAGGGAGAAAGCAACCTCTCAAGCCCATACCCCCTGTGGGTGCAGGAGATGAATGATCTCTTCAGGGATCGTTCATGCCAGTGGATACAGCTCATACCACTACAGATGGAGTTGGAAAGGTAGCCAGGGTGCATCTTCTCGTCTAGTAAACAGCCTTAGTTCTGCTGAAGAACTGTATTCCCACATCCATTTGCATTGCTAAGCAACTTCATGAAGCCTGGTGCTATTTCTGGTTCTGGGTTGATAGTCACAGACACCTACAAGGCTACCTCCCACATGCTAGGGTAGCTTTAGGTTTCATTTAAGAACAATGCTTTGTATTTGTACAGAAATTGTTACCAACAAACACATCACACAAACTGACTCCTCATTAACTGTGTGACTCCTCAAACTGTCCCATGAGGTGGCCTCTGGTGCTGTCCCTGTACAGGGAGCTGGTGTCCCTAGGGATGCACACCTGAGGAGGGAGAGACTCAAAGCAAATGCCACTTTCAAGTTTCCCATCCCTTTGCAGTGTGATCACAATACAGTGTGCCTATTCCTAAAATACATGGCTGGACTCTGTGTTCTGAATCTACAACTGTGTGTATGCCAATGAACTTGTGCAAACACATGTATGTGTGTGTGTGCGTGTGTGTGTGTGTGTGCGCGCGCCCGTGCGCACGCAGGCACGTACCTTGCATATCATTCCCCAGGTCTTGGCCAACGTTCTTCTTGAGACATTATCTCTCACTAATAACTGGGGCTCACTGATTTGCCCATGTTGGCTACCCAATGACTTCCAGGAACCTGCCTGTCTCACCCTCCTTCCTATGGGATTACATGTATGCACCATATGTTTGTCTTTTACACCAGTTCTGGTCTTTGAACTTGGGCCTTAACAAATACAAGGTAAACATTTCACTGACTGAGCCACCTCCCGAGGCCTGCAGCTATAACTTTTATGATACTGAACACTTTGTACACCATGAGGAATTTTAATTTTCTTGCCTCCTAGTGACTCATAGCCTCCCTGTAACTAATTTTGAAACTGGAAGCGAAGAGAAATTGTAGTATAAAAACAGATTAACATAAGTAGGAAGTCAGAGAGATAACATTATTCAGAGAAGTCCTGGAAAATTCCATACCAGACAAGGAGAGACACTTGATTCAAAACGTAGAAGAAGGCACACACCAAGGGGCAATAGGCATGTGTAGCAGAGGCTGGGGGTACTCACAGCATTTAAAAGTCTGAAGAGACCTCAGAGACCAAGTAACGAGGAATAGTGCATTATTTTCGTGACTCTTAAAAATGTTCTCTGCAGGGCCAGAGAGACATCTCAGCTTTTAAGAAACACTTGCTGCTCTTCCAAAGGACCCAGTTTCAATTCCCAGCATGCACATGGTGGCTCACAACTGTTTGTAACCCCAGTCCCAGGAGATATGATGACCTCTTGTGACCTTGACAGGCACTTGACACACATGGTGCACATACATACATGCAGACAAAACATCCATAAACATAAAACACTTTAAACATAAAAACAGAATTGTTTGTGAGGAAATCTTCCAGGAAGGAATGGGGGCTGTGATTCAGGATATGCATAAGGGATGTGGCCTGGAGACCAGAGCAAAAGATTCCCCCTTGCAGGTGGCTGCAGGAACTCTGAGGAGAGCTCTAGCCCAAGCCAGCATGTGGGTTCAGGGGAACAGCAAGGGGCTGCACACCCACATATCTGCAACTTCCCTGTTTGTATATAGGTTAATCCATGTATTTATATCCAGTCTTTCTCTAAAAACAACAGCAACCAAAAAAAAAGTATCTAAGGCAGTTCACAAAGGGGCATGCAAGGCAGCAAAAGGAAAAGTTACATTATTTTTAACAACATTTATTATTATCTGTGAGCCCAGGAGATCCTTCCATTTTTGTTGTGTCCTCTTCAATTTCTCTCATCACGGTTTTGTAATTTTCACTTCAAAGGTCATGAAGACTAATGGGGGAAAAGCAAAACCCCAGAAATAACCCCATGCATTGCAGCCAACTCACTTTCGACCAACTTGCCAAAACATATATTAAATAAAGGACAATCTCTTCACTATCTGCTGTCAGGGAAACTAAATATTCATATGCACAAGACAGTAACTCTTATCTTCCACCCCTCTTAGGAAAAAAAGAACTCAAGGGGCTCAAGAGATGTTCAGAGATTAAGAGAGCTGGATGCTCCTGCCAAGGACTCAGCAGCCCTGTGGTGGTTCACAGCCTCCTGTAACTCTAATTTCAGTAGATCTGATGCCCTCTTCTGGCCTCTGTCAGCACTGTACTTATGTGGTATACAATTCTCTCTCTGTTTCACACACACACATACACACACACACACACACACACACACACACACGTAAATAAATCTTTAAAAATAGAGAATTTGAAATATTAAAGACCTAAATTTCAAATCTAAAACTATCAGACTAGTAGAAGAAAATGTAAGGAACTACTTCAAACTTTAGTATAGGCAATGTACTTTTTACAGGCACACAAAAGAAACACAGTGCTGTGGATATGCCCAGTAGGGGAGGAGCATGATGTCCTGGATATGCCCAGTAGGGGAGGAGCATGATGTCCTGGATATGCCTAGTAGGGGAGGAGCATGATGATATGGATCACAACTGCCATACTTGAACCATTGCTCAGCCAGGGCATCTCTGGGGGAACATAATCCCAACCTTCTCTGGAGCTGCTATGCCTCCTAAGGAGACTGTGGTTACACTTCTGAAGTCATCTGGTCTAGGTCTAATTCCCAAAGGCACCTTTGATTACAAGCCTGTCATCTTGCCACCACTCTTTGGCAGCCAGAACCTCCCAGCTCAGAGTACATTGAGTGGTTATTCATCTAATTTCACTCTCAGCACTGTGATGGACGATGACAGGTACCTTGGCAAGTGGTTGTGCCAGGTGTGATCATAAACATCTTATCTTTATTCATCAGCCAAAAACCTCTTCCAGGGTTACCTGTCGTGGTCAAGGTCAGGTCTGTTCTTGGTATATTAGGGACATCTCATACCATTGTAACACTGAGCTGTGGCTCCACTCTTATCTAGAAGCCTTAGACATAGACTGTCTTAAGGAGGAGACAGAAGAAGGGGTGAAATAGTGGACTTCTGAATGGTGATTTTGGTGAAAGAGAAGCTGGCAAGGTTCAGAAATAGCCAGAAGGGTCAGCAGGAGGAATTCAAGAGAGAAGAGGAATCCACGAGGCCAGTACTTCAATAAGGAGTCAGAGTTTAGAAACTCCAAGGCATCTGTCTTGTATTGTCTGTGTCTGTTGCTGTGATAAACACCATGACCAAAATAAACTCGGGAAGGACAGGACTTGTTTGGCTGACACGCCCCATCGCAGCCCATCACTGAGGGACGCTGAGGCAGGAACTGAACCAGGAGCAGAGAAAGGAACCATGGCGGAACACCGCTGACTGGCTTGCTCAGCCTGCTTCCTTATACCCACCCCCAGGACCACCTGTCCAAATGCCACCCCACATCAATCATTAATCAAGAATATCCTCAAAGGCATGCTCACTGGACAGAGTGATGGAGGCAATTCTTCAGCTGAGATTCCCTCTCCCAAGGTACATTCCAGGTTTGTGCCAGGCTGACAAAAAATAAATCAATCAACAGAGCACACAAGGGCAGAAGTATTCCCTGAGTGTAGGCCATTTCTGAAGTTAGCAAGAGTAGTGAGATGGTGCTGAGGGAGCCCGACAGGACAGAGTGAGGGAGTGACTCAAAACAGGAGCGAAGTAGCCATGATTCTCCCTTACAGCAGCAGAGCCAGGAAGCACACAGAGGGGGCAGCCGGCTGGTAGGGAGTGATGCCACTTGACGGGAGTGCTTTGGCTTTAGTGCAAGTCCCTTTAAAGGGTCACAGCATTGGGAATGTTGAGAACCACTGATCTGAGTGCTTCCAAGATAACAAAACTACTTCCAAAGGACAGAAACTGAACGCCCTTTGATGTAGCAAAGGATGGACCTCTTGTTAGGGGACCCCTTTACCATAATACAGCATGGGGCCACTTACTAAGAAAGTCCTTTACTGTAACACAGGATGGGGCTTTGCTGGGGAAGTCCTTTAATGTAACACAGGATGGGCCTTTGATGGGGAAGCACTTTGCTGTAACACAGGAAGAGATGCTTGCTTCATTTCTCCCAGAGTACTATTGACCTAGAAAGAGCTGCAACTGAGAGAACAAATTTGTTCTTGGTGGAAAATGACTCTCTAGAACAGTACTTCTGAAAGTTTAATGGCCATGACATTTACTTTTCCAGCTTATTAAAAATGCATTTTCTAAGTGCCTAGCCCTCAGACTGTGGCTCACTGGGCTGAGTCCAGGATCTGTTGTTAAGCCTTTTCATCACTCCATCAAACTTGGCAGAGCTCAACCAAACCACACCATGCAGATGTCACTCTGTGGAAGGGCCAGCTCACGTTAGGACTGAGGACAGCTAGGAGTCATCTGAGTGAAATATGACCAAAAAAAAAATAGCTTCTAAAGAAACAAAACTGAAAACATCTTCGGTGTTTTGTTTTGTTTTTGCATGGTGCTTTACTGAGAAATTAATGTGTTTTTTTGGTTGGTTGGTTGGTTGGTTGGTTGGTTGGTTGGTTGGTTGGTTGGATGGGTGGGTTATGAGGTTTTGGTTTTTTTCCAAGATTATGAGTTGTTGGTTTGTGTGAGGGTTTGTGTGCCCATGTTTTTGTTTTTTATTTGTTTTGTTTCGTTTTTGAGACAGGGTTCCATGTAGCTTAGGCTGGCATGGAGCTCACTATACAGCCCTTGAACTTCTGATCCTCCTGCCTCTACTTCCCCAATGCTAGGCTGCCAAGCTGTCTGCCACCATGCCAAGTCTATGCAGTGCTAGGTAAGCCCTTCTGCCTACTAACCTACATTCCCCAGACTTTGTCCAGTCTAGGAAGTACTGTTGGAGAGTGTGGTTAGAGAAGTTCTTCCAGTCCAGTCAATTAGGCCACTTATGTTCATTGCTCCAATCATACTGCAGAAAAGTAGGCATGGCCCTATTTTTCTTATGTTCAGACAAAGCTAAAGGGAGAGGCTGGGAGCAGAACACAGTTCATTGGTAAAGTGTTTACACAACACCCTTAGTTTAATCTCTAAGATTTCAACTCTAAGAGCTCTGGTAAAACAGATTTGGAAAGGTTTGTCTTTATTTTTGTTTTAAGCCAAAGGGGAAGAAGCCATCTTTCCACTTAAAATGGAGCCAAATGACAGAGGCAGCTCTGGTCCCTGACGGTGTCCTGAGCACATATCAGCTCTGACTCTCCCATCAGAAATACTGTGAAAAATAATATCAATCTCAAACTTAAAGTCCATTTTTCAGATTTCTGTTGCCAAAACACACAGTCATGATGTGGTATGATAACATCTAATAATTCATAATGGTGAGAAGATCTTGCCTGTGGGTTCCCAGAGAACAAAAGCAGTTCTAACTGTTGAGAGAAACAAGCATCATCTGGTGTTTTCTGAGAGCTGAGTGCTAGGATCTTTACTGCCCTTCACCATGGAGTTCTGAGTCTATCTCACAAAGAATGAAGAAGTAAATACCATAAAGCAGGGAGGACTCAATACAAACAAGGATGTCAAATTAGTAGCTCTGCCTGGTAAGTGAATTTGTTACATTGATAGATGGTAGTTGCATTGACGATATCATCCCTACATAAAATAGCTTGGCAGTAAATATTGCAACTAAGGTTCCCAACTGAAGACCTATGCCCAAAGAAGGCTGATGAGCCTACAGATGTTTAGGAGATTAACAGTATTTTGTTAATATGCCTAAAAACAATATGAACTGTGCTTACCAACTTGATAAGTTATAGACAATCATTAATTTACTATAGAAGACACTCAAAACCATCTCTCAAGGATGTCTAAGAAAGAATTTTGTTTTTATGACTAATGGCATAAAGCATCCATCCACTCATACATGTGTTGCAAAGCCAAGTCTCTCAGCAGTGCATGTAAGATCAAGCTGAATTGCTCAAGAAGGCTAGTGGCATTCAGGTGATATCACAAAGGCCTGTTGTTAGGGAGCTCAGTGATGGATGTGTTTAATAAAGGTACGATGAGTTTGCATCTTGAGCAGCATGTGGCTCCTTCTGAGCTGGATCTGGGCCTTTCATCACCATCATTCTCCCTAGAATGCTAAAGGCTTATCCCTTTCCCCACTTTTATCCTCACTGGGAAAGCAATACCACAACCTAGAGTGATGTGGTTGACTACAGACAGAGATGACCACAACCTAGAGTGATGTGGTTGACTACAGACAGAGATGCTGTGTTCCCACCTCCGGGGTATGAAAGCCTGGAAGAGGCAGGGACCATTTGTGCCTCTCAGACACAATGAAAGGATGTATCTTTCCCTGCTCTTATACACCAGGCAAGAAGAGAGCATCTCAAAGCAGAAGGGCAGGTGCCTGAGCTGCTCACTGCCTGTTGCAATCAGATCTCCCCACTCTTCCCGCCCTCTCCAGGTCCTGCCAATTAGTGGCACACCCTGATGGTGACCGTGCTGGTTGGCTTTGTCAACTTGACATAAACCTAGACATATCTGGGGAGAGGGAATCTTAACTGAGAAAACGCCTTCATAAAAGTGGCCTGTAAAACAAGTCTGCCATGCATTTATCTTAATGTGGGATGTGGGAGGGCCCAGACCACTTTGGATGGAGACACCCTGGGCAGGTCGTCCTGAGTTTTATAAGAAAGCAGATTGAACAAGCCATGAGAACTAAGTCAGTAAACAGCACTCCTCTGTAACCTCTGTATCAGCTCCTACTTCTAGGTTTCTGCCCTGCTTGGGTTCCTGTCCTGACTTCTTTGATGACAGGCTATGAAGTGGATTGGGGGAGGGGGAGGTATGCCAGTTCACAAGAATATTACATGGAGACTTACTAATTATGAAAGCTATATACCTTACGCTTTTCCCACTGTCTCTTTTAACTTACCCATTTCTATTCATCTACATGCTGCCACGTGGCTTGTAGCCTTTACCTCTCCACCTATATGTCTTGCTTCCTCTGTGTCCAGCTGGAAACTCTTCCTTTCTTCCTCTCTGAGTCCTCTCTGTCCCCAGAAGTCCTGCTTAACATCTTCCTGCCTAGCTAATAGTCATTCAGCTCTTTATTAAACCAATCACAGTCATACATCTCTACACAATGTAAAGGAATATTCTGCAACACCTCCCTTTTGGTCATGGTGCTTTATCATAGCAACAGAAACTCTAACAAGACAAAGACCAAAGAAAGTGAGTAGGAAACTAGACCACAGCTGCCTCCATTCCTACCTCAGTACCTCCTCCATTTTGCCAGTCCCGTGGCTCTTCTGCCATTGAACACACCTCTCTCTGCAGCCCTCACTTGATTCTAAACGTCAACATCTGACTCTGCTTCTCAGCCACCCAAGATGGCCCAGGAGTCACCTATGTGACCAATATCACAGGTTGAAGTGCTTCCATTAGATTCCCTAGCATGAGCGTTTCCTCTAAAGAGTCTACTGACTTATTGACTATCCCATTGCTGTCACCTAGATGAATGAGGGAGGGTACTTTTTTTAATGTTACACATGAACTCAGCAGATAAAGGCACTTGCTGCCAAGTCTGACTACCAAAGTTAGACCCCCGGAGCCTACCTGATTGAAGAAGAGAAGCCACTTTCTAAGTTATATTCTGACTTCCATACTCACACCATGATGTGGTTATACCCACATATATACAGACAGACACTCGTGCACATAAAATAAAGCAATGTAATAAATAAAAGGCAATACTGTCCTTTTACGAAATCTGTGAATTGAATGGGATGTATGTACTTCAGCTTTGGCCTGGGATCCTAGAACTGTGACCTTGAAGTAAGCCCCTGTCCCAAAGCACTGGGAGCAACTCAGGGCATCCAGGCCCAACAAAGTGCATTGCCATCCCCGAGGATCGCATGGTGAATGTTGGCATGGGAGTGATGGAAGGATTCCTAAGAACCTGGAAACTTTGTTTGTACTCTTTGACCTATTTAAATGTGACTTCACTTTAAAAGTACACTGAGGCAACTTTTCTATACCAGTCTCTCCTAGTCTATTTTTCCTTCCTTTCCAGCCTAGGTGAGCTAGGCAGGACCCACACGACACAGACACAGAATCCAAACAAAGCCAGGAGGTAAAAGCACCAATCAAAACAAAACTCAACTTTTCCACTTCAGCAAAATTTCTCAATCTGAGGCAGTAAGAGGCCATTGTCATCATCAGTCCCATTAATTAGTAGTTACTTTCTCACTTGTCAAAACAAACGTGGCATTTAATGTCTTGTAACTAAAAAAAAAAAATCAATACCACAATTTTCCATATAGCATTATTCCTAGTTTCTCCCCATACATATATCACTGAAGATATTATGACTTGTTGATATTCTTCTTCCAATGAACTGTTTTCCTTATGCCATAATTTTTCACACCATAATATTATTTTTGCCCTCTGTGACCATGTAACTCATCTTAAAAATAACTCTATCACTCTCTGTCACTGTCTCTCTCTCTCTCTTTCTACTCTAAGAAGCTGACCAACACATGCATTTAAGCATGCCCCCACCTAAAACTACCTTCAGTATGGTGTATCAATACAAGCTTTTGTGTCTACATACCTACAAATGGAAAGATAATGTCAGAACACAGACATTCATTTCATCCTGCCAGAAAATGTGAAAAAGCATTAATTCTAAATGAGAAAGGGGATGGGGGAATGAGCAGTAGACACTTTGAGCCAGGGGTCTATACTGAGTATAGACACCAGAATTACTCAGATTATGACTGAAGTCAGATGTGACCGAAGCCCAAACTCACAACAGTATGAGTTTTTAAAAGGTTTTTTTGTTTTTGTTTTAGTTTTTGTTTGGTTTGGTTTGGCTTTTGGTTTGATTTAGTTCCATTTCTGTAACCCTATATAGGTTGTTGGGTGTGAAATTTTGTAGATGACATCATGTCACAATGTCAAAAGGCTGGACATGCCTACAAGGTTTGTTACATAACAGATCATGGAGGCCCCAGGAACCAACATTCTCTTCAGGCCTCTGTGGACTGCACTCCTGTACACATACCCATACACAGATAAATAATTTGAAGAAAGAAACATAATATATATGAACTTCTTGAACTCGATACAAGAATCACAACTAAATATTAAAATAATAAATAAAAATCTTCTAAGACCAAAACATTCTAAGAGCTAAATAAAGAGAAACCAAGCTGAGATTCAAGCAGGAGAAACAAAGTTATTTAAAACAGGAGAGCAATTTGGTACCCCAAGTTATCAACTATCTCCTTTGACACCCTCCCTAACACAGCAACCTCCTTCCTTCTCCTAAGAGATACACCAGTGTTTTGTGGCTGAGGAGAAGGAGACACGGGGCATAGGGAATAATGGTTTTCTCTCATTCGTGGAATGGGTGTGCCCTGTGCTAGCCTAGTAACTACCTGCTCTTTTCCTTCCCTCATGCTAAGTTGACAGTGTAGCTGACTCACTCCTGTCCTGGAAAGTCATGGGCAAAGTTCTCATAGGTGACAAAGTCAATGTGTTTCTGGGAAAAAAAAAAAACACCAGAATATGATGGTTTTCATATACAGAATGTAAGAGACATAAACCTATAAAAATAACCATCTCCAATTAACCTTCCTCTACCTTCTTTGTCTTTCAAATTGATCCAAGCTCTCCCTCCTCCAGAAACCAATTACAATTGGCACTTGCTTTTCTTCAAATGCACTTTTTCTTGTTTATGCTGCTTCTGCTGGCTTGTTATAACTTATTCAGCAAATACGTGAGCCAGACTGGGTTTTCAGTTTAACTACATTTTACCTGCACTCTTTTATTAGGTCTGCTCAACAATTTATCCTTCAGTCAGACTTAAAGGGAAAAAAAAGTCCACCAATACAGACTTGGATCGAAGAGTCAGAATTGGAACAAGCCCAAGTCCAACTCTAAGATTTAAGCTAGCGTTTGTCTCTGACATCCTGCTGTTCTCTCCAGCTCTTAGAACCACCCGCTACTCAGAATCCATTCTCCTTCCCTGTCACCATGTGACTGATAATCTCCATTTCATTGCCTCTCGAGAGCCTCCTCCCCACCAGCATATATGTATGTTTGTGGTGCTCTCATTACCTTAGCACTAATGTGAGTTCTTCTCCACATCAGTCAGTCATGACAAAGTTAACTTAAAGAGTTTCCAACTGTCACCCCCACATCTTCATGGGGCACATCTCTGGGACACAACAACCCTGCTGTGCTCCCAACCACGAAATGTCATTCAACTGTGAAGAGAAAAGAAATCATGAGGTCAACAGATAGTCCTTAACCCCATCTTAGTCTCTTCAGAAGTCTACAGCGCCACCACCTCCTTCCTAAACATGTCCTCATCCAGGCTGCTGTGATGCCAGGTTCCTTACTTCTAGTCCCCTTATTATTCCTTCATGGTCCCCTGTCCTGAGTCTTCTTCCTCTGCCTCCTGACAGTTATTCTCCAGCTATTCGTCTTCTTAATTAAAATCCTCTCTTGAAAATATCGCAGAGACCTGGACACCATCTAGGTGCCAAGCATTCCCAAACGTACCTTTCTAACCCTGACCTCTCCCCAGATTCAAACCTGAATGTCCATTTGCAAACCCAGAAGATGCCTGCTTAAAATGTCTTACTGTGTCAAGGTCTGTACTCTTCATGTAATCACTAACCCTAATCATGAAATTAACATTAGGGACACCCCACTGTGGGGGATCTTACTATATACCTGACCAGTTCTCTTCAGAACTGTCCAAATCACCAAAACAAGAAAATCTGATAAGCTCTCTCATTACAAAGGAATCTAAGGAGACAAAGCTCTCTCATTAAAGAGGAACCTAAAGAGACATAACTGAATGCAACTTGTCATCACAGGCAGGATTCTGCAATAGAAACAAGACGTTTGGAAGGAGGAAATCTAAAGTCTTATCATCATTCTTAATAGACCCTGGAAGCCTGTCTTAATTTTACATAAACTATATACTTAATGTGCGTGTGAGAATCATGTGGCCAGCTTATGAAACACCTGATAACTGGGCTCAGTTCCCAGAGTTCTTGATTCCTTCTGGTCTGCATTCCTAACAAGTCCTAGGGATTATACACACTGCTGTTCCAAACCCACATGTCAAGAACCGCCAAGAAAGCTGAGTGTGTGGACCCCATCCCCACATAGTAGTTATGTTACCTACATAGTAGTTAGTTATATTACCTGTCCCTACATAGTAGTTAGTTATGTTACCTGTCCCTACATAGTAGTTAGTTATGTTACCCATCTTGGAGGTCACAGCCTATACCCCAGCGATCCAGTTTCAGCCATCCATTCCAAATAAGCCAATTAATAGAGAAACACAGGAAAAAGAGATGTATTTAATGTGCCCTCACAGGGAAATAGGACAGAGAGATCCTGCAAAACCCCAAGTCCATCTCCAGAGTCCTGACATAAGGCTAAGGTTTAAGTAGAAGGTAGGAAATACGCAAAACTAGTCTGCCAGCTGGCTCAGCTCCAAATCTTTCCTGTAAGGTCAAATGACAAGCTGTAAATCTTTCTCTGGCTGTTTCAGGGGCTTCAAACTTTTCTTCTCCAGCATGAAAATCCTGGAGAAACTGATGTTTTGAGATTTGTTATTTCAATAGTCTGAGAGCCAAAGAGAGTGGGCACAAATATTTCTTTAGAATATATTAATTCCTGCCACATAGACTGTAGCAATTAGTCAGTCAGGCAATTGGTTAGTATTACCAGGAAGGAACTCTCAACACAGCTACCAATGATACATGAAAATACATCAGAAGTCTTGACTACCCTCAATGTAAACACAGATATCATTGCACATTCTTATGCATTAACAGATACTAAATTTCAGCCAGCCTGAGGCCATGAAAGATGTGGTCAAAGGATGCCAGACAAGAGTTTGGAGACCCCTGCACATTTGAACCTGCCTTTGAGCTACTGAGTTGGCCCAGCCCTGGAGCCCACACTCCTCCAACTTTCCTATGTGAGATTAGATATTTCCTTACTGTCTGAGCCAGTCTGAGCCCATGATTCTCGGTGGCTTACAGTTAAGGTCATGTGGAAACAGCCTCTCAGAGCTCATCTCCTTCTGCACACTCATCATCCACTAGCTCAAGCCATCCTGACATCTGCTTTCCAAATATATGCAGCTCTCCCTGCATCAGGCTCTATCAAGGACAGTTCTTTACCCTGACATTCTGTCGCCAAGCCTCCTCATGGCTGCCCCTTCTCTCCTGAGCTTAGCTCAAAACATGACCTCCTCAAAGCCAACTACCCAGACTGTCCAGCCCAAGTGTGTTCCATGCCGCCCCCAGCACTCCAGCCTGCCGCCCCACTCTACTTTCTTCTGAGAATTTACACTGCCTGGCTAATTTCCCCACAGGCCTCTGCCATTCCACACTCTGAGAGAATCATGGCCCTCTCTGTTCCTTGTCAGTTTCTGTATCTTGAGTGCCCAGAAATGCAAGGGATGCTTGACAAATGTTTGCTTAACAGATGAATTAACTGAACAGCTAACATATGCCCACTTTAAAATAAATTCACACTTTGTCCAAATGTGAGAATATCAAGATGATTGACAGTCTATGGTGTAAGGGTATTGTCTTAACAACAACCTTAAAAAAAGGCATCGCTCTGTGTAGGGAACCATATGTTGCATCTATACATAGTGCACTCAGATTCTCCGGGGGAAAAAAAAATCAAGCCAGGTGTCACCAAAACACCAAGAGATAGAAGCCAACAGACAGAAGCCAATCCACACACCAAGCTACAGCAATGCCAAGAGCATTGAAAGGAAATGACAATGTTGCAAAGTCACAAGGACCCAGAACAAGAAAAATAGCCTGCCCTCAGAAGAGGAAGATTCGTATTACCAAGACAAGACAAAGGATCATGCCACGCATTCATGCTTTTATAAGATGGCATTTGAGCTAGATACAGTTGCATATGCCAGTAATACCAGTACTTGGGAGGCTGAGGCAAAAGGACTGTGGGAAGCTCAAGTCCAGGGTACAAAGTGAGTTCTAGGACATCCTACACTACAGGGTAAGACCCTGTCTCAAATAAAAATAAATGCAAAAACGAATGAATGAATGAATGAATGAATGAATGAATGAATGAATGAATGAATGAATATGAAAGGCCTAAGCATAAGGCATCCTGAAGAAAGGGCTTCACTGACCAACTCAGCTGCCATCTGGGCCCAGATCCAGCACTTTGAGTTGGCCCACCCCAGCATCAACGCCATCTACGAGCTGCTGGAGTGCTTGGAGGAGCCAGTCCTGCAGAATTAGATGTCATTACTAAGTAGGGCCAGTCCTGGGCACATCAGCCAGCCCAGAGGATGAAGCTGCTATGGCTGCAGCCTTCACTGCTAGCCTTGCTGGGGAGCAGGAAGCATGGAGCTGTCTGCAGGCTATGAGCACAAAGGTTATTAAGCTCAGCTGAGTCTCAGGGTGGCCAACATAATATGGCAGCCTGGAGCTCTCATGGAACCTGCCCCCAGACACCCTGCCAAGCCACAAGAGCACCCTGACTCTTGGTAATAGCAGAACATCTGAGATGAGTCTTGGCGATGGTCCTGTGTTTATGGTGTGTCGGGAACCAGAAACCTCGAACCAGACCAATGACTCATTGCAATGAGTATTTGTATGGAAAGCTGTTCGGGCATATACGGTATGACACAGTGTGGTTTCCAATGCTAGTACCACAAAGAATATGAGATGGAGAGAGAGATGAGAAAGGTGAAAACTGCACTGGTGCATGCGCTGGTCAGAGGAGGAACTAGAGACACAAAGGTGGTGACAGCAGGAGAGGTGGCTGCAGTAGACAGGGAAACGCGCCACTGCCAGTAGAGTTGGCAGGGTGGTGTACAGCAGAGGGGAGCTTGCACAAACTCAGCCCCCAAACACCCTGCCCAGCTGCATGATTGTCCTGGCTCTGAGTAATGACAGGATGTCCTGAGATGAGGCACCTGTTCATTTTCTAGATTGGACCTCCTTGAAAGACCACTATGGTCTGTGCTGCCCCTGGAAACCTTGTTGGTATCTGTGGTCCCTACTGCTGTCCCAGGCCATGTTGAAACCTAAGGTTCGTGTGGATGTCTGCGGTCTGTGCTGCACTGGGGCCATGTGGATGTTCAAAGCCTGCCCTATCACTAGAAGCCAGGATGATGTTCATAATCTGTGCTACCTTAGGAGGCCATATTAGTGTCCATGGTCTGGGATGACACCTGAGGCCTTGTTAATGTGAGTGGCCTGAGCTGCTGCCTGAAGCCATGTTGAAGTCTGTGTCCTATGATTCCACCAAGGACCATCACCAAAGGCCATGTTACCACTGGAGGCTATGGGAATGTCAGTGGCCTGTGCTGCTACCTGAAACCACATTAATGTCCATAGGCTGGGCTGCCATGAGGGACCATATTGGTGTCTGTGGCCTGTTGTTGCCCTGGAGGTCATGTTGATATCCTTAGCCTATGCTGCTGCCTAGGGTTATGCAAGGGAGACCATGCTGAGATCTATGCATGTGCTGAAGCTAGAGACAATGTGGATACCCATGGTCTGTGTTGTTTCCAGAAACCATGTGGATATTCGCAACCCATTCTCCTGCTGGCTGTAAAGGACAAGGAAGCTACTTTTGCAGTGGCACTGATGACTGCAGACTCACAGTTAAGAAAGAGAAGGCTTCAGTGACAACACCTAGTCCTCAATCTCTCCCCCTCCCAAAAAGATGTAGCAGCCTAGACAGAAAACCATTAAAGAGAACTCTTTTTTTAAAAAATCGCAGAAAGGATGAAGTATTGCTCTCCATGACTGATGACGTCTGGCAGGGGTGCAGATGCAGGAGGACTCAGTTTTCTTTAGGGGACTGGCCACTGGGAATTTGACCATGCTCAAGTGAGTATATTGGTAACACAAACTGACTTTTTCTTTCTTTCCTTTTGTGGGAGAGGTCACAGAGATGCGGACTTGGAAGTGATCTGGGGTGCATGATGTGAAAGTCCCAAATAATCCATAATCAA
The DNA here is from genome assembly GCF_943737965.1 of Phodopus roborovskii. Classification (NCBI taxonomy): domain Eukaryota; kingdom Metazoa; phylum Chordata; class Mammalia; order Rodentia; family Cricetidae; genus Phodopus; species Phodopus roborovskii. Next base: position 49,049,281 of record NW_026126517.1, on the reverse strand, counting down.
TAAAAATACTATGTTGGAAAAATGAATGAATGGCAGAGTGAGGTCACAGCACCCACCCATCCATCAGGTCAAGCGGGCTTCATGAGACAAGAGCAGGGGAGCAGAGGCAGGCTTAGAAGGGAACTAAACATTGCATTCCCATTCCACCTAATGTGCACCGTAGGACCAGGACTATCACGGTCGGAGGAGGGGGTCCTTCCCTTCTGTAGTATCTCTGAGTTCCTGATTCTAGGGAGTATTTCCCCAGTCTCCTTCTCTAGAAAGAAATGAAAAACACCTGCTGATTTCCCAGTCAAGCCACAACTGGTAGCTGGGCTGAGATGGAGCCCTAAAGCACAGGCCCCTTAAACAGAGTCTGTGCTGTGATTTTCAGGTCTCAGGTTGAGAGCTCCACGCAGAGCTGCTGCACAGTTTTAGGTGGGTTTATAGGCAGAATGACCTATTGCAATGGGCTTTTAATCCTTAAAACTCATCCTCTGATGAATTTACACACCTGCATTGGTTCCTTTGGTCTTCAATTGTTGATTGACATGTTCTTCTTGCCCCATTTCTGCTATTGACGTAATTTTTGTTTCCTTGTCTTCCAGACTGTTCTACTAAACCTCAAAAGAGAAGCAGTTTAAAGATGGGGTGCTAAAGAGATGGCTCAGCAGTTAAGAGCACTTTCTGCTCTTCCAGAGGACCCAGGTGCAGCTTCCAGCACCTGCATGGTTGTCCACAACCATCTTTAACTCCAGATCCAGGGGTACTGTGCCTTATTCTGGCCTCCATGGGCACCAGGTACACATGCAGATTAATGTAGCCTGATTGGCAGGGGAGGGAGCATACTGATGTCTGAAGGACTGCAGAGCAGACCACAGGCAAACTGAGAAAAACTTGACCTGCTAACCTTTGACGGAGGTTATAAACCTCACAGGGAAATGTGCAATAAGACATCCCATGTGGCCAGCATAAGCTGACAGAACCATGACTTTCTACCCACAATTAGTTTCTCTTTTGGAAGCAAGTTATCTTTGGGGAGGACTTTAAGGAGCTGGTTAAATGATGATGTCAAAACCTCAGAGGAAAATAGCCAATATAACCTTGAATTTTGCGGTAACTACTTTGGATAAAAGAGAAGTTACCCCTGTCAAGAATATATATCTGAGGGCTGAGGGTGTGGTTCTCCTGGTATAGTGCTTGCCTAACGTGCATGAAACCCGTGGTTTCATACATAATAAACCACATAAACTGGTCTTGGTGATATGGGCCTATAATCTCAGTACTTGAGAGGTGAAGACAGGAGGATCAGAAGTTCAAGGACATCCTCAGCCACACAGTGAGTTTAAGGCCAGCTTGGAATACAGAGACCCTAGGTCAAAGAGAAGAGGACAGAAGGGAGGGGAGGGAGGGGAAGGAGAGCAGGGAAACATTTCCTTCCCATCTTGCTCAGAGCATTTACTTTAGAAAGCTTTGAATATAAAACAATCCCTTCTCCTTGAAGTAAGGTGTGTGTGTGTGTGTGTGTGTGTGTGTGTGTGTGTGTGTGTGTGTGTGTGTGTCCTTTGGAAGATCAAGCTGGCCTTTTACCTGTTGGCCTTCTGTGTACTTTATGAATATTCTTCTCAATAATGGGAGAGTCTGCTTGAATTGCAAACAACAAGAGAGGTGGTGTCCTTGTCTTCGGTTTCTGTCGGATGTAGGAGTGTAACTGGAGGGGTGCCTTGCTTTAAATTACATCCAAAGATGTGGTTTGCCTGTTCTCTGACTAGAGCTAAGTTGCCGTTTTGACAACGTGGCCTAGCCTCACCCCCCATGGTTCTTCCCTCTGCTACACCAGCCACCTAGGCACAGGGAGTCTAGCCAGCTTCTGCCGCCAACAGAACCTGTAATTCATTTACCTTTTGCTTTTATTCTTTTATTTGCTTTATTCTTTATTCTTTGTCTCTAATTTCTTTTTTCACTATGTCATACATAGCTTCACATTCTAGTCCTTCTCAATTTTACACAGTCCTGTTTAATATATCTGTACATTTAACTTAAATTTAACTTTATGTAAATGTAAGCTAACTTCATACAACTTAAATTCAACTGTACTAAGTCTCAAATATTTCTAAATTGTTATGTGAAGTATGAAAATGAATTGTGAGTGACAGATGGTACAGTCCAGTCCTTACTTGAAGATCAGATATTTATCTTGAGAGACCATTTGGACTGGATTGTATCTTCTTGGCTATCTATGACTGAGTTGTCTTTCTGCTTTTGCAGTCTCTTGGTGAATTCTTATAGTATAGACCACATTCTGGCTTTAACTTAGTAACAAAAGACTTTTCTTTCTCTTCACCCTCGGGAGGAAGATTTCTGGATTGGAAGAAAATGTTGTTTTTAGTGTATTTCTCCAACAGGTTCCAGGCATTCTTTCCTTACTGAATCACAAAAAAAAAAAATCTTCAAACTTCAAAACCTCTTCAAAACACACTTTGTGGCAAATGCTTATGACAGGCTATGTCCACCACCACTGGGCAAGTAGGAAACTTGAAATACACTCGGGTTGGGGATTTCTGCCAAATCCAAGAAGCTGACACTCTAGATACCTCTCCCCACCTCTCCCTCTCCGTGCCCATAGGTGCAATCTATCTCTATGTGTGGGACCTGGAGGTCTATGTTGGCTGTCTTCCTCTATCACTGTCCACCTTATGTTTTGAGACAGGGTCTCTCACTGAACCTGAGTCCACTGATTACAATAGAACCAGCTCTCTAAGGAGCCCAAGAAGTCCTTTGTCTCTGCCTCACTGGCACTGGAATTATAGGCAAATGTCTCCATTTGTACATGGGTGCTGGAGACAGAACTTGGGTTCTGATGCTTGTGTAGCAAGCTCTTTACCAACTAACCCATCCCCTAGGCCCTGAAGCTGGCATTTCCAATGATGAGCTTGTTACATTCAACTGAAATGTTTTTGTTTTGTCCTAAGTAAGTAAAGGTCAGAATTGATCTTGAGTTTTCTCCTCTAATGAAGAAAAAAAATATGTGACAAAAAAAAAGAAAATGTTGGAATGACATCTGGAAATTCATAAATGAAAAGATAAGCAACATTTTTTGTATTTCCATGGTGCAATTCAATACTAAATATCTGTGCTCCATATAACACAACAGCCTCTGTGTGCTACCAAATCCATCATCTTTATAAAAACACAACAGTGCATTAGCACTCATTGAAACCATGGAAACCATTTGGCAACACATCTCTCACCACAAACCAATTGTTATCAACCTTTGTAATACTTATTTGCTGGTAGAAAAGATGTGTTTCCCAAGGGGGAGGGGGAGAGAGAGAGAGAGAAATTTATGAGCCTGGGAACCACAGGTGGCCATTCCAAAATACAGGCAACAGCAAGAACAAAGATGGCCGTGTGGTGAAGGATCATACCCTGTGTGTCACTCACTGAGAACAACAGACGATTCAATTCCTTGTTGTTGATAACCAGCATGCTTTTGGAATACAGAAAGCTAAACAAGATTGTCAAAGATGTCACTGCACTTCTAGTTTTGTGTCACAAGCCCTCTTGATATTCTTTAACCTTTCAAGTCTTACAGCAATATGGTTATCAGTTCTAAGTTGTTTTCTTGATGCTGAGATGCGAGGAGTTTCTTGTGTATTTGGATCTTAACTCCCTAGTGAATACATTGTTTGCAAAGACTATCTCCATCCCATAGCAAGCCAACTTCAATCAGGAGTGATGACTAGGTGCTGTGAAGAGGAAGATCCTGAGGTGGCACCATGAGTTCAAGAGTAAAGAAAGGCAACCCACGGGCCTCACACTTGGACTTCCCATCAGCAAGCTCCTGTGGCACTGAATGTCCTGGGTAGACCCAATGACAAAGTATAGGACAACTGATCTACAAGAAAAGCCCAGAATAGGGACTGTAAAGTCAATGCTGGGTAAACATGAAGACCTGAGTTCATATCCCCAGATCGTCTAGGCTATTCATGTCTGTGTTTTTGCACTGGGATCTAGGTATCAGAGTTAAGATGTTTGGGGTGTTTCTTTGTATAAATGTCTGGTCTTGTCTTTGCTGGGTGGATGTTCCATTCTTTGGTTGCTGTTGCCTCCTTGAGATCCTAGGCAAGTGCGGTGGCTGTGAGGTCCTTGTTTGTGCTTCTGAGAGCCAGTGAGTAGCACAAATTAATGGAGATGGGCTAGAAGGAAAGGCTAAAAGGGACCATGGGACTGAACCAGGAGAACCAGAGTCTACAACAAGAGGCAGAGCCCCCAAAGAGTAGAGGTTTAGTAGAAGGAGGGGCTCCTGCAAGCAGGCTGCAGACTAAGACTAAGTCTGGAGGGGCTGGAGAGATGGTTAAGTAGTTAAGAGAACTGGATATTCTTCCAGAGGACCCAAGTTCAATTCTCGAGGACCCAAGTTCAATTCTTAGCACCCACATGGCAGCTCACAACTGTCTGCAACTTGTGTTCCGGGGGATCCGACATGCTAACACAGATGTACATGCAGGCAAAACACCAATGTACATAAAATACAAATAAATAAATTATTAAATTAAAAAAAAGAGTAAGTCTGGAAAGACTGGAATGGGAGACAGGAAGAATAGTGAAAATCGCCTACCTCAATCTAATTCAATGTGGCCACGGAGAGTCCCTGGTAAAAAGTGTCTCTGCCAACCAGAGCCTGACACAGAGAAATGGAGATGGGCCGAAGAAAAGGCTGAGAGGTGGATTTCCCAGGGAATGGAGGTGGGGTAGCAGGAGAGGCTCCCACAGACAAGCTGCAGTAGGATGAAGAGTAAGTCTGAGAGAGGAAAATAAAGGGCTTGGAGGACTCTGAGCTACACCAAGGGCCTTCCTTGAGGGTTTCACACCAGGAGCCTTCCTTGAGTATTTTACTGTCAGGAATTTGGTCATAGCAGTACAAAAAGTACCTAACACAGCCACAGTCAGTGTCCCACCAAAGGACCATTTCTTCTATGCTTTAAGTTCAACCAGACCCTCAGTTGTAACCTCCCATGATTCCTCATCTCCTATTCCCGGATGTTCCAGAACATAAAGGAAATAGGTATTCGTATAAACTTTTATGACTGGGTTTCCTCTTCACTATCAAGGCTAACAAAAATGGGACCCTGGTGACATTATGTTCGTGTTTTACAACCTGTGAAATGGAGTTCAGTGGCCAGCACTGGAGACCTGGAGAGACCTTACCCTTCTCTGTGTCTGAGTTCACAAGCTCTTGGGATCCATCGCAGCTTGTTAGCTTGTGGGTCGTTGAGCTTTAAATGTTATGAAGAAAGAACTTCATCTCACTCCACTCCTCTCCAGCCACACCCTAGGACCAGTCCAGAGATGCCATCTCATAAGCCCTTGGAGGCTTTATACTTTACAGTGTTCATTCTCCTCCAAGTTTCTCTGAAACGCAGCACTACGGAAGTCTTATCATAATGCCCACAGGCAGTACACACCAGGAAACATGCCAGAAGAAATTGTCTGATAGTTCTCTATTTATAACTGAATTTTGCCAGTATCCTTGTCAGGGGAGCAGGAGGTAGCAATTAAAGTTCAAGGTGTCAGCCCACCAAGAGGAGACTCTCTGATGCGTCAATCTCCATTAGTCAAGGCCCCCAAGACCACAGACCCTAGAATGTATTTTGCTTTCACTATGCCTTTACATGTTTGCTGCTGTTGTCTTTCTCTGGTATATGACATGGTTGAATGGGTGTGGGGAGATCCCCACTGCCTGTAACGCAGTGTGTTTATCTAGTGGAAACATCCTGTTCTACTGGGCATTTTTGCATGTGTATTATTATGAAGATGATTCCCCCCTAAGCTGTACTGTCTAATTGATAATAATAATAATGTTAGCTTATACAGAGTTTTGATGAATAAAAGTAAATGCAAGGAATCATTACATAGCTCAGGTTAACAATTGAGTCCCAGGAGCCAGGCTGGCTCTAATTCCTTTAATGCTGAAAGACACCAGCACAGGTTCCAGTGTGCATCATTAGCTAAAACAAAGCTTTAAAATAACTTCAGGTTAGATCAGACGTTTTGATAATATGGACATTTTTATAATAACTTTGAGATGAAAAACCCTAGAAAACAATCCAAAGTTCACAAGAACACACAGCTGAGATAAAAACTACAAAGCAGTGCCATTGTTACTAGCTGACATACTTTCCTTGCTAGGGTTGGTTGGTAATTAAAGGTGATGATTAATTTCTTATACACATGCCCTTGATCTCATGATATAAAAACTGTTGATGAGTGTATATGTACCCTAAAGATTTAAAGTACAGTGACTGATTCTTTTTCATATATATTTATGTTTGTGATTCCTTTAAGATTCCTTACAAGATCATGTTTCAAGACAAGTAATAAAGTAATTGGCCCTTTCTTTGTAACTCCAAAATGCAATCTGCCAATAAAAGACCTGACTAAAAAGAATACCTTACTTGTTCACATGGTTAGTCTATAACAAGTTGCTTGGGTATGAATGTGCATGGGTCTTGAGATAATTTGATTTTCACCTTTAATATATAAAATGTTTAACCATGTAAGGGAGATGAAAAACATGTTTTTAACTGTACTCATTATAATCATTTACTTAAAAAATAGAATGTAACCACATTGTAATCCCTATACTGCCTAAAAAGCTTTGTTGGGGTATATAAGCTGTAGAAAAAAAATATACAGTAGAAAGAACACAAAACAGAGAAAAATAGAGAATAAAGAAGGAAACCATCAAGAGAGAGTGTGCATATCTTTTGTCCCTAATCCCCTCAGATAGAAAAGTCTAGGACATGCAACTCTGTGAATTTCCCTTTGATGACATGGCCACCAGCATAATTTATTTCATATTTCATTCTCCTCAGTTTGCATAGGTTAACACTACAGTATCAGTACATGCAATGCCATCAATACCCACCTAATATCAAGCAGTGGACATCCTTCTGGAAGATAAATGCTTTTAGTATCTTGCAACACATGTTTCCAACCAAAATAGTTTTCTCTTTGTTATGAGGCCTTCTCAGAGTGGACAAATTTCACCAAGAATCTAACAAGAGGCAGACTCACAGCATGGAATTCTCCAACATACAGCAGACCACAGTGTGGGGCCTTCTATGAGATTATGGCATCTCTGCCTCAGAACATCATACCTTCCAAAGCCTGACCTGCAGAGATGGAGTGGCTGCAAGAAATGATTACAGGGAGAGGCTGAGAAGATGACTAAACTGGTAATTTATACAGACTCTCACAAACCAGGCATAGTACCATATGCTTAGAATTATAGAACGGGGAGGCAGACAGGAGACTCCCTAGGGCTTGCTGGATGGCTAGTCTTACCCAATCAGAGAGCTCTAAGTTCACTGAGAGGCCTCAAGTCAAAAAGCAAAGTGGAAAGCAACAGAAGACATTCCATGGCAACTCCTGATCTCTGCACACCTATACACATGTGCATGCGCGAGTGTGTGTGTGTATACAAACACAGGAAGGGGGCAGTTACAAGACAGCTCTTCTACAGCTACTCACAGCCAGAAGGCCAATGAAGTCTTTGATCTCTCTTATCTTTCAACCTCCCTTTGGAATCAAGAGACACGGAAATGGCTTAGAAACCAGGTCAGCCAAAGTATTTCTTTCTTGTATTTCTTTCTTTCTTTCTCTCTTGTAACCCACTAAAAGCAAACCCAGCCCTTTTACTCCAGAATGATAGGTTATACTGTGGGAAACTGATGGCTATTTACTTCTGGTGCCATTTATTAAAAAGATCATCCCTGACCCACCCACTCTGTGCCTGTACATCCTGAGAAACAGAAAACACTTGTACAAGGTGACCAGGGCAGAAAACAGTATTAACTGTTTTGTTAAGGTTATTAGCCACACTTCTAGCCCTAAAGACTCATGACTGGCCTTCTGAGCCTGATGGAAACCCACAGCTGACTGGAGCCCTCACATGGATCCAAGGGCAAGCATGCCATAGCACCTGAATGAGGAGAATGTCTCTGCCCCATTCCAGGTTCTCACCAGGGTTAACCCTGCCTCTCCCTTCCTTAAAGACAGGGGTTGGCAAGCTAGAGATGCGTAGAGGTCAACTCCAGCTAGCTGTGGGTGTGCAGCCACGCCCTCTGTCCACTGACCATCTGTGGCTATCCACGCTGCAATGTCAGGTGGGGATGTGGGCTCTTGGTTCACCTTCCACGTCACTTACAGTCTTTCTCCCCCTTGTCTCTCCATCTTTCCATCTGCAAATTAATGTCCAGCCATGGTGCTAACTCCAGAGAGTGTCCGAGTCACCCTCTAATCTACCAGAGCCATACTCCCACTAGAAGCTCATCCAAGTTTTGTTGGGGAGCTTAGGAGAATTTCGTTGCCATTGTTAGCATTAGATTTTTGAAAGCCAAATAAACTATTTCTTGCTGCCTAGAGAAAGAGCTATGAGAAGTCTCAGGAATTAAGAGAACATTTGGCTTTTTCAGAGGACCAGAGTTCAGTTCCCAACACCCACACCACCTATAATTCCACCTGCAACTCCGGCTCCAACAATCTACTGCCCTCTTCTGGCCTCCTAGGCACTTGCACCCACAGGCATTCACACACTATTGTTGAGTCAGAATGTCCCCATTGGTCCCATATTTGAATACTTAGTCCCTAGTTGGTAGCCCTGTCTGAGGAAGTACAGGTAGTGTGTCACTGAGGACAGGCTTTCAAAGCTTAATGATATGTGCCACTTTTAGTTCACTATCCTTGTTTCAAGCTTATGGTAAAGGAAATGAGCTTCCCACTCTAGTCACCAATACCTGTCACTTGGTGACACACCTCTTTTCCCACCATGGACTCCTTTATCATGATGCTTTATCACAGCAACAGCAACAGAAAAATCATAGACACACATAATTTAAAATAACTTAAATAGAGCTATGATTCTCCCTTTTCTTTTATTCCCTTTCTTGAAATAATCAGTGTTCATATTTCAAGCCTCCCATACTTTTATAAAGGTATCTTTCTTTAAAAAGAAAAAACTCTATTGTTACAATAAAATTGAAAGAAAATATTTAATATCTAATACTAGAGCACATTAATTTACTCAACAATTTTTTTTCCCAAAAACTTCTATTTCAAGCACTGATGAAGAATGAATTTAAGATACCTGAACAGCAAATATTATCTGTCATTCCCATTCTCAATAAAATGATAAGAATTCAGTGGGAAGCAGTGGGAAGTCAAACCAAGGATGGGGGCATTAGTACTGGGAGGGCTGTGAAACAGTTAAGGCAGTCATTCCCTAGATCTGAATGAAAATGTTCTCAATAGGCCAGTGAGCACCAGTGTGCTCCCAGGGGGTCATTTATCACACTCGCCAAGGAGCATGGTTCCCATTCCTCAGGGAGGTGCTGGGTGATCCATGACTTTTCCGGGCAAAATGCAGACAGATGCCTATTTACCCCAGATACAGCGCTGATAACAAACTTAAGAAGTGACTCCACGCCAATCCAGGTTAATGAGTTCGCTAGACTCAAAGGAGCATGCGCAAGGTGTCCCCATGGGAACATGTCGGAGGAATTACCCACAAGAACACGGGCAGGACAAGCACGCTGACAGGCACATGGATGAGGGGATACCCACTTGAGCCTGGGGGAGGGGTTACTCTCAGGAGCATGGGGGAGGGTTTGCTCACAGGAGTGTGGGGGGAGGGGTTATTTACAGGCGTATGAGTCTTGGGTTACTTCTAAGAGCCTGGAGGAGAGGTAGCTGACAGGTACTCGAGTGACCCAAAACAACTATATCACTGACAAGTCTCACCGGAGCATGGGTGACAACCTCCAGAAAGCTACATCAGTGGAGTCACCCTTCCACCTCCTGTACAGCGAAGGAAAGCTTGTATGGATCTAGGAGTAGGGTGCAGCTGGAATCCCATGTTAATAGCCCTTGGTCTTCAATAGTCACACAACTGGCATCAGTTGCTAGAATGTCAAGGCAAGCAATAGCCACGTCACACCCAAGGACAGTTTCACAGCCTTGAAGTTGCACTCTCCTGTACCTTAGAAGGTAGGAAATATTGCAACTCCAGAGTGAGAGACAATTGGAAATCAGATTGCAAAGCAGAGGCCTTAATCAACTTTGATTTGGGGTGGTGCCAGACAGGAGAGGTCTCCAGGTAAGATGATATACCTTGGTGCAGTGGGGTGAGATGCTGAGGAGGAGCACGTGACCAGGGTTCTACCTGGGTAAGTGGATGAGCGGGACAGTCGCTATTCACTGAAAAAAGAACAAAAGTTCACCAGGCAAGGGAGAGGGCTAGTGAAGTCACTGGAAACAAGATGCGTCTGAGGCGAATGTGGAGGGAAGAGTTCCCTGGGCTCACACTCCAAGTCTGACTTCACTGACAGGGAAATTAGTTCAAAACCAATCCTCAGTCATGGCCACCTTTTCTCCTAGGGAACATTTGGTACTGTCTACAGATACATAACCAAGGAGATGCTAAGATGCTACAGGCACCGTGGGAGAGGGACAGAGAGTCAAGCAACATCCTATGATACACAAAATAACATCTCCCAACAGAGAGTTAAACAACCCCACACTGTCAACATTGATTGGGTCAAGCTCTTGCCCGGGACTACATGTTGCTCTGATCCAGTCTGACAACACTTCAAAGCATCACTCCATTTTATGTAGCAACACTCTACAAAAGGTCAGAATATCAATGAATACAAAAAGTCAAAGAGACCAAAATTTAAATTTCTCAGTGCCTGGCATTCAAAGAAACAGGAAAATAGAATTTATGGGAAATTAAAAAAATCAACCAATTAAAAGCAATTAGGAAATAGTCAATTCATAAACAAGGATATTCAATCTTGAAGAAGCTGCACTAAAAATTGGACATGTCCCCACCCTGGCTCAAGCCAAGGCTCAAACAGCATCGCAGAACAGGGGCAGAAAGTTTGTAAGAGTCATTGGGCAAAGCAGTGTCTTCTGGGCATGACATGGTCATTACACATGGGAACTCATGGCTGCTGTGTTCATTTGTATAGGATGGAACCAGTCAAAATTCCAGCATAAACTAGTGAGAGGCTTCCAAGACCCCTCCCCCAATTGAGGAGCTATTGGTAGTTGATGGCAGAGGAAGGAGGAAGAGTCAGTTTTCTTCAGGGATATGATCCCTGGCAGGTGGCCCATGCTCCAGTGGATGGCACACACCCATGCACACATGAGCAGCACTGATTTGACCCAATGAATCAAAAACAAAAAAGACTGGGAGGGAAATATGTTAGGGGAAGTCTGGGAGGAGTTGGAGGAAAGAACTGGGGTGGGTATGCTCAAAATACAATGTTCTATGAATTTCTGAAGTGATAATGAAGACATTAAAACATAAACAAACAAGTAAGGAAATAAAAGGGTTGATTGTATCTAGAGATATCTAAGATGCAAAATACACTGAGACTAGTAGCAGAGTAGGCACTTCAAAAGAATCTATGGGCAAACTTGAAGGCATATGAGTGAAATAGTCAAAGAATGAAAGAGAATCTAAAACATGAAGAGTTCAACGCACCAACACACTGAGGAACAGCTTCAAGTGTCCTAACGCACATGCGGTCAGAGTTCCTGATGGAGAGAAGAGCAAAACGACGGGAGAGGGAGGAGCGCTGGAAGAAATGAATCCCAATCGACCACTTCCTACGTTTGATGGAAGCTATAAGTTAAGATGACCTCAAGATGAAGGAAATATAATTGCTTTTAAATCACATGTGCCTACCTATCTGATGTAGATTGAGTAAGAACTCTTAAAAATGTCCTGACATCCTAAACACTAATAACTATAAATATGACTACTGTGACCAAAGCTGAGTAAGGAAGGAAGTGTTTATGCTGGCTCAGAATGTTGGGATTTGGTCCATCACAGTGCAGAAGTCGAGGCCTCAGGAGGATGAGGTAACCAGTCACAATGCATCAGCAGTCAGCAATTAGACAATAATATCGGTATCCTGCTTATTCTCCGTTTAATGCAGTCCAGGACTCCAGCCCAGAAGCTGGTGCCAGTCACAGTTAGGGTGGGTCCTCTTTCCTCAGTTAACAAATGTACCCAGCGATTTGTCTCAAGTGCCTCTAGGTCTTGTCAAGTTAACCATCAATATTAGTCACCAAAAATACCTTATTTGGATATTCAGATACAATCCTACTGAAATGAAATTTTACTCAATCAGGGTATTATCCATTATGGTCAGTGAGTGTCGTATAAGCAAGCAGAGACAAGGGAGAGCAGTATAGGGAAAGATGTCCACTAGATGACAATACCAAAAACTAAAGGAAATCTTAGCAAAACCTCCTGGGGCCCTCTGAGAAAACCTTGACCTGCCAACAAGCTGATATGGGTTTTTTTGTTGTTTTTTGGGTTTTTTTGTTTTGTTTTGTTTTGTTTTTTGTTTTTTTATTCTTGCTCATTCAACTATGAAAGGAAAAGTTCATGTTTGCATTTCTGTTGTGTTAAGCCAGCTTCTTGTGGTCATGTGTTACAACACACACACACACACACACACACACACACACACACACACACTGCCTGATAAGATAAAAAACAAATGTTGCAGTTGTAAAGATTTGTTTAATGGGATCTGAACTCACTCCATCTCCACCCACCCACACTTACCCCACCCCACCCCACCCCACCGCCAGTGTCCTAAAGATGAATCCAGACAGGAGACTCTTGTCCTAGATTACAGTCATTTCTTTTTTTTTTTAATTAATTAATTTATTTTTTATGTTACATATCGATCCCAGTTACCCCTCTCTCCTACCCTCTCTGCCCCCTCACATGCACCCTGACCACCCTCCCCTCCCATCCCCCCACCCCAATTCCACATGTAGGGCAATGCCATCCAGGTGGGGTCATGTAGATCTTTCAAGTCATTTGAAGTAGGGACTAGGGCTTCTCTCCTGTCTCTAGGTTAAGGCAGTTATCCCTCCATGAGGGATGTGTCTGCAAGGTCCTTTTGTGCACCAGGAGTACATCCTGGTTCCACTGTCTGAGGTCCCTTACATTGCTTGGTCCTACTGGCTGAGACCCATGTGCAGGGGGGCCTGAGTCAGTCCCATGCTGGATCCCCAGCTATCAGTCTGGGGGCCGTTAGCTCCTCCTCGTTCAGGTCAGCTGTCTCTATGTGTTTCTGCAACCTGGTCTTGTCCTCTCCCACTGCATCTGGATTCTAGTTCGACTCAGTGTTTATGTATGGGTGTTTGCTTCTGTTTCCAATAGGTACTAGATGAGGGCTCCATGATGGTGGATAAGTTAGTTGTTGATCTCACTATCCGGGAAGGGCATTTATGGTAGCCTTTCCACGGTTGCTCAATTTGTTGGTTGGCAGCAGACTTGTAGATCTCTAGACCTTTCTTTAGGTTCAGTTTTCTCTTCAAACCAATAATGGCTCCCTCTTTTATGTTTCTCTCTCCTCTCTCCCTCCCTACCTCTCTCCTCTCTCTCTCTCTCTCTCTCTCTCTCTCTCTCTCTCTCTCTGTCATCTATTCCTACCCTGACTCAATCTTCCTAGTCGCACGTGCTTTCCTCTCCTCCCCTTCTCTTTCTCCTACTTCTCTCTCCATTCACTGCCCCCCCCACTTCCCATGTGCTCTGGGGGACTTGTCCCTTCCCCCTTCTGTGAGGGACTTTATATAAATCTCTTAGAATACTACTTGTATTCTAGTTCCTCTAGTGGTGTGAATTATAGGCTGGTGATCCTTTGCTCTAGGTCTAAAACTTAGAAGCTTCTGTAAGGCTTGGTGGACAAGGCCAAACGGCAGCCCACAGACTGGGAAAAGATATTCACCAATCCTACAACCGACAAAGGGCTGATCTCCAAAATATACAAAGAACTCAAGAAACTAGTCAACAAAGCACCAAATAACCCTATTAAAAATGGGGTACAGAACTGAAGAAAGAATTTTCAATAGAGGAAATCAAAAAGGCTGAAAGACACTTAAGAAAGTGCTCAACATTCTTAGCTATCAGGGAAATGCAAATCAAAACAACTTTGAGATACCATCTTACTCCTGCCAGAATGGCTAAAATTAGAAACACCAATGACAACTTATGCTGGAAAGGATGTAGAGAAAGGGGAACACTCCTCCACTGCTGGTGGGAGTGCAAACTTGTACAGCCATTTTGGAGATCAGTATGGCGGTTCCTCAGGAAAATGGGAATTAGTTTACCACAGGACCCAGCAATCCCCCTCTTAGGCATATACCCAAATGATCCACATCCATGCAACAAAGACATCTGCTCAACTATGTTCATAGCAGCATTATTTGTAATAGCAAGAACCTGGAAGCAACCTAGATGCCCCTAAACTGAAGAATAAAGAAGATGTGGCACATCTACCACAATGCAATACTACTCTGCAGAAAAAAGAAAAAAATAATGGTATCTTTAAATTTGCAGGCAAGTGGATGGCACTTGAAGAAACCATCCTGAATGAGGTAACCCAGTCACAAAAAGAGGAACATGGTATGTACTTGCTCATATATGGATTTTAGACCTAGAGCAAAGGATAACCAGCCTATGGTAATTTCTTATGCATCATCCCCACACCACCCTGACCTAAAACCCACACAGCTGGAGCACTAGGGAAATAGTTCACAGAAGAGCTAAATTGTCTAGAAAATAATTCTGTTATCCAAAGCTCCTGACATTCCCCTTCAGTGTAGCAGAAGGACCAAGCTTATGAAGATCCCAGGTAGAGTGTCAATCGCTCAAGGAAAATGATGTCCTGTGTCCCACAGAACTTCTGCACCTGTAGGCAATAGTCAGAGGCTCAAAGGGGGAGAGAGACCCGAAGTGGCCTCAGATCCACCCCACACATACTGTAATCCCTACCAGTATGCAGTCACCTGTTTGAGGGGATGAAGTCCTTTAATTCTGAAATGGAATTCAACCATGGACTCTAAGCATGTGATGGCAAAATCCTAGAAAGCAGATCAGAAACATGGGGAAAGATAGAAGAGGGTGGTCAGGAAGAGGGGCTATGGGGCCCGACAGCAACTCAGCTGTCCTACAACGTAGCCATCTATTTCATACCCAGATGTTTAGTAAAACATTTCATCTTCCAGGGGTTGGGTATCTTTTTTATTCTTCAAGCAATTGTGTGTGTGTGTGTGTGTGTGTGTGTGTGTGTGTGTGTGTGTGTGTGTGTGTGTGTGTGTTGGTATGGTGTGTGGTGTAGGGAAGAAGGCTTGTGACTAAATGCCTGGCTTCAGGATTCCTAGGTACAGATGGAGTGAGACAAGCCCAGGTCACAGCAGCAGAAGAGGCAGCAGCTGCTTGGAGCTGGTCCTAGTCTGGTCTATTTTTAGCAGCAGCGCATTTTGTACCATGACTCTACACTTCTTCCCTAATGTCAATGACAGCATCGTGACCCCACTGGAATCTGTAACTACAGCTAAGGACTTGCAGCATCTCAGATCCTTCTGAACAAATAACGAAGCATTTCTAGGCTGCTGAGACATTCAAATACTGCATATTATTTTCCAGAATTTAAGAGGCAAAAGGGAAGGAAAAGATTCAATATATCAACACTGACTCTTCTTGGGGACTTTTAACCAGTCCCTGCAGACACCATAAAGCCTGAGAGCTAAGTAAACAGATGTCAACATAGAATACAACTGTGATTAATATTTTCTAGCATTAGTAAAAGCTGAAAATAATGCTGAGGTTGGTGTGAATTCAAATGTCCATTTGAAGCTATAGAGGAGGGGACTCTTAAGCAAGATAAGTTAAATTATATTAATCCCCTCTTTAAAGGTATCTCTACCTTTAAATATCTTACAGTACTACAGATGCCATAAGAATTAATAAGAGATAATAAAATGTTATAAGGTCACCAAGAGGTAATAGCTGTCCTGGAAACTTTAGTTATTCCTGTTTTAAAATGAAAAAAAAAAGAAAAAAGAAACAAAAAGAAGACTACAGACAAGTAGTTAAATCTGGTATGTTGGAGAAGCGAAAAGTCTTTGATTCAACTAACCAAAGAAAAGTCATAATGATTAGAGATTACCCTAAACAATTATGGATTGGATCTTGAGATGGCTCAACTGTTCAGCATGCTTGTTTAATCTAAGTTCAAGTCCCAGTGTGCCCCCTGGATCAGACAAAGGAAGACAGCAGGTGTTTTTGCAGGAGTGAGTTTTTAAGGAGAAAGAGGAAAGTCTCTGCTAGGGTGAGTTGGTAAGTCCTGATTTGACAGCCAAATATAGCCAAATGATGAATTTTAATTGTTGGACCTTGGTGTTTTGATATTTGGACTTTGGTGATCAGTCTCAGGAACGAGTCTGAGACCAAATAAGGGAATAGACCTTGGGGGCTAACTTTAGGAATGTAAATCTAAAGTTTTAGCAAGGAAGAGGGAAGGGGAAAGGTCAAAATCTGTCTACAATGCTTGGGCCTGTTAGAGAGCCCTTCACCCAGTACCCACATCAGGAGGAGGTTCATAATCATGTTTGACTCCAAGGGACCTAATGCCCTCTTCCAGACTCTGCGGTACCTGCACTCATGTAGCAGATATATATAGACATAGATATAGATATATACATATGTGTATATATTAGATATAGATATATACATATATATACAAAGGCATAAATAAAAATCTTAAAAAATAATAATAATAAAGGAAATTCTATGTATCAAAACATACCTGAACCTCAAGGACATTGTGCTAAGTGAAATAAGCCAGTCATCAAAACACAAATATTCTCAGGTGTGGTAGCACTGGGGAGGCTGAGTCAGAAGCACTAGATCAAGAACTGATCTATAGGCAAATCAATGGGGTATTGTCCTGAATGATGATTGATGTGGGAGTCCTTGGCTTACTGTGGGTGGTGGGAACCCCGCAGGTGGTCCTGAGTTGTAAAGAAAGGAGGCTGAATGAACCCTGAGGAGAAGTAAACCAGTAAGCAGAGTTCCTCCATGGTCTCTGTTCCTGCCTCCAGGTTCCTGCTTGAATTCCTGCCCTGACTGATGGAACATGTCATGAAAAAGATAAGCTGAAATACACCCTTTCCTCCCCAAGTTACATTTGGCCATGGTGTTTTCTAATAGCAATGGAAACCTAACAAAGGCAGCATTTATCTGGGGTGGATAGACATTTGTGTCTCCCCAGGAAGTCACACAACAGTGGGACAATTATGAGGCATGTCTGCTGTCTTCTCTATGGCCCATGGTGAGAACCTACTCATTAACACACCGTGTATTAACTTCCTCCTTTCCCTGTCTCACTATCCACCTCACTGATGCTGCTCCCTGGGCCAGCCAAACAACTTCCATTCAATTCTTTGTTTTCTATGGTGAGAACTCAAGCAAAAAAAAGAAAGAAAAACCCCTTTGGGATGCTGACTGCCAAAACCATGTGCTATGCAACCCCCTAAGTGTCCACAGAGCCAATCCAGAGCTCTGATGGGATGAAGAGAGAAACATTAGCATGTCAGAAGAGCCTCAGAAATTACCCCAGGCAATTTTAGTCCTGTCTTATGTTCCTCATGGTGCCTCAAAATATTTCCAAAAAGCAAAATATAATACAATAAAGTTGCCTCTGTAAAATGCAAAACTTGAGAAACTACCAGACTAGATGGTCTGTCTTTTTCTCTGGGGCACTTCTTAGTTCTAATATTTGGAGCCTCTACAACACTTCTGAAAAGTTTGCACTCAAGAGAATGGTCCACATTTATTTTTGTTTTGTCATTTTTAAGCAGAGTTGGAATTTCTCAAAAACATTTTTTTCAAGCTTTATTTATTTATTTTTCTCTCACATGGACTAGTGTTTTGCTCATGCCTGGTACCCATAGAGGCCTTGAGAAGGTAGAGTTCCCTGGGAGCCAGAGTTATAAATATAACTGAACCTGGGTCCTCTGGAAGAACAGCAAGTACTCTTAACTGCTGAGCCATCTCCACAACCACCTATTAAAAAAAAATTTCTAATACAGATCCTAATAAGTATAGAGGTTAATAGAAAGACAAGATCTTCAGAAAGAGATAAGACATACCCATGTGTCCCCTACTTAGTTTTTTTCTATAAACTGTGACAACAGAAGCGATAGAAACTGCCAAAACTGAAAAGTTTCCCAGCAAATTAGAAAGGTACCCATTTGGGCTCATTGAGACCCCCATGCTTGACTTAGACACCACAGCCTGGAAAGCAACCCTCCCTTCTAGAAGGTGGGTTCATTGCTCAAAGGACTTATTCCCCTACCGTCACCCCAGGCTTAAACTCAGATAAAGGGCTTGGGAAAAAACCTCCACCCCTCTCCTCATCCCCAGGAGGAACAGACATGGTACAGGACATTTAGCCTGGAACCTGGAGCCACCGGCAACTTCCCACAGGAGAGCTGGCTTTCCCATAGCATATCATTGTTCCAGTAAAGCACGTTTGCGTCTAATAAACTGGATCAAGTTTATCTTGGCTGCAGGGTACATCCTTATGTACGAAAATATTTAATAATTACCATTCCCTGCTCTCCAGCACTCAGGGTCTGGCTGCTGGCTGTTCAGTTCCCCCATTTCTGACCCCATTAAGTTCCTGTCTCCTGACCCAATCAGTTACCTCACACAAGAACACTCCACGTCAGCACCACCCAATGCACAGAAGCCTCTGCCTACTCCCTCTTCTTTTTTGTCCACCTCTTTCCAACTCCTAAACCTAGTTCAATGCACCATGTGGAATTCTGTCATGGGCCAAGTCCCCTCTGCCTCTGTCTCCCTAAGGACTCCTTTGATTTGGTCAAAACAGATTCATCCTCAAGAGCCACTTTTTGTCTAAGGCAAATCTGTCATTTCCATGCTGTTTTTAAGAGTTTCTTGATGACCGCTGTGCAGTAGGGTTGGCACAGGACCTGTGTTCCATATTGATCCCTAGGATGCTATTGAGGTCTGTTGTAATCCATAATTAAAGGAAGTCTCAAAAGCTGGTACTGAGCGCTAATCCCTAGTCCCTTCCACGAGGCCTCTTTTATGACCAAATACCTTACTACAGTCTAAGGCTTTAACCTTTCACCATTTCTACCAAAATAGAAAAGTTATGCTCAAAAAGTAATCTTAAATAACCTTTCATGGTTATATGCCCTGGGGTTTGTCTTATGAGTGTTGCAGATTGACAGTGAAAAGTCAATTGTTTCCTGCGTGTGTGTGTGTGTGTGTGTGTGTGTGTGTGTGTGTTTTAATGAGTCTGTTTAAGCTCAGCAATCCTGACAAAAAGAATACTGATTGTATGTTAAGGAAAGGTTGAGCAGAAATACACTATTTGACATGCACCAGATGAAGCTGGATAGAATCTAAAAACACCTCTGGTCCATGAACCCACTTTGAGCTGCATAGATCCCATAGATCTATACCCAGGCTACGCACCAAGAGCTCCTGGGATAGCCCGTGAGCTGTCTTGAAGCATATGGCAGTCTCTCTCTCTGTTGGCCCTTCTTTACATTCTCCTCCCACAATCCCCTGTACATTTTCATCTTGCTGCCTCCCCCCATTTCTGCACACACACACCCTGCATGTATATACCTATGGTGTTCAGGTAGGCAAGTACACAATTCATGTGGGGGCATGTGTACACGTATGGAGGCCAAAGGACAAGCTCAGATATCATTCCTCAGGTACTGCCCATGTTTTTGTCACAAGGTCTCTCCTGGATCTCATCAAGCAGATCAGACTGGCTAGCCAACAAGCCCAAAGGATCCACCCATCTCTGTATCTACAGCACTGTAAAAGCACACACCACACACCCAGCTTTTTTTAAAAAATATAGATTCTGGTCCTCGAGCTGGCAGGGCAAGTACTTTGACTTCGCCATCTCTTTAGCCTTCTGCCCTGTTCTTTCTCAATACACTTTCTTAAATCCGTGGCACTGCAGAGTAGGAACATAACTTAAGTTCACTGTGACTTTTAAGCCATCTATATGAAAACACCCTCAGCCTGAGCCATTAGAAATCACTTTTTTAATCCAGCAGGTGTCTCCCTTAATCTTTCTCCTGGAGGCCTAGGCTGTCAGCCCTCTGTAACCCCGACAAATGCAATCCCTCTGTGTGTGGCAGCTCAGGAGGCAGTCCCCTCTCCAGACTGAACACCCCCATCACTGAGCTTTAAATTGCATCCCCTAGGGCCCCTTGAGACCGAATGTTTGCCAGAGCATTCCCAAACCTTACAGGTACAGAAGCTATTTTTTTGCTAGCCTACTATGTGAAGGTACTCACAACTAAGCCTTAATCACTTTGTGCCCCAGAATTCCCAATCTTGGCATCTGGGCCTTGTAATACCAGGCTTAAAATGATTTACAGCCTACTAGTCCAGCCTGTGTGCTGGATGTAATCCCACAGCAAGATGGTTAGCCCCTTGAAGGCACAGCCCTTGACTTCCCTCCTTGTGTTATCCAGAGGAAAGCCTGGTCACAAAGGAAGCCCCTCCCATCCTCCCATATGCCTCATTAGCCAGCCATGGCCACTACTGGCTCAGAACCCTCCATGATGGCTCCTGGTGTGTACATTCTAAGAAGGAACCAGGTTGTCTTTCTCTGAGGTTGTAGACAATTGCCGCCTTCACCATCTCTCGCCCATTATACCAGAAGTCAATGCACCTACCTATCAGCATTCAGGCAGTAGGCCTCCCAGGTCTGTGTGATCACTGCTTGAATGTACTGCTACCATGGTGACCATTGCAAAGAAGCCCTCACTTGTTCCCCGTAGCCCTATCATCCTAAAGGAAAAGCTTAATGATAGCAATAGCTAACTGCCTGAGAAATTCAGAATGACTGAGCAAGCATTCCATGCCATGAGCATGCTCAGCTCCACTATAAGCCATGTAAGCAGGGTGCTGTTATCTTCATCATTTTTAGCATAAAACGCTGAGGCTCAGAAAGACATGAAAAGTAGGAGGTGGCTATGCTGGGAATGTTGGGAAAAAAGGGCTTCAGGGGTGGTGCAAGGGGGATGGGAGAGAGAAAGCGGGGATTGTGATCAAAATGTTATATGATGAAATTGTCAAAGAGTAAGTTAAAATTATTTTTTAAAATATGCTATTAAATAAAATTTTCCAACTGGGCATGGTGGTACAAGCCTTTAATCCCAGCACTCGGTAGGCAAAGTCAGGTAGATCTCTGTGAGTTCAAGGCCAGCCTGGTCTACAGAGTGAGTTCCAGGACAGCCAATACTATAGAGCAAGACCCATTTCAAAAACCAACTAAATTAAGAAATCTAAATAAATATGCTAAGGCTCAGAAGCATCAAGTAAGTGGTCCAAAGCAATACAGTGAGATGGAGGAAGCAAGCAGAGGAGCTCAGAGCCAGCTCGAAAAGCCACACTGCTGACCCAAGTGTTCTACTGCCTCTACATGACTGTCAGCAAAGCCTCTGTGGCTTATCTCATCAGCTTGACTGGACTTAAAATCACCGTGTGTGTCTTCAAGGGAGTCTCCAGAAAGGTCTAACCAAGCTGGGAAGACACACCTTGAATGTAGGAAGCAATATCCCATGGGCTGAGGCCCCAGAGTTAATAAAAAAGAAAAGTGGCTGGAGAGATTTTCAGCAATTAAGAGTACTTGCAGAAGATCTGGGTTCGAGTCCCAAAACCAACATGTAGGCTCACAATCATCCATAGATTCAGTTCTAAGAAATCTGATGCCTTCTTCTGGCCTCAAGCACAAAGCACACAAATAGTATACACAGAGACATGCAGGCAAAACCCCCATACATACAAAAACAAAAACAAATTTTGAAAAGAAAAAAAAAATAGACATGCTTTGAAATCCCATAAGTAAGCCACCTAAAACTAACCAACACTGGAGCTTCCCTCCACCTCATCCTCACAGTGTCCATCAATATTTTCTTTGTGCTCTGAATGTACTTCACATACATCCCTGTTTATCTCACTGAGCCTTAATTATTTAAATTAGTTTATAAAGGTCTCTGAATGCTATTTGCCATACAGCAAGCCTTGTGCAATCAGCTGTCACTCTTCCCATCATTGATAATGGTACCATTGTTATCTGTGAACACATCCCTCCTCTGACACTTGGAGATTCTGTAGGGCTGGGGATTCTCATTCATTTCCATTTGCCCAATATCTGACATAGAACATGGCATACAACAAGACCTTAAAAGCATTACTAAAGAACCAGTGACGAGGCTCAGCAGGCAACGGTGCTTGCCAAGCTGATTTCAATCCCCGGGATTGCACACGATAGAAAGAACTGACTCTCCCAAGCTACTTCCACACACCATGGCATTTGAAAACATAAAGATGCATGTGTGTGTGCACTCACACACAGAGAGGGAGAGTTATTGGAATGGCAGCTCCATTTCCCAACCCTAGGCACTGAGCTGAACCTGACCTTGACAAGCTTATTTACTTTGAACCTTGGATTGCTCAGTCTCTCATCCACCTCAGTCAGTTGGATGCTGTAGTCACTGCTAGTAAACTCATCTGGAATAACTGCTATTACATGAATAGTACACAAGAAGTTCATGCCAACATTCCAGCAGCACTCACCATCACTGGATGGGGAGGGGTCATTTATTTTCACAGTTCACTGTTATCAAGTCAGCAGTGCCACTTAGTAACTCTATTTCCAACAGAAAATAGAGAAAATAGTCACCTTTTCCCCCAGATCAAGTGTGTTTGAGGAAATGAATTATGTGTGCCAAACCAGTATGCTCAATAAGTTTAATTAGCAAAGGAATTTCTCTTCATAACACTAATCATGTGTTATGACAGAATATGTCAATATATGCTATAATTTTTACCTGAATCAATTCTCTACTGAAATGAATGTATTGCCCTTATTTCTGGTTTTTGGTTGTTTGTTTGAGATAGATTTTTCTCTGTGTAGCTGCCCGGGCTGTCCCGGAGCTCACTATTAAACCAGGCTGGCCTCAAACTCAGGTGAAATCTGCCTGCCTCTGCCTCCTGAGTGATGCAATTAAAGGTGTGCACCACCACCACCTGACCTTGTTTATCAATTCAACTCTGCAGAGCTACTTCTGATATTCTAGGGGGAAATGTTTCCAAGTTTTTCACTTTGAGATTCAAAATATATTTAGATGAATTATGAACCTGAGCCAGCATCCCAACTAGATATGCAGACTTAATGCCACATAAAGGCAAAGGTCACCTATGTGGGCCAAGGAGATGGCTGATCAGATAATGGTTCTTGTCACCAAGCCTGATAACTTGAGTTTTATCCTCAGGACCCACAGGGTAGAAGCAGAGGGTTGACTCAATGAAGTTGTCTTCTGCCCTCTACTCTTCCCACATGCACTTATATATAGAAACAAAATCAATAAATATCAAAAAAGAAATTTTTTACAGATCACCTATCTGGACACTTATCAAAGAAACTATACATGTATGTTTTTATCTACCTCTGTCTAAGTCCCTAATTAAGTAAAGAGAAAGAGAGACAGTTCTAAACCACTAAAGTATGTTGTCTCTACCTGTATTAGCTTCATAAATAGACAATTTAAACTCTTCTACGCTCTCCTTACCTGCCCCCAGAATCTCAAGCTCACTGGTTTCCTCTATAAATGATATAAACAAACCATTCTGGGTTAGAGATGGCTCCTGGAGAGGACCCAGGTTCCATTCCCAGCACCTACATGCTAACTCCAGTTCCAAAGGATCTGATGCCTTCTTCTGGCCTCTGTAGATACCAGGCACACATGTGGTATACATATACACATGCAGTCAAACACTCATACACATAAAATAATTTTTAAAAACAGATACAGACAGACAGACAGACAGACAGATGATAGAGTATATGTGTACCATGAAAATATCCTTGAACTCCCAAGGGTTTTTGATTTTTGGTGTTTCTTGTTGGTTAATTGGCTTTGTTTTGTTGCCGGTTGTTTTTTGTTTTGAGATAGGATCCCATTATGTGTAATCCAAGCTACCTTGGAACCCCCTATTTAGTCTAAGCTGACTTCAAATTCACTGCAATCCTCTTGCCTCAACCTCCCAAGTGCTAGGACTACAGACCTGAGCCACTATGCCCAAACAGGATATGATCTACACACACACACACATAAGATCTAGAGCAGCTTTAACTGGAAAGCTCTGCTATTCCTTCCAAGCCTATTCAGTTAGGTGCACCCTGAAAGTAGTGAAACTGTTTCTATGAGAATGCTTTCCAGACTCTGTTCAAGGACCAACTATCAAAAGCCAATGCACTCAGAGATAGGACTGCCAGAAAACTCAGACAACAGCTTGGAGGAGGTAACAATAGGTATTTTCAGAAGCATATGAAATGGGAATCCTTGCAGGGGACAGCGGCACATCCACAATGAATACCAGCAGCAAGAAGAGCAACAGCATGCCCTCAAGCACCTCCCAATATGTGGCTGGTATAGGAGTGGGCAAATGTCAGCTGGACATTGAATTTGGTAGCCTTGTTTTCTTCAACACAGGGTTTCTCTGTGCAGACCTGGCTGTCCTAGAATTCACTCTGTAGATCAGGCTGGCCTTGAACTCAGAAATTTGCCCACCTCTGCCTCCCAAGTGCTGGGATTAAAGGCATGTGCCACCACCACCAAGCTGATAGGCTCATCTATAGGCATATGTGAAGTATATCTTTGAGACTGTAAAATAGCGGTAGAAATAATTTAAATAGTTAAGTCAGTGTCCAGAAAGGCTTTAAGAAATTATTGTAAGGATCTGGAGAGATGACTCGGTGGTTAAGAGTGCTTCTTCATCTTACAAGGGACCCAAATTTGGTTTTCAGCTCCTGATTTGGGTGGCTCACACAGTCCCAGATTGAACAGATCTGACCAACTCTTTTAGCCTCCATGGGCACCCATACACATAGCATACATCCACACAAACATGTGTATACACATAAATAAAATATAATACACATTATACAATACTTGTATTTAATTGTAATTTTGGATGATAAACTTCAGTGTCTGATATATTTGTATATCATAGAAGAACAAGCATAAGAAGGCATTCATATTACATATAAATTTGAGCATCTCTTGATGGACCTCACCCACAAGGATGACAGTGTCCCCTTCTACACTTAAAAAAAAAACAGACAGCTCTGAACACTATAAACATGACTCTAAATATTTCTATCAGCATAAGCATGCAGCCCCATATCACATGATGTAATCTTTTGATGTGTATGCCATAACTTCTCAATGCTAAGGAAACAGCTCATGACCATAATAGACACTTCAGTTATTCCTGATTGCAATTAACAAAGTGATGGACTCTAAGAAGAGGCCATAATTCACGGGCCCACTCTCAAGTGGCACCTTGGGGTTTCTTTGGCACTCAGAGCCGATCTATTCTCTCCCCGTCTATCACAGCTGAGGGATAATATGTCATGGGATCGTTAGCGAAGCATAAATAATTCAGAAGGACAGGTCTCTGGGGATAGGATGGAAGGATGAAGTTTGACTTTATTTTAAGACAAGTCATAAAAGCTGCTTCGGATCTGCCAAGGTAGATGACAAATCCATTTAAAATACAATAGTCAATCCAGGAGGGTTTTTTTTTATAGCTAACAAGTTGATATAACCTCAGAGCCCCTGCAAAAATAAATTAATTAATTAAACCCACAAGTATTTGCTTCGGGGATAGAAAAATAAGAGAATGAGTAAAACTGGAACCAGGAAAAGGAAATTCTGCTAGTGACCTCTTGTGGAATAAGCATGGGCTAAATCCATGAGTGGAAGGGTAGTTCAGTGGGGTCATGTTAACAGTGTTATTTGAAAAATAAAACAATGTCTTCCCAAATAATCTGACGTTGTTACACTACAGCATTCCTTGTTGCTACGATGAAATATCCCCCATTTTACCCACTTTTCCAGCATCCTGAATGAACTTTAGTTGTGAACTCCCTTGGTTCTTCAAGTCCAGAAAACAACACATGGACCCTTTGTGAAAGATATATAATTGGGTTTAAAATATCTGTGCCTAATGTCCCAACAAGAATAATTAAGGGTAACCTTGGCCACAAGCAGCTATCACCAGATTGCTTGTCACAGTTTCCCAAAAGTGAGATAGATTCTCCCACAGTTGTTCCAAGCAAACATTCAAACTTGCTGAACACGTCTGGGACCAGCACAGGGTATAATGACGATCGTCCCTCACACTGATCCAACTGCCAGAGCAGGAATCAATACATATTACAGCAGTGATTTGCTACACTTCCTATCTGAAAAAGAGAAATCAGCTCCTATTTAGGCAAAGGAACCAAATATCCATCACTCTCCAAAGAGATGGATATTCAAGCCCCAAAGAAAGTCAACAATGGTGAAATTTGGCTGAAAAATAATCTCGGAAAGTAGGACAACCAAAAGTTACTTGGAAGGCTCAAGTCATATTCTTTCTACACTGCCAGACCCCGAAGTGACAGAAGGGACAGTTTGCAGACACAGTGTCATAGTCAGAGTATCAGCCCTCAGATGGGAGCTGCTTTGTGCTCAGAGAAAAGCACCATCCACCAGCACCATGTTCATCTCCAGACTTACCCACACATGCAAAAGTCCATCTCACCCAGTATTAGGATTGAAATATTTGAGTCCCCTCGAATATATGTATTAACTAACAATCCCAAGTGATGAAAATTGGAAAATGAGGCATTTGGTGAATAGCAAGGTCCTGAGGCCTCTTCCTCACAAATAGTATTAGCTCCCCCAGTAACCCAACTTCCTTTCATCTCCCAAGGCTTCCTTCCTCTTCCTCCCATCAGCACCCCAGGCTGAGGACCAAGTCTTCATGGTCTTGGGGAACACTTAAAATTTGAAGTGTAAAGCCCTCTCTAAGATCAAGGCTAGATCCGTGAGTATAGTGAGCCCCGAGAATCCCACAGTCCTTCTCCTTCTCCTACCTGGATCAATCTATCCATCTGCTTTTCCTCTCCATTATCCAAAAGGAAGAGTTGGAAACTTAGCTCTCACTTGCAACTACTAACACTTGATATGCGTAAATGGAATTGTAAGATAGACTGGAGCATAGGAATGATCAAGATTTTCAGATGAGGGAACAGCAGGGAGAGAAAATAACTTGCAAAGGTTTTAGAGATCATCAGAGCAAGGATAGAGCCAGCTCCCCAGACTCCTGGGCTTAATGTGCTTTCCCTGAAGCACATCACCTCTCACTTGTGCATGCCACACACAGGGCCACACACACAGGAGAATTATAAACCATATGAGTGTTCCTTGAGATATCAAAATACATTACTTGGTTTTGGTTTTCTTTTATCAAGATTTTCCTTGTCTAATTGGAGAGTACCCTTCGACATCAACAACACAAATATCATATGAAGAATCTATAATAATTGAGACTATTACAAATAGGCACTGAATCCTAAGATTTATTCTCAATGTCAGGATTGCCTACTTCCCAGGGAATCAGTATCAGCAGAGAGATTTCTGTTCTGTTTATTTTTTTATTTATGAGACAGGGTTTCATACAGCCCAGACTGACCTCAAACCTGCCATACAGTCAAAACTAACATTGAACTCCTGATCTTTCTTTCTCCCTAAGTGCTTGAATTATAGGTATGTGCTACCAACCCAAAGGAGCTTTGTTAACAGAGTGTGTTTCTTATGACCTTTTAGATCCAGTATGAATACAGCAATGCTGTTGTGGTCAGAGAATGGAGTTTGCCACTAGCTAACCATAGAGGTCTGGAAGTCTGTACAGACAGACAGGAAGTGAGATAGCTGGGCAAAAACAGAATACAAGCAAGGAGAAACGGGAAGCCGTTCTCTATCTGCTGAGGAGCAAAGGAGGTAAGATGTGGCAGTTTCTTGCTCCTCCTCTCTGATCTCTCAGCATTCTCCTCTATATCTGACTCCAGGTTTGTATTACTTAGACCAATTAAAAACATGTATACACTCAGATCTTGAGACTCTCGCTACAGGGTGACAGGAGTTCCTTGGGTTTGCTTTTAGCAGCACAGTGTTTCTGTGGGCAGTTTATTGCCGTATGGAAAACAATGCAAGAGCTTTAAATTCAGTCCTGCGGTTTTCTTAAAAGCCATTTTAAAGTGTTATTATTTAAACTATAATGTTCCACATGTAACTTCGATTGGCTTTTTTTTTTTTTTAGTAAATTAGAGACAACAAAAATGACTTTGAGACATCCCATCCTCTTCCTAGAGCTACACAGCAGACTGTCTAGGAGGAAGGCTTCTTGAGTGGATCTCTTTTTCCTGGGGAATTCTGATGCCCTTATAGATGGATAGTATTTTCCTCTCACAGCTGCAGGCCCAAAGCCTGGTGTGAGTGGGCTTCTTAGGTATCCCACTTCTTTTGTTTTTTGAGGGGAGTTCAAGACAGGGTTTCTCCAAATAGCTTTGGGGCCTGTCCTGGAACATGCTCTGTTCCTCGAACTCAAGATCTGCCTGTCTCTGCCTCCTAAGTGCTGGGAATAAAGACCAGCACCACCACTGCCCAGCAGGTATCCCACATCTAAAGAAATTACATGTACTCCAGAAATTTCTCAGCAGCTTTCACTCAAGCTAGATTCCTAAATCATTAGAAGTCACTTAATCCTGTGTCCAGCCATATGAATCAATTAGTATATCTCTCAACCCTTAGCAGAGAAGTTTCTATTTGCAGTATAAGAAGCCTACTTCACATGACCTGTCAGATCTACATGACCCCAACTGGATGGCATTCCCTTACATATGGAATTGGGGTGGGGGATGGGAGGGGAGGGTGGTTAGGATGCATGTGAGAGGGCAGAGAGGGTAAAAGGGAGGGAGGGAGGGAGGAGGAACTGGAATCGACATGTAAAATAATAAATTTTAAAAAAATGCTCTGACTCAAAAATTTAAGTTCAAGGACAAGTTACTGGGGAAAAGGATTTCTTTTGTTTCCACAGAAAATGAAAAGCTGTGGATTCCTTCCAGACTAATGTGGTTTGATCAAGCCAGAAACAGAGTACCAGGTGATCCTACATTCAAAACAGCTGGACAAAGCAGCCTTACAGACTACAGCCAGGATTTCTGCGTCTTCTTCGAATCCCCCATGACAGCGCCCCTTACCAGCAGGAAGTAGTTTGGAAAGAACGACACCCAAATTCCCAAATATTGTCTATAAATGTTTGTTTTCATTTAAATGGACTTGGTTATATAAAATAAATAAGAAAAAGAAGAAGAAGATTAACACAGACACCCACAACCAGTCAAGGCTCAAAGAATAAAAGTCTACAGAACGCTCCGCACTAAATGTAACATCTGTACCACACCTTCTCCTCCCTGCAAGGTTCAGGAATCTTTGTGAAGAGGGAACAGAAAGATTGTAAGAGCCAGAGCCCATGAATGACTGCAAGGAAACAATATGAGCAGGGCAGCTTCACAGATGAACTCTCAGAAGTTTGGGCAGCGTACATGAGATTTGTGCAAATTCAAACCAGATTTTGAAAAATCCCAGCATGAAGGTGAGGGGACTACAAAGTCCCACTCCTGGCTGGGGGACTATTGACAACTGATCTCTACTGGGAAAGGGGCAGTGAGTTTAAGAGTATAGTTGCTGGATGGCTGACCATACTCCAATGGAAGGCCATACATACATACATCCAAGAGTATATAGGCAGTACAAATTGAACTTGATGAGGTTTGGGCTGTGTGTGTGTGTGTGTGTGTTTAAGGACACAAAGTTGGGTGGGAAGGGAATGAGGATGGATGCAGGAGTTGAGAAAGGAGAGAGAATATTATCAAAACATATTGTATAAAATTCTCAAACGACTAATAAAAATAATTCTCAAACTGGGTATGTAGTCAAAGATGACTTTGAATTCTGTTCCTCCTGACTCCACTTCCTGAGTGATGGGATTATTAGCATATGCCATGCCCCATCCATGTAGTGCTGAGTGCTGCACGGTCCAGATTCATAGTTTATATGCACTCGGTCAAATGTACAATCTCACTGTGTGGGTAGGCATCTTAAAGACATTGTGATGTAGTTAGATATAACATTATGTCATACAACAGTCCACCATGCTTTGTTTTGCTTTGTTTTATTTCAGCAGTGCTGGGAATTGAACCGCGGGCCCAAGACCTAACATGCTTAGGGAGCACTTTAGCCACTGAGCTACATCCCTGACCATTCATACTTTTTTCTGCTACTTTATTATAACTGTCTGTTATCAAAGCCTACGTGGGGCTTCTGTCAGATGAAAGACTTGAATTCCCCTGCCACTGGAAGTTCCTTTCTCCCCACCTGTGAACCATCATCTTCCCTCCTGGCCCAAACTTAGCAGTACAAATCAATTAGTCGTGTTTCAAATATACAAAGCCAAGTGGAAATGAGAATATGAGCATCAAAAATATTAACTTGAACTGGGGATGTAGCTCAGTTGGCAATGCCCTATGCTCAATCCTCAGCATCTGATAAGCCATGGTGGCACTTGCTGATAATTCCAGCGCTTGGGATGTAGAAACATAAAAATCATGGATTCGGAGTTACCTCCAATGCTTAGCATGCCAACCTTGGAAAAATGACACCCAGTATCAAAAACAATTAACAATTTTCTCACATAAGTAGCAGAATCTAGACTCCAAACAGACCTGGCTATTTCCAAAGCCATCTTCTGATAATGCTATTCCTCTTCCTTTAGAAACTTGATGACTAGCTACTTGGCTCAATTTTGCTTCAAGCTCACATTGTTAGAGCCTGGGATAGCTGGGTCTTGAGTTTTGCTTATACACAATCACAAGCCTTTGACTATAGCAGATATTTTTCTATTGCAGATACACACACTCAAGCACACAAATATTCAATACACGATAACAGAATGTTCCTGTTGCATCTCCTCTTCCTCAGCACCTCCGCCATATCCTTTATGACACACAGGTGATGAAACTGAGGCCCAGCCACACTCCAACATCAACAGATCTAGTCAGACACAGGACCATGAATCCATTGTTCACACTACCTCCCCGCCTGGCATTACCAAGTCATTTATAGCAACAAATGATTTTTAATACATTCATCAATATTTTAAAGACTGGTGAAATCCAATTACAAGATTTGGATGTAGCAAAGCCTCTCTATGCAGCAGAGAATATTTAAAAATCCACGTAACTTGGTCCTCAAAATCACATGCAACCATAAAGAGCACATGGAACTCTGAAGACCCGTGCTTTATTTCTTATCTCCCTGCACACAAGTTAGTCTGCATGTTAAGACTTGTGCATGTGTGAGAGAGAGAAAGAGGCAGTGGAAGGGTAGGGGGAAGAACTGTTCCTTCAACATTCACAAAGGAATTTAACCAATAGCTGGGGTCCTTGAGCATGCTAAACAAGCACTCTTACTACTGAGCTAAAACCCCCATCCCCATCGACAGCTATGGTTCTTTGACAAAGATATCACTAATCCTTCCCTACCCACTTCTCTTAAAATGTTCAGATTACTTATAATAAAGAAGCTGAGTCTGAGCAGCCAAGTGATGGTTAGGGATAATCCCTGAGAACAGATTCCATCTTTCACACAGGTGTATTGTTACCTTTTACAGGGTTCCCATCCTGCAACAAAAAGTCTGGGGCAGGCATGGGGTGGAACAACAACGTGAAGAGTGGTCCATTTTGGATCACAGTGTGAGGCCACAATTCATCATAGCAGGGAAGGCATGGAAGCAGGGCCCTGACAACATCCACAGTCAGGAGCAGAGGGACACTGGTGCTCAGCTCGCTTTCCCACTTTCAGTCCTGTGACTTTCATGGACATCTCACTGGACACATGTGGCAATCTCTGTCTTCCCACCTTTATTGATGATCCTGGCTAAGCCATGATATGCTAAAGTGTATCCCCACAGGAAGATGAGCCTACAGAACTACCTAACAGTTGCACTGCTATATAACAATTGCATTGTGGTTGACTAGCTAATAAAATGTGATCACTTTACAGACCTTTAATTATACATTAATTTCAACACCGTGGTTTTCTTGTCCTATTTTGAAACATTGTCCAAAATCTCTGTGAGTTGTGACTGTGGTGCTTAATGGCCTTTCCTACTTGGTGGTTAAATGAGCTGTGGCACTTCAGATGATAGGAGACAGTGTCATATTACCTGAAAGGGGATATGAGAGCTTACAGAAACAACCTTTCCCATTTTATATCCAGTTCCTTTAGGAGGAGAGGGTGAAAATTGTTTGTTTATATATATATATATGTATGTATATATGTGTGTGTGTACACAAATATATACATGCTATCTTCATTTTAATGTGTTAATTATATCATGTGTTTCATTAAATTTCAATTTATTCATCAATGTATTTTTAAGTGTGTCTTCCTAATACACCTAATATAAGCTTCCAGCTGCTCTTATATTTCCCATAGTCATATCTTCTAAACTCAGAGTTGCCTGTCTATAACTGAGAGTTAGTGAATCAAATAAGTCAAGACTAACTTCAGAAGTATCATTCTAACCAGGATTTACTTGTCTGAGTGTCTGACACATGATGATGGGGGATAGAGGATGGATGGATGGATGGATGGATGGATGGATGGATGGATGGATGGATGGATGAGATGGAAACCTACCAGTGGCCACATCGTCAAAAATGGTCCTTCCCCCCCCCATCACATCCCCCGCCCCACCAACAACAACAACTATCAACTACTTCTAGAAGCTCTGCAAGGGATAAGGCCTGGAGACCATCCACCCCTGTATGCTGGGATTTGACTAGCTTGATCTTGTTTTTTTGACCTCTCTTGAAGCTTGTGAGGGTCATGTGACAAAGTTCTGACCAATAAGGCTCTAAAAGACTACTAAAGAGACAAGGAAAGGAAGGGTAGGTTTCTGAGCAACCTTTTTAAAACCCATTTTCATTTTCAACTGATATGTTGAAAATATATATACATATACATCTGTACAACATGATATTTCAACACACATCTACAGTACATAAGATCTCAGTATGAGTGTTTGTTAGGTCCATGGCTTCAGACATCCGGCATCCATCACTGCTATGTGGGACCATTTACAGTCTTCTCTACTAGCTATTTTGAAATATTTGTTTTCATATATATGTATCCTGCTGTGCTTGCTGCAGAACATTAGAGGTCATCTTCCTCTCCAACTGCACCCCTGCATCATTAACCACCACCCCCCTTTGATTCCATTTCACCCACATCCTTTACAGCCTCTAGTTTTCCCTGAAGATCATCTTTCACCTTCCGCACACAAGTGGGGACAAGCAGGGTCTGTCTGTCTATACCTGACTGCTGCTTAAAACAATCTTTCTTTTGTATCCATATTGCTGCGAATGCTATCATTTTATAGCCAAATAACATTTTACCATGTGTGTATAATGTATGCAAATGGGTCTTCTGTCAGTACTATTTACATTTTTTTAGGAAGGTCCATTCCATTTTTCCTAGGGGATGTCTTTGAATATCCTGGTAGCATTTTCCTCTCACTTCTTTCCCTGAATATTAGTATAATGGGTGAGACACAAACATCTATTTTTGAAACCATGAAGGAGAAGAAAAAAAGATAATTCCAACTCAGACTGGATTTGCACCAACTCCACTAACATGCACCCTAGGTTTCCTCTTGTGTTGGGAAAATCATCATCTTCAATTTGTTACGGCTGCACTAATATGTTATTTGCAGCAAAAATCTTCCAAAAATATTTGTTCATGGCAAGGTCACTAGTGACCTCCAAGGTGCCAAATCCAGGAATTGAGTTCTTAACATTTTTTGCTTATTTTGTGGGAGTCTGTGTGTATGTGTGGTATATATGTATGTGTGGAGTGTGCATGTGCTGTAACACATGTAGAAAGGTCAGAAGACAACTTATACCTGGGAGACAATTTATACCTTCCTTCAACCACGTGGGAACCCAGAATGGACCTCAGGCATCATCTCACCAGTCCCAGTGGTAAAACTTTTGAAAAATGTTTTACTTCATTAAGATTTTGGAATTCTTTGCCAAATCGTGATTTAGTCTTTAAACCAATGAGTTATTTAATAGTACTTCAGTGTTCTAAAATTTAGTTTTTTAACTGGGCTTTTTTTTCCCTCTTATAACATGTCTATCTGTTGTTTGTTTTCTAAGACGTGGGTCTCTGATGCCCTGGCTGGTCTCAAACTCCTGAACTCAAGTGATCCTCTCATCTAAGCCTTCAGACAGCTGGTACTAGCAGAATGCACCATGGCATCCTCATGCTGTGCATCTTTTTTGACTTTCTTGTTGCATACTAGTTTTCTTGCTTCAACCAGAGAAAGACGGTCTTTGTCATCATGACAAAGGCATCAGTTTCCCCAATGGTCAGTCCTTAGTACTTAAGTTAACTGACCCAACAGCAATACTTGGTTGCTGAACTCTTCCTCTTTGAATGCTTTCTTCCCTGGCTTCCAGAAGATTCTGCAGCTTCCAACTTACTGCTGTTCTCCATCTTCTTGAGTTTCTCCTCCTTGTCTCTTTAATCCCAATGCTCAAATCCCCTAGAGCTCCTTTCCCCACCTAGAGCCATGTCTCTATCCTCTGTTCCATCTTGACAGCCAATGCCTCCATGCTAATGAATCCTAGGCTAACACAGAACCATCCACCTTAGATCTCTGCTCAGATGTTTGAGTGTTCAAATACCCAAAAGCAATGCCTTAACTTCACTACTCCTCTAAAACCTCAGTTTCGTGGGGCCTCCCAAGATTCCGTTAAAGATTATTTTAATGTGGATATGTGTGTGTGTGCTCGCATGCACAGATGACAGGAAAAGAACATCAGATTTCCTGAATTTGAAGTTACAGAAAGTTGTGAGCCATCATATGGATGTTGGGAACAGAATTTGGATCCTCAGTAAGGGCAACCGGTGTTCTTAATTGCTGAATCATCTCTCCAGGCCCTCAGTTAAAGGTATTTTTGTCCTGGAGACATTCTTAATAGGTATCTTCTAAATCCCACATCCAGTCTGTCAAAATACTCTATTGACTCTGTCTCCCAGACATCTCCAGAATCGGTGGCTTCTCACCACCTCCTCTCCCTCTTCCCTGGTCTCAGCCACTTTGATCTCTTCCCTGGTCTCAGCCACTTTGATCTCTTCCCTGGTCTCAGCACCTCCTTATTGGGCCTGTTACATCCACTGCTGGCTCCCCACAGCAACTAGAAAGCTCTTTCTCTGGTGCTGGGAATAGAATCCAGGGCCTCCTGAATTCTGAAGGCCAGAATGACACTTTCAAAACCTAAGATCCAGCCACACTCAAGCCTCCCATCGGCTTCCCCATGCACTTCAGAATTAGGGAAGGCATGAAAATTCAGGTTCAATTCCTATGTCATTTAAGTCACCCACATTCACACTCCCCCAGTTGCTTCTCATTTCCTTTGGCATTTTATTTGGATATTTTTCATATCAATTAAAAAAATACAGAAACATAATAACCTCCCACACTTTCTAAATTCAGACTCACTGCTCTTAATATTTTACCATCACCTTCCCCTCCCTTGGTATCTATGCAGGTATGCATGAATATACCTTTTTGCTGATCCATGTGAGAGTCAGCTGAAAACCTCTTTTTTTCAACCCATAAATAATTCAGCATCTACCTCCTGTAAGTAATGCATTCTTTATGACTGTATTACAACCATCATGCCCCAGGAATGCTACCTAAGCACAAGATCATCTCGTACACAGTCCATACATACCCAGTCATCCCAACAAGGTCACTGACACCATGTTTTGCAATGGTGTCACCCACCACATGCTGTTTTAACATTCCTCTTCTATGTCATTGCTTTCATGACACATACTTTTTAAGAGGCCAAGTTGGCTGGTTTGTTTGTTTGTTTTGTTTTTTCAGAATATCCCTAAGCTTACACTTGCTTCATTGTGTCCTCATGGTTAGCTCACTAAGTAGGTCACCTTTTGGTGCTGCTAACATTTTTTTAATTAAAAAAGAAAACCTACCACGGCCCTTCTCTCCCATCCCAGCTTCTCTTTCTCATCAGTCAATAACTACTTCCAGCTGGGGAGAAGGCCAGTGCATAGCAGACACTAGAGGAGATGCTCTGTGGTCCACTAGGGGACCAGAAAACAATTAGGCATATTGGTGCAGCTCGGGCTAAGTTGAGATTTGGGGATTTTTTAACTATTTTGTGACTGTTCTGCAGAGCATCGCACAGAGATTATAGGCCACTGGATTCTTCCATCTGCTGTCTAGTTTTTAATTGGAAATTTTAACAGCCCAGCGTACAAGATAAAAACAAAATCTCTTTCTTTCTCTAAGCCTTCCTGATTCACTTCCTTGGAAATGGTGTTAGCAGATTCTCAAGTGTGTTCAACCGTTCTGTATCTACAGGCATCTCACGCGCTGCTCTGCATCTGGATCCCAGCAGCTGAGAGCCCAATGGGTCAGCACAATCGAACCTCTTTCTCTTTAACAACAATACAGCACTGTGTAAAATAACGATTTAAACTAACCCCAGGATTCAAACTGCAGATCAACTCCAGCCTACTTAACTGATTCCTAATTGATTAATTTTGTCCTTGTATTAGAAACAGAACTGCACTCACCCATCCAAAAAAAAAAAAAAAAAAAAAAAAAAAAAGCTTCTTTTTGAACAGACAGAGAGCATTACAGAACCACAACTTATCACACTGCACAGAACAACTGACCGGGACACCCAGGCCAGGGGATACATCTACAACACAACTCCTACACATAAGAACATCAAAGAAAACAGAACCCAAAAAACATAAGTGCTGAAGGTCCAAGTCACCAGTGAGATAGTCTCTTCCGTATATGAAAGGGGAGCTGCACCCATAAAAATATTAACAATACGGCTGTCTGAATAAGGCCTGCACCATGACAACACCAAGGACATGCCATCATGAATAGGGGAGATCTCACAAGGTCCCACCCCACGATGAAGATCGGCAGGTAATTAACAACTGCAGACAGGGAGAGTCCGTCTTCTCCAGAGATGAGTTCCCCACTGTAGGCTATTCAGTCTGCGGCAGTTTGACAAGGAATGGCCCCCACACAGTCATGTGTGAGAAAGCTAGGCCACAGGCAATGGCTCTATTAGAAGGTGTGAGCTTGCTGGAGTAGGTGTGGCCTTGGGGTAAGAAGGGTGTCACTGTAGAGGCAGGCTTTGCAGCCTCGTACGTGCTCAAGCCACACCCAGTGACACTATTCACTTCCTGTTGCGTGCTTCTTGTCATGACAAAAATGGACTAAGCCTCTGAAACTGTGGGCCACTCCCAATTAAATGTCTTCCTTTATAAAAGTTGCTGTGGTCATGGTGTCCCTTTACAGCTATTAACAAAGACGCAGCCCAATCCCAAATGGTCATCCCTAAACACACGTACATTTGAACACCATTAAATGGACTCATCAGGCTGTATTTATATACACATGTGTGTGTATATATTATTAATAATTAAAGAGGTTATGAAACTGAAGGGGAGGTGGGGAACACGAGGAGATGGAAAAGGCAGAGGGAATGAAGTGAATGATGGAAATACAGGATTCATGTATGAAATTCTCAAAAAATTAAGTTTTAAAAGAAATTACAGGGGGAAAAGTCACAGCTACAGAACCACCTTTGAATGCCAATTCACACAGTGGTCTTCGGATAAACATCTATGTATGGATTACCAGGCAAAGGTACAAGAGTAAATGTTCAGTTGCTAGCATCCAACTGTTCTCCAACATAACTGCACCCATTCCCTGGTTATTCACAGTGTGTGAGATTAACTAACGGTTTCTGTATGTTCTGATACTCAATATTATTTTAGTTATATACTACAAATCTTGTTTCAATTTCCAAGTCTAAACTGTGAATAACTTTTTTTTTTTTTTTTACTTTTTATAACCCTTCTGTGTTTCTCTCTGTGTGAACCTGCCACTCCATTCCTGTGTCTGAGTTTCTACTGACTTATTGTGTTTTCCATTATTAAATCATCTGGCACTGCTTTGGCTGAAATAACTATTAAAGAAAATATGTCTTTTCTTTTATAAGAAATATAGGAACTATTTGAGAACTTAAGCTTTTTTCCTGAGGGTTTATAAAGCCTAAGTTATAAAAAAAAAAAAAAGAAGTCATATATTCTATTTTTACTACAGCATGAAAGGCCACAAAAGATATATCATAGATTTGCATTATGGGTTTGCCATTTCAAATTTGATAAATCTAACCAGAGTATGAAAAATTTTTCAGCCCATATTTAGTATTAAAGTCGACTCTCTGCAAGTTTCACTACTTCTTTGTTTATTTATTCTCCGAAAAAGAAAAATCCTCTTCCTCCAGGCTCTCGTAATTACTCTTTTTTTATTAGGTCCTCCAGTCTTGAACATAAAGAAGTCCTAAGCTTATGGTGACACTCAGTAGAGCCTGTCATATAGAAGATATTGCTGAGTTGCTAAGCCAATGTAGACAGTGCCAGACCTTTTTCAGGATATCTTCCACCCACATCTCCATGCCACTGGCAACTCCACCACTTGACTTAGGCAGGATTACCAGCAGTGTGGAACCAGTCTGAGCTACATAGTGAGCTGGGGGCTAGCCTGGACTACAGTGTGAGATGCTATCTCAAGTCCTGCTCTCCTACATCCTGATAAATCCTCACTTTATTCCCATGTTATCCCCCAGGTTGCCTTCACTCTATGACAGTCAGCTGCTTCACTAGGATGTTCCAAGGCCTGAATGTGTTTGCTCTGAAATCATGTTACTAGTGTGATAATCTCAGGTGATCATGAGGGTGCCTCCCTCAGTGAGATCAACATGCTTACAAAAGAGGCTTCATGCAGTTTTCAGATGCCCTGTCTCTACAGCCCACCACCATCTGAAGCTCCAGAGAGAACCCCCCAAAAAAAGCTAGCACCTTGGTCTTGGACTCCCCAGGCCCCTAAACTGAGAGAAAATAAATGTTGTGCTTTATAAGTTACCTAGCCTTGAGTATGCAGTTTCAGCACCATCTGGGACACTTTGTTGTACATGATATTTACATGTATGCCTGCTATCCTAGACTAAAAGCCCTTTGCAGCAAAGATGGGATCAATTTATACCCTTACTAGAGTCTCAGTAGGGAACATAGATACAGAGAATCCTCAGCAAATACATTGAATGGACAAAGAAATGAATGAGGTTGCACTGACAATTCACTTTTACCCACTAACATGATGTCTGAGGCTACCCTTCCCTGATCTGTGTTCCCACATTCCCCACAGACCTGTCCCTCAGAAACAGGAAATAACCAGGTGTTTCCAAATACCAAAACAGGTCTTCAAACCCTAACCTCTCACTCTTGGATCCCCCTCAGTGACTATTAAAACCAAATTACATCAGATCTAGACTGAAATATTTGAGCATCTGTTTCCTTATTAGATGAAGTGTGGTTTTTTTTCTTCATTCCCAAAGAAGTAACTTGTTATACAAGAACATAAATAAATACACAGCTAAAACAAAAAGCTCTCAGAAACTGTGGTGCCTGGGGTTGCTAGCATCACCCATCCTGAGGACATACCCTGTCCTACAAGTGAAGGGCAACCTCAAGTCCAAAGGGTCCCAGCACTGGGAAGCAGCCTGCATTCATTCCCAGGTCCAGCTTTCTCTGGTAAATTCTACAGTGATGTGGTAAAAAGTTTCCTCTCAGGACTGGAGAGATGGCTTAGTGATTAAGAACATTTGGTGGCTAAGAGACCTGGGTCTCTTCTAGAACCCACATGGAGGTTCAACTGTCTATAACTCCAATTCCAATGGATCCAATACTCTTTTGGCCTCACTGGACACACACATAGTGTGTGTGTGTG
Source organism: Phodopus roborovskii (assembly GCF_943737965.1). Taxonomy (NCBI): domain Eukaryota; kingdom Metazoa; phylum Chordata; class Mammalia; order Rodentia; family Cricetidae; genus Phodopus; species Phodopus roborovskii. The sequence continues at coordinate 49,009,551 of NW_026126517.1, read as the reverse complement.
TGAGAGAGAGAGAGAGAGAGAGTGTGTGTGTATGTGTGTGTACTCACACAGACATACACATGTATACATAAAAAAATAATTTAAGTGGCTGCTCAATTCTAAACTGAAATTTTCTCAAGACAATGATCTGACTGACAACTTGTTGGACCCAGGAAGAAAGGTCATGGATTGGCAAGAGTCTAAGAGACTTGAGGAATCACACGACACTCATGATGCTCCTTACTGGGAGGCAGCATGGGGTCCTGGGGTGTCACAAAGGGAAAGTAGCATCTCAAAACACAGACCCAAGCAGATTCCAGAGAGGTCCCAGCATGCCTGGGGTGGAAGTAAGAGCAGGAATTTAGGAAACAAACAGCAGGGTCTGTCCCTTTTCCCAAAGCCAGTGATGAATGTTATGAGTATGTTTTCTCAGCCGCCAGTCTTGACCCACCGCCATGCCAGCCCCAATTAACACACAGAGACACTCTATTAGATATTATGCTGTTGGCCAGTTACTTGTTTCTTATTGGCTAGCTCTGTCTTAATTATTAACCCATTTCTATTAATCTAAGTACTTCTACGTGGTCCTATCTTACCAGAGAGCGGGGGCCGGAGGTTCTGCTCTCTCCCGTGTCTCCATGTTGACTCCTCCCTACTACTTCCTCGAATCCTCCTTGTCTCCTAGTCCCGCCTATCTTGCTTTCCTATCGACCAACAGTACTTTATTCATTAACCAGTATGAGAAACATATTTACAGAATGGCATCTCCCATTCTGCTGAAAGGTTGCAGCAAAGACTCCCAATGTACCCCAAGGCTTGCAGGGCTGGGGCCACAGGATCTCAACGGGAGCAACCACAACTATATAGGGACTTTAATTGCAATTCATTACACTAATGGACCAAAGGACCAAAGGATGATAATAAGCTAACTGAGAGAGTTCTTGCTATTTACATGAGTTACTCTGCTTGTGTGAGTTATGGAAATAACAGGGAGTAAACAACTTGCAAAGATTATACAGAATCTGAAGGACAAGGAGCCACAGACAATTTTTCCTACAGGAACAGACAATTTTTCCTACAGGAAAAAAAAATGGGAATTTACAAAGGTGATTAAAGAGCTTGAAACCTTGAAATAGAGAGTGTATCCTGCACTATTAACACACCATATTTTATCACATGGACCTTTCTGGGAGGAAGGGTAGGGCCCACAGGATGGCTCAACTGGTAAAAGCTCTTGCCACCAAGTTTATACTTTGCAGAAGAGTTTGCTATTTTGCTTATTAAAAACCCTTCCTCCATAAGCCCTTGTTCTGATCACTGTTTATCAGTCAGTACAACTCATTCATGTGGGAAAGGTCACAGGTGCTTTGATAAAAAGATATATTTTGCAAAAGAGTTTTGATGCAGCCACACCTAAACCTTGTTGTGATAACTGTCACAAGGAAACCCTTTTCCAAAGTCTTGCTGTGTTTATATAAGTAAAAATAAAGCACTTGGTATCAGACTCCAGAGATCTGACCCAGCACCAACTAAGTCATTCTTATCTCACCCAGATCATTTCCCTGATGTAAATGATGCATGCAGGGACCCCCATAGCTACCATGCCTACCATTTGCTGCCATGCTGTCCCCATCATCATGGCCACTAACCTTTTAGAATCATAAACCCAAATAAACTCTTCTATAAGTTGTCTTGATCATTGTGTTTTACCAAAGAAATAGAAAATAACTAATACATCTTATTTTAAATTTTACAGTACTATTTATGCTACATAAAAGATTAAACTTCAATTCCCCAAACATTTTATTGGTCCTGAAAGAAAACAAAAAGCTAGACAAAGCAGGTTTACATCAGGCACAAATAGATCATGGCTCAGAAACAGAAATCTATATGTCTGCTAAGAACACTAGAGAGTTACTAACTGGCAGAAGAAACCAAACTTGATGATATTAAAACCTGTATTCTGTAATCCCCATAAGGTCCTGGTCACTTTTAAGTTCTAACATAGGCATACAAACAGTAGCAGACAAATTTCAATCAAGTAGGAAGAGATTAAGGATAGAAATGCATGTTCAACCCAGTTTCTTCCTTTCTACACCACGGGGCGTAACTTCATGCCATCTGGTGATTATTAGGAGAGAAAGCTACCATCTGCCATTTCTGCTAATACATGGGAAAGGGGCAGGGCTCTTTCCACCCTGTATGCCCATGGAGACATCACAATGCCTGTTTACACACCTAAGGACTCAGCTGCTAAGTTAGAATGCCAGCATGTATGCATGTGACACACAACACCAATGGAAGACATCCCACTCCTTAAAACGTCCTGGGTGATGCAGAAGTCTGTGTTAATACACCTCACAGCAAGCCCCCTCCATCCTGCCTGACTCAAAGCCAATGTTGTTAGACACAACCTAGAGTGACTGAAACTGTGTGGGTAGCAGCCAGGAAAACAGACCATAAAATGGACACAAGTAAAAAGAGCCCAAACCCTTGTCTATAACCCCACCCAGAAGTTAATTTGTCCTGAGTAATGTTTTATAAGTTCTTGGGGAGGAATTTTCAAGGAGTCAGGTGTTTCCTCAAGACTATGAAAATCCATTTCCTTATGCTTAAAAAGACAAGAGACAGAGTGGGACAGTGAAGGCATATGCCTTTAAACCCAGTACTCAGGAAGCAGAGGCAGGCAGAGTTCTGTGAGTTCATGGCCAGCCTGGTCTACGGAGTGAGTTCCAGGATACACAAAGAAACCCTGTCTCAAAAAAAAAAAAAACAAAACAAAACAAAACAAAAAATAAAAAAAGGCTGCAGAGACGAGGACTCAGTGGTTAAGAGCACTGGCTGTTCTTGCACAGGACCAGAGTTCAGTTCCCAGCACCTATGTGGTGTCTCACAACCATCTGTAACTCTAGTCACAGATCTGATGCCCTCTTCTAGCCTGTGAATACCAGGCACACACATAGTGCACAGACATACATGCATGCAAACACCCACACACAGCAATTAATAAATAAAATATTAAAAATAATAAAGGACAAAAACAGGCCACGAAAGTATTTATTAGGGGCCTGTCTTAACTGAGATCCAGATTTGAATTCTAGAAGCAAATGGGGTGGGGATTAGGAGGGGAAATGGGAAGCAGACATTTTCCCCAACTTATATCAGACTGTCCATGTCTCAACTTCACATAATAATGCTTTATATGTATTATGGATGGATGGATGGATGGATGGATGGATGGATGGATGGATGGATGGATGGATGGATGGATGGATGGGTGGATGATTAATGGATTCTTCTCTATAGAATGCAATCGGCTTAGCCCACTTGTGACTCAACTCTCTCCATGTAAATTGCACATACTAAAGAAGCAAACACTAATCTTTTTAAAATCCCTACCTATCCTAGAACATGACTGTCTTCTTCTTTCCATATGTATGTGTATCTGCCTACATGTGTAACGGTGTGCTATTTATGTGCCTGTTGCCTGAGAAGACCAAAAGAGGGTATGAGATCCCCTGAAACTGGAGTTACAGGTGGTTGTGAGCCTCCATGTGGGTACTTGAAGCTGAACCTAGGTCTTCTGGAAGAGCAGCCTGTGCTCTTAACCGCTAAGACACCTTTCCTGCCATGGCTATATTCTTAAACCATCACTGTCGCTGCTATGATACAGTATAAAGTTCACTGGAATCCAATTCTGAATAATTCTGTTATTAACATAAATGTACATTTTTTGACACATCGTTTAGCTTTTGAGTGCCTCAGTTTCTTCTTCTATCAATGAAGTACTCCTGCTTGCCCCCGTCAACCTCACAAGATTTCTATCTGGGACATCTGCAAAATGTTGTATGAGCATAAACACAGGGTGTGTACAAATCACGAGAAGCCTTTACCAACCAATACAGAACAGGAAAAAGTCTTGTCCCAAGCCTTATTACCTGAGTTTGATCCCCAGGATCCACACAGTAAAAGGAAAGATATGATTCCCCCAAGTTGTCGTCTAACCTCCACAGGCATTCACACATTCACACATCATTCATACAATCACATGCAATTTTAAATTGTGAAATACTTTCAATACCGTTTGCCATCAGGAAAATGCAAATTAAAACTATATTGCACTTCCATCTGACCCCAGTCAAATGGCTGTCAGTAAGAAAACAAACAACCAATGCTAGCAAGAATCCTGCTGGTAGAAATGTAAATTAGTCCAGCCACTGTAGAAATCTGTATGGAGGCTCCTCAAAAGTCCGAAAAGAGAACTACTGTATAGCCCAGCTGTGCTACTCCAGGGAATATATACCCCAAAGATTCTAAGTCACACCCATTTCATTGCAGTAGTATTCACAAGCCTCAAACAAGGTACCTGTCAATAGATGAATGAACAAAGAAAATGCAGTGTGCGTGCAAAATAACATTTTATTCAGCCTTAATAAGAATGGAATTGTGTGGTTTGCAGAAAAATGCAAGCAAACAGAGATCACCATATTCATAAAAGTATGTTGACTCAGAGAGACAAATATCACACGGGTTTTATATTGAGATATAAAATCACGTGTGTGTACAGGCATGATCTGAGAAGCTAGTCAGCCTGAGGAATGACTGAGAATAACAGGAGCATAAGTCGGGAAAAAAATGAAGGGTGGATGCTTGCAGTCAAAGTACATAATAGACTTGTGTGCCTTTGTGAAACCTGTCACTGTGCAATTTATATTATACCAATAAAAATTCCTGATTAAAAATATCCATTTTCAGAAAACCCAAAGCTGCAAGAACTATAGCAGACCTATGATACAAAAGGCATCAAAGAAGTCACCTTAACTAAAAAGAAATCAAGTAACTTGAGGAATGAATGCACATTAAAAAAAAAAACTAGCAACTATTGGGTAAATCTGAAGAATTCTTCATTATTAATTATCCTTGAAAGGTAACCAGCTACATAAGGAAAAATACAGAGTTTATAAAGTGTACAAAAGTAAAATATAAGTAATATTTGGATAAAGGACAAGTCGAAGTTTGATATATATTTTTGTGAAGTTCTTTTTATCTAAAATTAGATAATTATATGAAGGTAAAATGTAAAAAACTAAAGTCATGTATTATAAATCCTAAAACAATCACTGTAATAAAAATAGCAAAACCTTTAGCTAAAAGGACAATAAGCTATAACTTACTGATAATAACTTATTGATAAGAAGTTGGGGCTAGAGACTGAGTGGTTAAGAGATCAGGTTGCCACGCGGTTCGGTTGCACAATGGATAGCACATTGGACTTATAGTGACAAAAATAGATCCAGCTGCCTCCTGAGGACCTACGTCTAATGCTCAACACTATAGGCCAAAGAAAAAATTAAAAGTGACATTAGAAAATAATTTAAATTGATAAAAATGAAAATGCTACTTATTAAAGCGCACATTGTCCAGCAAAAGATGACACTGAGTGAGGATTTCCTTGTAACCAAGGCACAGAGGTCTTAACAATTATTACAACTTTTACCTGAAGAAACTGGGAAAGGAAGTAATTAAACTCCAACTGTGTAGGAAAAAAATACTATTGGAAAAGAAATCAATGAAAAGTAAAGCAAAAATACCGAAAAGAAAAATCAGTGAAATCAAAGGTGGTTCTGGGCTCAAATCAATCAAGCTGGTCAAGTTCTAACTAGACTGCCCAAAAGAGGAAGGGTACATTAGTGAAATCAGAATGAGATGGGCAACTACTACTGATCCCATAGTAAATAAGAGTAGAGTAGGGGGATGCAGTGATGTGAAAAGCTCCGTGCTCATCCATTTACATTGTGGAGTTACAGGGACAAAGTCTTTGAAAAAGACTAAAACAGCCACAGATGTTAAGAAAGCTATGGCCTGGAGAATCATATACTAAAGAAAATGACAGCTGGGTAATAACTCAGCTGGAGAGTGCTTGCCTTGCATGAATGAGGGCATGGGTTCAAGTCCCAGCTATGGTGGGAAGATGGCAGTGTGTCTGTCTGGAAGGACACAGGCGGCATGTTCCGGAGGCTGCTTCTCAGACTAGACCTCCACCATGAGGTCAACCTCACTAACCACCTGAGCTTTCATACCTGGATTCAGAACAGCAAAGATCCCAGCCTCAGATTCCAGGAGGGCATCTGTGTGATGTCAATGATTTGGTTTTCTGGCATCACCTTCCATGCTGGGCACCTATGCTCCACCCAAACTGTCTCAACGGTCTCTCTAGCCTCGGAAGCCTGTTCTGACTTCCAGAATCATTACACTACCATAGGGATCTCCTGAGGCTCTGCCCCCAATCTCCTCCCATGATTGATTCCTTGGGTATTGTTGGGGTTCACCTTGACAACCAGCTGCCTTTCCAGGTCCCTAAGACACCCTGCCCAGAAGACAGACCATGGAGCTGAGAGGACAGACAGCCATCTTGTGCAGCTTAGATGAACCTCTGAGGGCCCATGGCTATCACAGTAAATGCCCTGTCCAGAAGGATGAGGGGACAGAAGGAGAACTTGGCAGTGTGGCACCTGGCATTGTCCTTAACATCTTTCTTTGCTGGGCCCTTCTGAGGAAGTCCTACAGGAACTTGGCAGTGTCATCAGCCTGGAGTCCAAGGAGATAGAGGCCAGCTAGGAAAGGAGGCTAAAGCCTGATTCGAGGCCAATACCCTGATGCCAGGCCCGGTGTGTTTGTGCCTGTGTTCCTCCCCACATACCTGAGAGCATGTGCTCGCACCTTAGAGGGTTACATCCGTGTGAAATCCTCCACGGATGTCCTTAGTCACTGATCTGCTGGACAGATCTCGGCACAGCAGGGACCTGAGCTGCCAGGTTAACTGACAGAGGATCAACCTGGTGGTAACTGGGCCCTGAGTGCCCCTTGGAACTTGGTAATGGCACCCAGGCCTGTGTCACAGAACTCTGGTCTCTTAGGTCACAAAGGCTCCAGAGGTGGGGAGGGGTGGCAGACAGCAGAAGCCAAACCCCAGCCCCTCCCCAGCCTCCAACCCCAGAGATCTCCTGCTTCCCTGGTCCTCTGGATCCCAGGCTCCAACTCCATTTCCTCAACTTGTAGGGGTGAGGGTGGGGAGGCTTCACCCACAGTCTCTCAAGTGCCCTTGAACCCAGGCATCTGCTGCTTCCTGAGCAGAGTCGGAAACCATCCATTTTCCAGTTTCTCACAATTTTTGTAGTTTTCCAGGAATGATTCCTCTGTCCACAGCTCCTACATCCCTCCACAGTATATTCGTGGCATGCATCAACTCACGCAGGAAACCTAAAGTTCTCTTATCCCTATTTAGATACATAGATTTGGGATAACTTTTTAAATATTTATTCCATTTTCTTCAACACACGGTGTTAAACAAATGTTAAATTTATTACTAATGTGTCAAATGTCAGGGACTGGAGAGATGACTCAGAGGTAAAGAACATATGCTACTTTTCCAGAGGACTTGGGTTTAAGTCTCAGCACACACACACACAGCAGCTCAGACCTATCCTAAACTCCAGTTCCAAGGGATCCAGTTTTGAGGCCTCTTTGGGCACCAGGCATGTGTGCAATGCACATGCATACATATAGGCAAAACACTCACATAAAATAAATATAAATAACTTTTTTATAAAAAATAAACTTAATATGTGTTTGGTCAATTGTTTGACCAATTACAACAAATAGTGTCATTATATAAAGACTTTAGTCTACTACTACTACTACAGTTTCACAGTGGATTTTTAACCTGAGCTCCGTGTGCCTGAAGAACAAGGGTAACTAATGAAATGTACCGCCCCACACACACACTCTCTCACACACACCCCTTTGTGTCCTAAAAAGAGATTGCTGTTGACAGTTAAAAAATAAAAAGTTAGAATCACCCTCATGGCTCAACAGGAAACTGTGAAACTACTCAAAACAATCTGAGGTGAGTTTTTCGCAATGTTTTTTCAGAACTGCTTTGATTTTTGTTTTCTTGTCCTTTTTGGAGATTAAATTATTTTTTGTTTTATGCGTATGAGTGGTTTGCCTGCACGTGTGTCTGTGCACCGCATGTATATATCCAGTGCTCACAGAGGCTAGAAGAGGGTGTCAGATTCCCTGACACTGGAGTTACTGAGAGTTGGGAGGCACCATGCAGGTGGTGAGCACAGAACACAGGTCCCCTGGAAGAGCAGTGGGCGTTCTTAGCTGTGGAACCACCCCACCAGCACCCCCCCTTTTGGTTTTCAAATAAAATTTATTATTGTTATTTGGGGTTTGGTTCCTATAATCTTTGTTTCTTAGGCTGGAGTGAATGATCAAACTAAACTTTTATAGAAGCAATCAGTGGCATAAAGCGCAAGTCTGCCTGGCACTGGCTTCTCTCCCCATCCTTCTCCAGGTCTTATCTGAGACTGGGTCTCTTCCTCAACTAGATTTTTTTTAATTAATTTATGTTTTACATTCCAATCCCATCCCCTCCTCCCTTCTCTCCTCCCACTCCCCCACACACCTCCCATCTGCCCAGCCCCTATTTTTAATGGGATTTTTCTTAATGTAAATTATCAAATCCACCTTCCCATCCTCCAACTTCTTTCCAAAGTCCCCACAGCTGTTCTTGGCAAGTTTCATCTGACCCCCCCACCAAACCTCACTGAATCCACTTAATGCTATCACTATGTCTATGAAGCATAGAGCCATCTCCTGAAACACCGGGAGACTCACCTGGGCCACAGTTGCCAATAGCACCACAGCCACTGGGGGGGGGGGGGGCTTTGTGAGCCTCTCCGGATCGTGCTGTAGCTCAGAGAGGCAATCACAACTGCTGTGAGCTCACAAATGCTGCCGTCCTGCTGTGTCCAAAAGACACTGTTTGACTCCAGTCTTCCTGACCTCTAGCTCTTACATCTTTCTGCCCTCTTCTTGGATGATGCCTGAGCCACAGAGCTTCCCTTCGTGGCCAATCACTCCTCAGAGTTACTTTTCTTTTTTCAGGTCCAGTTTTCAAGTATATGCTTTGCAGGTGACAGCATCTTGTCAAAAGACCTGAAGGTTGGATGTGCCTACAAGGATTCCCCTTGCCCACCTATGTCAAGATCAAATAAAGGCCCTCCAAAGTTACATTCTCTACATAAAGCACTAGCTGAGCTGGTTTTTTGTGCTTGTTGAGCCATAACAACAAAACCTTTTATTAACCAAAGTTTAAGTTCCTCTTCTCCACCAGGCCCGCGCACATGCACACACACACACACACACACACACACACACACACACACACACACACACGGTCTATGAAGCCTCTCCCTGTAGGACTTTGAACAAAATCATACCATCAATGGGCCATGTTCTCCTTTCCCCACAATATCACTTGCACACAAATCCTATCATGGGTTCATCTTCTTGAGAACCCTCAGCTTCACTGGCTTCAAGATTATCAAATAGAATTGAACACTTTTTGTCATAAAAATCATGCTATATGTATCCTTTTATTCTTTCATTCACTCAACAGATGCTCCATGCTAAGACAGTCTCTCTTTGTAGAGTTTAACCATTACCCTGAGAACAGCCACCTTCTAAAGACCCACAGATAGCCTTAGGGCTGTCGTCACTGAGCTCTGTTGGTTGACCTAAGCAGCCCATTCCCTGTCCATGTCAGCTTCTGTGAAGCCATCTAAGATCAGCAGCGTTGTCATTCAGGCTAACTGAGCATCCAGACTGCCAGTGGCACCACGGTTATAATCCATAAATACAGCTCCTACTCTTCCAAAAAAGAAGCTGAACAAAACTGAAGGGGTGAGATTCATATTTCCTCATATTTATTCTTAAATACTTTTTCTTATACATCTTTTACTTTTAAAGTTATACAAGAAAGAGAAATAGCATTCCCTTAAAACAAATACACTCTCTTGAGAAATCCACACCTAATGTCAGACAAGGAATGCTTCTTTCCCTCTCTCTCTTTCTCTCTCTCCCACCCACGCTTAAATCTATAATAAAACTATTTCTTAATAAACTCCAAGTTAGCCTCAAAAATAATAAAAATGTAAACAAGTGGTCCAAATTGTATTTCAGGATGAAAATAGATATTTCAAATAACCAGTAAATATAGCATGTGGGTTTATTGCTAGCGGGCATATTTCAACTGTAGCTTTGAAACTATTTTGTGTGGTATTTTAGGTAAAGCTAATCAGAAAACATTAAAGTTATTACAAGGGAAGATGTTTACTGTAAGACAAAACATGGTAAAAGAAATAAAGAAAATGCTACATTTCATGTTTTAATTAGAAAAGTCAACATTCTTTAAAAGTCACTATTCTTTAAAACACATGCTTTAACTCTGTTTAAAGAGAGGCATTTGCAGTCCAACAGACGCAATAGGAGCAAGTACCCAAATCCATTCTCACCCTCCACTAGATAGATGCCTGCCCACGCACATGCGGGGTCATTGAAAAGTAAAGCTGATTGGGGAACTATACAAGCTGAGGCTAGGACTTCTTAAGTCACAAAACAAGGCGGCTCAAAGATGAATAGAAGTGTGCTGAGAGGACCCCAGAAGCCAGCCCAAAGGCACTTCCAATGTCCTCTGTGATAAATGTGCACAGAGAAAAGAGTAATGACTATAATCATATAAGGCTCTGAATTACCAGACATCCCTGAGCATGTGAGGAAACTCAAAATCCAAAGGCAACAAACGGAAGGCAGCAAAAAGGAAAGGAATGCATTTGCTTCGGAGTAAATGCTAACACAGTAAGAAATGCTAGGAAATAGCCGCCATGTTGCTTTAGACTAACTGCTAACATAGTAAGGAATGCTACTAAATTGCCATGTTGCTATTCCAACTGGAAATAGTACATTGAGCAAAAATCTTAAGTGGATGCTCAGTTATCAAGTGGACAGTCTCTTTCTCCTGACAAATGACAAGGAAAGAAGACCACCTTTCAATGGGGGCACTCTTGGCATCACCCCAGGATCAAGTGACAAACCTTCAGTTTCTAGTGTTCCACATGTGAGGTAATATGAAACACAATCTATATGAAACACCATTGCAAAAGGTTTAGGCTGAATCTAACCAAGCCTCTAGACCTGGCTTTTGATTTACAGATGAGGAATTAACCAAACAACCTGAAAAAAACAAGCAAAAAGACCGTAAATGCAGTATTTGCCCAAGCACAAAGAGCTGGGGGCAGGAAGGGGGGGGGCAATAGGCCCTTGCTGGCCTAAACTGAACTAAACCAGCTGAGTATTCAGTATAGTAACTTCCCCAAGTTGAGCCAACCTAGGTCTGTCAAGCGAGCCCCTAGCAACTGCCATGCCCTGAAACAAGACTGACTGAACCAGTCTCCAGTAGCCACAAGACGCCAATGTTGCTGCTTCCCCTCCCCTGAGGGGGAGGAGGTATATAAGGTTTTGCCTTCCTAAAATAAAATGAGCTTGCTACACCTAGCATGTCTCCCCCAATCTATGCCATTGACTCCTCACCTACTCTCCCTCTCCCCCAAGGGGAAGTTCAGCAGGACAAAGCAGCAGATAAAGCAACACAGAATATGCACAATTCACATGATGATTCCCTGAGACTCTAACAGCCAAAACAAAAATAAATCAGATGTGTGTTCCAGATTGATCGACCCTGAGTAATGCAATCAACATGATGTGTGAACCTGGCTTACATCCTGTTTCAAAAATTAAGATATAGGAGACTAATAGATGGACCAGAGATTAAAAGTACTGTCCACTCTTCCAGAGAACCCAAGTTTGATTCCCAGCACCCACGTGGCAGTTTACAATCCTGTGTAATTCCAGTTCCAGGGAATCTGAAGCCCTCTTCTGGTCTATTCAAGCAATGCTCACGGTACACCAACATTCTCAGGCAAAGCACCCTTATATATAAAATAAAAATAAATAAATGCATGCCATTTGGAGGACAATTAGAGAAGTCTGAACATATGATTGAATGGTAACATAAATGTGAGAAATGTGAGCATAAAATTATGGTTAATTTACATAACACTATTGTATACTTTTAAAATTCTCACTCTAGAGCAGTAGTCTTCAACCTTCCTAATGCTGTGATCCCTTAATACAGTTCCTTGTTTGTGGTGACCATAATATTATTTTGTTGCTGTATCATAACTGTAATTTTGCCACTGTTATGAATCATAATGTAAACAACTTATATGCAGGATATCTGATATGTGACCCCTAAAGAGGTTGTGACCTACAGGTTGAGAACCACTGTCCCAGGGAGATAGTTCAGTTATAAAGTGCATGCCTTGCAAACACGGCATCTTGAATAAGAATGTCAGAACCCATGCAAAGACGATAGCATTTGTAATGCCAGCTCTGAGGAAGGTAAGGAAGGTACATCCCCAGGCTTTCTGGCTGTCAACATAGGGAGAGAACAGGGAGAGACTGTGTCGTAAGTCAAAGCAGAGGCTGGAAAATACCTCAGTTATTAAGAACACTTTCTGCTCTGGCAGAGAACACAACGTCTAATCCCAGTGCCCATGTCAGGGGGCTCATAACCACCCGTAACTCTATTCTAGGGAGTCCAATGCCCTCTTCTGGCCAGGGCAAACACTCACACACATACCATACACAGGCACAAAAATAATAAAAATAAATCATTTTTTTAAATAAAGGAAGAGACAACAAAGGTTCACCCCTAGCCTCTACATATATGCACACACAAAATAAAAATTAAATAAATAATTAAAGAAATGTTCTTGTTCTGAAAGGGATACATGCAGGTGCTTAAAGGCATGACTCATAAAGGCAAAATCTTATTTTCATGTGATCTACCAAATATCAGACACAGTTGTAAAGGAACTACAGCAAAGCTAGGACACCACTGAACATGGGTAGAGACAGATAGCTACTCACTGTGTGGTTCTTCCAAGTCTTTATAGTGTTAGAAATGTTGTCACACCAGGCTGGAGAAACCCACAGGATCAGCTGACCTGAACAAGGGGAGCTCATGGACTCCAGTCTGATAACTGGGAAACCAGCATAGGACTAACCCAGACGCCCTGAATGTGGATGTTAGTTAGGAGGACTGGGCAATCTATGGGGCCTCTGGCAATGGATCAGTATTTATCCCTAGTATACAAATGGACTTTGGGAGCCCATTCCACATAGAAGGATACTCCCTCAGCCTAGACACATGGGGGAGGGCCTAGACCCTGCTCCAAATGATGTGACAGACTTTGAAGATCCCCATAGAAGGGCTCACCCTCCCTGGGGAGCAGAAAGGGGATGGGATGGGGGTTGAGAGGGGGACAGGGGAGGAAAGGAGGGAGAGGGAACTGGAACTGACATGTAAAACAAGCTTGTTGCAAATTTAAATTTAAAAAATTATCAAAATCAAAAAAAGTGTTGTCACAGTAAAAAACTAGGAAGAAAAACACAATCATTCATGAAAGTCCTCCCCAAGCAGTAACATGCGTGATTCCCAGTCAATGACGTCTCGTCTATACTTGTAACAGTGTTGAAATCATCAAAGGTGAATGAAAATAATCATGTTATAAGGATGCACAGTATAGACCTTAACTATGAAGACATCAGAAAAATTTATTTTTGAGGTATACCCCCAAAGTGCTATCACTCACGAAACGTGACTTTCTGTAAGACTAGACTGCTATGCCAGGCCCCTTCATTACTGAACTGACAAGAGCATTGGTTACATTTTGAGATCTCATTTGCCTCATGCCTGTGTCACATGAGGCATTGCATTGGGCCCAAGTGATTTACAGTATCTATAAATACTTAACAAGATCTTCTTTCTCCATAAAAAATGGACAGTCACTCGGACTCTTAATAGAAGAAGAAATATTATTTCTAGTCAAGTAAGAAACAGGCGACATTGCTGCTTATTAAATACACTTAGGTTCTGTCTCTTTTCATGTTAAGCAGGTTTGTATGGTGCAATGAAACCTGAGGATTCCAGAGTCACATAAAGACACATCTACACGAAGTTCAGAGGATTTGTACAGGGTCCAGTAGTTGGCGTGCTACATTAAGATTGGATCTAAGGGTTTTGACTCCTAGGAAAAGCACCGAGATTCATGCACAATACTGTTCAGTTGCTTATGCCCTTGAACAAACAGCTGCTCTAAGCCTTTGTGATGATATTACTATAGCGTCTACCTGGGGTGTCACATCCCAAACCCTCAGCCTATATCTGACAGGATAAACCTGTGGTGACACATCTAAGGTTCAAGTCACCCAGCGCTGACAGTTCACTTTACACATGGAGCATCCGGTGGCTTCCGTTCATCCAGGCCCCTTTCTTCTTCCTCTCCATGGGCGGGGAAAGGAGGTGCTCCTGGCTGTCAGACTAAGCCTACCATTTACATTTTTGAGGTGTTATGGAACACTGCTTTAAACCAGTCTCACATATTCTAAACCAGCCTCCAACTCTCCAAGAAGCCAAGGATGAACTGATCCTCCTGTCTCTACCTCCTAAGTGCTAGGATTACAGGTGTGCACCACCATGCCTGCTTACATAGTACAGGAGATCAAACAAAGGCCTCATGGGTACTGGGCAAAGCACTGTACCAACTGAGCCACATCCTTTTGAGATTCCTTATAAGATGAAGGAATACTAAGACAAGATACAAAAAAAAATCATCAAATCTGAAGAATTTGTTAGAGGAATTAATTTAAAAAAAAACAGATTGGGGCTAGATTGATGACTCAGCAGTTAAGAGCACTGGCTGCTCTTCAGAGGACTTGAGTTCAACTCCCAGCACCTACATGGTGACTCACAGTTGTCTGTAACTCCAGTTCCAGGGGTTCAAATGCTCTGTGGGCACTGCATGCAGGCAAAACATCCATACACATAAAATAAAATTTAAAAAAACACTAATACAATTCATAGAACAGATACAGGATTTTTTTAATATATTCTTTTATGCATATGGATGTTTTGCCTGCGTGTGTGTCTGTGCACTATATATATATATATATATACATGTATGTATGTATGTATATATGTATATGTATATGTATATGTATATGTATATGTATATGTATATGTATCGGGTACCTATGAAGCCCAGAAGAGGACACTGGATCTCCTGGAACTGGAGTTAGAGACAGTTATTAGCTGCTATTCGGGTGATGAGAATCAAACCTAGGACAGTGCTCTTAACTGGTGAGTCATATCTCCAGCCCTCAGACACAAGATTTCTTAATATCACTTCACAGGGAACAATACAAAGCCGACACCAAGAAGAACACTTAATAGCTATGGATGAACATCTTAGTTCAATCCTGTCCAGGCATTTTATAGCTGAGTGAATGTATTTGGAAATAGTATCATAAGTCTACATGTGAATCCCTTTATCCTTGTAAGACTGAGGCCAAAAATCCCACTAATTAACACATTAGCCAATGGTCTATTGCACAAATAGCTGGACTGCCATTCCTATCTCTGAGATGCAAAGGAAATAGTTAACAGGTAATATACTCTGTTCCTTTTATTGTTGTTGTTTGTTTGTTTTGTTTCCTTTTTTGTTTTGTTTTTGTTTTGTTTTTCAAGACAGGTTTCTCTGTGTAGCTCTGGAGCCTGTCCTGGAACTCACTTTGTAGACTAGGCTGGTCTCAAACTCACTGAGATCTGCCTGCCTCTGCCTCCCTAGTGCTGGGAGTAAAGAAGTGCAGGGACTAAAGACATGCACCACACTGTCTAGCTGGGCCTGAATTCAGTTCCCAGCACCCATGTCAGGCAGTGGGCAATGACCTGTAACTCCAGCTCTAGGGTGATCAGATGCCTCTGACTTCTGAGCTAGGTCTCTTGAAGACAGCAGATAGTTGTCTCTGGGTTTTTTTTTTTTTTTTTTAAATCTGGTCAGCCAGTCTGCATCTCCTTATTGTGAGTTGAGGCCATTTACATTTAAGGATATTCTTTAACATTTAATCTTGTTAGTGAGAGATGTTTACCAATTCCTGTAATGGTATTGGCTATTTTTCTGATTGTTTGCTTTCTCCCTGAGAGTATCAGCAATTTGCTGGTTCAATGTGCTTTACATCACAGATTCCTTTCTAGCAAGGCTTTGTCATCCATTTCTCTTGTGATAAGTATCCTTTCCTACACTGTCATCTGCCCCTCTCCCCCTCCTGTGTTAAGCTTCTTTAATTGTCGTCAGCTGTGCCTTAGTGTGTGCTTATCTTGAAATGTCCTTATTTCATCAACTCTGAAAGATGGCTTTGCTGGATATTGCAATCTTGGCTGCCAGCTACTTATTTGCAGACCTGGAAATACATCATTCCTGCTTCCCTGGTTTGAATGGCTGCTGACAAGAAATCTGATGCTATTCTGGTGTGAGTTGGGATTTTTCCTTATAGCTCTTAGTGTTGTTTCTTTGCTCTATGCTTTTAAATCCTGACATAATATATGCCATGTGTCCTTCCTAGTCATGTCTACTGGGGATTCTAAAGACCTCATGTTTGAATGTCTGGTTTGTTTGTTTGTTTGTTTGTGTTTTGTTGTTATTGTTTCTCTACACTTGGGAGACATTTATGCTACAATTTCATTAAATAGATTCTCCTGCTCTTAGTATTTACCTCCATTCCTTTTCCTGTCCTGCATATCCCTAGGTTTGGTCTATTGAATCCATCCCAGAGTTCTTAGCTGTGACGCTGGGCTCACTAGTTCTTTCTTCCCTTAATGATGTTTGTACTTTTCCATCACCTCCCTCTCCCATCCTTGATGCTCTTTCATCTGCTTGTTTAAGGCTTTCAGTGACACTTTCCACTCTGATTTATTATTTGATTCACTGAGTTTTTCATTTCTAGTATTTCTATTTGAACTATTTTTTTTTTCAAAATCTGTATTTCCAGGGCTAATGAGATGGCTTAGTGGTCAAGAGCACACACTGCTCTCGAAGAGGACCCAAGTTCAGTTCCCAGCACACACACTGCGCAGCTCACAACTACCCGTAACTCCAGCTCCACGGGATTCAACGCCCTCTTCTGGTCTCCAGAAGTATCATGTGCACGTGCAGAAACCCACATTCACACACATTGTTAAAAATAAATCTTTTTTAAAAAATAGTTCTAGTGGCTAAGGTCTAGGGATGGGGGAGTGAGAGGGGAAAGTCAGTGAAATGGTCCCTAATGATATTCTGTTATACTGACAGATCAGAGCCCAGTTCAGTCATCGCCAGAGAGGCTTCATCCAGCAACTGGCAGCAATAGATGAGGAGACCCACAGTTAAGCATTGGGCAGAACTTGAGGAACCCGAAAAAGAGGGGGAGGAAGGATTTCTGGAGCCGAAGGGGTGGAGGACACCATGAGAACTCAGCCCACAGAATCAATTAAGCAGGGCCCATAGGGATTCACAGAGACTGGAGTAACAAACATGACCCTGTATGGGTCTGAGCTAGGTCCTGTGCACATAGCTTGTGGTTATGTAGTTCCGTGTGCTTGTGAGACTCCTAACCGTGTGGGAGGTCTCTGACCCCTTTGCCTACTCTTGGGACCCTTTTCCTCCTACTAGGTTGCCTCGTCCAGCCTTGATATGAGGGTTTGTGCCTCGTCTTACTGTAATTTGTTACAGATCTCCCCTGGTCGTCCCTTTGACTTCATCCTTTCCTTCGGCCAAGAAGAGATTCTTGAGGAAATTCCAATTTCTTGGGGTCCACTGTTTCAAGTCTGATAGCAAAAGGGAAGAACAAAGGGTCTCTCTAGACTAAGCCATTCTTTTTGTTTTGTTTTGTCCTTGTTTTTCAAGACGTTTCTCTCTGTTGCTTTGGAGCCTCCTGGAACTACTCCTGTAGACTAGAATGTTCTCGAACTCAGAGATCTGCCTGCCTCTGCCTCCCAAGTGCTAGAGTTAAAGGCATACGATACCACTGCCCAGCGACTAGCCCCATTCTTGACAGGCAGGCTGATTACAGTGGCAGGTGCATATTGAAGGTTGTCCTCCACTACATAGCAAATTTGAGGGCAGCTTGAGCTCCATGAGACCCTGTCTCAAAATTAAATTAATGAAAGAAAAAGAAATGGAACATGGGAAAGATACTTTGCCTCCCCCCACACCTTGGTCCTGCTTGAGTGCACTGTTTGTTTGTTTGTTTGTTTGTTTGTTTTTGAGACAGGGTTTCTCTGTGTAGCTTTGTAGGCTGGCCTCGACCTCAGAGATTCACCTGCCTCTGCCTCCCCAATGCTGAGTTTAAAGGCCTGTGCCACCACCACCCAGCAGTTGGATGTATATAATACTTACAACTTGCCTGACTTTGGATTAGCCACACCACAAGAATGTATTAGCCATCACAGGCTACTGGCTTCCTTGCCAGGCAGAGGCAGTATGGTCTTCAGCCCTCTTCTGAAACAGGTGACATTTCCCACAAGAAGAAGCCCAGACATACACTATGCCTAGGGTTCCCATGAGATTACTTGTTCCCATGTCTGCTGGACCTCCTGACTTTCCTGCAGCTGCTGTGGTGTTTTAACACTGGGCAAGTGAAAAGAAACCAGCCAGGAAACCCAGCTCAGTTCATCACCCTCTCAAAAATTTAGGAATCTCCAAAAGTACCTGGGTGGTGCGGTCGAACACACACTGTTCTTGGCTAGTCAGTATTAAAATCAAAGAGTGAACATTATAAAAAGCAGCCGTCCCCTGCTTGGGCTTCCTCTGTAGATAGCTGGGGTTTTCCATGGCTTCAAAGGCTGAAAAATCGAGAAGGACATTCAAAGGTGCCATACGTGCCCTCGAGGATGTGAAAAGGAGATAATAGCGTTGAATTCCTCCACTTCCCGGGTCAACAGAGCAAAGACCCACTTTTGTACAAGATCCCCGTGTGATACAGACAAATAGGGTGATTCATGGCTAACATAAAGACAGCTTTATTCCCAGCTATTAAAAAGGAAGAACCACTTCAAAGCTTGCCCTTCTCTTCCTTTTCTTCATGGGGACCGCTGGAGCTCCGGCTTTCAACCTTGCTTTGGGAGTTCTAACTCACCAGCACCCTGAAAACAATCCGTAATAGTTTGTAAAAATATATCTGTAATCCACATAGGATTGACCTATTTCGAGGTGTCTAGAAAAAGAAAGATTAAAATCTCCATTTTCAGGACTGAAGGGGAAATATGTGGCATCCTGGGTATTGCTGCCCAGTTCTGGCTCTGTGAAGACCTCTACTTCTGCCTGTAAGTGAAGAGGAGGCCAGGGGTCCTGTCCCCACACACATCCATCTGTCTCATGCCTGCTTTTTCACAGACTGTTCCTATCTTTAATTTCTAGCCAACACATCATTGGATCAATGCAATTGAGTGGATAGAAAATATTACTGAAGGTTTTGGAAATAAAAGTCTATACTGAAATAACATAAATAATTTGAAACTCATTAACATTTGTACTGATGAACACCCTTGGGCTATTCTTTAGTTTAGGCAGCAGCCTCTGTCCTGGTTGGGCTTACTCCCTCCTCTCTCCACCTTCTGGTCTATCCTTCCATCCATCTTCGATATCCTTTAACTCTTTGTTTCAGGGTACTCTACTTTCATGACTGTAGGTTTGTCTAGGCTCCCTGTACACGCCCACAGCCCTCTCTCCTCTCACCTTTGTTTTAAGGAGTTTATCTGTATATTTCTGCTCTTCTGATATGTCTATAGCAATAGCTCAAGAGATTTCCTTGAATGGGTTTAAGATTTGGCTGTAACTGAACTGTGGAGTTAATAATATCCCTTTTTTCTTGAAAAAACCTTCCTAGTTTCTATTACATTTATTATTATCACTATCGAGTGTGTGTGTGTGTGTGTGTGTGTGTGTGTGTGTGTGTGTGTGTGTGTTGGTGAGTCTGCAAGTGAGGGTATGCATGTACCACAACACATGTGTGACAGTCTGAGGAGAACTTCTGGGAGTTTGTTCTCTCCTTGTGCCATGGGTTCCTGAGACCAAACTCAGGTCACTAGATCTGCTTAACAAGCTCTTTCAGCAGAGTTCCACCAACTCCACATCAGAGGGTGGGAGGGACAGAGGGAGACAATGCTGGGAGAGATGGGAAGGCACATTTGGGAGGCAATGTAGAAACCTAGTGCAGTACAAACTGCCTGGAATCTATGAGAGTGACCTAAGTCTCTCAGTGATGGGGGATACGGAGCCCAAATGGCCATCTTCTATAAGCAGGTAAGGCTCCTAGGAACAGAACTGAAACATCAACCCAGCAACAAAACCTCAACCGCCAATCTGTCTTGCCTGCAAAATGTGCTGGGATAATGAGGCAGAACTTGTGTGAGTGGCCAATCAACAACTGATCCAACTTGAGGCCTACACTTGACACTGCCTTGATGGTCAGCAACCAGGGGCATCCTACACCATCTCTCCTCCCTGCCCCACAACCTCAAGCCTCCTTTCCCCCAAGGATATACTTCACATCTGTTACCCTTCCACTTAGAATCCTCTAGTTGTCAGAGGTGAGGTTAGAGTTGGGCTCTGCAACCCTCGGAGCTAGGTTCAACCACCACCCACCCTCAACAGACAATTGTAGACAAATGAGTCTACAGACAAAAAGCCAAGAAAGGAGACTGGTTCAATGTGGCCAGGTTGGGAAGAGTAAGAAAAAGGTCTAGTAACCCTCGCTCTATTTTGGGGCCCTGACATAGAGTTTAGGGTTAAATAGAAGACAAGGGTGCACAGAGCTAAGCCGTCCTGGTCAAAGTGTGGTCCCTGACATCAGCATTGTCTCAGTTCAGATTCTGCAAGCTAGTGAGACAAGTTGTCAGAACTGTGTGAAATCTCTTTCTGGAGACAAGAGGCCTTCCCCTACCTGTCACCAGGGTTCAACCTTCTCCCAGAATGAGAGTTCTAAGAAGACTCCCATTTCTTGTGGCCAAAGGGAGAGACACAAGTCTCTCCTTAGCACATCTTTGCGCAAGTCAGAAAGGCATGCTCGATCTGTGGGGTCGAGCCCCTTTTGGGGGACAAACACCTCTTCCACCAGGGTTGCATATCAGATATTCTGCACATCAGATATTTGCATCACAATTCATAACAGCAGCAAAATTACAGTTATGAAGTAGCAATGAAAATAATTCTATGACTGGAGGTCACCACAACATGAGGAACTATATTAAATGGAACCACTACTCTAGTATATCTTCACACACACCTTGCCAGCATCCCATTTAAACAAGAAATGTGTCACCTCCGTCATAATACCTTGCTGACACCGCTCCCTAGTCAAAGCCAGGCAGCATCGACACTTTCCTCTTTCCCAAGAGTGTCCATGCTCTGCTTGAAGATCAGGAGCCCTACCATGCTGACCCAACGAGATGAAACTAGAAGATCCATGATAAGACTGGAAGCACAAGTCACGCAGTCCTGCTTTTCAACCTCACATGGCCATGGCCAACGGTCTAATCTTCTCAGTGAGAAACGTCACTTGGAAGAGAGTCTGAAGCCAGAAGAAAAAGGGGGAGTTTATGGCATCTTAGCCAAGTGTTCACGGTGAGCAGCCTTGCCAATTGTGAGGAGAGGTCCTGGAGGAACCGGAGTGGCTGAGGGCACCACAGCTCATGCTTCCCATAAAATACAGAATCAGTTTCTTCACAGGGGCCTCGCCCCAGAACGTCCTTTTCTCAGACTTATCCCAGGAACTGTCCATCTGAGCGTCCCTTACTGGTCTCACCCCCATCTAGCTCTCAGAATTATATGTTCCTTTCTTCCATGTTCAAAGTGAGTTCCTTCAAATGTTGCCTCGCTAAAGAGACCTTTGTAGTGAGGTAGTCCTTCTGTAGCACTGACCACGCCCATTGGGGGGTGGAGCTATGGGCGGAGGTGACCTGAGGAAGGAGGTCGGAGGGGGCCAGGAAGGCGCTCTCTTTCTGGCGTGACTCGGACAGGAGAGGATCGGGTTGAATTTCCTGGTGTTCATCTGTCTAGGTTGTAAGTTATTTCTCCCTGAATAAACATCTATTCGGCTTATTTGTTTATCCTGATCCTTATTTACCGCAATAGACCTTCCTTGACCAGCCTATGTAAAAACAATAGGCTCCTTCTCACACACATCTCTTCCTGTTCCCGGATTCATTTTTATCCCTAGCTCTTCCTACTGCTTGGTATATGATATATTTGTTTGGGTATTTTTTAATGTCTTCCCACCAACACCCAAGAATATTATTCTCTAAGAAAAGATACTGTGTTTTTCTCTGTTGAGCTTGGCTTGCAAGTAGAACTTGGAATATAATAAGTGATCAATCGATACTCATTAAATGATCAGTCACATTTATCCATCCACCCAGCTATATATACATCTCCACAGTACTCAGCATTTATTAATAACCCTGCAGTGTTTGTTGAAGGGAGAGAAGGTAAAGAATGAAAGATGAAAATGGAGAGAAACAGGATAGATAGAAAAATAAGGAAGGAGAGGACCACAGAGAGGAAAAATGGAAGACAAAAGAACTATGTGGCTAATGAGTGAACAAATGAACAGGTTTTACTGAGGCAACATGTCACCTTGGGAAATTATAGGAAAGACTACAAATGTCATTAAAGCCAATTGGTGCGAGAAAGAAGACACCGGGTAGCAGCTCATTTCCTTGGTTCAGTGATTTACTGTGGAGAGCCAAGGTGCAAGGAAAATTACTCCTCAAGAACTCTGTCCCACAGTTTGGCCATGTGAAATATGAGATGAAATCAGGCATTTGCGGTGTTTGGCCAGGAGCCACGGAGCTCATTGTCACTTGTTGTTTGAGCCTCTTCAGATCGAGTCATTAAAATGTGCATTTTTAATAGAATGAATAAATGTCTTCAAGCCCCATAATTAGAGATGGTCTAGCAAATTAAGAAAATTACCTTTTTAGAAAGAGGAAATAAAGAAGCGGAATCAATCCAGAAAATTATCCAACTACCTCTGTACGGGAAGCCAAGGCATGTTTTCTCCCAGCTGCTTTAACTACACTGAGCCATAGGGCCACTCCCTCTGGGTCCCATCTGACTCAGGCAAGGCAGGCTGCCCAGCCCTGAAGCCCCAGCCATTTGACCTGTGAAGATGGACTTACTGCCTGGTGAGCACATGAGCACTGAGAATGCCCGGGAGACAGATCAGCAGCCAAGAGCTCAGGGTCTAAAGTCAGACCCCAGATCCAGGCCTTGCATTTTTTTTGTTTTCTTGAATTACTAATTAACTTTGTATGCCTCCATTCTTCTCAGTGCCGAGAATCATTTAATCATTTGATATGATCAGAGAGGGTGGGTGGGTATGTTTGTAAATATTACATTTATTTACACACGTGTGTGTATGTGTTTGTACATGCTCATGTAGAAACCAGAAGAGAAACTTGAGTATGGTTCCTCAATTGCTGTTACCTTTTATTTTTAAAGATTTCTCTCCCACACAAATGCCAAAGCCAGAAGGAGGTATCGGATCCCCTGGAGCTGGAGTTACAAGTGGTTGTGAACTGTCCAACATGGCTACTAGGAACCAAGTGCTCTTAGCCTCTGAACCATCTCTCTAGTCGTCCCCTCCCCCCCCCCCTTTCTCTTTTGTTTTTTGATACAGTGCTTCTCATTGGCCTGGAGCTTACTGTAGCTAGGCTGTCTGACCAGCAAACCCCAGGACTCCACCTCTCTTAGCTTCCCAGCACTGGTAGCCACCACTGCACCCAACTTTTCTTTTTACTTGGGTTCTAGGGCTCAAACTCAGGTCCTCATGCTTGCAGGCGAGCAATTTACCACCTGAGCCATCCCCAAGCTTGAATTACATCTTTTCTACTTCCTTTGTGTATGTTCTCCTTTTCCATTTGTCAGAAGAAATTTCACAGAGGAGGAAAACATGTCTTCACTTTTCTTGATAATAATTAACTTTCAGAAACAGAATGCCCTGGAAGAAAGGTGTATAATCATTTTGAGTGATTCCATCTACCTGCAATCAGTAATTTCTACTTAGGGATTCCTAGACAGTGTTATATAATGAAGCTATCAGAAAGAGCTCATGGCCCTTTCTGACATCATGAGAGGATGTCAGTATGCATGCTCACCCTCAGGTGACATCTGACCCCTGGTATTCCTCTTTCAAGTTTTCTCTCTACCTTGACACTGTTGAACTTTATTGGCCTACTCTAAAGAGTTTGACAGGATGTGTTGCAGTCATGAACAAACTCAAGTCACTCTCTCCCCTAAACGTGGTGCCTACTTGATGAAGGGCATGGTGAGTTCTTGGGTGAGGGACTTGCCTCCTCTGCTAACACCCGCGTCCTGAATGATTCTCCTTTTGTCAGGCGTGGAAACAACGCTGCCCCTTCCCCTGTGCTAAGATAGAGGTGAGCCAGCAGAAATGACATCCCTGGTCCTTTCAGCAAACCTGCTGACAGCCCTCAACAAGCCTCTATCTTCCTTGCCCCTGCTAAAGTGACAAAGGACATTCTATCCGCTCCATCCCCTTCAATCCCTGAATTTGATCTTGATTCATCAGGAGAGGACAAGAAGTACTTTCCCACCAACCACAGTACTCTAGTGTCACAGGGCATTTAAGACACTTGCCTCAAAAAACCTTGAGAAGAGCAAAGAAAGGTTAATGGAAGTCGGTGCAACAGAAAAAAAAAAATGTACAACTTTTTAAAGCTTCCTAGGGTATAGTGTGGCAAAAAAAAAATGTGTTGAGAAAATGATAAACTTGATGGCTCAGAAAGGTAAAGTTGCAGTTAGATCCTAAAGAAAAGCCACAGTTGAAATTGCTGACGTCATTCGGGCTGCGATGCATCCCCTGGATCGAAGGTATTGGAGAGACTCTGGGTCCTTCAGGGGGAAATCCCCCTACATCTCGAGGGTTTAAACATCTGGATTTACATGTGCTGTCATGTTCACTGTCTGCCAAGAGTTTAAGCCTAATTCCTTACATAATTGAAACCTGGTGCCACTGGTATTAATAATGCATCCATACTCTGTAATTGTTCCAAGCTTCGTTTTGGCATGATTAAGGACAATCATAATCCCTTGCAAATCCCATAGTCTATTCTGTTTAAGCTCCCATTAGAGCATTCCCATTTTTCTACTTTCCATTCAATTAATGTGTGTTTCTTTGACGGACATGTAGAGTGAAAGAAAATGACACAAAGAACTAAGTTGGGGCATTTAACAGAAATGGTCATATAATGACTTAATTTCACCCTCACTATGTAATAAATTACCTGACCAAAGCAATGTAAGGGAAAGAAGGGTTTATTTCATGCACAATTCCAGGTTACATCATTATGGAGTAGTCAAGGCAGCAGGAACTTGAAGCAACTAGTTACATTACATCCAGGGCCAGGAGCAGAGAGAGAATGCATGCTTGCATGCTATGCTTAGCTCACATTGCCCACTCTCATGCAGTCCAGGATCCCCCTAACTAGAGACTGCTGACACCCACAGTGGACATGCCTTTCCACTAATCAAGAGTCTCTCATGGACTCGCCCACACACCAATCTAACCCATACAGCTCTTCACTGTGTCTCTTCTCCCAGGCGATTCGACATTGTGTCACCTTGGCAATGAAAACTGACCACCACAGAGGGCTGGAGAGATAGCTCAAGAGCACTCGGTCCTCTTGCAGAGGACCTGGGTTTGGTTCCCAGCACCAACATTGGGTAGCTCGGAGATACTTTCAACTCCAGTTCTAAGACATCCAAAACGCTCTCTGGCCTCTGATGGCAACTGCATACACACGGCGTACAAACATACAAGCAGTCATACCCATGTGTATATAGTAAATAATGTAAACAAAGTAAGTAATGCTTCTTATAAAACTATCACATATATTTTAGTCACCAAACCCACTAAAGATCTTCCAAACATATGCAAGGGTTATGAATGAAGTAGCTTCAGCTGTCCAGATCAAAGCTAAGGAAGCACAAGTTAGGGTCAGAGTCCCTGGAATAAGAAGTTGTTCCTTGCTGTTACATACAACCTGGGGGGGTGGTTCTACTGCTCCTTCATTGACAGCAGACCATCCGCTCTTTCAGCCAAAGCCAGACACACTCTTCCAATGGTGGGGCTTCCCACAACCATTAACCTCTCCAGAGACATGTGTCATCCTATGATTGGGCAACTTCCGTCACTGTGTTCTGTTTGTCACTATTGTGACCATGCTGCTGCTTTGAGTTTTGTCAACTTGAGCAAGCCAGAGTCATATGAGAAGAAGGAGCCTTGAGTGAGAAAACACATCCATCAGATCAGCCTGTAGGGTATGTTCTTGATTGGTGAATGATCTGAGAGGGCCCAGCTCCCGGTAAGTGGTTCCATCACCAGGCAGTGATTCTCCCGTGGTCTCTGATTCAGTTCCTGCCTGTCTTCAGGTTCCTGCCCTCGGTAACAGACTGTATAACCAAATAAACCCCTTCCTCTCCAGGTTGCTTTGGGTCATAGTGCTTATCGCAGCAACAGAAAAGCCAACTGCAACAGTGACCATTTCTGTTGTCAACCTGACTGGAGTGAGAGATACCTAAAAAAACAGCAAAACCAGTGCCTGAGTGTGTCTGGGGTAGCCCCAGGAAAACTAGTGTGGGAGTCAGCACACTGAACAGGGGAGTCCACCCAGAATGTGCGCCTTACTCTCTGATCTGGGAGTGAGATGGGATGGGAAGGCAGAAAAGGGGAGTTGACTGGCCCACGTGTGACCCCTCTACAGAAAGCTCGCTCTTCTCCTGTGACCCTTGAACATTAGGTTCTGTGTTGTTCTTTGAATGCAGACATGAACCACTGGTTCTCCAGGGCATTTCAGGACTTCGGCCTTGGCCTTGGGTTACACCACTGTCCTTGCTCTTGTTCTGAGGGTTCTGACTTCTTGGACTGAGCAGCTGCTGGCTTCCCTGGACTCCTGCGTGCACAGTCATTGTTTGATGACTCAGAGCCAAGCTGAGTGCCATCTTAGCATCACAGACATTCTGATGGTTACATTCTCTAGAGAGCCCTGGCTGGTGCAAACTTCCGACCACCCATGACTGCCTGGAAATGGTAAGATTGCCACATAGACTCCACCCACCCTTGATAGAACTCTCTGGTGTCTGCTGTCTTTTGGCTTAGTTTCAAGGTGTCTTTTCAAGCTTAAGAAGAAAGGAGCTGAAGAATGAGGTCACTGATGTCACTGTCTTTCCTTTCCCAGTCCACTACAGCATAAACACAATTAAATAGTCACCTTTCCCCAGGGCTGAGCTTCCTTAGCCGGAGGATTGAGGTCAAGGCCATCAAGGCTGAAGGTCCATCTCTAAAACCAAATGTTCATCACATACTCCAAGTCTTTCATGCTTCCACCAGGAAGGGAATCGTTTCTCTCTGAGTCCTGTAGTTAGCCTTCCTCTTCCTCTAGGTCAAAACTATTTCTCTCGGTATCCCAGCCTTCCAAAGAAAATACTCAGTTTACTTGCATCTCCTACCATCACCCAACACAGGCCTGGGTTGAGCCAATTCTCCTACTAAGATACTAACCAAACACTGGCTTCCCTGCCTATCACCAACCACATATGTCCTCAGACATTGTTCTTGTTACTGGCCTACTATGAGAGGCAAGACTCCTTCGCTGCCATCTGTAATATGTTAACATCTGTGACAGCCACGCCTGAGATAAGACTTTGGGGTCTGAGAAAAGGTAGCAGGGGACTCCTAAGAATGCCAAGTTTCATAGCCAAAGACTCTAGCCAAAGTATGACTTTTTACAGCTGTATAGATGGTATCAAGCAAGTTCTATGAGTAACAGTGAAATGTCAAAATTGGAATTCTATGGAGGGTAAGAGTTCAAATTTTAAAATGTCTTGGCAGTAAAGCACTTACTACAGAGGAGTGGGGACTGAAGCTCGAAGCAGAATCCACAGAAAAACAGCTGGGTATGGCCTGTAGTCCCAGCATTTAGGAGGCAGAGATGGGGAAAACCCTGGAACAAGCCGGCCAGCCAGACTAGCTGAAAAGGCAAGCAATAAAGCATGCCTCGATATACAAAATGGAGAGTGATGGAGGAAGATAACCATCATCAGCCACAGGTCTCCACACCCATGCACGCACAAGTGTGTCTATGCACGTGCAACATAACGCATGCACATCGCACACATATACAATATGTAAGTATTAAAAAAGAATTTGTCCAAGCCCCAGTCACATGTCAGCCACAGAGGCATCTCTGTCATCCACTTTAACCAATGTTCTTATTACCTATGGATGCACAGTGAGGGGTGTCTCTGGAAGAGTGCTGTAAGACCTTCGTTTTTAAAGCTCGTGTGCTAGGGAAGTCACACACGCTGCGCGTTCAGAGTGAAGTGGAGGTAAGCAGGAAGGAGAAGAAACTTTCCCAAAAGCCCTGAATTAAATACAGCCCTGCTCCCTATACCCATGCCTGGCTGCTGTGATGAGCAGCAGCTTCTAACTCGTTACAGTTTTCGTATTCACGTTACATAAATCACCTTTCACCCATACCTTACCCTCCATTTTTTCCTGCTTCCCTTCGCATTCCTAAACCACTGCTGGTCCCTTTGGGCTTAGCTTATATGTTCTCTCCCCATTCTGGGAGGAAATTCTCACCCCTGCTTCTGCTGGCTTGCCCCCCTCTGTTGCTGCCACTCAGTTCATACAGATAGATCATCTCATAACCTTGCTGTATTAAGTCGTGGGAGCCTTTCAGTATTGTGCATGAAGTCTCATCCGAGAGAAATTCGGGTCCAAGAATCCACTAGAGTGAGAAAAACCTGAGTAAAGCATTTAAAGAGGTGAACTTGGGATTGACTGTTTTTAATATGCGGGAGAGGAGAGTTTGAGTATACCCTGTTTAAGACTACTTTTATTTTGCTATATGGATTTGAAAGTCCTGAGACAATTGCCAATTTTTTGCTTTTCTTAAACAATATTCCTGTTAAGTTGTTTTACAAGGTAGTTGGTGTTTGTGGCAATGAAACCACACACACACACACACACACACACACACACATTCCCAGACTGCTGTAACCAAGTATTACTGGCAGAGATAAATCTGAAACAGTTTCAGGAGAAGAGAAATACCAAATACTGAAAATCTGTTGGGGAGAGGTATGCAGAATAAAGAGAACGCAGGAAGATAAGGTGGTGAGGGGAGATGGAAGGAAAGGGGAGGGAAGAAATGAGATATCCAAAGAAGGAAGCAAAACGTTCACTAGAAACTAGACTTGATACAATCAGCAACTTTTTATTTTGAAATCTTCCACAAAGTTAAAAGAGTCACACCACTTTCAGAAGCCATCTTTGGATCATTTAAGAACATTCCCATCACCCTCAAGGGGCACCTGAAATACATCAATCAGAGTGTGCTCTGCGTGGGATTGTGTTTGGTTGTGTAAGTCCTTTGTAGCTGATAAACACAATGCAAATTTCCTTTGCACAGAACTCAAACATAAAGGGAAAGATAACGAATCTCCCCCATTTTCTGTCTTTAAACTTGCATTGTGCTGCTGACAAAATTGGGGAGGTTAAAATGCTGGGCTCTCGAAGTTTTTTTTGTTTTGTTTTGCCGGCTTTAAGACGTTAACCAAACTTCTCAAGCCTTTCCAAAGTTATCCGAAATATCGCAGCGCCCTCTGTTGGCCGCCCACCACACTGACTTTTGTGGCACAGCCTCTGCAAAATGACTTAATGGCTTAAGAAAGGTGTTGTTAAGTAAGTGAATGCAGATCAGCTGCTAAACAAAAGAAGCCTGTACCATGAACTCTAAAACCAAGTGCTGATGTTGCTTAAGGGCAAGTCAGTACTCAGCTTCTCTTCCTCCTTCGAACACATTTGCTTCTTGTCACACAACTGAATTCCCAGTAATTGCAGCTGTAGTAATGTTCGCTGAAAGCAGATGATAAACTGACAATTCCAATTCAAGTACCCTAGCAAAAAAAAGTGGGAGGCAGCCCTGCCCGGCTTTCTCCAGGCTCACGTGATCTCCAGGATTGCCTGGGAACCGGCTCAGAGAAGGACGAGAAGGCACTGCAGAGCTCAGCCCGCTCAGACTCCCAGGAAAACATTTATCAGCAAGAATGGTAGCCTTCGGTCACTAACCCTTTTGATGTTTAAATTACATTTATTTATTTATTTATTTATTTATTTATTTATCTATTTATTTATTTTGAGGGGAGCATGAGCAGCCATAGTTCACATATGGAGATCAGAGGACAATTTGAAAGAGTGGTTCTTTTCTTCTACCATGTCATCCTTGGGGACTAAACTAGGCCGTCAGGCTTGTTGGCAAATGCTTTTACCTGCTGAGCTATCTCAAAGGCCCTAGTTTATGGATTGTTTATTGTTGGTTGGCTGGGTTGGTTTGGTTCTTCAAGACAGGGTTTCTCTGTACCCTTGGCTGTCCTGGAACTTACTCTGTAGACCAGGCTGTCCTTGAACTCACAGAGATCCACCTGCCTCTCTCTCTGCCTCCTGAGTGCTAGGATTAAAGGTGTATACCACCACCTGCCCTGGTTTATGTTTTTGGTTTTGGGGTTTTTTGTTTTGTTTTGTTTTGTTTTTGTGTCTGTGTTGGGTTTTTTGTTTGTTTGTTTGTTTGTTTGTTTGTTTGTTTTGGTTTTTGGTTTGGGGTTTTTTTTGTTTTGTTTTGTTTTGTTTTGTTTTCGAGACAGGGTTTCTTTGTATTGCTTTGGAGCCTGTCCTGGAACTACCTCTATAGACCAGGCTGGCCTCGCCTTCCTCTGCCTCCCAAGTGCTGGGATTAAAAGTATGCACCACCACTGCCCAGCTCTGATTTACGTTTTATATGAAAACATTGTTGCAGGATATTTGATCACACTGTGAACCCTGAGGTGTTATTTACTGGAAAACCCTGTTTCTAGTTGTGGCATGGTTCAACACTATTATACCCTAATGGGGGACATCCTTTTGTATGCTGTGAATATATGTTTCTCTTATTGGTTGTTGAATAAAGCTGTTTTGGACAAGCAGGATGTAGCCAGGTGGGATGTAGCCGGGCAGGAAATATAGGCAGGGCTACCAGACTAGGAGAATACTGGGAAGGGGGACAGAGAGTCTCAAGGAGACATCACATATCTGCCAAGAAAGCAAGAGGACCTACTTGACCG
This sequence comes from Phodopus roborovskii, assembly GCF_943737965.1. NCBI lineage: Eukaryota > Metazoa > Chordata > Mammalia > Rodentia > Cricetidae > Phodopus > Phodopus roborovskii. The sequence continues at coordinate 48,978,601 of NW_026126517.1, read as the reverse complement.
GGTAGGTCAAGACCACATGGAGATAACACTGCTTAATAAAAAGGGGATAATAATTAAGAGAGAGCTAGCCATCGGCCAAACAGTTTATAATTGATATAAGCCTCTGTGTGTTTATTTGGGGCTAAACAGCTGCAAGACCAGGCAGAACAGAAACTTCTACCCACAATACCCTTTAAAAGATTAATAAAATAAACCACAGGTCAAGAGGCAGAGCAAAAAACTTGCTGACAGGAAGTAGCCATAGCAAGTAAGAGAGAGTCAGGAAGATGAATAGAGAGGCACAGGAAGTAGTAGGGAGGGGCTTTGAGTTTTGCGGTCTTTTAGGTTTGGGACAGTGGAAGAGAAGCTCATTTTCTTCCCGGTAGGCACATCAGCAAAGGAGGAAGGTCAGCTGGCTACCTTCTATGCCTCTCTGAGGTAGCAGGTTTTCACCCCAGCATCTGGCTCCCAAGTCTTCATTGGCAAATGAAACAACAGAGTCTTGGTTAAAACCACATTTGGCAGCAATGGCAGTGGGATGCAGAAGGCCCCGCCCGGCCTCTGCCTGAGTAGCAAGATGATGCTTTGGAGCCGCAATCAGGAGATGAGACAGCAGTCTGTACGGCCAGTAAAGCAACAAAACATGAGATGGTCCTGGTTCCTGCTTCAACTTTGCTCTCCACATAAAGTGTGTGCTCCTGTGGTTCAGATGGACCCTATCCCTAAAAGGCCTAAAAAGGTCATGTGTGGAGCTGGCAAAGTGTGTGCTGAATAACACACAGACCTGAGTTTGGGTTCCCTCCACCCATGTCACAGTTAGACATGGTCACACCCAGTAGGCAGAGACAGGCCCGTCCTTCCCAGCCTAGTGTAATAGATGAGCTCAAAGACAGTGAGACCCTGTCTCAAAAACAAGATGGGTAGTAAATTGAAAAAAAGAAATGAAAAGGAAGGAAAGGACTGGTCTTAGGTACGGCAGAGGAGAAAGTTGTAGGTGAAAGGGAAAGCATTGGCAGAGTCAGGGACATCTGGGAGAGCCCAGAGTGGACATGACTAGGCTGATCTGAACCATGTGGGGAGAGGAGGATGGAGAGGGGACAGGGGGAAATGAGGTACAGAAGCCAACAGGGCAAAAGGTAAAAAGGGGTGGGTAGTCAGAATGTCTGGATTATATAGGGAAGAGCCTCTGTGGGAAGGGCAGCCCAACCCCTAGGTGGACAGTTGGGGAGATAGAAGGTCGGGTATGTTAGCCATGCCCTGTAACAGATAGGGACTGAGCGATGCTGGGAGAACCTGGCAACTAGGTCCCATTTGATACGTTAAATAGGCACCTCAGCCATTTGTCCTGGGTCTAAAACTTAATAGTAGCTCCTAAGAAAGGATACTGGTTGGCCTCTGACCTCCACAGATGGGTATATACACATGCTATCACATGCACCGCACATGCACACGCACACACACACACACACCAAGCCATGCTAAAGTCTTGCTGTTATTGGGAGGCAGAAGTGGGGCCTGGGGAGAAGAAATTAGATCACTGGAGGGTGTGCCCATCGAGGGAACAGTCTCACTCTGATTGCCACCCAGAAACATGTGATAAGCAACTTCTACCACACGCTTGCTGCCATGAGCCCCATGCAAAGGAAGTGCTAAGCAATCAAGAACTAAAATTTCCAAACTCAGGAGCCAAAAAAAAAAAGGCTTTCCTCCCTGAAGGTTGCTTATTTCTTAAGCATAGTTTGTCAGAGCAAGAGAGAGAAGGTTCCATGTGAGGCCAGTCCAGGCTCCACCCAGAGCATCCAGAGGCATTCACTGTTCTCCCCACACCACTTCCCTCACTGATCCACCCTGGGACAAGAAACTTCCTACGTGAAACTCCCTTACAGGGCAGGACAATACCAGGGAATTTGGTTTCTGTCGATGCTAAATTAGTGAGTTATGGCTGCGGTGTCTCCCAGGCCCACTGAATCATTTATTCACCAGGTACTGGACAGGAGTCAGAGGAACAAAAATAAATAAGACCCAGTCCCTTCCCACAAGGCTCTCAGTCAAGCAGCACAAAGACAGGCAGGTGCAATTAGAATCTAACACTGTACACCCAACAACAAGTATCAGAATGGGAAGGCAGAGAAGACGCTGGAAAGACCTGTGACTTCAAAGCAGTAATGTGCAACATGCTGGGCTATTCCTGCCATTTATGTAAGGAGGACTGAGGTAGTGATTGGATTCCTCGAGCACACTTCCGGTAGACTGTTGACAAGAATGGAGCTGGGCACTCAACATCAGAGCATCAGCCATAGAAAAAGGCGGCTACTGTTAGGAAACACAGAGGGAGCTTCCGGCAGAGGATGCAGGCACGTCATGTGGACAGAGGGAACTGCAGGGATTACTGTGTGTGGCAGGGGAAGGGTCACCCGGAGTTCAACAAGACAGCCACTCCAACTCCAGTGGAGGGATGCACACAAAGAGCTGGACTCAAAGACGATGTATACAGAAAGGAAGTAAGGTGTGTCAGGCAGACATCACTGTCTGCTATTTTCTTTGTTCCTCTGTGTAACCTTGGCTGTGTGTAGACCAGGCTGACCTCAAACTCAGAGAGATCCGCCTGCCTGTCTCCCAAGTGCTGGGATTTAAGTTGTGTGCAAGCACTTCCCGGTGTCGCCATTTTCACAGTGCATTTGGCTTAAGTGAGACAGCACAGAGGACGGGCAGAGAGTGCAAACTCTCTGGTCATAGAGACCCAGGTTAGAGTCCTGAAGTGCCTCCCGTGCTAACATGGCTTCTCCAAGCCCCCTGGCGATGTGACTCAGCTGGTGGAGTGCTGGCCTAGGATGCATGATCCTGAAAACTGCATAAACTCGGTGTGGTGGTTCACACCTGGGATCCCAGCGCTTGCCGAATGGAGGCAGGGGGATCAGAAGTTCCAGGTCCAGCTGCTGAGAGGGCTCAGTAGACAAGGCACTGCCAAGCAAGCCTGCCAATCTGAGTTTGATGCCCAGATCCTATGGTAGAAGGAGAAAACCAACACCTAAAAGTTGTCCTCTGACCTCCACATGGCTCTGTGGCAGGGGCATGCACATATTCACACACACACACACACACTCTCACACATACACTGTATGTACATAGACAAACACAGTAACAATCAATAAATATTTTTAATGGTGCTGTAGAGGCAGAGATGGATGATGGATCTGTGTGACTTCAGGGCCAGCCTGGTCTACACAGCAAATTCAGGACACCCAGAGCTATACACTGAGAACCTGTCTCAAAAAAAAATTTTTTTTTTTTTGAAATTCAAAGTTGCCTGGTGTGGTGGCCACACCTTTAATCCCTGCACTCTGGAAACTGAGACAGGCAGATCTCTTGTGAGTTCCAGGACAGCCAAGGATGCTACAGAGAGAAATCCTGTCTCAAAACAACAACAAAAATTCAAAGTCAACCTTGGCTACATAGTGAGTTTGAGGACAGACTGTACTGCATGAGACGGTCTCAAATAAATAAATAAATACATAAATGAATGAATGAATGTGAAGCGTTTATTTAACAGGAAAAGCACCCAGTGTGTAAACAATATCTAAAGAGAACAGAGGCCAGAGAAAACAACACACGACTCTAAAACTCCAATTTTTATCATTTCTGAAATCAGAGTGTATGTAGATCAACTGTCAGCATTTTATTCTCTTAGCTGATGAGAACAATAACTCATCCAACAATCTACTGAGGGTCAGCCCCTAATGGACCTGGCTTTATGCAAATTGGCTTAAGAAGAGATGTTAAAAATGAATGTTTTGCTAAAAAAAAAAATCAGGTTGACACTACTTTACTCTATGTGTGTGCGTGCATGCCTGCCTGCCTGCATGCGTGTGTGGTGTACAATACTCAGAAATTGGCTCTCTCGTGTGTGTGTGTGTGTGTATGTGTGTGTGTGTGTGTGTGTGTTACAATACTCAGAAATTGGCTCTCTCCTGCCACCTTGTGGAATGCAGGTGCACAAACACCTCCACTTGCCTCAATCAGTGTTATCCCCACCCACCCACCCCCACTGACAATATTTTTACTTTATCCATTATCCATTTATTTCAATGTTTTCTCTTTTTGGAACTTTTTTATTATTTTTTACATCTCAATCCCAGTTCCCCCTCCCGCCTCTCCTCCCACTCCCCCCCACACACACATCTCCCATCTGTTCCTTGGAAGAGGATAAGGCCTCCCCTAAGTCTGTCCCATCATCTCGTTGAGGCAGGACCAAGACACCTCTCCACCCCCACCCCCCACATACCCCTGTGTCTAGGCTGAGCAAGGTATCTCTCCATACAGAATGGGCTCCACTAAGTCAGTTTGTGCATCAGTGTTAGATCTTGGATCCACTGACAGTGACCTCATATAATATCCCAGTCACACCATTGTCACCTATATTAAGGGAGTTTGGTTCAGTCTTATGCAGGTTCCCCAGACTAGATTCAGTGATGCTTAGGTCAGCTAATTCTGTGGGTTTTCCCATTATGGTCTTAACTTCTTTGTTCACATGATTTCTCCTCCCTCACTTTGATTTTACTCCAGGGGCTTGGCCCAATGGTTAGTTGTGGATTTCTACATCTGCTTCCATCTGTTCCTGGAAGAGGGTTCTAGCTCTTCTGGGGTTGTGGATTGTAGGCTAGGTATCATTTGCTTTGTGTGTGGTATCCACTTATGAGTGAGTGCATACTGTATTTGTCTTTCTGGGTTTGGTTTACCTCATTCAGGATGTTTTTTTTTTCTAGTTCTGTCCATTTGCCTGCAAATCTTAGAGTGTCATTGTTTCTTACTGATGAGTAGTACCCCATTGTATAAATGTACCACATTTTCTTTATCCATTCTTCAGTTGTGGGACATCTAGTTGTTTCCAAGATCTGGCTATTATGAATAATGTTGCTATGAACATAGTTAAGCAAATGTCCTTGTGGTGTGAATGTCTCTCCTTTTGGTATATGCAGGGCTTTAAAAATAAAAACTCTTCTATGCATGCCTTTAATCCTAGCACTTGGGAGGCAGAGGCGGGTGGATTTCTGTGAGTTCAAGGCCAGCCTGATCTACAAAGTGAGTTACAGTACAGCCAGGGCTACAAAAAGAAACCCTGTCCTGGGGGTGGGGAGTCTTCTAGATTCTTATTACCCACATAATGGCCCACAAACCTGCAGCAGCAGCTGAACAGAACCTCAGACCCCACCCCAGACCTATCAATTAAAATCTTCATTTTAATAAGGTCTATGTGACAATCTTTATGCACGATCAAGTTTAGAAACTATTCTAGTATGCATTGCTGTTTAGCTATTTAAGTTCCTTCTCCTATGTACTCATAAATGTGCTGTTCTCTCATGAAAGCTGCAGTGGAGCTCAGCTCCCCAGCGACAGGGGCCTGAGTAGATCTGTCCCCTCCAACCACCTCACCATGGGCCCTTCCTTGCCTCAGAACCTTGCTGCACAATCTGAACCCTCCAATGCCAACACCCCTCATTCAAAGCTTGGTGGTTTACATCATTCAGTGAACAACTTCTTCCAAGTTTCCACAGATTACTTGGCTAGAGAGAGAGAGAGAGACTGAGACAGAGAAAGAGAAAGAGAGAGAGACTGGGTAAGATGCAGACTTACATCTGTGAAAGGTAAGAACTGACAAAGTCCTCTTTGACCAGACTTTGGACAGGCTCTCTTTTATAAGATTTTACTTATTTTTATTTTTATAAGATTTTATTTCTTTTTATGTATGTGTTTATGTGTGTCTCTGCATAAGTGTGTGTGTCACCTGGCTGCAGTACCTAGAGAGGCCAGAAGAGAGCATCAGTTCCCCTAGAGCTGCAGTTACAGTTGAGAGCCAGCAGATGGGCTCTGGGAACCAAACTTGTGGTGACATCTTGCTTGTAAAAATACAGCTTGTCTAAAGATCAGAGAATGGAGCTTGCCACTAGCTAACCATAGAGGTATGGAGGTCTATACAGACAGACAGGAAGTGATATGGCTGGGTGGAGAGAAGATGTAAGTGGGAAGAAAGAGGAACTTGATCTCTTTTCTGCTGGGAAGTTAATGAGGTAAGGGTGGCTTTGGTTTGTTCCTTCTCTCTGATCTCTCCTCATTTTCCTCTATAATCTGACTCCAGGATTTTATTATTTAGACCAATTAAGAACTCCATTTACACAAACTGATGTCCTCTACAAGCACAGGAAATACTATTAACACCACTGAATACTTCTCCAGCCCTTGGATGAGCCTTGCCTTATACCTGCATAGCCCCTTTATCAAAAGTCCTGCTGGTTTATTTTAAGAGTAATCCCTTTACCCATGGAATATGACAAAATTCATCCTCACCCTTCATGTCTAAGTCCTTGACCTGCCTTAAGCAAGAACCCCACAAAGGATGTGGAGCATGTGGTCAGTGGGTAGTGTACTTGCCTAGAATGCAGGAAACCCTGGGTTGTCAGTATCACATAGACCAGGTATGCTCCTAGCCCTCAAGAAATAAGACTCTCTGAGCATTGGTGGCGCATGCCTTTAATCCCAGCACCTAGGAGGCAGAGGCAGGTGGATCTCTGTGAGTTTGAGGCCAGCCTGGTCTACAGAGCCAGTTCTGGGACAGGATCCAAAGCAATGCAGAGAAACCCTGCCTCAAAAAAAAAAACAAATAAAAAGAAAAAGAAAGAAGGAAGGGAGGGAGGAAAGAAGAAAGAATAAAAGGAGCAAGTTCACTCTAGGCTATACAGGGAGTTCAAGTTCAGCTTGGGATGCATGAGACCTTATCTCAAAACATGCTGTTAGGTTTAGAAGCATACCCTGACAGCAAGTGTCTCTCTCCTTTTGGTAAAATTTATAATTAACTTTACATAGAAATTTAAATCTCCAGAGATGATCAATAATGACATCAGATCAGAAATGATATCAGATCAATATCAGATCTTTAGTGGTGGGAACAAGACTTTTAACTTAAAAATGAAAAAAAAAGTTGAGTCATAGCAGTGGTTCTCAACCTGTGGGTCGCAACCCCGCTGGAGATGAATGATCCTTTCACAGGGATCTCATATCAGATATCCTGCATATAATTCCGAACAGCAGTAAACTTAGTTATGAAGTATCAATGAAAAATGTTATGGTTGGGGTCACCACAACATGAGGAACTGTATTAAAGGGTCACAGCATTAGGAAGGCTGAGGACTACTGTGCTACAGAGATGACTCAGCAGTTAAGAGCACTGGCTGCTCTTGCAGAGTGCCTGAGTTCAGTTCCCAGCACCCCCATGAGCTTAACAACCACTTGTAACTCCACTTACAGAGGACCTGATGCCCTCTTTCAGCTTCATCAGGCTCCTGCGTGGTCAGAACCTGGTCAGAAGAATGACACATGGTGAACAATGCCTTGAGGAACTGTGAGTAAGGCACCAGGAAATAAAGGCAGAGAGCCTTTCACCTCAGGAGCATTTTGTCCCCTAGATTGTTCTTGGATGCAATTTCCTGCCTCCTGTGACAAACATTTACATTTAAAAGACATGTCTGTTCTTGTTGGATGTCTGAACATAGGTCTAGAACCCAATCTGGTCAGTGTATCCTGTATCTGGCTATGGCCTTCTGCCTTGCTTTCGTGCTTTCCCAGATACAATTTATAGTATATGCCAGACGATTGTGTTTAAGATGCTCTGTCCTGAGAAAGTTCTGGGAAAGGGCTGCTCTGTTAATACTTAGTATGTGCTTACTCTTGGCTAAATGGTGTCTGCTCTAGACTGAACACTTTGGGGCACACCATTAAACCCAGTTTGACCAACCTAAAGAAATGGCAGGATACCAGATATCCAATTGAGCACCATCTAATTGGAAGCACTGACCTGTTATGAAATCTGTCACTCCATGATATTGACTACAGAAAACATAAACCATTAACATGGATTTCTATGCATCCTTGATTGAATAGTGCACTCATGGCCAGAGGTAGCCCAGCCTTCATTATCCTATTACTCTCCATGATAGATTCGATCAAGAACATTTAAAATTAGGAAGCGTAACTCTGAAGTAGAATAGCTAATCTTCCCCCTAAAGAGTCTGGTTTGGCTTTGAGAATGCAGATAGCTGGAGTGATGAATGGAGAAGGTTCCCTTCCAGATAAGCCCTGGACACTGTTGCTTTATTGTGCAAATAAATTAGGTTTCCTCTAATGAATGCAGGTAGACGGAATTGGATTCTACCCTTTTGTGATCTTCTCAGGTTTATTATAACATATCAAGCAGTCACATGTGCCTCCTTCCATAGCCCCCAGGGAGTGCTGTGCAGTGTAGCGCCTTGCTGCAGGGCCCACTCTCTGGCTGGTCCCGACCTGACCAGGCCCCATGGACTCTGTCACCCAAACCTCATCTCTGCTCACTGGAAATGCTCACTCTCCCTCCCAGACCCAGGTCTGTCCCCAAAGACTCTCTTCCTGCTGCCTCCATCAATGAGGAGAACGTCTCTCAAGTTCCCTGGCAGCTGCAGAGGTCACAGCAAGCTCCCACAGTGTGTCCTGATCACTCTGCTTAACTTCTTCCCCAGAAGCAGACAAGGACAAGGAGACAAGGGGGGGGGGGTGGAGTGGAGACGCTGTGACCCTGACTTCCCACCTTCTGGGTGACGAGCTAGAGTTACTGAAGGGTCCCTGGTGGCTCTCTCTGGAGACTGCCTGAGCTTCAGAATATGGTCTGTCTCAAGATTGTTCCCCTTCCAGGTGCTGTTGTGTTCTTGTGTTTTGTTTTGTGAGACAGTGTTTCTCTATACAACAGCTAAGCTGGCCTCATACTCAGAGATCCACCCGCCACTGCCCTCTGCCCTCTGCCCTCTGCCTCCGCCTCTGCCTCCCGAATGCTGGAATTAAAGGTGTGTGCCACCACACCCGGTCCTTGGCTGTAGATTTTTAATGTCCATCCTCACATGCCAACTCAGAGCCAACTTGGAAGAGTACTTCAGCCCCGGAGCCAACAAGGGGGCAGTGAAGGCCACTGTTTAGACTGCACTGAAGCCCAACTCTTCCCTCTGCCTTTCTGCTTCCTTTCCCTTTTCCAGCCCTATTCACAGAGTTCAGTCCTCAGTGTCATCCTTAATTGCTCTCCATGTTATATATTGACAAGACTCTCACTGAACCTGGAGCTCACTGACTCAACTAGGCTGGCCAGAAAGCTCCAGGGATCATGATGTCTCCCATATAAGATCACACTGCCATGCTTTTTATATGGGTGCTAAGTATCCCTGATGAGTGTTAGAACTTCTAAACTGAGACAGAGCCACAGACCTGACACTCATCCGGGAGACAAGACAGAAGCAGAACTGGGGGGGTGGATAGATGGCTCAGTAGTTAAGAGACTGGGTACCAAACATCTGCATGGGGCCCACAACTGTCTTTAAGTGCAGTCCAGAAGATTCGATGCCCTCTTCTGGCCTCTGTCAACACTGCACACATGTGGTGCACAGATATACATGTTGGCAAAACATCCATACACATAAAATAAATCCTAAAAAAGACATTCATGCAGGCAAAAGAGCCATACACAAAATAATTTTTAAGTGGGATTAGAAATGAACATTTGGGCCAGGTGTGGTGGTGCACTTGGGAGGCAGAAGCAGAGGCAAGAGGATCTCTGTGAGTTCAAGGCCAGCCTGGTCTACAAATCGAGTTCCAGGATAGCCAGGACTGTTACACAGAGAGACTCAGTCTTGACAAACCAAAAAGAAAGGGAAGGGAAGGGAAGGGAGGGCAGGGGAAGGGAGAAGAGGGGAGAGGAGGAGAGGGGAGGGGAGGGGAGGGGAGGGATGAACATTGGTAAAGATGACTTGACAGGCATGAGTATGTGCTGTCCTTGCAGAGGATTCAACTTTAGCTCCCAGCACCCACATCAGGTGACTCACAGCCACCTCCACCTCGAGCTCCAAGGACCTCTGCAGGATTCACACATGCATAAGCACACAATGACACATATGCACATGACTAAAAATCCAACAAAGCTGGATCTGGAGAGATGGTCCAGTGGTTAAGGGTGCTTGCTGCTCTTCAGAGGGCCCAAGTTCAATTTCCACCACCCATGTCAGACAGTTTACAACTACCTATAACTCCAGCTCTGGAGATCTAACACCTATAACCTCAATGGACAGCTAGTTATGCAACCACATATACACATAATTAGAAATAAAACAAAAGGCAGATGGTGGTGGTCCACACCTTGAATCCCAGCACTTGGGAGGCAGAAGGAGGTAGACCTCTGAGTTTGAGACAAGCCTGGTCTACAGAGTGAGGTCCAGGCCAGCCAGGATTACACAGATCCTGTCTAAAAAAGACAAAAACAAAACAACACACGCACGCACGCGCGCACACACACGCACACACACACACACGCACACGCATGCACGCACACGCACGCGCGCGCACACGCGTGCACACACACGCGCGCGCACACGCACACGCGCGCACACGCATGCACACGCGCACGCGCATACACACACAGACACACACACGCATACACACGCACACACACACATCTTTAAAAGACCACAAACCAACCTTATGAAAGGATAACTGGGCCCCACTTCTAAATCCCAATTCCGTTTTTATGTTAAAATCACATTTAATCATTGTTTCTCTAAATTGTTGATGATCTCAACCACTTACTTCAAGATATACAAATGAATAGAAGACCAAGGCAGCAAGACCAGACAGAGGCAGATGCTCCTCTCCTGGCCCAGGTCCCCAGATTGCGGGAGATGTATGAGATGCCACCAAAACCTGCAGGGAAGAATCTGCTCCTTCCTCTCTCCTCAGCCATCACACTGAGAAAACTCTCCAAAGTTCTTTCATGGTAAAATGCCAAGCGTTAAGACAGTTTTCTAGGGCTGGGGAATAAAAGATGACAATAAGCAGGTGAGAGCAGGAAGGGGGAGACACAGAAGTCAAGAGAACGAAGCGGAGACCAGCGAGCTGGCTCATTGGGTAAAGGTGCTTGTCGTAAAGGTGCTTGATGACCCAAGTCCTACCCAAAAGGATATACAGTGGAAGGAGAAAAGTGACTCCTGAAAGTTGTCTTCTGACCACACATGTGCTTAGGCAGGCAGGCAGGCAGACAGACACACGCCACACATACGCACACTCTAAATAAGCTAATTATTCATCAAAAGACAAAAATGAGCTGCCGCAAGCTCAATGACCTGAGTTTGATGACCCTGAGAAGCTATGAGATACATATCAGATCAGGCTGCTGTGATTCAAGGCTACAGTTCCAGAGCTGGTGAGGCTTTTGGAGCTTGCTGGCTAGCCGATCTAACCTATTTGGTGAGTTTGAGTTGCAGGCCAGTGACAGCCTGTCTGGAAAAAAAAAAAAAAAAATCAGTAGGGTTGGAGAAAGGGAATGCACGTACTGTTTGGCTCCCAGCATTCATCTCAGGCAGCTCCCAAATGCCTGTAACTCCAGCTCTAGGGCAGGTCTGATGCCTCTGCCCACCCAGACACACACTCATACATATCATTAAGAATAAATAAAATCTTAAAGAAATAAGGTGGGGGCAATGAGATAGCTCTGTGGACAAAGGGGCTTGCTACACAAGCCTGATGACCTGAGTTCAAAACCCACATAGGGGCGAAGGAAAGGACCAGCTCCACAAAGCTGTCCTTTAACCACCACATGTGTGCCATGACATGCATGCCCTCACATACATCATGTACAGACTTTGCCTTAGTTGGGGTTTCTATTGCTGTGACACAACACCATGACCAAAAGCAAGTTGGGGAGGAAAAGGGTAGCTTATACTTCCACATCACTGTTCATCATTGAAGAAGGTCAGGACATGAACTCCAACAGGATAGAATCCTGGAGGCAGCAGCTGATGAAGGCCCCATGCATGGGTGCTACTTACTGGCTTACTCCTCGTGGCTTGCTCAGACTGCTTTATTATAGAACCCAGGACCACTGGCCCAGGTGGCACCATTCACAATAGGCTGGGTCATACCCCATTAATCACATTTTGTGGCATAGAGCTGAAACTCAGAGTTAAAACAACAGTGGGAGAGAGAAGGTACAAAAACCCAGTGGCCCAATAACAAATAGTGTGTGAATATTGGCTGAGTAAGAAAATTGCAGAATTGGATATAAATAGTGTGTGCGAGTACCCTGTTGATAAGTTTGTATATAATCAATAGAGAGATTCTGAATCCCAAAGCAATAAGCTGGGTGAAATGGCCATTCATAGCAAGGGCTGTCTCCACTCCTCAATGACTCTATGATTTGGAGCTAGAGAGGTGGCTCAGCCATTAAGAACAGTGGCTGCTCTTTCCAGAGGACCCTAGTTCAATCCTCAGAACCCTCATGACAGTGCACAATTATTTGTAACTCCAGTTTCATGGGATCTGATGCCCCCTTCTGGCCTCCTTGGGCACTGCGTGTGTGTGGTACACAGGCATACTTGCAGACAAATACTCATTAAAAAATAAGAATTTTAAATCCTTATGATTTATTACAAATTGTTTCCTTTGGTTCCAGAGACACAGTGACAGGACACTGGAGATGCAAAAATGGAAGGGAGCAGAGAGCTCTCCACAGCATGGGGACCTCCACATGAGGGACCACAAAGCTGTCAAACTCTTTTCAACCAGAAAGACCACAGGCCACTGCTGAGGATACAGATGCGGGCATCTCAGCACTTGATGTGAGGGATGATCTCTGAGAGGGGACCCTGGGGATGGACTGAGCTAGTGACAGAAAGCACATACTTCTACAGCTGCCCAGGTCACCCCCCTCGCTAGCACTGACAGACCCTGCAGACGCAGATTCCAGCTTGTCCGTCCACAGGAAAGGAATTGCTGGAGCCACCCTGGGTCAGCTTGAAATAGACATCAGAAGCACAGGCTACCTTGACCCCACGCCCGGCAAGGCCAGACTAGGCTGCCACCTGATTTGGTGCACTGCTGGGGCCACCGCTCCTATGAACAACAGCTAGACAAGACCATAATGGCCAGAGTCAGTGTGCTGCCCTGGCACTAGGCAGGAAGGGAGGAGAGGGGGGTAGGCTGTCGTTATGCCTGGAACAATACTCACTAAACATTAGTAATGCCCCCCTCTACAGTGTATAATCCATAGGCTTTTATTCTGTGTCTTAAAAAAATAAAAAGTAAGGATGGGGCTAGAGAGGTGGCTATCGGTCCATGTTTGCACACAAGCATGAGGACCTGATTAGCTCACCAGGATCCACACCAAATATCCAGGCACAGTGTCACACACTCTAGGAACGCCTGCAGTTTTCTAGCCAGCCTAGTCTAGTTGAATCAGGGAACTCTGGGTTGAGTGAGAGACCTTGTGCCAAAAAGTAAGGTAAAAAACCAGAATGATGGCTCACACCTTTAATCTCAGCACTTGGAAGACAAAGGCAGGTAGATCTGGGAGATGGTGGCCAGCCTAGTCTACAGCGTGAGTACCAAGCCAGCCAGAGCTGTATGGTGAAACCCTATCTCAAGAAAAAAGTGGAAACCATCTGAGGAAGACACCTAACATCAACCTATGACCTCCACATGCGCGCGCATGCGCACACACACACTCACACACACAAACACACACACACACTCAAACACACACTCACACACAAACACACACACTCAAACACACACTCTCACACACACACTCACACACACACACAAACACACACACTTAAACACACACACTCTCACACACACACAAACACACACACACATAAACACACATACACCAAACATATAATTAATTTAATTAGCCTTTTTAGAAAAAAAAAGTAACCAATGAAAATAATTTTAAATCCGCTCACTAAGGTTCTCTAGCATGCCGTCACAACAGTTCAGTGCCAGTGGGGCACACATACTATGTATGCAGACAGCCAAGTTACTTAAAGACAAACACCACACCTGTCACAGCAGCTGTCACGGGAAGGAGGCCTGTTAGTTTTTCTGTGTTATGATATTTATGCAAAGCAAGGGTTCAAAATTTAACCATATTTTGAAATGATATTTCAGGTTGTTTATTTTCACAGGGACACAAATGTCTTACCAATCGAGAGGAAAGTCATGAAGGAAGGGTGTCTTGGCAGAGCAATCCTGTGCTCTGTAACAACCACCAATCACAATAACTGTGTGTTACCACACTATGTCCTGTTGACACTTATTGAATTTTTACTAGGCGATCACTACACCAAATAAAATTCTGGGAAACATTCTGTTCCTGTGTTATCATCCCAAATCAAGAACGACGAAAATCTATGGTGTGAAAAGTAAACTTTCCAATGGTGCAATTTAAATGATAGAAGAAAAAAGAAACCCAGAAAAACTGAGACCCAAGACAAAACAGCCTCATTTCAACTCCTGCATATACAATCCCTGGTTCCGTGCTGTACCCACCACAGACAATGCTAGCCCTCAGCTGGCTTTTCACTGGGACCACAATCTGACTTAAATTTTCTTTTTAATTTTAGAATTATTCTGTTGGGGTGTGTGTGTGTGTGTGTGTGTGTGTGTGTGTGTGTGTGTGTGTGTGTCTGCATCTGTGTGTCCCACACAGGTGAAGGTAGCCTCAGAGGTATTAGATCCCCCTGACACTGGAGTTACAGCCGAAAGCCACCTGAGATGGTTGTGGGAACTGACTCTCTTCATCCCCCTTCCCTAGCTCTATTCCCCGTTACCACTCTTGAAAGCATTTGTTTGTTTGCTTGGAGACAGGGTCTCATGTATTTCGGTGGCCTTGAACTCACAAGGTAGCCAAAGATGAACCTGAGCTACTGATCCTCCTGCTGTAAATGTTGCAAATAATTCCAGCCTAGGAAAGCAGAAACAGGGGATCCCCAGAGCAAGCTAGCTAGTGAGATTAGCCATATCGCTGAGCTCTGGGTTTGATTCAGAAACCCTAACTCAGTAAGAGTAAGGAAGGGAGATCATGCCTGCCACACATGATGACCTGAATTCAATTCCCAGGATCCACACAATAGGATAGAACCAACACCTAACAGTCATCTCCTGAAGTATTCATGTGTACCATGGTATGAATACCAGAGAGAGACAGAAAGAGACAGACAGGGAATAGAGTGCTGCTGAGTGGTTAAGAACACTTGCTGCTCTTGAGGGCGGACCAGGTTCTGTTCCCAGAGCCTACACTGCAGCTCACAGCTCAAGCTCCAGGGATCACAACGCCTTCATCTGGCTTCTGCGGGCATGTCAGGCCCTGACATGATACACATATATACATGCAGGCAAACACTCATACACATAAAATTAAAATGCTTAAAGTAATAAAAGTACTTTTAAAGAAATGAGATACTTTCTATTTTTAAAATAGTATCCTTGAACCTATTTTACTTGGGACCTTTAGAAAGTGTCTTGCTGCTATAAACAACTTGGGGATTTTTCAGAACTATATCCCTGTACTATATTGCTATTATCTCATCTCCAGCAAGATGAATCAAGACATTCATGCCCCAGCATCACCAGGCAATCTGCTTCCCTGTCCCCACAGAGTGGGTGCCCTGAGTCGCCATCCTGACACTGGGACCTACCAGCTGCTTCATTTGAACCTCAGCCACAGAGGTTTTAGCTCCTATGCTCATCTCAAATATTGAGATGCTCAGCTGTGTCTCTGTGAAGCTTCCCCAACAAGCCAGCAGCCGTCTCCATGGGCACAGGCACATCAGCAGGTTTTCTGGTCCATCCTGACAGCGAATGGCCACAGCCGTGACAGCAGATGCTCCATTTCGTAAAAAACAGGAGTGTGATCAGAAAGTGCTCCTAGCTGAGTGCAGGACGCATAGGCTATTTACACAGCCAGATGTTCTGGTTTTGCAACGACAGCTTGGCTTCCATCATTATGTCCCTGGAGCTCCCACCCGAAGTAAGGGTCAGAATCAAAAGGTTCAGACTTATGTCAACTTCCAGGTAGCTGTTGGGGAAGGGGACCATCTTTAAATGGCTTCCTGGTATGGCAACATTCATAATGTCTAACCCAGGTCCCCAGACATGTGCATGAGAAAAGGCACTGTAGAAACCTAGATGTCACCATGCACATTTATAACCTCAATGCTCAAGAAGCAAGGGTGGGTGAATCCCTAGGACTGCTGGCCAGTGAGTGTCTCCAAAATTAAAAAGTGAATAACACCTGAGGTTGTCTTTTGGCCTCCAAATGTGTGTGTACTCCTATACACACACTCACAGGCACAAACAAAAAAAAAAAAAAAAAAAAAAAAAAAAAAAAAGGAAAGGCACTAGAAGTAAATCACGTAAGGAGACCAGGTCTGAAGATTGAGTCTACACACTAAGAGTAAAGCACGGCTCCCAGTATGAAATGCTTTACAATGAAGACTCGGGGCTGAGAAGGCAGCCACAAGAGACAAAGGCCGTGTTTATGTTAGTGGCCTGAATCCAGACGCCAATTCAATATAGTTCAAGGTAGCAACCATGACCCCCCAAAGACTCGGCCTGTCTCCTAGATCCTCTGAAAAGACCGCAGAAGCCAAAGCTTTGTCCTCTCATTACATCAGGGCCCTTCTGCATCACAGAGGAAACCCTACCCTTGGACATGGGAGCCACCTGCAGGTCAGGGAGAGAGATGTAGATTGCCCATACAAGACACAGAATAATGATTCTTTTACTATTTCCCATTTGTTAATCTCTCTCCCTTCTGGTGTGAGGGAGATGCAGAGAGAGTACCATAATGGCAATATGTGTATGTGTTTATGTGTATCTGTATGTATATGAATGAGTCTATGTGTATGTCTATGTGTGTCTGCATGTATGTGTGTATGTCTATGTGTCTATATATGTGAGGCCATGTGAGGTCTGTATGTGTATCTGTGTTGAGTATGTCTGCATGTGTCTCTGTGTGTTAGTCTGCCTCTGTGTATATCTGTATATCTCTGCCTGTGTGTGTCTGTGTGTAAATGTCTGCCTGTGTGTGTGTGTGTGTGTGTGTGCCTGCCTGTGTGTATGTGTCTATGCTTGTATATATCTGTGTGTGTGTTGTATGTATATACTATCATAGCAGATACACAAATGGATAACATGAATGCCAATATACTGATCCTTTCAATGGCTAGTTAGTTGCTCAGTTTGGTTTTTGTTTTCTTTTTTCCTTTTTAAAAGATGTATATTACTATTTTTGGTTCTGTGTGTTTTGTGTAGGTATGTGCATTTGTGTGCAGGTATACATGGACTTCAAATGAAGGCATCAGATCCTCTAGAGCTAAAAAGAAATGTATAGATTTAAAAAGAAATGATTTACAAATAAAACACCACATACCAAAATTAACCAGACCACAGATCTACACAACTCAGTGAATGTGCCTACAGTTAGCATTGGCACTGGGTAGAGCTATGGAGCTTCACGTTAATTTTTGCACATTCCCAATCAAATATATTTTATGCATTTATCCACCACCAAAAACAAGAAGTCCATGACAGAGTTAAAACTAGAAAAGCAATTACCTTTCATAACTCATGGCCATTGCCTGCATTCAACCCTTCCCTCTCCCATTATATTTAGCCTTTCTTGGTCTCTTTTCTTTTTGGTTGGTTGGTTGGTTGGTTGGTTTGTTTTTTGAGACGGAGTTTCTCTGTGTAGCCCTGGCTGTCCTGGAACTCACTTTGTAGAGCAGGCTGGCCTCCAACTCGCAGAGATCCGCCTGTCTCTGCCTCCCGGGTGCTGGGATTAAAGGCATACACCACCACTCAGCTCTTGTTCTCTTGTCTTATACTCTACCTGAGTGTATGCTTCTTTACAGATATTGTGTATTATTGGCTAGAGTCCACATATGAAAGGAAACAAGCAATTTATTTCTTTCTAAGATTGTGTGACCTTGCTTAATATTATACAATCTAACGCCACCAATTTCCTGAGAATTTTTCAACTTCATTTTTCTTTAGGAGTGAGTCCATTTTTTATATATACCAGATTTTTTTATTTTCCATTCATCTGTAGATGAACAACTTGCTTCATTCCAATCCTTTGCTATAGGGAATAGAGCAGCAATAAACATGGGATGCAAATATCTCTGTTTTAGGGTGGGGTATTCTCTGAGTCTGTGCTGGGTCATGGGGCCTTTCTACCAATAGTACAGAACTAACCCCAGACATCATCCGATGTGACCATATAAAAATAAGGTTTGTACAGCAAAGGAAACAATCCGTCCACGGAGGGGAGAACAACTTTCCCAGCTACCCTGAAGACAAGGGGCTGACATCCAGAATTTACAAAGAATTGTAGGAATTAAATATCAATTGTCAACCTGCCCATGGGCAAATGAACCTGTGCTGGCTAGTTTTATCTCAATTCGACACGTGCTAGAATCATCAAATAGGAGGACAACTCAATTGAGAAAATGCCTCCATAACATCAGGCTGTACACTTTCTTACTTAATGGTTGAAGGAGAGCCCAGCCCATTGTGGGTAGTGCCAACCCTGGGCTGGTGGTCCTGGGTTCTATAAGAGAGCAGACTGAGCAAGCAGGGGGCACAAGCCAGTGAGCAACATTCCCCCCATGGCCTCTGCTCAGCTCCTGCTTCCAGGTTCCTGCCCTGTTTGAGTTCCTGTCCTGACTTCCTCCAATGACAAACAGTGATATAAATATAAGCCAAATAAACCTTCCTTCCCAAGTTGCTTTTGTTATACTGTGTTTCATCGCAGCAATAACAAAGCGTTATTAGGACAGAAATGAATAGACAGTGTTCAAAAACAAAAATACAAATGGTCAATAACTTTGTTTATTTTTGTTTTTGGAGACAGGGTTTCTCTGTGTAGCCCTGGCTGTCCTTGAACCCTCTCTGTAGACTGGGCCTCAAACTCAGAGGTCCACTTGTGTCTGCCTCCTCAATACTGCATTTAAAGGCATAGGCCACCACCCAGCAACTATTTTTTAAAGTGTTCAATATCCCTACCCATCAAGAACATACAAATTCAACCTACTTTGAAATACCATCTCATCCCGTTCAGAATGGCTGTCATCAATAAATCTGACAAGGAATGTTGGAGAGGATGTATAGAAAGGAACTCTTATTCAATGCTGGTAGGGGATGAAAATTAATACAGCCATTATGGGAATCAGTTTGGACTGATTTCTCTTTTGTATGTCTACTTTACTTTTAGTCGTATGAGTGGCGGGTGGGGTGTGTGTACATGAGTACAGGTGCCTGCAGAGCCCAGAGGTGCCAGGTCCCCTGAAGGTGGATTTACATGTTGTTGTGAGTCACCTCATGTGGGTGCTGGGGATGAAACTCAGGTCCTCTGGAAGAATAATACATGCTCTTAACCACTGAGCCATCTCTCCAGCTATGTTTCATCCTTTCTCTACTGATTTTGATGCAAAACTACCATAAGGTTAAAATGTTCTATAAACACATACAAATCATATGTCCAAGGCTATGATTAAAGAGCATTAGCCTATTTGATAGAAACATTCAAATTGGTGTTAATTAAAACATCAACAAGTCCAGATGGAGATCAAACTATATGGCCCTTTCTGGTGATTTCTCCACCACACAGAGAAGCATCCCAACAGCCACACAAAACATACATGTGCTGTTTCCAAAGCCCCACCCCAAACAATTCCTATTAAAACCCATAGGAGAATTACTGAGGTCTGTGACAAGCCTGTAACTCTGATATGAGTTACCTATGTCAGAATACCCATTGGTAAAAAATAATCTGGCAAGCCAGTCGGTGGTGGCACACATCTTTAGTCCCAGCACTCAGGTGGGCAGATCTCTGTGAGTTTGAGGACAGCCTGGTCTACAAGAGCTAGTTCCAGGACAGCCTCCAAACCTACAGAGAAACCCTGTCTCAAAACACCAAAAAAAAAAAAAAAAAAAAAAAAAAAAAAGTAAAGAAACTGTTCAAATCGAGTTCTGCAGTTACAGCCCTGCCCTCAACTCACATGTTGAAAGCTAACACCTAATGGCAAGGCTTTTGGAGAAGTCATCAAGACAGATCCCTTAGGAACAAAAGTTCTCCTTAAAGAAGATCAGAGACGTCCCTTTGTCTGTCAGTCTCATGGGAACAGACTCATAGCTGCCTATCAACCATTAGGCAAGCTACCACTAGCTGTTGAGCCTATACCTTCATGTTGGACTTCACAGCAGACTACAGGAATAAACTTCTGCTCTTTGTGAGACACTGGTACTTTTGTGACAGAAACCCAAGCACACCGTGTCTATTTTATTAAACATGTTTAAAGAGAAGCATTATGTTTCTTACTGGCTTCACTGATCATTGCAAATCACCAGAAATAACCACCCTGTGTCTGGAAGGATTATACAACTTCACCATCACACTGCCAATCTGCTGGCCTCGGGTGAAGAAACAATTGCCTTCCTAATTCCTGCTGCACCAATTAACTTGAGCTAGCCTTTAAGCCAATGGAAAAGAAAATAAGCAGCTAGCATATCAGAGTCACAGAGCCCTCTGTAGATGTGAAATCTGGCCTTTCCCCTATCAACAAAAAAAAAAAAAAAAACTGGTCCTGATACCACCCTCTGCAAGCACCGTTTACAGCCACTCAGGAGCCACTATGTGGGAACTCCTCCACTTGGCTCCTTCATTGTGTACGGATGACCCTAGATAACAAGGATGTGAGTCTTCTGGAACTCTTGTCCTGGCGGAAGGGGATAGGACAGATCCTCATCTGCTCCCTACCTGAGAATAGCACCCAATAATTACACCCTCGTGTTTGTTATGAGTGCTCAAGTGACGCCTATGAACATGACACAGTTGGAACTCAAAGATGCAAAACCCTCTGGCTGAAGAGATGGGGAAGATAAACTCGCAGCATAGAAAACACTGAAACAAGCTCAAGCCATTTAAGATCTCTGGACTTCTGTCCACCCCACCCCATCCCCTAACCCCAGCCTGCCATCACCCTCCCTGCATAACCACCAAGCTGCCCCCAGGCTGCCACTCACCTCAGAGTCAGTGGATGCCCAGCACATGAGGGCCCCAGGTACTCACTCCACTTCCAGACGAGAAGGGACTGAGCACAAGGCTAAAGACGGCTCGGGCTCAGCTGTTTAGGCTGTGCTGCTCTTGCAGAGGACCTGAATTTGGCTCCCAGCACCCACATCAGGTGGCTCCCAACTTCCCATGACTCCAGTTCCAGTGAATCTGATGCCCTCTTCTGTCCTCCAAGGGCACTGTACAATGCATTCGTGTGCTTGTACACATTTTTTAAAATAAATTTATGCACGAGAAACTATCGTTCTTCCTATAGAAGCTAAAACACGGAAAGACAAAACCCAATGTCTCTCTTCCAGAGTGGGTCCCTCCCACCCCACGTGGGCCCCTCCCACCCTACGTGGGCCCCTCCCACCCCACGTGGGCCCCTCCAGAAGGCAATGGAAATTCATTAACTTTCCTTTAACTATAGACTAACTCCGCCAATCCTTGTTCAAAACTGACAGATTCATGATACATTATAAAGAGCCACAGACAGCGTCATGTTCCTCATACACCCATACCCTTCCGTTTCTGTGAAGCTAGCGGGATGTTTACCCTGAGTCTTTTGTGTTTGTTATCAACCCTGTTAGTGACCTGTGATCTGAGTGGGGATCATAGCAGGCAGAACGATTCTCCTTCAATGATGCTCAAATCCCAGTCTCCGGTATTCCCTTAGCTGACAACAGGCCCTTTGCAAGTGTTTAAGGTTAAGGACCCTCCCTGCCAGGCATTCCCTCTGGTGCTTAAAGATATTTCCTACTTAGCCAGGCAGTGGTGGCCCACACCTTTAATCCCAGCACTCGGGAGAGAGAGGACCTGAGTTCGAGGCCAGCCTGGTCTACAGAGCGATTTCTGAGGATAGGCTCCAAAGCAATACAGAGAATTCCTGTCTCAAAAAAAAAAAAAAAAAAAAAAAAAAAGGTTAAGAACACTAAAATGGGGCCATGATCCTGAATTACAAAGCTGGTTACAGCAGCGTTACTGTTGCCCTTCGCTCACAGGTGTGTAAAGCCCCATCAGGCCTCTCTAAAACAACTGCCATGCTCTGGGTTTCAATTTTCACTCCTGTGGTTGCTGGCTTTGATCCTGAGAGTCAGGCAGTCAGCTTGATTGTTTTGTGGAGTAGACAACCAGGCAAGAGGCAGCAGTGATCTGCAGCTGCCTCTCTACCTGATGGTTCCTGGGTGACAGACAGCTGCTTCTGTGTGTGCAGCTGTTCAGCGCTATGGATGGAGACTGAGTAGTTTCTGGTCCCGCTCCGCTCTGGTATGAAATCTCCAGCTTCCGGACAGTGTCAGGGAGCTCACATTCCGTCCTTCACTGCTCCCAGGTTCTGTGCTGGCGACAGAAGCCTGTGTCAGCCCAGCAGAAGAGCCTGGTAGAGAGCTGTGCTCCCACAGCCTGGTGACAATGGCATGAAACCGGTAAGACTTAGCAAATTGTCTGCCAAATCAGTCCCTGAAAGAAGTGTGACTGTTAGTCACACCACACCCGCTGGATGGACAATCTGATGACAGGTTCACCAGGTTCACTGCTGCTTCGTGATACCCCAGAGCAGACCACCTTATAAGATGGCACTCTCCATGAAACAATGACTTCAGCACAGTGCATTTTGTTCTCAAGACATATGTACATGTGTACATATTGTTCTCAAGGCCTCCAGGGGCAAAGTACGTCTATTACCAAACCTGCAAGTTCACCTTCCCAAAGTGTATGGAACACACGAAACTCCATATCAAATAAGGCAGCAAAAAGAAAATGGATGTGAACCAAGCACATGCCTTTAATGAGGCAGGTGGATCTCTCTGAGTTTGAGATCAGCAAGATCTACATTGTGAGTTCCAGGACAGTCAACAGCTTGTAGCAAGACCCCCATCTCAAAAAAGACAATAATAATAATAATAATAGTATTGGTGAATACTCACTTCAATCAAAGGGGCTAATTCACAGAAATGTAGCTCCTAATAAATATCTTTTCATGTTAAAAATATAAATTGTGTGTTGTTTTTGCTCTTTTGACTCCACCACCCAGCTCCCAAATAAACCACACATGGAGTCTTATTATTATGAGTACCTGGCCTTAGCTTGGCTTGTTTCTTGCCAGCTTTTCTTAAATTATGCTACTCCCTTTTGCCTCTGGGCTTTTTCCTTTTCTCCTACACATCTCACATTCACTCTTATTCTGTGACTGGCTGGGTGGGTGACTGGGTGGGTGGCTGCCCCTGAGCTCCTCCTTCTCCCCTTGGTCTAACATTACTCCTCTTCCTTGTTTCCCCTTCTACTTATACTTTCTGCCTGCCAACCACTCCTATCCTTGTTCCTGCCTTGCTATTGCCCATTAAGCTCTTTATTAGACCTTGAGGTGTTTTAGACAGGTAAAGAATTACAGCTTTACAGAGTTAAACAAATACAACATAAAAGTAACACACGTTAAGATAATATTCTACAGCACTGAAATCTATATCACTGAAATTCTATATCACTGAAAAACAATAAAGCATTAATTCTGATGGTTCCATTTGCCTATTCATCTTTCTATTCAGGACCCAGTTAAATGTATTTTTTTTCTTTTTTATTTATATGCATGTATGTATGTGCACATGCATGCAGGTGCCTTTGAAGGCCAGAAGGGGGCATCACATTCCATGGAGCTTCTGGAGTCACAGGTGATTGTGAGCTGCCAAATGTGGATGCTGGGAACAAAAATCTGATCCTCTACAAAAGGAATAGACACTTCTATGCTGTGTAATAGAAGATTTAACTATGTAAAGATGTGTTGCTGTTTCACCTTGCCTGCCTATGGCCAATAGCTAGGCAAAGGAGGGATGGGCAGGACTGGCAGGCACAGAGAAAAGGTGAGCCAGCCAGCCAGCCAGGGGTCAGACAGACAGACAGACAGACACCGAGGAAATAGGAAAGCAGGGTGAGCAGTACATAGATGAGATGAACCAGCCTCGGGGCAGCACATAGATTAACAGAAAGGGGTGGGGGGAAAGCGAGCTAGAAACAAACCTAAGCTAAAGCCAAATATTCATAATTAGTAAGTCTCTGTATTATGATTTGGGGACTGGTGACCCAAGAAAGCCAGCTACACTTTTAGCCACTGAGGTATCTCTCCACCTCATCTGACCCCTTTTTTGTCAGTTACAAACATACTTGCCGGAGGGGATGCAGGGACAATTCATAGGTTAAAAGTGCTTGCTGCTCTTCCAGAGGGCTTGGGTTTTGACTCCCAGCACCCACATGGCAGTTCATAACTATTTGTAACTCCAGTTCCAGAAGATCCGATGCCCTTTTCTGGTCTTTATGAGCGCAAGAAACACCATGATATACAGGCATCCATTCAAGCATAACACCCATACACATAAATAAACAAACAAATAAATGTAATGCTGGCATATTAGATCCATGAAAGTAGATGGAAAGTGATTTGTTCGTCTTCTACTTAGTAATGGTTTGAGAAACTTTGGTCATTTAAAGTCTCCAAACATAATTTTGGAGAAATAAAACTCTTGCAGGAAGTTCAACTGATTCAAACTATCTCAATCGTCTCTGCATTAGGCTGCTACCAGGTGCGCTCTATTTTTACAAAACACGGAGTTTGGAGTGAAAATGCACTCCCCATGAGACTGTTCAGACTCCTTTGTTCTCATAAGCAGCAGCATGACTGCCCTCCCACAGTGAAAACTCAGGGCTCCCCCCCCCCCCAGCCCTAGGAGAGAGAGGCTGTAACCCACAGGATGTGATAGCTCTCTCCTTCCAAGTCTGGGAGATGTCATCTGCTGGCCAAGTAGACAGAGGACTGAGTTCCAGCCGTGTGGCGATCAGGGGATTAATGCTTGGGAGTCAGTTCTACCCTTCCACCTCTCGAGGTAGGATCGCTCATTTCTGCCCCAATATCAGCTACTGGACACCCAGCTTTTTTAGAGGGGTTCTGGAGACTCAACTCAGGTGTCTCACCAGGCTTTTGAGCCAAGTGCATTCACCTGTGGAGTCACAGCATGAACCCTGTTCTTTGATTTAGACCAATAGCTGAATAATTCAGTCCTTAGATGCAAGCCTGTTGCTTTCTGTTGGTCAGGCAAAGAGGAGACATAGGACAAGGCAAGCAGAAGAGGAAAAGCAGCCATGTCTTTATTCCCCCTAAAGAACTCGCCTGGTATCTAACTGCCCTAGCTTCTTTTCCAGGTGAAAATACTTCCCCATCTACCTTTGTCATGCCTGAGACACATCCCCCCAACAAGCAGGCTGATCACACTGTGATTCAGAGACACCTCCCCAGACTCACCCACCTGCCTGTATTGTCTCACATAGAAACGTCAGCCCAAGACATGCACAGGCTTTCCACTGCACCCTCAACAGGGGCCCTACTCCATGTCCCAATGTTCCCAGCCTGGGTTCTTCCCAGCATACGCGAGTCCTGCCCAGTGTGTTTCTCCAGCAGTCACCTTATTTCCAAAGATAAGTTGTACTCAAACACGATTCAGTCCCTGCCGTTCAGGCCTGAAGAATGAATGTCTCACTGTCACGGCAAACTGTCTGATCTTTAAAGTCAAATCCAGAGGGACTTTGGTTGTAGTCGGTGGTTAGCCTGAAAGCCACCACCCTCATTTGTCTATTTTACCTCCAAAGCAAGATGGTGCCAATGTCCTCTTGGCACTTGGCCACCCCTTCCTGACCCACTGTCCTCTCTGCAGTAAGATTGCAGTTCCTGAGTTAAGAGTCCTGGGGGCTACAGTTTCGTTGACCAGGACTTCGGATGGCATCTGGGAAAGGTTACCACATTGTTTCCTTTAGAGTAAAAACCCCAGCAGATTCTTGGGGAAATTGAAGATAAGGGGCAACGAGCCTGTCCCCTGCCCAGTACCATGTGAGGGAATACACACCACGTGGGGGAACATATACCACTGACTCTCAGAACAACCTGTCTTCATAAGTAATTGTTCCCCGAGTAACTTCAGGAGGCCACAGTCAGCCAGGGACAATCCTTAGCATTTATCACAAGCTGCTCTCCCAAGAAGCACTCACAAGCTTGGGCCAGGTCAGCCCCTGGTCTCCAGCCCTTCTGTCCTGGGATTGGGTTTCTGGAGACATCTGTGAGAAAAGCCTTCTCTGGTCTTCACAGTTTAGGGGAAATTATATATATATATATATATATATATTTTTTTTTTTTTTTAAACCAAGCATCAGAGTAAGCCTCATAGTCTGCTGAGATCTCACACCAAGAAGCTCCAGAGCATCGGAGCTCAAGAATCATTTTCTTGTTCAAAGAATCACTTGCTCCTGCTTTAGAGCCATAAACCCAATCGGCATGTCATCATGGAATCTCGTGGGGATGGTTTCTGTCGGGACGTGGTCCAAAAATGAAGTCATGTGAGAATTCTGAGCACTTGTGGAAAAAAAAATTAAAGAAACTCCAAGAAACCATGAGTCTTGTGACCGGGGTTTCTTGCTTGTTTTTCATGCTCCTCCCAGGTGTGGTAGACAGACGTGAGCTTACTTCAGATTACTCATTATTGCTTGCTGCTGTTCATCAATTAAACGCTTATGCCTCTTATGGAAAACTGTTTTTGCCGTCTGTGGCTTGACTGTGAGAACTTTACTCCTGCGACTTCTCTTACCCCTCCAAGAATAATCTGACGCTCTGAATGGAAGTGGATATGCGTGAGTGTTACCTGCTCTGCTTCCCCAGGTGCCACTGCCTCTAGAGTGGTGACAGCTTCAAACAATATTAGTGTGAACTCGGGCCCCGCATTACCTCTTTCCCAACACAAAGCGTTGACAGACTGAACACACAGCTGACTACAGCGCCAAGCCCTGGAGGCTCCACCTGTACCAGGCTGTACACCTGGCCTTTCCAGTTCAGTCTGGGAAGTGCTTTCCTCCCACTAGAAACCCACCCACTAGAGCAGTTAACAAATGCATGTCGGGGAAGCCCTTTGCCTGAAGATCTTTCTTAGCCTTACTTCCCATTTTGAAAGCGCAAACCAGCCAGCTGGGTTCTTAATTCACAGCGTTTCCAGACAAATGCCAGCCAGGTTTTGCACGGTGCTCAACTATACCAGGAGGCAAGTGCACACTGCAGAGAGGCAGCCAGTACATATTGAACTTCCCACCTAGACAAGTCTGGGGAGAAATGATTTTCTGAGGGAGCTAATGGTTCAAGTTAAATGGAGCGTGACAAGGACTGTCTCCAGGATGCTGTCTGTGGGCGACAGACATGGAACGAGACACTCTAAAGTGATTAACGCTGAGTGATTTGTCCTGCAGATGAGGGATTGACACAGTGCTTAAGAGATTTGTGCCAGGCCTTTGTTATCAGCATCTCCTGACCCATCTGTGCTTCTGCAGTGAGATTTGCAAAGCTGAAATCCCGTGGCCACTTCCACTTGCCCTTCGTAATTATGCAAAACTGTGTACTTCGTTCTGCCCAATCCAGGTCCGTCTCTTTAAACACTCACTAGTGTGGTACAGTTGCTCATGGGATTGTCATGAGTGGGCCCTGAATCTGGTGTCATTTGGAAAAGGGTCCTCGGGTTACAGTGGCCTGAAAGAATGCTCCCATGCTCTCTGGTACTGCCAGCTGCAGGTGGCACAAGTGTCCTCTAGGTAAAACCCCTATGCCCATCGGTTCTCAAACTTCCTGATGCTGCGACCCTTTAGTACAGCCTCTCATGTGTGATGATCCCCCAACCATAAAACTGTTTTTGTTGTTACCTCATAACCATAATTTTGCTAGTTATGAATCATGATGTAAATATCTGATATCTGGGAAAGGGTTGTTTGACCCCCATGGTGATATATTGTTTATAATTTATTAAAGCCATTTGATCAAAATAGCAAAGCAGCCATACTAGTTAGCCATAGAAACCAGGCACACACCTTTAATCCCAGGACTAAGGATTAAGAGGTAGATGGGTCTGTTAGTTCAGGGCCACAATGACTACAGGAAAGTGATCCAGTCCTAAAAGAAAGAGCTCACACAAAGGTGATCTCAGCACTTGGGATCACAAGCCCTTAATCCCAGCACTAGGGAGGTAGAGACAGGAGGATAGGGCCGGGTGGAGAAAGGAATATTGAGGAGGAGGAGACATGGTCAGAGAGCCTTTTGCCTCTGAGGATTTGTTGAGGTAGAGGTAAGAGCTACTGGCTTGGCTGCTTTGCTCCTCTGATCACCTGAAGCTTGAACCCCAGTTATCTGCCTCTGAGTCTTTTACTTATTACACCACAGATCCCCACAAAGGGATCATGACCCGAAGGCAAGAGTGTAACGATTTCACTAGACCCAAGATAAACGATAAATGGGTGTTTATTGGGGAACACTTACACAGATAATAATAAAGAACCGAAAGCTGGGCATTGGTTGTGCACACCTTTAGTCGCAGCACTCAGGAGGCAGAGGCAGGCAGATCTCCATGAGTTCGAGGCCAGCCTAGTCTAAAAGAGCTAGTTCCAGGACAGCCTCCAAAGCCACAGAGAATCCCTGACTGGAGGAGAAAAAAAAACTCAGGAGTGCTTCTCTGCCCTTCCTATCGGGTCAGCTGACCCAAGAGAAAAAGTGAGGCTCGACAGAGACCATGCTTTAAGATTCCTTCTTCCCACTTCCATCTACCTGAAGCCACGCCCAAAGGGGTGTGGCCACCATTAACAGGTTCACAGGCAAGACACCACTACAATGACCCACAATTTGAGAACCCCAGTCCTATGGTTTCCACTCAGCATCCACCTCACCTCTTTTTGAGTTAGGCACGTTTGTTGTGTATGTGATAAGCTATAGCATGACAGGGCCACCAACAGGAAGGCAGGGCTGTGGCCAATGCTCACTTAGGATGCAGGTGAGTCTCAGCCAGGTGTTTCATAAACATAATTAAAGATGAAATATGCAGAGTGTAACAAATGGACCACAAAATCCTCCTGCTCAGATCCTCAGTCACATGCACCCAAACAGCACTAATCAAGCGCCAATAAAAACAGAAATGATTGCCTTTGTGCCACAATTCATCTTAAAAACCAAGAAACACCTGTCGACAGGGGGAAATAACCTAACTGCTGTTAGCATTATCCAAGCAGCACACAAAGACTGCCCCATTATTCCAGCGAGCCACTTAATAATGCAGATGGACAGGGATCTAAACACGCCTAATGTTACCATTAATTGCCTAAGCTTGAAATTTCAAATGCTCCCCATCTTCGGAACACATCAGAATCACCTGATAGCTGGTTTAAACACACCAACACCTGGGTTCCAGTTAGTCACATCTATTGCACAGCCCTAGGGAGAAGGACCCAGGCTCCAGTGATAGAAACCTGTGCCTGGCCATTCTAATGTGCAGTCAACTTCACTAACACCACCATATAGTTCAGTCCTAACTGTTTAGACCCAAACTTCTAAGCTGCTGTCTTAATCTACTTCATGCTACTGTAACAGGATGCCTGAGACAGGGCCATTTATAAAGAAAAGCACTTATTGCTTACAGATCTGGAGGCTGGGGAGTTAGTTAGGAGCGCAAAGAGCTGCATGCACTCATGGCCTTCACGTTGCATCTTACCACAGTTGAAGGAGGGAGGGCAAGAACTCAAGTGCCCAGCAGTCAGCGCTTTCACAATCAGCATGAGTCAACTTGTGAGGATGGCGTTCTCGTGACCCGACCAACTCCAGCTAAGTCCCGCCCAATACTGATACACGGCATGAACTTTTGGGGAGGACACATTTGAAGCCATATCAGATTCTTAACCTCTAATGACTAGAGCTGTCCCATCAATTCCAAGGGCTGTCTTAGGGTTCTCTAAGGCACAGAATAGAAAATGAACGTGTATATTATAAGGGGACTTAGTAGATTGGCTTACATCATAGTCTGACTATCTCACACTGGAAAGGCCAAAAACGTGGTTGTTCAGCCCATGAGAAAGGATGTTAGCAGGCCCAGTCGGGCACTGGAGGACCGGAGAATTCCTAGAGACCTCTGGTCTTAAGTCTACACTGGAAGGCCCAAGATGATGCAGCAACACAACAGATGAACCTGCCGGAAGTGAAGGCAAGCAGCCAGATGCAGTTTTCTTCTTACACATCCTTTGATATGGGTCTTCATACCTCAAAGACTCTGACCAAGAAAGTCCTTCATAGGAATGCCTAGAGGCCTGTGATGTAGTCAATTCCACAACCTAGGTGTTGCTCCTGAGGGTTCACTTACCGCAGTGAGGATGGAGTATCATCACATATATGTTACCTCACAGTGCTGCACACTGTGAGCATCTGATCTTAGAGGTTTTCCTCCGTGGCAGATGTTGATTTAAATCATCCTGTAAGACATGAACTACATACTTCACTTCCCAGTGGCTGTCATGCCTCAGCTACAACAAACCAGGTCAAACGCTACCTTGCATGCAGCACACCAACACTTCTAAATTAAGGAGTGCTGGATTGAAACTGCTCATAAGGAAAAGCAGGTATTGAGAAAATTTGGAATTCCTCAGATACCAAGAGTAGCTAGCATGTGTCCCAAGAGTAATTCCTGCAGTGCTGACACAATAATTGTTGCTGTTGCTGCACTGGTTTCCAAAAGCCTTCACTTCCCTGCATTTGGTGCCTCAAATACACCAATCACAGATGACCACCTGTCACTTAAGAACTGCCAAGTGTCCACTCCCATCAAGAAAACATCTTGCTTCCTCCCAACACTCCCTTTCCCTGCTAGGCTTTCCCTTGAGCACGTAGGCTCGCGATGAGCACCAGCCACACACCCAGACACGCCGTTGAAGACAGAGCTCAAAGCCACTGCCACTAGTTAGCAGATCAAAGTCCTTTTTCTCGGGGGCCTGGATAGCTCAGTGCTTAGAGCACTGACTAATCACCCAGAGGACCCGGGGTTCCATTCCCCAATTCCAGGGATCCGATACCCTCTTGTGCCCTCTGTGGGTACTGCATGCACGAGGTATACAGGTACACATTACATTCGGGGAAAACACCTGTATACACAAAACCTTTAAGCAAATTTAAAAAAAAAAAAAAGGCTTCATACAAAATCATTTCACATTTTTTGAAAGAAATATTTTATGTGAAATGTTTTTCACTGCACTCACTTCAGTGCCTCTGTGAAGTCAGTTTCCCCAAAGCAGAGGGCTCCCAAGTTAGCAAGGTAGAAAGCTCGGTTCTCGACACTGTACCCTTTTTGAAACACAGCATATTAAAACAAAAGCAATAGCATGTAGTAAAAATACCCTTCCCCCTTGCTGACCACTGTCCTTATTCACGTCGATAATACCAATTACAAACAGGCCACTTTATCAATAAGGACACAAAGGCAGGGCTGCACAGATGTCTTAGCATTAAAAGCACTTTCTGTTCTTGCAGAGAACCCAGTTTCAATTCCCAGGACCCACGTGGCAGTTCACCAGTACCCTCTCAGGGCCTCTGTGGGCACCAGGTAAATATGCACATACATATAAAATAAATATTTAAAGAAATAGAACACAGCCAGGCTTTGGTGGCACATGCTTTTTACTCCCAGCACTCGGGAGGCAGAGGCAGGTGGATCTCTGTGAGTTCGAGACCAGCCTGGTCTACAAGAGCTAATTCCAGGTCAGTCTCCAAAGCTACAGAGAAACCCTGTCTCCCAAAAACAAAAACAAAAACAAAAACAAAGCGTATCTGGGTAGTTTCTAGTAAACATTTTTTAAAAATGTGTTTATAGTGTTCTGCCTGCATGTATGCCTGTACACCAGGAGAGGGCACCAGATCTCACTACAGATGGTTGTGAACCCAAGACCTCTGAAGAGCAGCCAGTGCTCTTACCCTGAATCAACTCTCCAGCCCCCTCTAGTGAGCATTTCTGAACTACTTGGGTGTTCACTCTTTCTTAAGCTCATGCCTCCACATCTCTAGAAGCCTTGAATTTATGTAATTAAACTTATTAATCAAGGTCTCCCAACACTGTCCAGAGGCAGGCCTACAGTTTCACTACCTAATTAAATGAAAGACTGGAGGCTGGTGAGGCAGCCTATTGGGTAAAGTTCTTACCAACAAGACTGGGGATCCGAGTTCCCCGGCTCCCTAACATTGTCTGATAACCTTCACACGTGACACACTCACCCACACTCAGACACACAAAAATAAGAAGGTGTCAGGCAAAGCACACACCTTTAATCCCAGCACTCAGGAAGCAGAAACAGGTAGATCTCTGTGAGTTCCAGGCCAGCCTGGTCTACATAGAAAGATCCAAGCCAACCGAGGATATGTTAATGAGACTCTGTCTCAAAACATCAAGAAAAGATTAACCATTATTTTGTAACAATATAATCCTAAAAATGTATAATTTATTCTAAATGTGGTGCTATAAAATTCAATATACAAGTTTAATATTCTTAACACAGTCATAATGTAAAAACTACCTAGTATGAATCACATATTTCCCTTTAGTTATACCTACTTTATAATGTGTGTAGATCTCTTCAAAGGAGCAGACCTTTGCTTAGGACCTTTAAAAAAGGAATACGGGAAAGCTGGCCCTGTAACTTACCCAGGGAACACAGCAGAGCTGACCCAGTTGGGGGTGCAGGTGAGCTGGCCCTGAAGGTGTGAGAGCAGCTCCTGATTCCCTAGCCTACCGCATGATGGCATGGGTGAGGCAAGGTGCCCTCCCCGCCTCACCCCCTGCCTCCTGAAGCAGGAGGGAGAGCTGGCCCTGGGGTCACAAGAGTGGGCAAGCCAGCACTGCTCCTCACTGCCTGCAGCACACGGGAGGGAGAGTGGACCATGTACCTTGCCTGGCCCTGCTTCTTGCTGCCTGCTGCAGCCTGGTCAATGCTGAAAAATCGCCCTAGTGGTGTCAATGAGGGAAAGCTGGCAGGCTGACCATCAGGCCCAGAACCAGGGTTATGAGTCAGTGCACAGCATCCGCCTCATCTGTGACTGCTGGAGCATGCAAGGGGCCAGATCTGAAGACCCAAAGCTGCAGGATCTCCATGACACAAGAATGTCCGAGAGGAGTCCCAGCGAGGGCCCAGTACTGAGGGTGGCAAAGGCCAGAGGCCTTGAACCAGACAGATGACTCATCGAAGCGAACACTCACAAGTAAAGATATATGACTAAGGGTGTGTGTGACACACTGTGTCACACTACAGCCTCCATACGGAGCAGAGATTTCTTCTTCCTTTTTTCTTTTTTTCTTTTTCTTTTTTTTTTTTTTTTTTTTTTTTTTTTTGTATGTTAATGGGGATGTTTTTGTCTTCACTTTCCTTTTACATTTTATTTTATTTTGGGAGGGAGGTTAACAAAGGCAGAGAGCAGATATGAAAGGGCAGGGAGATGAGTAGGATCCATGTGCATGATGTAAAATCTACAAAGAATCAATGTAAAAAAAAATGTAGGTATTCACTTTAGAAAAGGTTTTATTTATGTACAAATAAAAGGCAACATCCTGTCCATAAATTCTATTTTCCAAAACCAAAGAGTTTTTGGTTGGCTTTTTTGTTTTGTTTTGTTTTAAAGAAAATCAAAAATGCTGGGTGTGATGGCACACACCTTTAATCCCAGCACTTGGGAGACAGAGGCAGGTGGATCTCTGTGAGTTCAAGGCAGCCTGGTCTACAGACTTCCAGGTCAGCTAGAGCTACATAATAGAGAGACACTGTCTCAAACAGCCAAAAAAAGAAAACCACATAAAAAAAATTTAAAAGGCACCAAGATTCTTCTGCTTCTAGACCACTGCTGGGCTAGAGGGGGGGGGGGGAGTGTT
This sequence comes from Phodopus roborovskii, assembly GCF_943737965.1. Lineage (NCBI taxonomy): Eukaryota > Metazoa > Chordata > Mammalia > Rodentia > Cricetidae > Phodopus > Phodopus roborovskii. The sequence goes on along the minus strand of NW_026126517.1, from coordinate 48,944,932 downwards.
GTTGGGCCAGAAGACACAACTTGGAATTGAGCATTCTCCAAAGCAGTAATAAAGTACCATTCTGGCAAAGTTTATTCAACCCGCCCCACCCCCCAATATCCACAAGCTGCACATTAAAATGGTGAGGCAGGAAAAACAGCCCAGCATGATTCAGCTGCACTGTAGCATCGTATGCAGCCAGTATGCGACTTCAAGGAAGGAGCTACTAAACAGACTAAACCAAAACAAAACAGACTGAGGTTGTCATGAGAACGGTTAGTTCTTTGATGTGACCTCTGCTTCAACAACTCTAATAAACAGACAATACTAGTACAAGGAAAATATCACACCATTACAAATTTCACACCAGCAAGACAGTGTGACAGTAATGTTGCCTGGTGCCATTAAGCAATGGCTCAACCATGTTATGCCCAGAGTTCATGCCTTCATCTACACACAAACTTTCGTGTTTTATGAGCATAACACTGTGAAGCAAACACTGAGCTGAGATCTAACTCCCAGGATGGATGCTTTTACAGGCTGCAATGTAAGAGGGGAACATGTGCATCACCTTTGTCTGAAGGACATTATGTAACCAATCAATAGCTTAGGAACCAACAGTCTCCACCGGTTTCCAGTGTACACAGGGCTGGTTGCAGGCGACACCTTTAAGAAGCATCCTCCATGTCCACATCCTCCTGTAACTGCTGTACCATTTTTTCCTCCAGCTGCTTTCCCTTGCCTTTAAAAGATCCAGTAGATACAATGTAAATACAGTGCTCATGTATGAGATTCACCAAAAAGAAACTCAAACTTAATTATAAGGAAACTGTAAAGGACAGCAAATTACATGTGACCCTCATCAATTTATTCCTGCACTCTGCAAAATCTCCTGACTGCCCCACAGTAGGGGCCATTTCTAAGGATTTAAGAATACTAGCCAAACTCACAAAGAATTCTTACAAATACACAAAGCACACTACACACTCCTCATCTCGAACTTCTGAAAAGCTTACTGAACCATGAGGAACCACAGAAAGATGCACATGCCTACATCACTTGACTGGTGAGTCCAGAACCCAAAGCTGGGCTGTGACTTCAGCCACCTAGATGCAGGCCTCTGTTAACCCTGAGACTCGCCATAGAAAAACCAATTCCACCATTCTGAGCCAAATCTGAAGCAAGATTTTATTAAATATTAAATGCTGACCAGGTCGATGAACTCTGGCCAGGTCCACTCCCTGAAATTCCCAGATGAGTGGCCCTGAGGCATATTTTGTAGGTGCTTATAAGGATAAACCCATACAGCCAGTTTTTTTTCCCATGAGGCTTTGTAGCTTTCTAAGAACTACAACTCCCAGCATTCCAGGAAGTTACAGGGTCCTTGGGTAAGTGGGGCTTATAGGTTAATACCTGGTCTTTTAAAATGCCTTTAGAAAGCTAGCTGGGGCCCAATTATACCAACCACAAAATCAGATTGTCTGTCTCTACTCACCTGCAAGAGGAGCCCGGATAAGATGGATGTTCTGCTTGACTTCTTTGATGTCCTGGACCTTCTGCAGCTCTTTGTTTTTCTTCAACCTGTGATAAAATTCACCAAAGCCAAACTTCAGCAACTAAAACTTCAGGGACTTTAATTCCCACCATTGCCACTGCATTCACTAATGACACTGTGTGAACGCACAGGGCGCAGACGGGAATGGAAGGGGGTGGCCACCCTTCTGTTCCTTCCTGCTCTCACACCTCCCACCCTGCAACTGACGTGGGTCAACAAGCAACCAACTGGTCCCCAGACACGTTTATCCACAGATCCAGACAAAGTCGCCTGCTGAGCCCTTACTGACAGACATTCTCTTCCCTAGTAGTTCTGCGGAATTATGATCAAGTTCCTAATTAAGCAGGATTTCTACCCTAGCAACCTGCTCATTCACGGCTCCCACTGTAGCTAGGGTGTAAGTGGGGACTCGATGTGTACCTGCTGACAGAATGGGGGTCTGACTGAGGCCTCGGCAGATCTCAGAGCTCATTTCCATGGCACAGACACAAAGCTATGGCACAAGACAGTCTCCCAAATGCCAGTAGCTGTGTCCTTCCTCCTCACAGAGCACAGTCTCCACATTGTGTAGCTTTGTTAATTATTCAGCAATTACAGGAGCATAAATGCTAAGAGAGATGTTCTCAACATCCTTACTCATCTTCTGAAATGCCATAAAGTTGCCACAGCAGGCTTCCTTACCAAGACTGCCACCATGGTTAGATTTAAGACTAATTTTTGACAATGGCATGGCTCAGGGGGTAGAGGCACTTGCTGCCAAGCCTAACTATTCAATCCCTTGGGCCCACATAGTGTAAAGAAAGAACCAATTCCTGCAAGGTATCCTCTGAGCTCCACATACATGCCATGCCACATTCACACATACCACAATGAGCGTGCCCACGCCACACACCCACACACCCACTCAGGACAATTTAAAAACAAAAATTTAGGTTAGTTGGGGTGGCATACTCCTTTAACCCCAACACTCAGGAGACGCTAAAGAATCCAAGTTACAGGCCAGCAAGAGTGACATAGTAAGACCCCCATCCCAAAGGAAAAAAGAAAGAAAAACGAAAAAAAATTAGAAGCTAGAGATGGCTCAGTGGTTAAGAGCACTGATTGTTCTCACAGAGGACCCAGGTTCAGTTCCCAGCACCCACAAGGTGGCTCACAACTGTCTGTAAGCCCAGTTTCATATCTCATGCCTTTTTCTGACCTCTTCAGGCAGTGCACACACATGGTGTACATACATACATGAGACAAAACGCCCATATACAAAATAAAAGTAGATATTTTTTTTTAATTAGTAACAAATAAAAAGTGAACTTTCCTGCTCTAAAAACAGAGCTAATCCCTGGCCAGGGGCAGGGAAAGCATGTGAACTCTGAGCATGCTACCCATGAAACAACAACTCAAACAATGAAGATGACTTGTCAACCTGAGAAACTTCCACTGCTCCAACACGGGACAGGCAGAACATCAAAATAAACAGCAACATGCTGGGCAGTGGTGGCGCACGCCTTTAATGCCAGCATTAGGGAAGCAGGGGCAAATGGATCATCTCTCTGAGTTCAAAGCCAGCACGATCTACAAAGTGAGTTCTAGGACAGGCTCCATAGCTACTGAGAAACCCTGGGTTAGAGGGCTTGGGGGGAGGGGGGCGGCAGGGGTTGACAGAACAGAACCAAACACAGCAATACCATAAGAGTTCAGAAACACAGACCCATGCTTATATGAGTAAAGGAGATACTGAAGGTGGAGGAAAGGGAAAGCCATAACTAAGGCCAGACTCTCCTATGGAAGGTAAAAACAAGAACAAGACTGAAGAGTATCAAACTCTTTCCAGAATCTGTCCCAAATCAACCACCAAGAAAATAACAACTCTTTGTTAGGAAGAGACCAGGAGACGCCTCTGTAACCAAAGAATCAGAGTTAACATTGACAGACACGTGAACAAGGACACAGTGATGACTGTGACATCCCTTCCAAGGGTGTCTAGCCAATATCTAACCATACGGAAAACAGACAAACCAAATGAAGAAACACTCTATCCAACAAGTATGTACTCTTCAGAAACCTCTACACCTGTGAGACAAAGGAAGAGGAGAACCAGTCCATGTGAAAGGAGCCTGATGAGCTATGAGCTGACTACTATGTGGGACGTGGAAGCAGGCTCTGCCGGGCACGCACAGTCCTGCATCAATGTCCACATCCTGATTTGAAACCACACTGTGTTTAAGAAAGGAAAGATTCTTACATGGGACAGATAACCTGAGGCAAACAGCAGGAAGCACACCGTACTAGTGACAGTGATAAAGTGAATGTAAAATGTGTCACACTATTCTTTCTAGGAGTTTTAAAGTATGAAATTATATCAAAGTAAAAAGAGATTTAAAAACACCAATGCCTCGAAAAATCTTGTAATTATTCCTCTAAAAACATACCTGTTCATTATAAACTTAGCCTGGCGTTTCTGTTTGATCTCTTCAACTCTCTTCATTGCATCAACTACAAAAAAAAAAAAAAAAAAAAAAAAAAAACATATATAAGTCAGCAAATTTACAAACATTCAAGCAGTTATGACTGTAACAATTGCGTTAAATACTTCTGCATGATTTTGGCTTAAATAAATTCAATACAAAACAATCACTGTAACAGAGCTAACAGTATGAGGTGTTGGCTGTTAACTGCATAAGGCAGCTGAGCGAACAATCTTGGACTCCCCATGCTATCTGCACAAAATACTTCTGAAAAGTCTGTTTTTAAGATTCAATACAAAAGATTAACAGAACCCAGGCAGGGAGGAAAAGCAGAACCACACTGCTTCCTACAGCATTTCCACACGTAGGAATGAGCCTGGAATATCTGAACCAGTCAGCAAGTAACGGAAACCAGGAAGTTTCCAAAAGTGGGCAGGGACCGTGTATGAGCTGCAAACTGAAGACTGCACAAAAATGACACAGGACAAAGAGAAGGCAGAGGGGAGGACCTGTCCTCACACACACAAAAATACTGCAAACTAAGAGTTCTCACAGCAGACAACTATTATAACACCAGTACTCAAGAGGCCAACCCTGTGAGTTCAAGGCCAGCCATAGCTTCACAGCAAGATCCTCTTAAAAATGAAAACGAGGAATGTTTTACAATACTATCCTCCCTTCAATTAAAATCCCTGCCTACTACAAGGAGGAGAAAAAAGACAAGGTCTGAACACTACTGCTTTTAATTTGGGGTTCACAATTTCATATTTACTCAAATGAGCACTCAGACACCCTGTAAAATCTATACTGATCGCTTTAAGTGCAATACCTTTTCATCTTACAGCACAGGCATATACCTGACCCCCGTGGCAAGGGATGTCTTTCTGTATGCTGTGAGTATGTTGTTGCTCTCACTGGTTGATAAATGAAGCTGCTTTGGACTACGGCAACACAGGGTAGACACAGGCAGGAAATCCAAGCAGCCCAGAGAACAATATGCCAGAGCACCACCAGGCTATACACAGATTAATAGAAATGGATTCATTTAAATGTAAGTACTAGTTAGTAATAAGCCTAAGCCATCGGCCAAACATTTGTAATTAATATTAAGTCTCTGAGTGATTATTTAGAAACAGCTCCAGGGATGGTCAGAACAGAAAAGCCTCCGGGTACACCCCTAGAGCAGCCAGTCTAGAATGGTGATGCATAATAAGCCTATTTATTTTCTAACTGGGTCTCACCTCACCCACCAGGACATTTCCTTATTTATTCTCTCAGAATCTGTAGTTTCTATTTTGGGTGGGCACTTCAAGTTTAATAATTACATTACTGTTATATGGATACACCAGCCAATTTCTGACATATCCAAATTCAGCCAAATTCTAAAAAGAATTTGGAATAATTTATAACTAAAGACATAAACACCAACAGGACCGTTAACATGAAATGAAAAAGAGCCAAGCAATGAAGTAAGCGCAAGCTTAGTAAGGACACAAGCCAGAACTTAGAGTCACAGACGCCCACCACAGCCTCCCTGAACACCCCACCCCCAAGACTTACTAGTTTTACTCCATAGTTCTCGCTGGTATTTCACAGGTTCATTTCTTCGTTTTTCAAATTCAAATGAGTTGTCCTATAAGACAGTACAGAAGGCTGGTAAGAAGGTGGGAAGCAATCATTGTTTAAAATATCCTCCTTTTCACAAAAATCCTAAGTGGCCAAATATAAAACACCTTCCTCCTAATTCTGAGGCGTACTAGCTGAAAACAGCCCAGGTTCTGGGAAGATCCTCAGAGGGAGAGGAACATCATTCCCTCCTTCAGGAGCTACCAAACAACCATGAGAATTATAAACAAACTGGAAAGGCTTCCCCAATCTCCCAGCTCCACATGAGAATCAACCACAAACTTCCACTACAAGAACATTTTTTCTTAGATCAAAAGTCAAAAATTCACATTGTATCCACACCTGCAGGGTATATCCTTCACCCTGTGTGGCTCTGAGCCCTCCAAATAATAATTAATAAGCATTAACCTCAAGACATGCAAAACACGCCCATATTCCTGGGTTTTCAAATGCAGCTGACAGAGGCATATGGAATATCAACTCCACGCCAGCCATTTCAGTTACAAAGGTGACACTGTTCAGCTCACAATGTGCTCAGCTGGGAGGAGGGGGCAGGACTGGCACCCTCTCTCTGGCATTAATGGTATCATGCTGTTTCACCCACATTCAAGCTCATTTTGAAAGTAGCTGTGATTTGGCCTCCCACCCTACAAAATATGCAGTTGTATTCACTAGACAGCTCTGGTATGGAAATCAGGGATTACAGAAAGCCGAGAGGTGACAGGGTTGGGGGAAGGGACAGACACAGAGGGGTACAACAATGTAAGGCATCTTCCTCCAGCAAAGGACAGCTTTAGCTGCCATCTTCTCCCTCTTCAGGGACTAAATGTGGACAAGTTCCAAGAAATCCTGGCATCAAATCTCTCATGGCATCCCCTTAGCCCTTGGCTTCCCCCTAACACCTGACAGCTCTACCAAGGGCATTCAGACACTGACAATATCTGTTTCAAACCTCACCTGAGCCTCAATGCCACTTGGGAGCATATCAGCTCTTCTCCCAACGTTCTGTCAATGCTTAAAGGGCAACTTCCACTTCATCCAACACATTTAAATAAAAAAACAAAAACAAAAAACAAAAAAACCACAGCTGGGCAGTGGTGGCACACACCTTTCTTTAATCCCAGCACTTGGTAGGTGGATCTCTATAAATTTGAGGTCAGCCTGGTCTACACAGCTAGTTTCAGGAAGGCCAGGGCAACACAGAGAAATCCTGTCTGTAAAAATAAACTAACAACAACAAAAAAACAAAAACCAAAAAACCCACACTTCTATAAACTGGGGTGGGCAATTTTTCCCTTGATTTTGGGATCACATGAGAATGAGACTTTCCACAACCAAATAAAATACAGCACTCACAAGCAGGTGACAGGCAGGGGACCACTACTGTACTCACCACCGTGAGCTCCTTGCCAGCTGCTTTCCGGAAGGCTTTAGTCCACCTGACCTTGCGTGGGTTCCTCTTCTTCTTAAAGTTTTTATGACACTTGGATTTGCAGAATCGGAACACCTATAAAACACTGGAGTTAAAATACTGGCATCAACAATAAAAATGTTCCCATCACGGGATATACACCTTGGCCAACCAACACTGCTGTGAAATCTGAGAAATGACAACATTGCTCATGTACGACTCCTACTGACAAGAGTGAGAATCATAAGAGACATCATAACAGAAACCAAAAGGGTTCAGTGGGTATCAAACATCTGCCCTGACAACAGGCTAAAAACCCTAAAACCCTAATTGCTTTAGACAATACCTTACCCTGATCTTAAGTGAAGGAACAATTCTAAGAAAAGCTCCTTAAATCCTGTCTCAACTTGTGATCATCATTCTAAAAATCACTTTCCTATATATATCCCTAGTGAGGATGAGTTTTGAACCATGATCAATCCTACTTGCTTCCTTCTTGCTGAAAGCATGAAATATTTTCAAAAATAAAACTGCTAATAGGTCATTTTTCCTTTTCTTCTTCAGTGTCTATTTTATCATTAACTATGCAGTGAATTACTTTTTTTATTACAACAAAGCCTCACTGTGCAGTCCAGGCTGGCCTGCAATATGGAATCCTCCTGCCTAGAACTTCATCAGTAATTTATCTACTTGGATCACAGACACTTGCTCCCAGGCTGTATGCTGGATATGTTCTGAAAGATCACATTCACAGATTTAAGTCATAGTCTTTACAAATTCTATTCTCCATCTTCATCCCAAAGAAGCAGCAACTTTCAGCTTACTAATACTGTCATGTGTTTTTTAAATGGACAGGAAAGCTTTATAAGTCTAAGTTACATTATCTTGGTACCTCTAATGCCTTTAAAGATAATGAAATCTGTATGTCACTGGAAGAAACATGAAAAGCAAGCCATTGAGGTTGGTGGGGTTTCTAGCAAAGAAAACAAAGTATCATAACTAAAATGTGTGACCCAGTCACACCAGTTGAAAAGAAAGCCTGCACAAATCATAATGCTTTCGCTTACATACTTCATTTGATGAGAACCTGCAAGAAGGGTACTGCACAACAGGGCAAGCTTCCCAAACTGTCAACACCACTTTAGTGCCCAAAGCTGTTGGAGAGCTCTGAGAATTAGCTAATTCTCCTTCAGCTAATTCCACCAAAACTATGAGAACCACTATACTGTCCTAGAGTAACCCATTATCAGTAGAGTATCTTCAGCCTCCAAACTATTAACTTTTTCAAGGAAAAAAAAAGGCCTCCAACATTTAACAGCTACTAGGTAACCCTTAGGCAAACCCTCATTTCTAAGATCCTTTGAAAGATGGGTTTAAACTTGTTCTGGGTTTTTCAAACTTGAAGCAGACCCAATGAGGAAGTGTACTTAACTCCATATTTATCAACACTTACTTGTGCTAAGCATGGCCTTCAATCCACCACTTGGGTGGTAGAGGCAGACTGATCTCTATTAGTTGGAGGCCAGCCTAGTCTACACAGGGAGCTCCAGGACTGCCAGGACTACACAGTGAGACTGTCTTTAAGCGGATTAAAAAAAAAAAAAAAAATACACATCACACTGATGTATCTTTGGAGACAGGAGTCACTGAAGATGTGAAGAGGACTCAAACAGCTAACAATGGGGATACAGAATAATCCAAACCTACTACTACTCAGAAGCCTTGTCTCCTGTGATGTCCTACTTTTCGAACAAAACTGAGATCAGACCAGGATGCAAACAACAAGATAAAGCTATCCTCAATAATGCATAAAGTAACAATGAGCAAGAATGGGGGCATGGGTCAGGTGGTGGGAAGCCGCATTCACAGGCTCACTTTTCCCTTTTAATCCAGTCCCCTGTCGGAAGGGATCACAAGGTTCCACCCCTCCACATGGATTTATATGCAGTTAACAGCTGCTGGGGGATGGGGAGGGGGCTCTTCCGCGATATAGGATAATAAGGCGCTATGCTCCTTTAAACAACCCTGATGAAGTGGGACAGTGAAAGTTGAGAGGAAGCCAGTTCCCCCTAAAGACCCTCCATTCTGCGTCTCTCCTAGCTCACCTCCAGCAACAACTCTACCAGGCCGCAGGCACCATGTCCATTAACCTCAACTGACACTCCCACCTCCACCCGGACGACAGCATGAAGCCTGCCTGAGCGTGCGTTCCATCGAGTTCCTGACCCTACTGCAGCCCAGGTGGCCTTGGGATGAGTTGTGCGTCCGACCGCGGCGAGGAGACCTCGCCCGCAGTGAGCCAAGGCCGGGACTCCCAGCCCAGGCCACCCCGCGCAGCTACGAACCCGGCGCCAGCTGCGCAAGCTCCCGTCCCCGGGCCACCGCCGCCTCACCTTGCAATCGTTGCGGACGAACATCATGCCGTGGCCAGGGTAGATCGGACCGGAACAGAAATAACACTTCTCGATCCTCATGTTTGACTCCGCGTGGGACCCACCTCCCAGAAGCCGAGTTAAGAGGAAATGACGCAAAACGTCACTTCCTAGCCGCCGGAAGCAATTCTCTGACCCGACCTGGAAATGGCCCTTGCTATGTTCATTGAACGTGAAGGCACCTCCCCAGGGACGTGCGCGTAGTCTGCATCCGGGTTTATTGACTCTGTGGCCCTGGCCATCTTCGGTACCTGTGCTTCAAGTGCCGCAGAATTTTTCTGTGCATACCCATGTTATTGTGGTTTGTGTTTGCCATGAGAACGCTCCTCATGCCGAATTGTGGCCAAGTCTCCTTTACCCCAGGCTTGCCTTACCCCCAAAAGACTTGGCAGGAGCACGCAGCAAGAACCTCCCTCCCCGTCCTCGGGAGACAAACCTGGTGAAAGTCCACAACTTGAGCAACGTGTGGGTCCCAGGAACTCAGGCCTGGATCTTGTATTTTTGAGAGAGGCTCTCAGTTTGCGTAGACTGGAACTGACTCTGTAAACCAGGCTGGCCTCGAACTAATAGAAATCTGCAATCTGCTTGCCTCTGCGTCCCTAGTAGTGGGGTTAAGAGGGTGCACTACCATGCCTGGCTGGTTTGTTGTTGTTGGCTGTTTTTTTGTTGTTATTTGTATTTTATGTTTTGCTTGCTTAGCATGTTCACAGTGTGTGTGTGTGCGCGCGCGCGCCAAGGCCAGAAGATGGCGTAGGATCCCCTGGAACTGGAGTTAATAAATGGTTGTGAGCCTCCTGGAAGAGCAGCCCGTGTTCTTAACCATTGAGTCATCTCTCCAGCACATCATTCTGTTTTTGAGGCAGACATCTCAATATGTAATTTCAGTTACCTTGAAATCACCATCTTCCTGCCTCCGTGCTGGTATTGTAGAGATGTGTCACCTTACCTGGCTTGATATTTGTTTTGGGGTTTTGGTTTTCGAGACCGGATTTTTCTGTGTAGCTTTGGAGTCATCCTGAAACTTGCTCTGTAGACCAGGCTGGACTGGAACTCACTGACATCCTCCTGCTGTTGCCTCCCGAGTGCTGGTGGCATGTGCCACCACTGCCCAGCTCCTGGCTCGATATGTATATGTTGATCACATTGGAATGTTTAAAGTGTTTAAATAAATTATACTGTTAAATTTTTGCCTAAGTGTGGAGGTGTATGTCCTTCACACCCATCACTGGGGATGCAAAGGTAGGATGTAGGAGAGACCTTTGTGGGTTTTAGACATTACTTAGCAAATATCAGGGCAGCCAGAACAACTTGTATAGCCCGTCAAAGGAAGGGAAAAAAGCCAGAATACTTTTGCCTGTTCTTTCACATTTTGAAGTGTAGCTACAAGAAAATTGACGACTACATGTGTATCTCATACTATACTATACAAAGCTACTCTACAGGCTTGCCTGTCTTGTCTCACTGGCCTTTCCTATCTTCCTGATCAAATGTTAGTAATTTTATCACTTTTCCTGTGTGATAAGATCAAACCCAAGGACTGAGCATGCTAGGCAAGTACTCTTCCGCAAGTACTCTTCCACTGACTATATCCCCTAAACCCAAAGCTATAGTCTTCTGCTCCTGACTTGACCTCACTGGACAAAATATCAAAACTGGTTCCTTGAACCTCAGTTCCCAGACTATGCAAATGAAGAATTCAGTAGGATGTCTTCCTGTGTTTCTGATTAAGAGGTGTGGCCTTGTTGGAATAGTACCACTGGGGTGACTTTGAGGATTCAAGAGCCCACATACCATTCCTAGTTAGTTCCCTCTCTACCTTATGCTTGTGGATCAGGTGTAAGCATCCTACTGACACGCCTGTTTGCTGCTGTGCTCGTTGCCATAACAGTCATGGACTCTTCCCCAAACTGTAATCCCCATTAAATACTTCTGTGAATTGCCTTGGTTATGTTGTTTTCAAATGGCAATAGAAAACTAAGACACTTCCCATCTCTAACTGTTCCCTTTAGTTTCTAAGCTGTTTTCTATACATTATGTAATGGGTATATAGCCATGCTTATAGTTCTACGGTCTTGACCCCTTTTGGAGATGGCATATCCATCTTATTTACATTAAGATTCATAACATTTGAAGAGATGGCTCAGAGGTTAAGAGCACTTACTGCTCTTCCCAAGGTCCCAAGTTCAATTCCCAGCAACTGCATGGTGGCTTACAGCCATCTATAACGAGATATAGTGCCCTCTTCTGGTCTGCAGGCATACATCCAGACAGAACCCTGTATGCAGAATTTTTAAAGTCCTGGGCTGGAGAGAGAGCTTAGAGGTTAAAAAGCACTGGCTGCTCTTCCAGAGGTCCTGAGTTCAAAACCCAGCAACCACGTGGTGGCTCACAACCATCTGTAATAAGATCTGGGCCTTCTTCTGGCCTATAGGCATACATGCAGGCACAGTACTGTATACACAATACATAAATCTTAAAAAAAAAATCCTCACAAAAAAAATAGCAAAATCAGTTTTAATAGAGAAAAAAATTATGGTTGGCGTTCACCACAACATGAGGAACTGCTTTATTTTGGTTTTTCAAGAGACAGGTTTCTCTCTGTAGACCTGGCTGTCCTGAAACTCACTCTGCAAACCAGGCTGCCGTGGAACTCAGAGAGCCACAGGCCTCTGCCTTCCTTGACTGCTGGGATTAAAGGTTTGCACGGTCACTGCCCAGCTTCTCAGCTGAGGTTCCCACTTCCATAATGACTGTTACTTGAGTCAAGTTGACATTAAAAACTAGCCGGCACAGATATCTTTGACAGCACAGCTAGACTGGGGTGGGATGGACATTAGAATGGGGAAAAGAAAGAAGCAGAAAGGCTGAGGGGAAGAGAACAGGATCTTAATTTCAAAATTAATGTACATGAGGCTGGAGATTAACAGCTTAAGTGCACTTGTCCTTCCCAATGGTGGCACATGCCTATATCCCAGCACTTGGAAGGCAGAGGCAGAAGGATCAGAAATTCTTCCTTTGAAAGTTATCTTAGACACATCCATTAAGTGCAGAGATAGAAAGGGACATTGTGTCCCTTCCTTTCAAAACAGTCAAGGAAATCCTTTCCCAAAGTCCAGTATTTAGACCAAAGCCAGTATTTCCTCGGGCACTTAAAGATATTTCCTACTTAGCCAGGCAGTGATGGCACACACCTATAATCCATCCCAGCACTCTGGAAGCAGAGGCAGATAGATCTCTGAGTTCGAGGCCAGAAGCCAGCCTTGTCTACCCAGTGAATTTCAGGACAGGCCCCAAAGCTACAGAAAAACACTGTCTCAAAAAAAAAAAAAGGGGGGGGGGGTATTTCCTACTTGCTAAAAGGAGTAATTCTTATCTCTGGCAAAAGATATGTATGGCTCTCATAGACTGTGGTGTTTTGACATTCACATGTCAAGGTTGACCCCTCCCCCCCAGGTACCATAAAACACACACACACACAACCCAGGTGTCATAATAACACACACACATACACTCACCCTGCTGCTTCTGCTTTCGTGGAAACAGCCTTAACAATTTATAATAACTTTCCTTTTCACCCATGCAGTGGCTATTTGGTTTCTTTACTATATCCAACATACTGTAACTTTGTAGTCTTTCTTGTAAAACAGCAAACTGGAAGCCCCTGTGGTGGTACACTATAATCTCTGCTTTTGGAAGACAGAGGCAAGGTCATCTTCCACTATGTAGCAAACTAGATATTCTGGCTTCATGAGACCATTTGCAGCCCCTACTTCCTACCCCAAGAGCCTGTAGTCCCATCACTTGGGAAGCTGAGGAGGACACATTGCCACAAGTCCCAGACCAGCCCTGGCTATACTGAGAGACCCTGTCACAAGCCCATGGAACCTGCAAAGAGAATGTCATTATACCATTTAAGCCAAGGTGGTGCCTCACTGCTGGGATCCTACTGCTTTGGAGACCAGGGCAGTAAAACCACAAGCCAACAAGAGCTACAGACCAAGACTTTGGAGAGGAGAAACATTTGCAGGAAAACAGATGAAGTGCAACATTAAAAAAAAAAAAAATTAAAGCCATTTCAGAAAGACAATTTTTTTTTAATCATTATAGGGGATCTAAATTCAAATAAGTTAAAAGCAGAAAGGGACTGTATTAGTTGGGTTTGTGTGTCAACTTGACACAAGCTACAGTCATCAGAAGGAGCCTCAATTGAAGAAATGCCTTGATGAGATCCAGCTCATTTAGTGATCCATGGGGGAGGGCCCAGCCCACAGTGGGTGGTGCCATCCCTGGGTTGCTGATCCTGGGCTCTCTAAGGTGGATTGAGCAAGCCATAAGAAGCAAGCCAGTAAGCAGCACCCCTCCATGGCCTCTGCATCAGCTCCTGACTCCAGGACACTGCCCTGGTTTGAGTTCCTGTCCTGACTTCCTTCAGTGAAGAACAGCAAATGCTAATGTGTAAGCCAAATAGACCCTTTCCTACACAACTTGCTTTTTGAGCCAGGCGTTGGTGGCACACATCCTTAATCCCAGCACTGGGGAAGGATGAGGCACGTGGATCTCTGTGAGTTGAGTCCAGCCTGGTCTACAGAGTTAGTTCCAGGACAGGCTCCAAAATAATAAAAACTTGCGTTTTGGTTATGGTGCTTCATTACAACCCTAAGACAGGAACAAAGATAACGACCGGCAAATGTAACCAAAGTCCACGTTAGCCAGGCTATAGTGTCACATGCCTTTAATCTCAGTACTCAGGAGGTAGAGGCAGGGGACCTCTTAAGTTTGAGTTCTGCCAGGTCTATAGAGTTGAATTCCAGGACAGTTTCCAAAACTACAGAGAAACCCTGTCTCAAAAAAAAAAAAAAAAAAAAAAAAAAAAAGTTCATGTTATGCATGCATATGTCACCACGAAACCCATTTATACTGTTCATAAAGTATACTGTTCCTAAAGTAAAAGATATAATTATGGTTTTAAAAATCTTCGGAGTTGGCCAGATGCAGTGGTACGCTCCAATAATCCCGTCATTTAGGAGGTAGAAACAGGTAGATCAAGAGTTCAGAGTCTGCTGAGTGGTGGTGCTAAACTCCTATAATCCCAGTGCTTAGGAGGCAGAGGATATCTGAGTTCGAAGCCAACCTGCTCTACAGGACTGAGTTCCACAAAGACCAGTGCTACAGAGATCCCATCTCAAAACAACCCTAAAAAGAAGTTGAGCTTCTCCCAAAGCTATATGAGTTCAAGTCCTATTTCCACTACTATATATAAAGACCTAATATGGTGGCACATGCTTTTAATTCCAGGAGAGGCAGAGACAGATGAGGCCAGCCTGGTCTATATATTGAGTTTCAGGCTAGCCAGGGCTACATAAGATCAAGAAAACAAAAATAAGCAAATATAATCACCTGCATCTATTTCCTTTGGTGCTGGGGAGCCAATCCAGGGCCCTGTGCATTTAGGGGAAGCACTTGCCACTATGCTACATCATAGCCAAAGTAAAATCAGTCATTCTGAGCAAATTTTTTCTTCAAGACAGTTTCTCTGTATTGCTTTGGAGCCTGTCCTGGAACTAGCTCTATAGACCAGGCTGGCCTCGAACTCACAGAGATCTGCCTGCCTCTGCCTCCCAAGTGCGAATTAAAGGCATGTGCCATTAAAGCTCTGAAATTCTGAGCAATCTTACATCTACCTGGACCTAACTTATTTACAGACAGGAGTAGACAAGATGCTGGTTCCTCATATCTGGAATTAACAATGCCCAGTCTTCTCATGATGTAAGATAAAGAGAAATGGCTCACCAGGAAATCCTAGCACTCAGAAGGCAGAGGCAAGCAGATCTCTTTAGAGTTCTAAGCCAGCCTAGACTACAGTATGACTCATAAGCCAGCCTCAAAAAGAACATGCCACAGAGAGATTCCTTAAACTTGGTATCCCATCCTCAAGTCGACTCTATATTCTGATTTGTCACCCAGAACATGGAAGCTCTACTTCAAATGTGCCAAGCCCAGGCTCTGCTCCCCCATCCTCAGTGATTATCTCCTAGAATTTCTGGTACAGGGTCTCACTGTGCAGCTCTGGCTGGCCTAGAACTTGCTATGTACACCAGGAGGTCCCTGAAATTCCCAGAGGTCTGCCTGCCCCAGATTCCCCAGGGCTGGGCCGAAAGGCATGTAGCCCCACAACTTGCCTCCTGGAATTTAAATGAAAAACGTCAGTCACAATTATTCCTGTCAGCTGTTATCCCTGCCACCTGAATGTTTCCATGCAAATCTAAAGCACTCAACTGTGTCCACCTCAGACTTTTAAGGGTCCTCAACCCACAAGCTCTCCAAGTTCAGAAAACTCAGATGACCCCAGAAAAGTCCTAAAGCTGACAGCACTGTGGTCCCAGGCATCCTGTAATTCCCCCCCTCCCAGAGGAACAACAGCCACAACCAGAAATAGCTAGTGGCAACTAGACACAACCAAATGGACCTTTTGAAGCCAGTTTTATTAAGTAAGCAAGTTTCAAACCCTAGTCTGTTCAAGGCCCCTTGAGCCAAACAGCAGGTGGGAGAGTAATGACCCTGCAGGTCAGCTCCATCCCTGCCAGATGGTAGGGACCAACAATCCTAGAGATTCCACCCTCAAGGAAGGTAACAAAGTGTCCAACAGCACTTGGCTGAGCAGTGTTCCCTTTCTACTATCCAAATAACACACCTTGGGGGATGCAATTCTTTATTGGAATATTTTCAGCTTTATTTATAAACATTTAACAAAGTTTTAGATCTTCCATTCATCCCAGGCTAGCCTGGGAACTTGAGAGCACCCTGCCTCTGCCTCCAGGAGCTGAGGTTACAGATGTGCACCGCATTTATTCTGGCTCAACCCTGGGTCACCTTTATTACTTGGTAAGTGGTTCCCAGCTGGCTCAAAAGGCTGCTGGGCTCTCATCTCATGGCTCTCCATAGAAGAACTCTTGGTGTTGCCGCCCCGCCTCAAGAACAACCTCGAGAAATTCTGGGACTGAGCCTCGGAGACCTCTACAGAATGCTGCTGGATGGCAGCCTCATAGACTTCAATGGGAGACTGAAGTGTGCTCGGTGGCAGCTTCACTAGCCTCCACAAGATCCTGCTGGGTGTCAGCATCACCGACCTCTAGGGGAGTCTGCTGGGCAACAGCATCACTGACCTCCACTGGAGCCAGCTGGGCAGCGGCATCACTAACCTCTAGGGGAGCCTGCTGGGGAGCAGCATCACGGACCTCTAAGGGAGTCTGCTGGAATGCAACATCACCAACTTCCTCAGGAGCCAGCTGAGTAGCAGCATCACTGACCTCTAGGGGAGCCTGCTGGGCTGCAGCATCTCCGATCTCCAGGGGAGCCAGCTGGGTAGGAGCATCACCAACCTCCATGGGAGCCAGCTGGGTAGGAGAATCACTGACCTCCAGGGGAGTCTGCTGGGTAGGAGCGTCACCGACTTCCACGGGAGCCAGCTGGGCAGCAGCATCACCAACCTCTAGGGGAGCCTGCTGTGCTGCACCATCACTGACCCCTAGGGTTGTCTGCTGGGTAGGAGCATCACCGACTTTCACGGGAGCCAGCTGGACAGCAGCATCACAAACCTCCAGGGGAGTCTGCTGGGCAGCAGCATCCCCAACCTCCAGGGGAGCCAGCTGGGTAGGAGCATCACTGACTTCCACTGGAGCCAGCTGGGCAACAACATCACAAACCTCCAGGGGAGTGTGCTGGGCCCCAGCATCCCTGACCTCCAGGGGAGCCTGCTGGACCACAGCATCACCGACCTCTAGAGGTGTCTGCTGGGTAGGAGCATCACCGACTTCCACGGGAGCCAGCTGGGCAGCAGCATCACAGACCTCCAGGGGAGCCAGCTGGGTAGGAGCATCACCGACTTCCACGGGAGCCAGCTGGGCAGCAGCATCACGGACCTCTAGGAGAGTCTGCTGGGCAGCAGCATCCCCGACCTCCAGGGGAGCCAGCTGGGTAGGAGCATCACTGACTTCCACTGGAGCCAGCTGGGCAACAGCATCACAAACCTCCAGGGGAGTGTGCTGGGCCGCAGCATCCCCAACCTCCAGGGGAGCCTGCTGGACCACAGCATCACCGACCTCTAGAGGTGTCTGCTGGGTAGGAGCATCACCGACTTCCACAGGCGCCAGCTGGGCAGCAGCATCACAGACCTCTAGGGGAGCCAGCTGAGTGGCAGCATCACGGACCTTCAGGGGAGTCTGTTGGGTGGCAACATCACGGACCTCCACAGGAGCAGGCTGGGTGGCAACATCACGGACCTCCACAGGAGCAGGCTGGGTGGCAGCTTCCTGAACCTCCACAGGAGCAGGCTGGGTGGCAGCATCACGGACCTCCACAGGAGCAGGCTGGGTGGCAACATCACGGACCTCCACAGGAGCAGGCTGGGTGGCAACATCACGGACCTCCACAGGAGCAGGCTGGGTGGCAGCCTCCTGAACCTCCACAGGAGCAGGCTGGGTGGCAGCCTCCTGAACCTCCACAGGAGCAGGCTGGGTGGCAGCCTCCTGAACCTCCACAGGAAGACACTGGGTCTCAGCCTCTTGCAAAAGGTCCTTCTCTGTGTTACAATGAAAGCAGTGTAAGGAGACTGATACAGACAGTCACCCTTGGGGGTACAGTAGGGGACAAAGTTTCCCAAACACAGGGTTATCTAGCCTCCTACAACATTTCCAAAATCTGTTTTCCCCAGTGGATCCCTCCCAAGGAACCAGGGTTTGCTGGGCAGAATAACACTACCTACTCCCAGCCCATACCTTTCATTGTTTTCTTGCAGAAATAGTCAGCCAAGTTTGAGATCATCTGTGAAACGTCCTTTTGGTGATACCGAGGCCCGAATATCAAAATCTCAGCTTCCCCTTCAGGATCCCACTGGTTCACTTGAAGCAAGGTACCCGTCATACGCTCGGCATGTGGAATGTACTCTCCATCCCTACCTAAGCAGGGAACCGGAGAAACATGAGGCTGAGGTGGCTTTCACTTGAGGCAGCAGGGTGGAGGTGGTACAGGCCTGGGGCCACAGCCACCGGACAGGCTTTCTCTACAGGACATACTCAGACATAGACGTCAGGAGAAAGGTTACACAGCCTTCCCTTCCCAAGTCACTCACCAAACATCGCTTCCACGAGCCAAGCATCCACGTACATTGCTTTTGGATCATCCAGATACTCGGTATGGAACCACTTGGGCAGCTTGCTGGAGTCTCCAACAACTTCAAATAAGGTCCCTTCTTTGTGTTGCAGCTTGACGAGCGACTTAAAGCTCTTAAAAGTAGCCATATTGCACCAGTATTGCTGCAAATACCCTGTACAACTCTGAACCAAGAAAACCAAGGAAAAGGTCTCTCTGGCGAGCTGTATTTTAAGGGCTGTTTGCTAGCTCCTCCCCACACTTGTCCTTCCAATCGGATCTCAGGCCTTGCTTCCCACTCCCAGAAGCCCCGCCTGTCTCCAAGGCCTCACAGATAGACTGGCTGCACCTGTGAGAGGGATGCCTTACACCTAAAGAGAGAGACTGGTTTCTGGTCTTCAGACACTTGTTGGGGCCTGGACGTAGTTGTGCTCACCTTTAATCCCAGCACTTGGGAGGCAGAGGCAAATGGATATCTGTGAGTTCGAGGTCAGCCTAGTCTACAGAGAGTTCCAGGACAGCCAGGGCTACACAGAGAAACCCTGTCTTGAAACACAAAACCAAAACAAACAAGAAAAACAAACCACAACAACAGAAAAAGATACATGTTAGGAAGCAGCAGGCATGCTAAGTGTGATCACAGGGAGTTGAGGACAGTCTGCCCAACGTGAGGAAGACTCATCTTACTTCAAGGCCAGTTAAGTCTTACATATTCCCTGCACCTTAGCTCTGAGTTGCTTGCCCCAGCTAACAAATGCCCACATCCTTTTTCTATTTCTTTTGGTTTTGAGACAGGATCTTGCTAAGTAGCCTGCTCAGGCAGGAATTAAGACATACTCCAGTATAACTGGGCTTCCTGAATTCTTTTACTTTCTAGACACAGCTGGGCAGGGGCAAAAGAAAACACTTTTAGTGAAGGCAACGCTACACATGGCTTCCTAACTGAAGAGAATCTTAAATTCGCAAAGCCTCCTTTATCTAAACAGTGGAATTACATTTCCATTTAGTTTCCTGTTCACTTTGTTTATTCATTGAGATCTAAGAGAATGAAATTATTTGCGGGTGGTGGTGCACACCTTTAATCCTAGCACTTTGGAGGCAGAAGCAGGCAGCTCTCTATGAGAAGAAACGCTGTCTAGGGGTTGAAAGAAAGAGGGAGAGCAAGAGACCAAGGAAAGGAAGGAGGGGAGGGAGGGAGAGAGGATGAAATCACAACCCCCCTGAGGTCAGCAGTTCGGATCTCATCCCAGCCGGAACTCAATCTGCTCTTGTTCGTCTTGTGTAGGAAGGGTCTAGGCGACTGAAGGTATTTAAAAAGAGGCCCCAAAGGGTCTTGAGATGAGAGCAGAATTAAGAGGTAGAAAAAAAAACAACACATTTGGGTGATCAGATTATAAACTTCTGTGGGTCTGCAGAATAGTGCTTAAAACTACATTTTAAGATTTAAGATTTATTTTTAAAGTATTATTATAATTTGGTTTTTCAAGACAGGGTCTCTCTATGTGACAGTCCTGGCTGTCCTGGAACTAGCTTTGCAGACCAGCCTGGCCCCAAACTGGCTAAAATCCACCTGCTTCTGACTCCCAAGTGTGAGAACTAAAGGTGTGGGCTACCACGGCCCTGCTGGGTGTGGGCTGCTCCTCCTCCTCCTACTTCTTCTGCTTCTTCTTCCTCCTCCTCTGCTTTGTGTTGTTGTTTTTCGAGACAGGGTTTCTCTGTGTAGCTCTGTAGACCAGGCTGCCCTCAAACTCACAGAGATCCGCCTGCCTCTGCTTCCTTAAATGCTAGGATTAAAGGAGTGTGCCACCCCCACCTGGCAGGTGTGGGCTTCTTAAATATGGCCACACCTTATTGTACAATATTGTTCACTGTGTAGTGCTTGCTGGCCTGGAATTCACAGAGATTGGCCTGTCTGCCAGCCTCTGCTTCCTATTACTGGGACTAATGGTTGTGCCGCCACCATGTCCCCAAAAATCAAAAATTTATTGTGTTTTACAATAGTCTACAGGATTTGGGTGCAGTTACTATTTTATCACAAGATGTTTCTTGGGGATACCTAATAAGGTAAATCTTGTCCAGGCAGAGCTCTGGAGGTAGGTTATCTTCACTATAAACAAAGTTAAGTTTTGTTTGAGAGTCTCAGGCAACATCTGCAGGAATGAATGCACAAGGTTTTGTGCCTGGATCATTGCTGCTTTAGCAGAAATATCTCTATACAGAAGGAATATTAACTCCATGGCCACAGCCTTCATGGCAAATGCTACTGTGTTTCTTGCTTCTCAGCTGGTAAGATATTTCAATCAAGCTCTTTGTTTCTTCACATCCTAGTGATTTCTGTCTTTCTGTGTAGCTCAGGATAGCTTAGAACTTCCTCTGTAGCCCATGATCCCTCTGCATCAGAGTTCTGAGTGCTAGAATTCCAGGCAAGCACCACCACTGCCCAGATTTAGGGTTTTGTTTGTCTTTCGAGACAGGGTTTCTCTGTAGCTTTGGAGCTCATCCTAGAACTCCCTCTGTAGACCAGGCTGGCCTCAAAGTCACAGAGATCCATCTGCCACTATCTCTCTAAATGCTGGGATTAAAGAAGTATGCCCCCACTACCCAGCTTTTAGGGTTCTTAATTAAACATAATTGCTTCTTCAAAATCCCATGCTTTAGGACTAGAGAGATGGGCCTAGCAGACCCAAAGGATTGATTCAGTGGATCCAAGTTCAATCCCTCACACCCACTTGGTGGTTCACAACCATCTGTGACTCCCATTTTAGGGGCATCCATCCTCTTCCAGCCTCCTTAGACACCAGGCACATGCACACATGCACACACATACATGCAAGCAAACAGCCACAAACATCAAATAAATAATTACATTATTTTTTAATTCCATGCTTTGCCCTATTGTCCCCTAACTTCAAGCAATGCTTTGGAGAACTCTGAACCTTTCTGAGTTTAGCTTTTGGGAAATGCTCAGTTGTTTCCTTAAACTTTTCACATGCTTACCGGCCTTCTAGACTTCCTTGAGGTGGCTTCCTTGACTAATAGTCTTCTTTCTTCACTCAGTGTTGTCTCCTAACACTGAAGGTGTGGGCACTCAAATCCCCAGTGGATGCTCGGAGCACTCGGCTGTTTTCTGTGCTCCCACTGAAGGTGAGAGCTGAGAGAGCCTTTCCCTGGGCAGCATGGGGTAATTCCATCAGGCCCTTTCAGAGACCTACTTGAAGAAAGCACAGGCCCAGTCAGATTCACCATCTCAGAGTCCCTCTCCTCACATGGAGCTCGAGTTCTAAACCATGTCCCATGTGCAAATGAGGAACATTAGCTTGCGGCACCCTCAAAGACAGCTCTGGGTATAACGATAAATAAAAAAGAAGGGCGAAGTGGGTACCTTTTGGCGGGCCCTGCCATGGTATGCCACTAAGCAAACACACCATGCACAACAGAGTTAGTGCAAGAGATTTACTGGGGAGAGTGAAAGAGTGAAAGGCCAGGTGGGAGTGGGGACATGAGGGAGGCAGGAAGTCAGACAGAGAGACAAGAGGAAGGGGAGTGACGAGAGGAGCCAGAGGGGTAAGAGAGGGGTAAGAGAGGAGCCAGAGGGGTAAGAGAGGGGTAAGAGGCATGAGAGCATCAAGCCGTGCCTTTCAAGGGGCGCATGTCACATAGCTGATGGTGGAAAGGCACCTGGTGACAGGTGATGACGTGGCTGCCACCACCCACTTAAGAAGAGAATAAGGAGTTGGGTGGTGGTAGTTAGTGCATACCTCTGATCCCAGCACTGGGGAGGCAGAGGCAGGCTGATCCCTGAGTTCAAAGCTAGCCTGGTCTACAGAGTGAGTTCCAGGACAAGCTCCAAAGCAATACAGAGAAATCTTGTCTGGGAAAAAAAAGGGGGGAGGGGGTAAGGCACAAACAAACTCTATGGCTTCATAGAGTTTGACAAATCCCCATCAATGGGGTTAACAAACCAGGCACCAACCTTTCAGCAAGTGACATTCTGGTGGCCTGTAAAAATGACTGCTCTTTTATAGGACATGGTTGGATAAGGTGGTACTTGAGTAGTCTTTGAGAGAGAGCCAAACAGACTTGTGGAAAGCTAGCATCCAAGACAAGACCAACACGTCTAGATCTCAGTGCCAGGAATACTGCCACTCAGGGTGGTGTGCCTGAGGAGCGGATGTTGAGTGTGAAGATGTAAGATAGGAGGCCCAGTCTCCTCTTTCAGTCAATGCTCTGGCACTGTCCCTCAGCTCTGCTTTGAGTGCAGGCCTTCAACATCTTTGATTTGCCCCTCAGACCACCTAGTTCACCATTCCTTAAAGATGCTCAGCAAATATTGGATAAAACTTTTTTTTTGTTTGTTTGTTTTTCAAGACAGGGTTTCTCTGTGGCTTTGGAGGCTGTCCTGGAATTAGCTCTTGTAGACCAGACTGTCCTTAAACTCACAAAGATTCACCTGCCTCTGCCTCCTGAGTGCTGGGAGTAAAGGCGTGCACCACCACCACCCAACTGGATAAAACATTTTAAATTGGGGTCTGGAAAGATGGCTCAGCTGTTAGGATCACTGTCTGCTCTTCCAGAGGATTCGTGTTCAATTCCCAGCACCCACAATGCAGCCCACAGCTATCTGTGACTCCAGTCCCAAAGGATCTGATGGTGCCCTTTTCTGGCCTCCAAGGACACTGTGCACCCACAGAACACAGACATACATTCATACACATGAAACACATGAAGAAAACTGCCCAAGAAAACATTTTGAACCATGTTCCCAGGGTGTTGTTTTGACCAGGCCCTTCAATGGACATCTCATGGACACTGCATCCTGAATTTGGATTCCTTTGTCATTCCAGTTCATAGTTTGAAATGTTCATACAAACCTGATAGACTGCAGGATTTTTTTTTTATTATGGCTTAATTGGCACAAAGTTTATTGAAGAGAATTTGCTTTTATACAGATTTGCAAATAGAAAAATACATTGACACAAAAAATGGTTATTTTATATCAAATTTAAACTATTATCAAAGAGAATGCAAAGATGGGTTGTTTTTCAACCTATCAAGGCAGTTCTTGTGTGGGTGTCTATCACACACATTTAACCCTGTGCAGTTTTGGAGCCCACAAGACCTGACTCTAGCTGTGGGTCTCCTTCTTGAAAGTGGCAGGCACTATGCAAACATTTCTGTTGTTGTTTCGCGATGACAGAGTTTCTCTGTGTAGCTTTGGAGCCCATCCTGGAACTCACTCTGTAGACCAGGCTGGCCTTGAACTCTCAGAGATCCACCTGCCTCTGCCTCTGCCTCTGCCTCCTGAGTGCTGGGATTAAAGGTGTATGCTACCAGCGCCTGGCTGACATTAACTTATTATTTACAAAAGAGACATTGAAAATGTGCCTTGATAGATGATAAACTCCACTGAAGTCTTAGAACAACTTTGGAAGGCACTACTGTGTATGCCCCATCCTCCCACCCCACCCCGCCTTAAAAAAAAAAAAAAAAAACCACAGACATAGAATGTTCAGGTACAAAAAGCCTTAAAAGACAGCCTTGGTGTGTCAAAGAATCACTCACTTCAATGGCAGAAAAAGCTTAGTAGCCAAGGCTTATTTTCCTGGGGAGGGGATCAAAGGGCAGTGGCAATAAATGATAGATGTTGAATTTTAAAAGGACTTTAAGAGTTGGGTATGATGGCTCTTCCTTTAACCTGAGCACTTGGGAGGCTGATACTGACAGACCTCTGTGAGTTCAAGGTCAGCCTGGTCTAAAAAGGGAATTCCAGGCCAGCTAGGGCTACATAGTGAGACCCTGTCTAAAAACAAACAAAAAAAACTCTTCAGAATTACCATGCCAACTACTTATTTTTCCTTTATATTTGTTTTCCTAATTACAATTTCTGCCAAACATTTACTGTAAAAAAAAAAAAAAAAAAAAAAACCCACAGTTTTTACTTTTTAAAATTATAATTGGTGGTGGTGCACATCTTTAGTCCCAGAACTTGGAAGGCAGGGGCAGGCAGATCTCTGTGAGTTCAAGGCCAGCCTGGTCTACGAGAGCTAGTTCCAGGGCAGGCTCCAAAACTACACAGAAACCCTGTCTCAAAACAAAACAAAAAACTATAAATGGTGATTTTTTTTTCTTGGTGAAGTTCTTTGGAAATTTTGGTTTACTTTCTTTAAGCCATTTTAAAAGAATTTCGTTCTGAATGATACCTTAAGTCTGAAGAACTAGATTCTACAAAGAACATTTTAAACCACCCTTTCTGGGCATGAAGATACTGAGACAATGGGGTGCAACACATGATCTTGGCAAGATACTGTAAATACATAAAATGCCCACATCCCCAGTGAAAGTACAGGCTAGAAAACACTTTTCTTAAGCTAACATACAAATGTGACTGCTTAACTACAGACATTGTTCTCCCTCCAGGTAGCAAATAGGTTGAATTAAAGAGAGAGTCCTTTAGTTACACTAATGGGAGAGAAAACAAAATAAGAAATAGCAATCACACCCAGGCTGATGGTAAAGTCAGATTAGTAGTCTACAAAGGAATTGAAACTGCAGCCTGAAGGTCTCAGGAAAAAAAAAAAAAAACATAAATATGAAGGAAAACAAAAAAGAGAAAATCTTTTTACCGAACACAGCAGAAGCACACACTGTGCTCGCTCAAACGTGGACTGAACCTACAGGCCACTCGTGAACACCCAGGTCCCCATGACCCTGAAGCCAAGGGTCAGTAAAATCTGACTTCTCTTGCTTTCATTACTTCACTCACCCCTGCCCTACAAACCCTTCCCACCACCACTAAAGCCATAGCCAACCCAGTCTGCTCAGGCTATAGATGTGGCTGTATTTTAATGA
Organism: Phodopus roborovskii; assembly: GCF_943737965.1. Classification (NCBI taxonomy): domain Eukaryota; kingdom Metazoa; phylum Chordata; class Mammalia; order Rodentia; family Cricetidae; genus Phodopus; species Phodopus roborovskii. The sequence goes on along the minus strand of NW_026126517.1, from coordinate 48,919,471 downwards.
CACAATCTGTCAAAGGGGAGGATTAAATTAAAGGTAATGCTGAGAGACATTGATCCCATGTGTGCATGATACTAGCATTCAAGTGTTTGTGAGTGATGTTCTAGAAGGTCAACTATGGTATAGATTTTAAAACCTGGATTCTCAAGACATTGGTAGCCTTTCATTGCTCAAAGAAAGTGCCATCAACATTCTACATAACAGATGCAACATTTCCTGGGTGCAAAATCTTGAATCCCCGAATGACCTGCCACCATGGGCTTAGGCTTTACAAGGCACTTTTGGCTCTGTGAGATAGTTCTCCCAATTCCTGGTTATATAAAGCTGCAACAAGTTACAAGTGGATGCTGAGTTAATGTCTATTGGAGATGAGGAGAAGCAATTGGCATTCAATACGTTGTTGTTCATCTCAGTGTGCCGGTTGGATCTCTACTGCACAGCTCACACGCAGGACCCTTGTGCCGCCGCCATGCGACTGGCGTCTCAACAGCCACATATGCCCTTCTCCTTTTCCTCACTGAGCTGATCTGCAGAGGTATGGCCATTGGATCGCACCACACCTTCTGGAATCCAGGACTTGTCCACACACCGTTCCATCCGCTTCATTATCAGGTCCAGGAGCATCTCAATTGCTTGACTTATGTTCGTCCCGTTGGCAGCACTGGTTTCAAAGTAGGGGATTCTGGAAGGACAGAAACAGCTCAGCTGTCAATGTAGAAGGGAGGACAGTGGCCTTTGTCCTTTGTAATCTTTTAGCCATTCACAACTTAGAGAATAATTGTAGGATAAATAAATGATGGCAGTATGACTTCAGTAGGGAACAGAGAGGAGGCGATGCTATTCATATTCAATTCAATGTGCCAAATTACACGGAAAACGAATTCTATTCCAGTAATGGGTCTCTCTCAAAACAGTTCCTTCGTATCTCATTTTTCAAAATATCATTTACCAGAGCCAAAAACAAACTCCAGCTTAAAGGAACGATATCATTGTAACTGGCTTAAGCTGCATAGGCTGAGTTAGCATCTGCCTCTCTCAGACTGGACTTCTACGAGGAGCTGTCTAAGCAGCCACAATTATCTGCCCCAGAAAGTAGACCAGTGTTTTTCTAAGAGAAGGCAGGAACAGGTATAGTGGTGCACACCTGTAACCCTAGCTTGGGAAGTAGAAGCAGCAGGAACAGAAGTTCAAGGGCAGCCTCACAACACAGACAATTTGAGGAAAGCCTGGGCTACAAACAAAACAAAATACCCAGGAGATACAAGAGGAGGAGAGAACCAGGAGGGCTTCAATTATATCCCTCTAACTTCTCTGGTGTTGGGAGCACAAAAGTCCTTGTGTCCACAGATCACCAGGGAACCAGGAATGTTAAGCATGCAGAACTTGCTTGCTTGCTTCCTTTCTCCTTCCCTCCCTCCTTTCTTTCTTCCTTTTTTTTTTTTTTTTTTTTTTTTTTAAACAGGCTTCTCTGTGTAGCCTTGGCTGTCCTGGAACTCTCTCTGTAGACCAGGCTGGCCTTCAACTCAGAGATCAGCCTTACTGAGTGCTGGAACTAAAAGTGTGCACTGCGCCGCCACCACCACCACCACCTGGTGTTTGGTGAGAGGTTTCTTTTTAAAGAAAAAGACATATCAACTGTTTTCCACCCAGAAGGTCAGGAGTAGATGCTGTTAATGACTTGGTGAACCTTGCTATCTGTAGAGCAAGACCTGCCACATCCCCCAGAATGTTTATCCCAGATTCTCCCTCAGAGATCTTTAGCTTTATTTCTCAGTCAATTTAGAACACATCCTTGGGGGAGATGTCACATGTCTTTTATAGGTAAAGTGACCAGTCAGACCTTTCCCAAACCTTTAAAGTAGACAGGTAGCTTATCTCTAGAACCGATCTTGAAAGAAGTAACATGTACTTGGAGTTGGGTTTGATGTAACGACACCTCCTTGTGCACCAGGGATTGTATTACATCGGGAAATTTTTTTCCAAATTGTACTGCATTTAAATACGCTTGCAGTCAACCATCTGGTGTCAGACTCCAGAAGTTTTACCCAGCCCAGCTTACTAAGTCCAGCTGAACTGAGTGTTCCTTCTCACCTCACCCATTTACACACACTCTCTGGTACTTCCTTGCCACTTCCCAGAGAAGTCAATAACCCTTAGAGGGTCGTTCAGCTAATAAATGACACAAGTATAAGTGTGTCCTTGCCATATTCCCACATATGTGCTCATATATCCTATAGCCCCTGTTAAACTAGAAAGTGTCCTGTTGGATCCACCACTGAGTAAAGCCTTATAACCCTCTGGTTTTTTTGTTTTGTTATTTTGTCTTTTGTTTGGGTTTTTTGAGACAGAGTTTCTCTGTGGCTTTGGAGGCTGTCCTGGAACTCACTCTGTAGACCAGGCTGGCTCGAATTTACAGAGATCCACCTGCCTCTGCCGAGAGTGCTGGGATTAAAGCTACCACCTGGCTGACCATCTGCTGTTTGAGACGGAATTTAACTAGGGAACTGGAAAGGATCCTGAGTTTTCTATGTAGCCTAGGCTTACTTCAGATTCACAATCCTCCTGTGTGCCACAGTTCCTGGCTTAATATCTTATATATTTTTAAAGATTTGTTTTTATTTTTTTTTTCTTTCTTGAGTCAGGGTTTCTTTGTGTAGCCCTGACTGTCCTGGAACTTGTTCTGTAGACCAGGCTGGCCTCAAGCTCACAGAGATCCACCTGCCTTTGCCTCCCGAGTGCTGGGACTAAAGGCGTGTGCCACCAATACCCGGCTATTTTTATTATTTTTAATTACACCTGTGTGTGTGCATATGTGTGTATGCATGTGTAGGTTTTTGCCTGTGAGTGCAGGTGCCCACAAGGGCAAAAGGTATTGGATCCCCAGGAACTGGTATTACAGACAGTTGTGAGTCACCAGACATGAATACTAGAAACCAAATTCTGGTCCTCTAAGGGCAGCAGATGCTGTTAAGCACTGAGCCATCTCTCCAGCCCTGGATATTTTATACAGTTGGAAAGATAATATAAAAAGAAACACAAGGGTGTTGGTGGTGTACACCTTTAATCCCAGCACTCAGGAGGGGAGACAGAGGCAGGTGGATCTCTGTGAGTTCCAGGCCAGTCTGGTCTATGGAGCTAGTTCTAGGACAGGCTCCAAAACAATATGGAGAACCCTGTCCTGAAAAACCAAAACAAGAAAAAGAAAAGAAAAGAAACACAAAGTATGCATGTGGGGAAGAAAGCAAATACAAAGAAACGACTTGGGGCTTGAGAGATGCTCAGCATTAGGAGCATGGGCTGCTCTTGTAGAGGACCTGGGTTCAGGTCCCAGCACCCACATGGCAGCTCTCAACCATATGTAACCCTTGTTCCAGGGGATCAGACACGGTATGCATATGGTGCACAGGTATATATGCAGGAAAACACCCACAGGCATACAAAATATAGATAAGTAGCATTTTGTTTGGTTGAGATAGAAGAATCTTTCTACATAGCCCTAGCTATCCTGGAATTTGCCACTTTGTCCAGCCAGACTGACCTTAAACTTACAGAGACCCACCTGCCTCTGCCTCCCAAGTACTGATATTAAAAGTGGTGTGTAACCTGGGCTGTGGTAGGGTGTAGCAAGCTTTCTTGAACCACCAGCCCCCAAATATGACAGACTTATTAATTATGAATGTTCTTCCTTGGCTTAGGCTTGTTTCTAGGTAGCCTTTAAAAAAAAAAAAAAGCTTAAATTAACCCATTTCCACTAATCTATATGCTGCCCCAAAGTTCATTTTCCTCATCTATATACTGTCCATCCTGCTTTCCTGTGTGTGTGTGTGTGTGTGTGTGTGTGTGTGTGTGTGTTTGGCTGGCTGGCTGGCTAGTTCCCCCTTTTCTCCCTGCCCACCAGCCCCATTACTCCCCCCCCCCCAGCTATTGGCCACTCAGCTTTTTATTAGACCAATCAGGTGCCTTAGGCAGGCAAGGTGAAACACCAACACATTTGCACATAGTTAAACAAATGCAGCATAAACAAAAGTAACACATCTTTCCTTAGTTAAAGAAACTTAATGTAAACAAACGCAACACACCTTTACACAGTTAAGCCTATAATTCCACAACTTAAACAAAAGCAACACATTTTACACAGTTAAACTCATATTCCACAAAGTGGTGCACTCCTTTGATCCCAGCAGGGAGGTAGGCAGGTGGATCTCCAAGGTCCCGGAAGCCTGCCTGGTCTACAGGGTGAGTCCCAGGGCTACACTGTACTCCCAGAACTGCTCTAGAAGCCTCGCCTTATCTGGGGAGGGGAAGAGCGGTGGTTCACGAGGTCTTGGTGCTGAGGCAATAGGACAGCACACTTAGCACACACATTTGGACATGCAAGCCTTCTCTCAGAAACAGTATGCCTACTGCATGGAGTAGTGCGTGCCCACAATGCCAGCATGCCAGAGGCACCACCTGGTCTACAGAGTGAGTTCCGGGTGCCAGCCAGGGATGTGTATCCAGAAGACCCCATCTCAAAAGCCCAGTGTATGAGTGTGTACATGCATGTGTATTCTTTTTTTCAAACATAATTTTTTCTTTTTATTATTATTTCTATGTTACATATGGGTCCCAGCTCCCTCTCCCTCACTCCCTCCCACCCTCTCATGCTCCCCAATCACCCTCCCCTCCCATCCCTTCCCATCCCCTCCCACTCCACATATAGGGTGATGCCCTCCAGGAAGGGTCATCCAAATCTCTCAAGTCATTTGGAGTAGGGACCAAGCCCTCTCTCCTGTCTCCAGGTCAAGGAAGTATCATCCCTCCATGGGGAATGTGCCCCCAAAGTCCTCTTGTGGACACATCCTGGCTCTACCGTCCAAGGTCCCCCAGACCTCCCTGGCCCTCCAGCCGAGAGACCCATGTTCAGGGTGTCTGAGTCAGTCCCATGCTGGATTCCCAGCTATCAGTCTGGAGGCCCACCAGCTTTAAAAAGTTTAGGTATCTAAGCATCAATCCAAAACACCATTACTTTAGCCATAGAAAACTGGTACTACTCTGTATGTCCACAAGATGGTGCTAGAACAGCACTGCCCCAGAGCGCTACTGCTAGGAGGAGGAAAAAAACGGTTGGTTGAGATTCACATCCATCTACACATGGCTACTTGATAGCTATGTGGCATTCATGGAGTCAGACTAATTTTGATGTGTTTTTTAAAAATACACTCGTCACAGCTAGGCATTGGGGAGCACACTTTTAATGCCAGATCTGGGGAGGTACAGGCAGGCAGATTCTATAGAATCTAGCCTGGCTAGCCTGGTTCTATAGAACGAGTTCCAGGACAGGTTCCAAAGCTACAGAGAAACCCTATCTGGAAAAACAAACAAACAAACAAACAAAAAAACCAAGTTGCTAGGGATAAAGAGATGCCTCGGTGGTTAAGAGTGCCCACTGTCCTTGCAGAAGATCCATGTTCGGTTCCCAGCACCCATGTCAGGTACTCACAACTGCCTGTAACTCCAGCTTCAGAAGGATGAAATGCCTCTGGCATCTGTGGCATACCTGGTGAATATACATACATACATACATACATACATACATACATACATACATGTGAAAGAAAACACTTCCTGGCATATGCAAACCCAAGTTCAATCCCTACCTCAGACGTTGTTATAATGACAGCAGCAAGGGTCTGTCTGGAGTGTCTGTCGAATGTGTCTAGGTGTTTGACTTACTTGTGGATCCAGACTTCACAGCTAGTCTTGCTGAAGGCTAAGTGCTCACAGGAATGGGCTGAACCTGCAGGACTGTGGAAAACGAAATCTGGATCCTCTGTAGCTAACTACTGAGTTACAGTGGGTTCTAGAGAATTCGTTTTGTGTGTTTGGTTATAGCTTCCTTAAATGGTTTCAAAATATGCCTAATAATATACCATTAATTTCTTTCTTTTTAAATTTTTAAGATTTATTTATTTTTATTTTATGTGCATGTATTTCTGTGTGAGGATGCCTTCACAGTTGTGAGCTGTCGTATGGGTACTGGGAATTGAACCTAGGTCCTCTGAAAAGAACAGCCAGTGTTCTTAACTGCTGAGCTATCTCTCCAGCCCCCTAAATTTTTAAATTTTTTACACGCACAGCACATGAGTGTATACATTCAGTTGTTCTTTAGTCTCATTCACAATCTTCTTGGTTTCCTCCATTCTCAATAAAACCGGTGAAGTATCTTGTTAGCACCACCAACTATTGTCTATGACTAAAGGAGCATGGACTATCTCCATCCCTTTCCACTCTTCTCCTGGCATGTCCTTTGTCCTCATCAATTAAAAGCCTTTATCATGGGTGGGGGTGGGCACAGCTTAGTGGTAGAGCACTCTGCCTAGCTTGGGTTCCATTCCTAGTAGTGAAAAACAATAAAATTCCTTCAACAAGCAAACAAAAATTCCCATTTTAACTCAACTCGGCCCATCTTTGTGGTGTCTTCCAGGGCCAATGCATACAGGACACAGGGAAAGACAGTCCCCACATGGCTCAGATCCCTGGTACAACAGAAACAACACGAGCTCTGATGCCAGGAAGACTGCAGAATCCTGAGACCCAGAAAGGGCATAACAGGAAAGGGCTGGGGGCATAACAGGAAAGGGCTGGCGAAGCCCCGGAATGGGGACAAGTTGATCTCCTCCCCAGGTGCTTGAGAAACACTTGCTGAAAGCCTGCTCTCGACAGCCCCATTTTTCATTCACGCCTCAAAAGCATGGGTGACAAACCACAGTCTCTATTGCTTCATGGCTGACTTCCTCCTTATCTCCTTGCAAAACAGCCTCCCCCTCAGCACTTCAGTCTGACCTGTGGTGTTTGCCCCCCTGCCCCCCCATTTCCTTTCCACACTGTTTGAGTGCCTCTCAAGAGGGCACCAGAACTGCCTGTGAGCTCTGCCCGCCTCCAGCTCATTCTCCCAAGTAGGTTGGTCATGACCACTGCATAGGAAATTCATGTGGCAAGCTGTTAGAGGCACCAGATGCAGCTTTCCTTCCTGTGGATGACTCCAAGAGTCAGCATCCAACACAAAGAGAAATTTGCAGAGACTATGTAACTACAATGGAACAAGGTCAGATCCCCACAGCAGACATGTGCACTCAGGCTTACGTGTTCATGTGCAGGTGCACATACATGCACCTGCTAGCGGAGGTTAACCCTGAATGACAATCCTCAGGCATCATCTGCCTTCTCTTTATTCTGATGCAAGGTTTCTCACTGGCCTGGAATTTGCCGATTGTGCCAGCATTGTGGGCAGCAGGCCCCAGGAACTCACCTGTTTCTGCCTCCTAGCTCTGGGATTAAATGAGAAAGCTAACATGCCCACCTTGTTTTGTAAGGTTGAGTCTTACTATGTAGCTCTGGCTTGGCTCAAACTCAAAGAGATCTGTCTGCCTCCTGAGTACAGGGATTAAAGCCATGTGTCACCATACCAGGTTTTGGGTTTTCTGTTTTTTTTTTTTTTTTTTTAATTTTAATTATGTATTATGTATACAGTGTCCTATATGCTTACATGCCAGAAGAGGGTACTAAATGTCATTACAGATGACTGTGCTGGAAATTGAACTCAGGACCTCTGGAAGAGTAGTCAGTGCTCTTAACCTCTGAGCCATCTCTCCAGCCCCTCACCACACCAGGTTTTAAACAGGGGTTCTGGAGGCAGGGTGGAGGGTATCAAACTCAGGTCCTCAGGCTTGCATGGTAAGCACTTTGTCAGCTGTGCAATCATCTTCCCAGCCCAGGATCTCGTCATAGACAAGCACCCAACTGAAACCCAACTGCTCAAACTCCATGTGACCTGGTCAGCAGAGGTGAGGCCCACACTCACACAACTGCAAAAGCTCCCAGGTATTTCTAAGGGTCCAGCATGATCTGCCCGGGCATGAGATGCCCTGCATCTCACTGTATCTCCTTGCTAGAGTAAGCCAGCAGGGCTGGTGGGAATCCCTCAGGTGCTAGAGGCTTAAAGGCGTGCCCTCCCCCACCCTGTGCGTCTTCTCTCCTGTATCCCTCCTTTTCCTTTCCCAGAGATCCAATCCCTGGCCACTGCACAAATCACTGCCCTCCATTTTGCCCCACCTGCAGCTCCCAAAGCATAACACTTTCCAGCATTCGGAAGCTTCCAACCCTCTGTCTCCTTGGCTGACAGTCAAAGTCCACCCCCACCCCCAGAGTCTGACTTCTTCCCACCTGGCCAACCTAACCAAAAAAAAAAAAAAAAAAAAAAAAAAAAGGCACATAAATAAATAAATAAATCTGTTTATTGCCTTTCTTTCTTTCTTATGTATTTATTGTTTTTTGTTTGTTTGTTTTGTTTTGAAGACAGGGTTTGTTTGTGTACCAGCCCTGGCTATCCTAGAACTCACTCTTGTAGACCAGGTGGGCCTCAAATTCACAGAGATCATCCTGTCTCTGCTTCCTGAGTGCTGGGATTAAGTGCTGGGAGTGTGTGCCACCACCACTGCCCAGCATGCTTCCTGCCTCTTATAAGGATCTATTGTGTGTGACTGTATGTGCATGTGTGTGCATGAAGGTCTGAAAGCCAGAAAAGAGTGTCAGGTGTCCCTCTCTAGCACACTCCGTCTTCTAAGGCAGGGTCTCTCCCTGAACCTGGGACTCACATCTTCTCAGTTAGGACGGAAGCCGGCAAGCCCCAGCGATCCTGTGTCTGCCTCCCTTGGGTCTGGGGTCACAGGCATGCACCAGATACCCAGATTGTTACTCGGGTGACAAGGTCCAAACTTTGGTCCTTGTAATTGTGGTGCAGGCGCCCACACCTGCTAAGCATCCTCTCCATCCCTGCCTCCTACTTTTAATAGTGATCGTCAAATCTAATTTGCATTCTCTTAATTCAGGAGAGGGAAGCAGTAACTCCCCTGGAGTTCACCCTCCCCTTCATGTGCAAGCCCCATGATGCCTCCAGGAGCTGAGGGAGGCAGCCTTAAACCAAAGGGCATCTCCACCTCCTCGCCTCCCCAGTCAGCGCCTGCTCTGCGATACCTCATAAGGCCTACTCAGTTGCCAGGACTCTACAATGCTATGTAAAGTGGTTTTGAAATTTCCTTGCTGAACGCAGAGGATTTCCTTCTGTTAGCCAGGTGGTGGAGGTGGCACCGGCGGCTGTTCACGCCTTTAATCCCAGCACTCAGGAGGCAGAAGCAGGCAGATCTCCGAGTTCAAGGCAAGCCTGGTCTACAGAGTGAGTAGACCAGGACAGCCAGGGCTACACAGAGAAACCCTGCCAATATAAATAAATAAATAAGCTCCTTCTCTTCAGATGTTGGACAGAAGGCCCTGTGGTCAGTATGTCTGCCCTCAAGGCTCTCTTCCTGTAAGTTCCAAGACTGACAAAAGGGGACAAAGACACCAGAGGACAGCCCTATCCCACGTTTCTTCTGTAAGTGCCACTGTGATAGTCATGTGAAACATGAGGCGTTCGACACCTCTCAAGGCCAAAAGCTAAGCTTTTTACTTGACTTCCTCACTTTGTCATTTCAGTTTCTCACTCACGTGCTAATGTTTCTGTTAAAACGCTTCCTCCAGAGGCTGCAGGAATACTCACCCATATTTCTCTGCGAGTTCCCTGGCTTCCTCCTCTTTCACTGCCCTCTGGTCTTCCAGGTCACTCTTATTTCCACACAGCACTATATCTGGGTTTTCACAGTACGCATGCATTTGCAGCTGGCCTGTGATACAGGAAAGTTGGTTATACACAGTCATGATATAAACACGTGGTCAACAGAAAATATTTGCAAAAGAGCATCTGAAAACCAAAAATGCACATACAGAGATAAAGAGCTGATACAATATTTCAGAGCATCAATAATCTTTAAGACAGACTGGATTATTAGTCCTGTCCTTAACACATACTCCAATATGTTTACATCAGAGAGATACAGAAGAATATGATAACCCTTAAAAGTGTGTGTGTGTGTACGTACACTCTCACTTGCACAGAGCACTCACACAGGTCATAAAAGACCTGTCTTTTGAATAAGAGACATCAGAATGCTCAGCCCTAAGTGGGATTTCTATACCACATCACTTTCCTCAAGGCTTAGGGGTGTATGTGGAAGGGAAGTGGGAAAGATAATAAGGGCCTGAGGCATTAGATGACTTCAAGAAAACAGTATTTCCCAGACTCAGCGGGGTAGATGTACATATGAATTCAGACTGTGATGGTATGCACAAGACCTACACAGGCTCACGCCAGTTAAAATTCTACCATGAGGGAGTGCAGGTGGGCTCAAGTCCCACTCCTAGCTTGAGAATTGTTGGCATTTGTTTGTTGGTAGGAGACGGAGAGTTGGTTTTATTCAACGGAGTGACACCTGCCATATTGATCACACTCCAGGGCAGGCCCACACCCAGAATCAGTCGGCCAAAAAACTTTATTTTTTGAGGGGAGGGTCTTGTAGGGGGAAGGAATGGAGGGGGAGAAAAGATGAAGTCAGATGAGTAGGGAGGAGGTGGAGAGGGGGATGAATATGATCCAAAGACACTGTATGAAATTGTCAAAGACCAAATTAAAAGCACTTTATAAGCAGAAGGGACTTCAAAAGATTTTAAAGACTTACTTTTACTTTATGTGAAAGTGTTTACATATGTGTGTGTGTGTGTGCGCGCGTGTACGCGCGCGCGTGGGCACTATAGGTGCACAGATGCCTGTAGAGGCCAGAAGAGGGCACCAGATCCCCTGGAACTGGTGTTGTAAATGGTTGTGAGCTGACACCTGGGTACTGGGAAATCAGTCTGGGTCCTCTGCAACAGTAGTCAGGAATCTTAACCACTGAGACATTTCCCCTGCCCTGTGCATTGCAAACCTTTTGTTTTATTTTGGATTCATAAATATTTATAATTGTTATATTTTCTTTTTGGTTTTGTGGGGGTGGGGCTAATCTATTTTGTTTGTTTGTTTGGGTTTTTGTTGTTGATTTTGATCTTTTAAGACAGGGTTTCTCCAAGTAGCCTTGGCTGTCCTAGAACTCTCTTTGTAGACCAGGCTGGCCTTGAACTCCTCCTGTCTCTGCCTCCCCAGGATTAAAGGTGCCAGGATTAAAGGTGTGCACTACCATTGTGTCTGTATGTTACTACTAATCTTAAACCCTGTTTATCATTTATTTTATTTTCTCTCAACAGTAGTATAATTTATAAAGAATTGTCTTTTTGTTTTTTAAGACATCCTGTATCCCCCAAGACTGGCCCTCAGCTCACTATATAGCCAGGGATGCACTTGAGTGCTCTTAATGTTCCGACATCCCAAGTGCTAAACTTACAGGTATATAGTGCATCCCAGTTTATGGGGTACTGGAATTGGTAACCAAGGCTTCATGTGTTCTAAGCAAATACCTACCAACTGAGCTAAGAAACCTCTTTCTATAATCAAACCTACTTACATCTGAAATGCTCTTCAGACTTCTGTGTCATCCTAAGACGGGACCAATCTATTGCAAACAATTAAGAAGCTGAATGTGATGATATGTGCCTGTAATCCCAGTGCTCAGGAAGCTGAGGCTAGAGGCTCTGTGAGCTCAGAGATAGCCTGGGCTACATAGTGAGACCTTGTCTTACACAAACAAAAACTATGGTTTGATGACAAAAGAAGACACAGGGTAAATAGTAAAATGACTGTCGCCAAGACCAAGGGAAAGAAGGGTGCTACAGTAATGTTCTGTAACTTTTATATCCTTTCATCTAAAGTCCTTTAGCTAAGCTTGATTCTGAAAGGAAGAGAGGGGCTGGAGAGATGGCTCAGTGGTAAAGAGCACACATTTCTCTCCCAGAGGACCTGAGTTCTGTTCCCACCACTCACTCCAGGAGGCTCATCATCACCAGCTACACGGCCTCCTAGGCCATCTGCACTCATGTGTACCACAGAGACAACAGACTTAAAAAGTCGTAAAAATGAAACCTTAAAAAAAAAAAAGAAGAAGAAGAAGGAACAAGAGCTCCAGGGTGCAAGGTAGCTCCATCTCCCAAAGAAGAAAAATAAAACCCAACCTCTCTCTCCTCGCACTCCAGACCAAGCCCGGAGCCGCTGAGCTTTCACAATCAGGGGTCTTGGGAGTGCATGACCTAGTGTGTGTTTTGTCACTATCAGCTAGGAGTGTTGACACTTCAGTTCCTCCTTGCAAAGTCAGGTCATGCATATCTTATCAAGAGAAGGTGAAGTACAAGGAAGTCTCCCCAAGCGTTAACACAGGCCTGCACTTCAGGATATGTCTTTTTGCCTTCAGGGGACAACTTAGATCACAAGACCGGCCCAGGCAAGATCAAACTGCAAAAGCCAGGCTTCTTCTACTCTTGGGTTGTTAATGTACAGTTCCCACACTCTTTAATGCCCAGACACAACTTCCTTCAAGATTTGCTCCATTGTCTCCTCTACTGGTCTGTCCTGTGCTCTCTGTGTAGGGGGAAAGAGACAGCCAAAGAAACACACCCTGAGCAGAGCCAAAAGAAACACACTTTGGCCCTGCAACCAGAACCAAAGAAACTCACCCTGACCCTGAAACGTGTGCCAAAGAAACACACTTTGTCCCTGGAATCAGAGCCAAATCTGAACCTGAACCTGTGCAGAAAAACCAATCGATCCCTGAGCACAAGATCTAGCCAATCTGAGCTCAGGGATTGAAACCTGACCAATCCCCACACTGGTATAACTCCGCCCTTAAGGAGCCCTATATAAGTCCTGTCTGTGCCTGTTCAGCTTGTAGCTGTCAGGCAGTCTGGCTGTCCTCTGCTACCCGGGCAGAAGCTACCTGGAATGGAGCTGAGCAGAGGAGAGAAGTAACAACTTTTTGTCTGAGCCAGAGCAGAGAGGAGCAGAGCAGGGCTATTAACACTTGGTGGGGGGCACAGGGGATGGGGACTGGAGTCAAACTGTAAGAACTTCACTGGGGAAGCCCTCCCCTGCTGGAGCAGAGTTGTTACACTGGGGAAGCCTTTCCCTGAAGCAGGGCTGGGAGCTGCTATGTTTAAGGTGACCTGTGGTATTCCTTGGCTCCTGAGTGCCAGAATACCTTTCCATCTGATCTTTAACACTCAGTATTCTGTGGCTCCTGAGTGCCAGAGTCCCTGTCCATCTGATCCAATCCATCCCAGTGGTTACACTCTTAGCACCTTCAATGACTGTTACCATGGTTACGAGCATCTCCTAGAGTTGAAGCATGGCCCTGTTGCTCTGTTGGTGGCTGTGCGCCCATCCCACCCCCTACCTCCCCACCTCCTTGGAAGTTACCTGACCACCTTAGCTTCCTCACCTATAAATGATCACAACACTATTTACTTCCCAGAGTCAAAGGGAAGGTTAATTGATTCACTCACTCTCTGGGTAAGGTGTATGGGCTAGCAGCCTCAGCATGCCCCGAGAACTTATCAGGAATGCAAACTCTAGGTCCTATTGACCAGGAACATGGATTTGGAGGGAACCAACTTCCAAAAGGCTCAGCTGCATATGCACACTCAGTTAATAAATCAAAGCACTTTTAATACTCTGTAACAGTTCACAGAGTCGATATCTATGCTGATGAGTCTCAAACATGTTATTGTTCTCTCTTCTCTGGGAGTGGGAGTAGGTTTCCATACAGGGTTTCTTTATGTAGCCCTGGCTGTCCTGGAACTAGCTCTGTAGACCAGGCTGGCTTTGAATTCACAGAGATCCTCCTGCCTCTGCCTCCCAAGTGCTGGAATTAAAGGCATGTGCCACCACACCCAGCTGATGTTATTGCTCTCATCTCTAAATTTTTGTATGAACACTACAAAGGAAAGGGTAGTTAAGTAAATTAATCAGTTATCTGAATTTTTTCCCTAAAGAAGGACATACCTAAACATCTTCAACCTGAGGTGAGGTATGGTAAAGATCACTATGTGTTAAAACAATAAAATAAAATAGCAGTCAGTAATAAGAGAGGAAGTATTTCAGCTGAGATGACCATGGAACATTCATAGGAGTTCTTTCTTTCTGGGTTTTTAAAAAATAAACATAACTTGGAGCTGAAACCATGGCTCAGTGGTTAAAAAGCACTGGTTGCTTTTCTAGAGGACACAGGTTCTCACGCACGCACATGTGGCTCACAGCTGTCTGTAACTCCATCCCAGAGGATCAGATGCCCTCCTCTGGCCTCCCCAGACACTGCACACACAGAGTGCACAGGCAGGCAAGTAAAGCACTCACACACATAAGCCTAAAGTGTAAATAAACAGCTCTAACTGGTCAGAAAGAAGGGAAAACAGAGGACTTCACAATAGAATGAAAAGATAAAGGGAAAAGTGAAGAGGGAAATGCATGAGTTTGGAGGGTTAGACGTCCTGCAAGTTTTGTCAGGAATCATCCTGGCCCAGGGTGAGGAACGGCTCTAGACGTGACCTGCTCAGTCCTTAACTCAAGGAAGACAGATGGTGACCCAATTCCAATCATGTGGGCCCAGAGCACTCAGCTCTGTTCATGCTCCTACACAGGGCTGGCTCTTCTCACTCCTCCTGAGAGGAAGAGAAGGATCCCCAGCAGAGAGAAGGTAAGCACCAGGGGAGCAAAGGAGAGAGGCTGGGAATGGCAGTCATCTGAGGCCCTGAGCTAAAGAGCTTACTCATCATTGCAGCCTTGGCTCTGACTGTTTTCAGCAAAAGAAAGAACATGGCATCCACTTGGAGCAGGGCCCGGGCGTGGAGCAGGCCCTGGGAAACCGCAGCACTTACTTATCCAGTTTCGGACATTGAGGAAACTTTGCTCATTCGTCAGGTCAAATAGTAGCAGGAAACCCATAGCATCCCTGAAGAACGCAGTGGTCAAGCTGCGAAACCTAGGGCACAGAAACAGACGGTCACTATGTCAGGGCCCTGCTCCTGAAATGTAAAGCTGCCAGCGACACTCACCGCCTTCTACAAAGATTCAGCAATAATTCCCATGATGCTCCCCAAAACAGGTTAATGTGAACAGAATGTGTTATCGAAAACTGAGCCCCCGAATGGAGAGCTGCCTTGTAACCTTGTCTCAGCCAGGAAATGACTGGACAACCTTGCGGTAAGTGGGCCAAAAGCAACAGTCTAGCCATGTGTGTTTTCCTCCTGGGAAGTTTCGTGACACCACAAGGCAATCCTTGGTCTCTCTTCAGGCTCTGTGGAAGTCCCTTCTCTCTGACAACCACTTCATTACCTCTAAGGTGGGAATGGCGGCGTTGAGGCAGACTCAACCCTTTCTTGCGTTCTACCTCTAGAGGCTCTAACCCTTCTCCTCCTCTTACAATTTCCTTTCACTTTGCCTAACCTCACAGTCTGCGACTGGCAGGCAGGCTCCACACAAGGGCAGGGTATACGTCAACCAACTGTTCAGACATAGTAGGTCTTTCTCAATCATTATTCACTCTCCTCACAAAAAGTCTTTATTGCTTACCGATAGACACCTACAGCAAATCTGGCCTGATAGGACATCTGAAACTGGCCCTCCAGGTAATATGGGAGGGAGAGAAGTGTCGAGAGGGTGTATGAAATAAGATTGGCCACAACACGGCAATTATTGAAATTGAGTGAAGTGACACAGATTCATTTCAATCTCCTCTTCACGTTTGTGTACACTTGGAGATTTAGAGAGGGCTGGGGGGATGGCTCAGTGGCTCAAGTGCTTCCTGTACAAGCTTAAGAACCAGAAGCCACATAATGTCAGGTGGCCACAGAAAACCACCTGTAACGCCAGCCGGATCCCCAAAATAAGCTGCAGCCCAGCTGTGCCTGTGAGCAGTGGGTTCAGGCAAGAGATCCCGCCTCAATGATTAAGGGAGAGAGCAATCAGTCTTGATGTCAACCTTTGGACCTGGCATCACACATGTTCCCGCATACTAGTGCACGTGCACACACACACACACACACACACACACACACACACACACACACACACACACGGAGAAAAACAATCCTCTAAGGAGACTGAGAGAAATCGCAGGCTGTAGCTGAATGAAAGCAGCCTTGTACTGAGATATCACATGATTTATTTTAGTTAAGTGACCTGTGACCGGATTAATTCATTCCAACCAGATGTTCCATCGGGCTTCAGCATCAGATAAGAACAAAGCAAGCAGCCTTAGGACTTCCTTACTGGTGAGCAAACAGCAAAGGGCAATGGGGGGGGGGGCGCTAAACTGAGAGAAAAAGGAAGAGTCTCAGGTAAGAGGGTCCAGTTTTAAAGAGATTCACATCCCCTTCGATCGAGGAGGAAAATATGCCCATCACTATCACCTCAGGCTGGTCGAGCAGCTCATCTCACCAGGTGCAGATGAGCCAAGTGGCTGCCTTTGCCCACCCAGGTCAGTGTGGAGACAGCCCCAGGGAGGACATACCTCTCCTGCCCCGCCGTGTCCCATAGCTGCAGGTGGATTCTCTGGCCTCGGCCCACAGCTCCATCTGGTCCATTAGCTCTGTACACCTAAAACATCAGAGCACAGAGAAGTCAAGGGAGACAGACTGGCGGGTTCTTCTTGACCTTCTGTTTAGCACAAAGCCCCACAGCACCTACACTTCTCAAGAGAACTGAGTCCCTAATGCAACCGGGTTTGGACTTTGTTGCAATAACTGCACTTGGGCAGTGATGCTTCCTGCTAAGACATCTACACCTAGCGGGGGATGTAGCTCAGCTGCTAGAGTCTTGCCCAGCATCTAGCGCTAGGTTCCATCCCCAGTATCACAAAACCAGGCGTGCTGGTACATGGCTGCAGTCCCAGCACTCGGGAGGTAAAAGACAGAGGGATAAAAAGGCCATCCTCAGCTATTTATCAAACTGAATTTGAGGCCAGCCAAGAATGTATGAGTCCCTGTATCCAAATATCCAAAAATAATAAAAATTTAAAAACAAATTGTTTTATATTCGATCTTTTTTTGGGGGGAGGATGAGGGAGACAGTTTCAAGGTAGGGTTTTTCTGTGCAGCCCTGCCTGTCCTGGAACTTGCTCTATAGACCTCGAACTCAGAGATAGTCCTGTTTCCCCCTCCCAAGTGCTGGGATTAAAGGCATGTGCCCCCACTGCCCGAGCTATTTTCTTTTTATTTAAGTATATGTGCATTATATATGCTAGAGATAATTATGAAACATGTAAATAACACAATGATTTATGCTAAAGCAACAGCTTGCTTTCTCCCAGTGTCCTTAATCACTCATTTCAAGAAACATTGACTTTCTGTGGGTTTTCCTCATCTCATCTTTAGAAAGTGCTCTTAAAATGATTTTATGGGCACGGGGGCACACACCTGTAATCTCAGCATTCATGAGGCAAAGGCAGGTGGATCTCTGTGAGTTCTAAACTAGCCTGGTCTACAAAGCAAGCTCCAGGACAGCTAGGGCTGTTACACAGACAAATTCTGTCTCAAAAACAAACAAAATAATTTTATAGGGACCAGCAAGATGGTGTGGCAGGTAAATGTGCTTGCCAGCAAGCCTGGCAGCCTGATTTCACATGGCAGATTCACATGGCAGAGAGAACCAATTCTCACAAGTTGTCTTCTGACTTCTACATATGAACCACAGCATGTGCACACACACATATATACGTATACAATCAATAATTAAATAAATATAAAAACTAATGGCTGTATAAACAGGCAAGTCTGCCCCAGCATTCAGGAGGCAGAGCCAGGCAAATAATTGTGAGCTCCAGCCCAACCAGGGATAAATAGCAGGTTCCAGGCTAGCCAGGGCTACACAGTGAGACCCTGTCTTGAGAGAAAGAGAGAGAGAGAGAGAGAGAGAGAGAGAGAGAGAGAGAGAGACCCCAGGTTTGATCCTGGGCACTGCATAAAAACAA
Source organism: Phodopus roborovskii (assembly GCF_943737965.1). Taxonomy (NCBI): domain Eukaryota; kingdom Metazoa; phylum Chordata; class Mammalia; order Rodentia; family Cricetidae; genus Phodopus; species Phodopus roborovskii. Next base: position 48,901,673 of record NW_026126517.1, on the reverse strand, counting down.
AACAAACAGCTGGGTGGTGGCAGCACTCATCTTTAATTCCAACACTTGGGAGGCAGAGGCAGGTGGATCTTTGAGAGTTGGAGGCCAGCCTGGTCTACAGAGTAAGTTCCAGGATAGCCAGGGCTACACAGAGAAACCCTGTCTCGAACAAACACCAACCAACAAATGTACCACCATGACGGCTGTGAGAGCCTCTGCCTTGGCAGCCATTGCAGAGCAGGGGGAGACAGGTTTGGAAGTTTGCCAGAAAGCTCCCTAGAGAGCCATCCCCAGGTCTGTCCCTAGAGAGCTTTTCCCAGGCCTGTCCCTAGAGTGCCCATCCCCAGGCCTGTCCCTAGGGTGCCCAACCCCAGGCCTGTCCCAGTGGTCCTCCTCCAGAACTTGCTCATATGAACAGCAAGCAGTCCCTGAAGTTATTTAACAGCAGGGCTACTAGGGATAGCAGTTAGTTGTGACTAACAAATGTCTAATCTCTCTCATTGTTCCCCTTCAAAAAGTAAACTTTAAAAGAAAGAAATGTCCGAGGGAGATTCTTTTGAGTGTTAGTTAACTGGTTTGTTAGTTTTTGGTGTTTGCTTTTGCTGTTTGTTGTCGTTGTTTGTTTGTTTGTTTTTTTCCATGCCAAAGTCACCTTGCTCTGTAGCCCAGGCTAACCTAGAACTCACTCTATAGGCTGGGCTAGCCTCAAATTTGCAGTTGTCCTCCTGAAAGGTAAAATAATCAGCAATTTATAACTCCAGTTCCAGGGAATATGACACCTTCTCCTGGCCTCTGTAGGCTCCAGACACACATGTAGTACACATATGTATTATCCATACATATAGGCACTCATAACGAAACAGAGGAAAATTAATCCAAAAAATGAAATAAATCAACAAATATGCAAAAAAAATTAGTTGTGATGATTACATCACATGAATATGCTAGAAAAAACTGCCTAGTTCTACACTTTAAATTGATGGGTTTTAGCTGAGCAGTGGTGATATATGCCCTTAATCCCAGTACTCAGGAGGCAGAAGCAGGTAGATCTCTATGACTTTGAGCCTAGTCTATAGTGTGAGTTTCAGGACAGCCAAGGCTACACAGAGAGACCATGTCTTTAAAAAAAAAAAAGATGGGTTTTACTTGAGAATTACACATCAATAAAGCTACTTCAGAACAAAAAGAAGAGCTGGAAATGCCTTTTGGAGGCAGAACACTCACCCGGCATGCATGAGGCTCTGAGTTCAACCCCTGAGTCAGAACACCATGTACAAAACAAGCCAGGTTATAAGGTGAGAGGAAAGCAGAAAAAACAACCACCTACACACATCGTCAGCCCTAGTACATGCTTCCAAAATCACTGCAGTTTGAGATTGCTACTGTGTTATCCAGAATAATGACAAGAAAACGTATACACATGGGGCCAAGGAGCAGGAGAGAAGGGAAAGTGTGAGGGAAGAAAGGAGGGAGGGAGGATGGGGAGGGCAGAGAGACAGAGACAAAGAGACACAAAGCCAGACAGACAGATAGGAGGAAGTCTACAGGGGCCATGGTGTGACACACATCTATCACCCTAGACTTAACTGCACAGTACAATGTATAAGGCTGGTTCAGAGACAGAAAATTGATGACGCAGTGACTCCAAGTATGTGGCCGTGAGCACTTCTTAGGACACCCATCTCACTCAGTGAGTCTAGGTCTCTGTAAGATGCTCTGGCTGCTGGGTATGATGGCACAAACCTGTAACCCCAGCACTTGGGAGTCTGAAGCTGGCGGAGTCAGAGCTCAAGGTCAGCCTGGGCTACATAGGAAGACACTAAAATGATAAAAGAAGATTGGTAGTATAAAGGGCCTACAATGGGCTAAAGGGAATAAGTTGTTCTGTCCTAGAAGCTGGGGACCCTGCTATAGTGAGATATCCACCCTGCCCGCTATCCACCGAACCCACACCTGTCCCCACACCCTCAATGGGCATGGTCAGTGCAAGAGGTGTGGGCTGGGTAGGTATCTTACTACACCCTGCAGCTTCCCTGACAGAATACATATACTGAAGACCCTCTGGCTTCATCATCACTGGACCTACCAGTGGCAACATAACTGGGTTTTTCAAGCATCATCATTATGGAAAGTTGTCATCTCTCCTTTGCACTATGATAGTGTGGCTTCCTGCCCACCTCTCCCAGCATCAGGAGCCCCTGCACTCCTCTGGTTCTCTTAAATACAAACACCAGTACATGCACACTTTCCCACCACCATTCTGTAGCACACTACATCACCAATAATATCCCACACTCTCCCCATTCTCACACTCCTGGCACATAGTGTTTCCATGGAACTATGGGCTTCAATTAAGAGAGCTGCCATTAAAGATGAGACAATAACATAGATGTAAGGCCCAGCCTGGCCAACAGGAACAGAAGAGGCAGGGTGGCTGGCAGACTTCACAGTAAGGGTAGATGGATCACTCTGGAGTATTCGGAAAGATAGAAGCCGGGGAGATGCTAATAGAAATGTTCACTTTAGAGCTGGTGGCTCAGTGGTTAAGGCCATAGCCTGCTCTTGAAGATGACCCAAGTTTGATGCCTAGCACCCACATCTGGTGGCTGACAAACACCTGTAACTCCAGCTCCAGGGGATCCAACACCTCTGCACCTCTGGCCTCAATGGATGTGTATACACACACACACACACACACACACACACACACACACACACACACACACGAAACAGAGAGAGAATATAGGGAGACACAGACACATGATGAAAAATAAGTATTTTTTAAAAGAAAAAAGTAACATGCACTTTAATTGTGTCAAAGGGGTTTATATGAAGTGTCCCGAAGATTCCTAGTTACTTAACATGGACTAAGCACAACACACTTTCTTATTTATTTATTTATTTGCTTGCTTGCTTTATAGACCTTGCTGCTTTCAAACTCCTAGAGATCTGCTTACCTCTACCTCCAGAGCTCTGGGATTAAAAGTGTGCACCTCACACCCAGCCACACTTTCCTCTGTAAACTAATTTTAGGTCCCAACCTTTGGCTTCTTAAATCCTACAAAGCAAACTAAAAAGACCTAGTAATTTGTTGACTCAGATTAGACTTTTTTTTTTTCCTTTTAGTTTTTTTGAAACAGTAGTCCTGACTGTCCTGGAACTTGCTCTGTAGACCAGGCTGATCTCAAACTCACAGAGATCGGCTTGCCTCTGCCTCCGGAGCCATGGGATTAAAGGCAAGCGCCACCACTGCCCAGCTTTGAGATTAGATTCTTATGAAGGGTGTAGAACTTACCACTCTCTTTTCCCTGAAATCAATGCCCACAGTGGTGATGAATTTGGAGTTGAATTTCCCATCTGTATACTGGTAAAGCACACTGGTCTTCCCCACTCCAGAGTCTCCCAAGGCCAAAAACTTGATGAGATAATCATAATCCCCATCCGACATGATGAAGAACTCTGTGCTTCACCTGTAAGACACAAATAAAGGGAGTTAGCAAAGTCCACCAGAAATACTAGAATTAGTGCTGCTGGATGGCTCCTCGAATGAAGCACAGCCTCTCAAGGCCGATGACTTGAGTTAACCCATGTAGAGTCAAATCCAAAGGGTTGTCTTCTGACTGACACATGCATGCCACACTAATTTTTTTTAATGATTTATTTATTCCTATTTTATGTGCATTGATGTTTTGTCTGCACATACGTCTGTGTGAGGGTGTTAGATCCCCTGGAACTGGAGTGACAGAGGGTTGTGAGCCACCACATCGATGCTGGGAATTAAACTCGGGGCCTCAACAAGAACAGTCAGTGCTCTTAACTACTGAGCCATCTCTCAGCCTAGCAGCTTAGTTTTAGCTTAACGTACATGCTGTAGAACTACAAAGAAGGGGACTCCAAGTGACAATGACAGTAACAAGGTTACCTGTAAACGTGGCGCAGACCACAGAAAACAAAAACTGGCAACAAAAAAGGCACAGCTGGGTGTGGTTCAACCCCAGCATTCTAGAAGCAGGGGCAGGAGGATGGCCCGGGAGTCTGAGGGCTAACCTGGTCTATACAGTGAGCTCTCAGCCCACCAGGGCTGTATAGTGAGACTGACTCCAAAAATAAGAGAAAGAAAAGGGAACATAAGTGGGAAAGGGAACCACAGGGAGGGGGTAGGGTGACGCATGGTGCTGTCGACCTGTGCCCCCAGGACATGGAAGGGTTGCGGGAGGGTCCTGAGTGTGAGGCCAGCCCGAGTTGAGATTGTGTCTCAGGAAAAAACGTGCAGACAGAGACAGATGGGACGAGGTATGGACGGTGATCCCAGGGCTCAGTGGTTGCAGCTCCTCTTCTCGGCACTAGATCCTAACCACTCCCTCTTTTCACTTGGTTTTAAGCACTTTTGTTTGTCTTACTCATTTTTATATTCAGGCACACCTACAATTCCCAGGACATAGCTTAGTCCACAAAACACTTAACTGTGCAAGCATGAGGACCTGAGTTCAGATCCCCTGACACCCACATGACAAGCCAGGCGCATTATCCTTACCCCAATCACAGAGGTGTAGGGATAGGCCAAAAACGGCCAGCCGACCTAGCTAACTGGGTGAGCTCTGGATTCAGTGGACACCCTGTCTCAAAAGGTAGGGTACAGAGGGCTGGAGAGAGATTCCTGACACCAACCTCTGGCCTCCATATGCACACATATACACATGCATACATGCACGCATGGAAGCATGAGGCACGCACGCATGCACATACCTGTGTGCTGGAAACAAGATATGACTAACTCACAGGTCAAATCTGTCTGATGACTTCTGTATACTCTGTCTTTGTTTCCTATTTATTGGTCAGACTTCCTAGCTACCACACTCTCAGGAAGTGGGTTCCACCGTGAATAGAAACCATAACCCCAAAGCTAACTCTACACCTCCACCTGGGTTTTCTAACAGGAAGGGCTCGAAATTCTTCAAGATCAACTGAAACAACTCATCTTCACCAGCAATACCCAACCACAGTGGCTTTTCTCCTTTGTTGGGATGTTCATTATCTATTTTACCTTCTCAACAAATGCAAATGCACCATGCCCGTCCAAAGAGAAATGCATCTCACTGCATGGGGGGTTGAGAAGTTGGACACCTTTGTTCCCAGCAGGATCAAAGAGAAGTAAAGGTGGGCAGATTTCTGTGAATTAAAGCCAGCTTAGTCTATCCAGAGTTCCAGGTCAGCTAGAACTACACAGTCAGTCAGTAGTCTCTCTCTCTCTCTCTACACACACACACACACACACACACACACACTTCCAGGAAAGCCATGTGCATTCTCATGTCAAATGCTAACAAACTCTCTTGATAATCAGAACAATGACCTTCTGTCCCACTCACATGACACCTCTGGACAACTCTTCCTACCCATGAAAGGCAGTGTTCCCTCACACTCTCCTGTCTATGGGAACTGGGCTCTAACACTAGGTGCTTCCTGTGGGGCTATTAGCATAGATTCATAGAATTAATAAGCCTCAGGCAACGACCTTCATTCATCTTCAAGCCACTACCTCCCTTACCCCTGCCTAACTCCTCAACTTAGTGACTGACCTTTCTCTCAAATACCCAAAATCCTGAGCCCCTCAAGCTACTGTAGTTAACTTCCTCACACAACCTAAGCACGGATCTGTGCCCTCATGTTGCAGATAAGGCTGGCACTGTCAGTAAGGGCAGAGTGTCTACAAACATTTGCAGTTCTGTTTGCAAGATATAAATGGTGGCCAGGCATTGGTGGCACACGCCTTTAATCCCAGGACTCGAGGGGCAGAGGCAGGAAGATCTTTGTGAGTTCCAGGCCAGCCAAGTCTACAGAGCAAGTTCCAGGACAGGCTCCAAAACAATACAGAGAAAACCTGTCTCGAAAACAAAACAAAACAAAACAAAAAGATATGAAGAGTGATACTTTACTGAAAGGGGTGTCTGTCTGTGTTAATAGCTTCTCCTTACAGGCAGAGGACACAGGATTAATGATCTCTGCAAAGGAGGACCACATGAGGATAGATGCCTGGCTCCATGTTATACATAAACATATAAACAGGAGCTAAGGCTTGAAAGCAGATAAGCTCAGGTCATTTGGGAAGGAGAGGGGCTTTCAAAGGAAAAGCAAAGGGCTCTAATTCAACAAAAGCAGTAATGAACAAAGACCCTGTAACAGATGTTTATGTTAATTTGGAAAAAGCTAGTCAGTCTTGTACCTGTTTTATTTTATTTTTAAATTTATAGTCAGACCTTTTTTTTTTCTTTTCCCAAGACAGGGTTTCTCTATATCCCTGGCTGTCCTGGAACTCAGAGGATCTGCCTGCCTCTGCATCCCAAGTGGTGGGATAGAAGGTGTGCGGCGCCACCACCCAGCCAGACTAGTTTTTAATTCTTTTTTAACATGTTTTTATTTTCATGTGTATTGGTGTTTTGCCTGCATGTATGTCTGTGTAAGGGAATCAGGTCCCCTGGAACTGGGGTCACAGACACTTGTGAGCTGCCATGTGGGTGCTGGGAATTGAACTGAGGTCCTCTGGAAGAGCAGTCCGTGCTCTAAACCACTGAGATATCTCTCCAGCCCCCTGCCAGACTATTTTTATTGATGATGTTTTACCTTTTTTTGTTGTTTTGATTTTCCAGACAGGGTTTCTCCATATACTCCTAACTATTCTGCAACTAACTGTGTAGACCAGGCTAACTTCCAAGTTCATAGATCTGCCTTTCTCTGCCTCCTGGAATCAAAAGCATGCGCCACAATACTCTTGTATTTTGTTTGTTTTATTTTTTAATTTTTTTTTTCCGAGACAGGGCTTCTCTGTGTGTAGCCCTGTTTGTCCTGGAACATGATGCTTTGTAGACCAGGCTGGCCTCAAACTCACAGAGATCTGCCTGCCTCTGCCTCCTGAGTGCTGGGATTGAAGGCATGAGCCACCACCCAGCTCTGATGCCCTCTTTTGGCCTCTTCAGACACTGCACACAGCCACAAACCCAGACACACAAACATAAAAAAAGTATAAGATCTTTTTTAAAAGAAAAAGAGAGGCAGGGAAGTAGTGGCACACACCTTCAACCCCAGCACTGTGAGCCAGAGGCAGGTGGATCTCTGTGAGTTCGAGGCCAGCCTTGAGTGAGTTCCAGGACAGGCTCCAAAGCCACAGAGAAACCCTGTCTGGAAAAACTGAGAAGTGTGGGGGGGGGGCGGGATAATAACGCCACCTCACACCCTCACACGACTGCTCTGAGGACAGAATGAGATGCTGTTTGTGGAGATCCCAGCACATATACTAAGCCACCAGAAGCTTGGGGCAGGGGGAGGAGTGGGAGGGTGAGCTTATGTAAACTATTCTAAGGGGTAGACTGGACTTGCCATGCAAGCATGAAGACTTGCGTTTAGATCCTCAGAACCCACTAAAGAAGATAACAAAAACCTGTGTGCAATAATGCATGCCAGAGCTGGGGAGACAGAGACACAAGGGTCCCCAGAGCCAGCTGGTCAGCCGGGCTAGTCTAATCTGTGAGCTCCAGGGTCAGAGAGACCCCATGGAGGAGGACACCTGATGCCAGCCTCTGGCACACTTGTATTTACACATACAGTTCTTCGAGGCTAATTAAATCTCCCTCGGTGTAGGCAGTTGGAATGTTGCAGATCCACAACTGTCCTAGCTAGGTTTCTATTGTTATGATAAACACCATGACCAAAAGACTTGGGGAGGAGAGGGTATATTTCAGTTTACAGCTTACAGTCTACCATGAAAGGAAATCAAGGCAGGTACTCAAGGGGAGGATCCTGGAGGCAAGGACTGATGCAGAGACCATGGAGGAGTACTGCCTATTGGATTCATCTCCATGGCTCGCTCATTTGGCCTTTATACACACCCCAGGACCACCAGCCCAGACGTAACACTGCCCACGATGAATTGGGCTCACCTACATTCATCATCAATCAAGAAAATTCACCACAGGCTTGCCCACAGGTCAGTCTGGTGGAGGAATTTTCTCAGTTGAGGGTCCCTCTTCCCAAATGACTCTAGCTTGTGTCCAGTTGACAAAAGCCAACCAGCACATTAGCCAGATTATCTCAGGCTGTGCAGTCCCTTTACAGCTGTCGGATCTAACATCCGGTGACTATCAGAACTGGGAAATTCCTGGAACCTCATTTACATTAAAAAGATTAAATTAATAACCAAGCTAAGGATCTGCTGAGGGCACTGGAACCTCAGGCCACGTATCTGAGTCCCTGTCTCCTGGAGGAAGTACTGTTTCAATCCCTCCATCAGTGTCAGAAGCTCCTGCTCAGCTGCCTTCTCCTCCTTACACAAATATTTTTTCAAAGTGCTCCCCACCCTCATTCTCATCAGACTAACAATAGAAAGCAAAGAACACCCATTTCCTCAACACCAACCACATGTGAGATAAGTGCCTGCCAGGCGAAGGGCTTCCTTATTAAAAAGAAAAGAAAAAAGAGGGCGGGGCCTGGTGGGACAAGTCTGGAATCCCAGACACTCTAGAGGCTCAGGCAGGAGGAAGACAGAAAGGACAAGGCCAGCCTGGGCTGATTCAGTGAGACCTCGCCTCTAAATAAACAGTAAAAGGACCCTGAGGATATGGTCCGGTGGTAGAGCACTTGCCTAGCAGTCTGAGGCCCTAGGTTTAATTCCTAGTACGCAAACTAACAGAAACACAAATAAAACCTCTAAACACCATTTAATTGTTTTCCAGAGAGTCAAAAAGGAAAGCAGTTTCAGTTCAGATAATATGGGGAGGTGAGCTTTAGGAGATCGCGCCTGTAACCCAAGGCTCAGGAAGCTGAATCAGGAAGGTTACTAGGCCACATAGCAAGACTGTTTGAAAACATGAAATAAAAGGCGGGAAGCATTCCTAACAGCTGCCATATGCCACAAACAGCACCAGACATGGCTCGTTTTATTTATCATTCTCAAATCTGCACAGATGTTCAACGCAGAGAGCGCGCCTTCCCCATAGTCTGTTTACAAGGCTCAGAGTCCTAACTCTTCTGCTGGTTCCAGTTCTTAAAAGAAGCCTCATCCCTTGGGCTGTAAAATGGAGACAACTGCCCATGTTCATTCTGCTGTTCTGGTAACACCCTGACAACAGGCAACTTAGGGGGATGGCAGGGGCTCTTGTTTGTTTTTTACTTTTTTCTAATTTTGAGATTATATGATAATTACAGCATTTTTCTCCTCCCTTTCCACCTCCAAATCCTCCCACAAATCCCTCCTTGATTCCTTTTTCATTAAATATTATTGCATACACACACACACACACACACACACACACACACACTTTTGTTCACACTTCCAGATAGTAGTCCATCATTTCAGGAACAGGAAGCAGCTGGTCATACCACATCCACAGTCAAGAGCAGAGAGGATGAATGCATTCATTCGCGCAAGCTTGGTGGTCAGCTCTTCCTCCACTCTCCTGCAGTGCAGGCCTCAAATCCAGGGAATGGTTTGACCATCCACCAGTTAAAGTGATCAAGACAATCCAGCAGACTGGCCACCACAGGCCACCATGATGTACATAATCCCTTGCTGAGACCTTGCCCAGGTGACTCCAGGTTGTGTCAAGTGGACAAGTAAAGCCAACCATCATAACAACCCTACTAAGCTCATAGACGTGACTTACAGACTGAGGGAGCTCACAGGAAGATTTCAGCAAAGGGACTGGTTCAAGTGTCCAGCCATTTCGACTTATTAGCAACACGGAGGTTTGTTTGCTGTTTGTTTCAATTTATTTTTGGGGGTGGGGCACGTGTGGAGGTCAGAGGTTAGTTCTTTCCTTCCACTGTGTGGGTCCTAGAGATCAATTCAAGTCATCATGCTTGACAGCAGTACCTGTACCCAGTAAGCCATCTTGCCTGTCCTAGCAAGAAGCACAGGTTTTGTTGTTGTTTAGAGAGGGTCCCACTGTGTGACCCTGGCTGGCACACATCTTACTACACACACCAGTGTGGCCCCAAACTCACAGACCTTCCGGTCTTCTGGGGGCTAGAATTAAAGGTGAGGAATACTGTGTCCTAAAAACCTATTCTTACTGTCAATTCAGTCTGCACCTGAATGTTCAGAAAGACACTTAGGGAAAAAGAACCAGCTTGAAGAAAATGTAAGTGCTGTCAGCTCCAAAGCATTTCTAAAATTGCCATCCCTTAGCAGTGGGCCCCGAAGACCTGGAAGTGGTGAGATGAGCTGCCAAGCCACAGGGACGCACAGGCTATTAGACCTTTCCTGAGTATATCTGAAAGACCCATGTCCATGACTCATAGGAGATGCTAGCCTTTTATCTCAGTGTGGACCATTGATTCACTTACTCCAGAGGCAATGTCTAGACTTATTGCCAAAGCCTCTTTGAGGAACAGAATAGTCATCTTCACTGGGTTTTAGGAAATTTTACCAAAATGCTGGGTGTGTGGTACTTAGAGTTTGAGACAAGCACTTCTGGCTTTACATACAGTCTAATGGGAGGGAGGACACCACCTTCCGTGTGTAGAACACAGGCGTGGTGGCTCATTGGCTTCCTGAGTAATAGCTCAAATAGTGTGGAGGGAACCTCACAATGCACACAACCATATGTCACTGTCATGGAATGCCAGCCCACAGCTGAGCATGCCTCTAAATGACACCTTGAAGCTAGGCTGTCTCCAAGGATTTGGTCAAAATGAAAGTGTGCCAAGTCCCACTCCCACTGGGTGGCTGCTTTCCGTGGGGACAAGGGAGACAGTGGAGAATAGGACAGGTGACAAGGGTGACAAACACCACACCCACAGGGGTAAAGTGAACACTGAAGTGTCTGAGTGTTGGTGAACTCAGTCAGAGCCAGGCAGGCCAGGGCTCGCACCCCATCTCACATCTGTAAGCCTGCTGCTTTCCACTCAAGTGAGAGAATGACACTAAGAAGTGACATTCCTCAAAGACATGAGAGAAAACACTCTCCAAGCACAGAAACAGAGGAGAAACCTAGCCACCTGGAAGATAGACTACCTGTAAGCCCTTCTGCTAGTCACAGGCTCTGGGCCTGCAGAATGTGGGGGTTATTAGTTAAGTCAGAGACCACTGAACCCCTAAGCCTTGCGCCTCTGCCACAGCAGCCAGGGTGGATGGCACCATAGAGTGGAGGACACTGAGGAGCCTGAAGGTGGAAAAAGGATCTCTAACATTCTGCAACACAAACGCTTTTCAGAAGCCCAGGTGGTGATTCTGTACAGACTCGTCCTCTCGGGACATGGACTTGTGTGATGAAGCTCTGACCCACACAGCTACACAATCAAAGATGGCCACCAACCAAGATGCAAGCCCTTCACTCTGTGACAGGAAAATGACGCTCTCTTGTTCCAGGAAAAAATATGAATTATATACCTATTCATGCAATGAAAGCAGTTATGCAAACAACCCTGAGTTGTCAGGATAACCGAGCTGACTTTTTAAGAAAGAGAATGAGTGTTCTCCATTTTCTCATCCATACAGAAATTGGGTCCTGCGTATTTAACACCCTGCTCTTTCTGCATCCATTCATTTATACGCCAGGGTGTTATTTTCACTGGGTGTTATAAAGGAGATGTGTTTCCAGTATGCTGTAATCAATCTGGCTTCTTTAACATAAGGTACAAAGCACGATTTAATTTTTCTGTGCTGAGTCCTGCATGCAGGACTCCTACCCCATCACCCCACCCTGAAGGACAAACTGCCTTGGCGTACAAATGCTCACAAAGGCTGCTCTGTTGGACTAGATACAGCTTCACTCCCCGCTTGAGTCCCTCACACCCTAATCAACCATATCAAACAGAGCTGTTCTGCATCCATGGCAACACGCTCTTTACATTTCCAGCTGGCTTTCATTTGTAGAGTCACACATGTGCTGGCCCCACACACCTTGCACTGTAACGGCAACTCTAAACCATGGGCTCATCTGCTATCTTCTTCATCTCTTGGATCTTTTGTCCCACACTTCCAGATGTTCTTCCCCAAAGCTGTCACCATCAGTCAACCGACATGTGCTTCCCTTTGGAAACACAGTAAGCTGCCATGCAAACTTCTGAGTATTTGACCCTTCTCAGTAAGTTCCCACAAAACTGGGTCCCGGGTTTGGGTTCACCATGATATAGCTGACTCACCGAGATCCACCTGCCCCTGCTTTCCAAGTGCTGGGATTAAAGGCGAGCGCTCAACCCAGTTCTTTAAAAAGATAAAAAATAAAAACCAGTATAATAAGCTCAGAAAAAGCAATCTATTATCTGATGTCTAAAATAGAATTCTTTTTTTAAAAGTGTAAATACAGTGCTTTTTAAATTTTATTATTTATTTTCGGTGCATCAGTGTATTGCCATGGCTGTTGGGTTCCCTGGAATGGAAATTATAGACAGTTATGAGCTGTCATGTGGGAATTGAACCCAGGTCCTCTGGAAAAGCAGTCAGTACTCTTAACCACTGAGCCATCCCTCTAGCCCCATAGAATTCTTTTTAAAATATATTATTAGGTTCTCAATCATTATCTGAAAACATTCTAAATAACACCATTAAAAACAGCTCTGAGGGGAGAGAGATGGCTCTTGTAGAAGACCCAGGTTTGGTTACCAGCATCTACATGGGTGGAAAAAATGACTCACAGCCATCTATAACTCCAGTTTCAGAGGATCTGATACCCTTTGTTGTCTTCTATGAGCACCAGTCATACATGTGATGCATACACATAAAATAAATCTAAAAATTAAAAAAAAAAAAAAACCCAACTTTGATATGTAGGGCATGGTGGAGCACATCTTAATCCCAGCACTCAGGAGGTTCCAGGCCAGCCTGGTCTATTGATCAAGTTCCAGGCCACACTGAGATGTATAGTGAGACCCTGTCTCAAAAACAAAACAAGCAGCTCTGATAAAGATGGCCACTACCACATAATGTAATGCAAGAACCAAGATATTTAGTATCCAGAGGTGAGACACAATATGACTTTTCCTCTATGACACCAGAGGATACAAATAAAGGATACGGGACACTTGATTCTACTTTTCCAGCAGAGCATCCAATCGAGGCTAACAGCTCTGTGTAGACATTCACTCGTAAGACAAGATCTCCTTTCATAGTGGCACAGGTAGGACCCTAGAATTCCAAGCCCCTGTCATTAGGGATAACTAATTCTGTCTCCTAGGTTTTTCTCTCTACTGGTAAGTTTTACAACACATATTTAATTACCCCCAAATATCATAGTCTTTAATAGACGAATCCAAAGGGATGAAAATAAACTTACCTAGAGGACAGGGTCTGATCAAACACAGCTCTTGCAGTGTCTTGGCAGACTGGCCTTGTTCTACCTTTCCTATGTAGATGTGGGTTCTTGGAACTGACTATTTGCATGTCTATCAGCATCTGTTTACAGAACAGGTGTGCCTTGAGTTCACTTCTGCAGAAGCACTGAGGAGCAGCACACCACCCACTGCTTTGTAATCAGTAAACATGGCCCACACGAAACCAAATTTGGAGGGATTTGAGATGAGTTTGGTACTTGGGTTTGTTTGTGGTATAGCCCAGGCAAGCCCTTTGCAGTGGTTTCCCTGAGAATGGCCCCCATGGGTTCATGTTTGAAAGCTGGTTCCCAGTTAGAGGACTGTTTAGGAAGGATTAGAGGGTCTTGCTGGAGGAGGTGTGTCACTGGGAGTGGGCTCTGAGGTTTCAAAAGGCCACTCCAGGCTGCGTCTCAGGCTCTCTCTGTCTCTGCAGCCTGTGAATCAGATGTCAGGGTCCTCTGGAAGAGCAGCCACCGACCCAGCTCTCCAGCCCTGGGAAGGCAGGCCTTCAGAGGGCAATATTATGAAACTTCTCAAACACGTTTGTTTCAAGTTGAATTATCTTTCCCCAAAATTTCACATGAAAGTGCTAAATTGCAGTATCTCGGGACATAACATTTTTTTGTAGATAGAACTTTTAAGGGAGGGAGCCAGGTGTTAAAAAAGATTGGGAGGGTGGGCCCAAAACCAATACAGCGGTTGTCTTTATTATAAGGAAGGGAAATCTCATTTGGTGAGATGGCTTGCCACCTCAGACTTGAGGACCTGAGTGGCTATCCCCAGAGCTCATATAAAAAGTGGACATAGGAGAAGAGAGCTGTAATCCCAGCACTGTGGAAGCAGAGATGAGACAACCCTGGCAGGTCAGCCATACTATAGACCTTGTCTCAATGCAGAAAAAGGTAAAAGCCAGGTGGTGGTGGCTGTGCCTTTAATCCCAGCACTCGGGAGCACAGGCAGGTGTGCCTCTTTAAGTCCAAGGCCTTTGAACAGCCAAGGATGCACAGAAAAAAACCTGACTCAAACAAACAAACAAAATATCCCAACAAAACCAAAAGGCGAAAGCCATAGAGGAGGACATCTGAGGTCGACCTCCGGCCTCCACATACATGCACTGAACACGTACACGCAGGAAATTTGGTCCCCAGCATGCGCAGAGGAAAGACAACAGACAGCAGGGAGAGGACGGGAATGGATTCGCCCTTGACACTCTCAGGAGGACCCAGGCCTGATCTTGGGTGACAAGACGTTCACAAGTTGGAGTGCCACCTACACCAAACTGCCACCAAGTGGAAAGAGTAATGTAAAAAAACCATTCCCTCTGCTCAGAGCTTCCTCCTCCAGGCTCTGAGATGGGGGCCTGCTCTTGCAAATCTAACAAAACGAAGCGTTTCGGTGCCTGGAGACTGGCATGGCAGGTCTCTGAAACCACTGTGAGAAAAACACAAGAACAGATGCAAACCATACCTGCGGCAGGGCTAGGGCTCTGTTTTCCCAGACCGTTAGCCGGGGGTTGCCAGGGTACCAACACTGACTCCTTGTGATCACACCTCCTCCTCTACAAGGTCATTTTTCCCCCCTTCTAATGTTACAACAAAGAGAAATGGAAAAGGCTGAATAGCCTACTCAGGAAAGATTTTCCAAAGAATCATTTGAAAAGCAGTCTATCCTACATGATTTTCAGATCAGGCCTCTCCTCAGAAAGCCACAATCCGGCTAATGAGCCTCAGCTGCTCGTCATATGGCTGGGAGAAGCAGTCAAGTGATTCCCCGGGGTCAATCCACCCGGCTCTCACACAGACAGAGCAAGCAGACTATTAACTGAGCAGTACTTCTACTCTTATTTTCCCCCTCCATCAAGAAGGCACATTCGCTTTTGTTTGTTTGTCTGTTTTTTTTTTTTTTTGAGACAGGGCTTCTCTGTGTAGGTTTTGGAGCCTTGTCCTGGAACTGGCTCTGTAGACCAGGCTGGCCTCGAACTCACAGAGACCCGTCTGCCTCTGCCTCCTGAGTGCTGGGATTAAAGGCACGCACCACCACCGCCTGGCCACGGTTGCTTTCTTACTGCACTTTCTTTATAAATGCATTTATAAATGCAATGCTTGATCCAAATAGCATGGAAAAACACACATGCAAGTAACAAGCCAGAGGGATGGAGCTAGATGGAGCTCTACTTGAAGGCCCACTGATAAAACATTCTCCAGGGAGGTCCACACAGACACCCACCACTACCCGAAGTCAGCATGTTCTGCCCCTGGCTGCCTACCTTGCTCCGCTGCTGCTCCGGGCCTGCTCTTCCCCTCCTCCCCTCTTCAGTAACTGCAGGTCCTCAATGGCTCCTCCCTCTCTCCCTCCCATTGGCCACATCTTCCCTACTCTCGCCCCCATTCCATGAAAGAAAGGAAGGAAAGAAGGAAGAAAGGAAGAAAGGGATTAAGGGAAGAAAACTATTCTGGTCTGGACGACTGTGATCAACATTTATTTGGTATTCTGGCTGCAAATGTGGTCACACCTCCAACCCATGCCCCTCACAGTACTCTTGTTCTTTCCATAAGACAAAGGAAGGCTCAAAACTCTCCTCCATAAAACCTGTCAAAGGGGGGCTGTGGAGAAGACTGCAGAGGTTGGGAGCTGCCACATGGCTCCTGGGATTGAATTGAATGAATCTAGGTCCTCTGCAAGAGTAGTATGTGCCCTTACTCATGAAGTCAAAACAAATTATTTTAAATTGTATTCAGTTGTATGTGTCTTTTTGTCTTTATGTGCACCACGTGCGTGCAGGTGCCTGAGGAGGCGTTAGAGGTCCTACAACTGGAATTACCGGTGGTTTTGAGTGTCCCAGTAAAGAGCTCTTACCCACTGAGCCATCTCTCCAGCCCCCCCCCCCCAATAATGACATACACAGTAACAAAATGAAGGACAAAGACAACAAGATCATCAAGATATTTGACAAAAAAAAAACAACAACAACAACAAAAAAACAAAAACAAAAAAAAAAAAAAAAACAAAGACAAAAACACTTAAGGGACTAGAGAGACAGCTCAGTGGTTAAGAGCACTGGCTGCTCTTCCAAAGGACCTGGGTTCAGGTCCCAGCACCCACGTGGCAGCTCACAACTGTCTATAATTCCAGTTCCAAGGGATCTGATACCCTCAGGCAAGAACACCAATGCAGATAAAATAAAAATGAATAGATCATTTAAAAAAGACATTTGACAGAGCTCAGCCTTTTCATGACAAAAGCTCTCAACAGATTAGGTATAGGGTAACTCCCTCCACCACAGCCAGGTGATAAGTCACACCTACATGGTTCTCACTGCTGAGCTGTTGAAAGCCTTCCTCAAGAGCAAGGCCAAGACAGATGCTCACACTCACCACTGCCCTTCAGCAGGGTCCCGAAGGTCACAGCTGGGGCAACCAGGCATAGGAGAGCAACAAGAGCACCCTCGTTAGAAAGGAGGGGCTGAGGATGGAGCTCAAAATAGAGTGCTGGACCTGAGTTAAATAATCTCTTTTTGCTGAAGATTACACACATGCTCATGCACACACACACACACACACACACACACACACACACACACACACATTCCTATGGCATCAACTGAATAGGAAAATGGAAACTGGATATGGTGGTAGACGTTTATGATCACAGTACTCAGGAGCCTGAGATGAAGAGACTGCCACAAGTTCCAGCCTGGCCTGAGCTTCAAAGTAAGAACCTGTCTCAAAAACAAACAGAAAAAAAGAAGATGGCATTACACTACCTAATTTTAAACTATTTCGAAACTACAGTAATCAAAACAGTGTGGTACTGCTATGAAAACACACACAGAGACTAGTGGTACAGAATAGAGAACTTGGAAATAAACACATGTGGTTACTCGATTTTCTTTGTTTTTTTTTGAGACAGGGTTTCTCTATGTAGCCTTGGCTGTCCTGGAGCTCACTCTATAGACCAAGCTGGCCTCAAATTCACAGAGATCCCCTGTCTCTGACTCCCAAGTACTGGGGTTAAACACCCAGGTATTTATTTTCAGTGAGAGAGCCTCCTCAATAGTGTGGAGAATATTGGCTATCCACACATACAAGAGTGAAACTGGACATCCTACACAAGCATCAACTAAACATGCAAATAAACATGCAGCATGGTCCACAACTCAAATAAATCAGATGTTAAAGACTGGTCTTCAAGCATCATCACCAATGATGCCACATTTGCCTATGATCTCCCCAATATAAAACCACATCCACACCTCAGTGTCTACCAACACGCTCAGCAAATCTTCCTTAATTGTGAAGCTATCAGGTTTAGCACTTTGGATTTTTTTTTTTTCCCACAATCTGAATAGCTGTAGGAAGCTCACCAGGGGTTGTTGAAGCCAACTCAACCTTGATGTAGGGCCAAAATGTGCCAATCAAGGCTTCATTAAGTCATAGCAGAGTTTACCAGCTCTGGGACCTTCCTGTCAAGGTTATGGAATGAACTGGACCATAGTCTAATGTGGAAAGTCCATTGACCCAACCACTGGCTGAATCTGGAATAATGTCTTAAAGGAGAGGCCTGAAAAATGTAAAAGTCCTAGAAGAGGCTAGCAAAAGCCCCCCCCCCCAAAAAAAAAGCATTATAGCACAAGTCTATAATTGCAGAAGGCTACATAACTAGTCCCGGGCTAGGTCAGGCTACATGTTGAGAAACCTGTTTCAGTGTAAAAACTAAGCCAAAAATTCTAATATGATTGTGGAAAGGGAAGGGACGGAAGTTGCACATGTGTGGGAGAGGTGTTGGAGAAAATGAACTAATCACTCTCATTCCACAGTCAAGAGACAACACCTAAACATGAAAATAATGTGGAAATATTCGTGTCATTTAGAATGTCAGCAAACTGAGTGACAATAGAGCTAGAAATGGCTGGGGATGAGGAGCCTGCTGGGTTTTTCATTTTTGTTTCGCTTTTTGTTTTAATAATAAGTTTCACTGGGCAGTGGTGGCACACACCTTTAATCCCAGCACTGAGGAGGCAGATGCAGGCTGATCTCTATGAGTTTGAGGTCAGCCTGGACTACAGAGTGAATTCCAGGACAGCCAGGGCTCCACAGGGAAAGCCTGTCTTGAAAACCAAATAATAAAATAATAGTAGTCTAGTAATAATAAGCCTTATAAAATAACATTTGTATATAACCTTAATTTTTAAAATTAATGAAAAACAAAATGTGGTTGTTTTTCTTGAATGATTTAGGACATCACAATAGGCATCCTGGACCGGTCACACTGTCTCCAAGAATTGAGTACCTTCCCTGACATAGGGCATTGAGGACCTGGGCTTTGGGGAAAGACTCACTGTACAAACTCATCACTCCAGCTGTGAAGCTTCAAAAAAAAATTACTCAACCCTTCTGTCTCACTGTTCATCTGTGAAACAGGAAAAAATAATAGGATTGCATTAGAAAGACTGAATTACACAATGCCTATAAAGTACTGAAAGCTGTTTGTGGGGACAGCAAGATGGCTCACTGAGTACCAAGACTTAAGATCTGAATCTGATCCCCTAAAACCACATGAAGAAAGAAGAAAATCAACTTTTCCATACATGCACTCTGGCACAAAAGAGCTAGCACACATACACACTCCCATAAATAAATAAATAAATAAATAAATAAATAGTGTTGTTGTTTTGTTTGT
This sequence comes from Phodopus roborovskii, assembly GCF_943737965.1. NCBI lineage: Eukaryota > Metazoa > Chordata > Mammalia > Rodentia > Cricetidae > Phodopus > Phodopus roborovskii. The sequence continues at coordinate 48,882,710 of NW_026126517.1, read as the reverse complement.
TTAGCTTTTTTTTATTTGCTTGGCATGGGGTATATGATCAGTGATAGCTATTGTCACAGAAGCTAATTTGCCTCTGTAATAGATGGCTCCTGAAGACTGTATTGCTTTTTGTCTTTTATTGGTTTGTATTTCATCTCCCCCCCCACTCATGCTGTCAATCAGCCAGCTGTCCCTCAATGCAGTCACCAATATAGCTTTTAGAGCAAGCTCTGCCACCTTCTAGTGTGCTGTTCCTCAGTGATGAGGCACAGGGACACCAAACAGCCAAGCGTCCTGAGCAGTGTGTGGCACAGAGGGACTCGTGTCCCAGGAGTCTTGACTGCAGCAGGCAGCAGGTTCCTTGTACCAGTCATCTGTGTGACTGAACAGAACCCTATAGGCTTACTTCCTTCCATCACCCGGGAGTCAGGAGGTTGCCGACCTGGTGAGCAACTCTCCCAGTTTGCCAGAGACCATCAGAGTTAAGACACCGAAAGGCCCACAACCACGGAAACCGTGTTGATCTTATCATTGGTAAAACCGGAGGGTGGCTACTGTTTTGAAAGGCTGCTGAAGACTAGATGAGGTGAGGTGATGTTTTCCATAATTCCCCATAAGTATGTATAGTAGCTGTGGCTCCGCCTGTGTTCTTTGCAAGCTGCAGGCAAAATGCTCTAAGCACAAATGGCCTTCCTGGAAGCAAAGCTGTGGCTTCTCTTTTCTTTCTTTCTTTTTGGCTTTGGTGGTTTTGAGACAGGATCTCACTATACAGCTCTGGCTGGCCTATAACTCACTCTGTAGACCAGACTAGCCTCAAATTCACAGAGATCAACCTGCTTCTATCTCCCAAGTACTGGGATTAAAGGCCCGCACCATTACAACCTCCCAACGCTGGTTTCTTATGAAATTTTCTCCATCTCTGGCTTACACAACTGTGTCAGAATTAAGACATACTCAAAATTTTAATAGTTGGGGCCTGGAGAGATGTCTCAGTGGTTAAAAGCACTGTTTTGCCCTTGCAGAGCAGAGGACCTGGGTTAAGTTCCCAGCACACACATGGTGACTCACAACCACCTGTAACTCCAATTCCAGGGGATCCAACATCCTTTTCTGGCCTCTGAAGGCATTGCACACACATGGTACACAGCTACACACTCATTAAAAATAAATCTTTTTAAAAATTTTAATAGTTCAACATTAACGGCTCTACTCTATCTACAAAGGCTAGTGCCAACTCTGTTTTCATACAGATTTCTTTTTTTCCCACTGTGAGAGTTTTGAGGGAGTGTGTGTGTGTGTGTGTGTGTGTGTGTAAGCATGTGTGCACACATGCGCATGTTTGCGCCTGCACATATGCCTGTGTTTTTCTTTTCTCCTTTTTTTGGGGGAGGGTTTACATGACAGGGTTTCTCTGTGTAGCCCTGGCTGTCCCAGAACTCACTCTGTAGACCAGGCCGGCCTCAAACTCATGCAGATCCACCTGGCTCTGCCTCCTGAGTGCTGAAATTAAAGGCATGTGACACCATGCCCCAGCAACACAGCTGGCTGTTTTATGCGGTTCCAGGGTTTGAACTCAGGTCCTTATGTTTGTGCAGTAAGCACTTTAGGGGCTGGGCATGTTCACAGCACTGTCTTGGGGTATATATTATAGTAATGGTTTCTAAACTTTCAGATGCACAGACACTAGCACGGACTCATCAAGGATATCAGGTACCACACCTGAAGCCCATTTTCAATTTGTGTTTTACTTTCCTCCTTTATAGTGGTACCAAGCTATTTAGTGTCCCACTGGACTGCCAAATGACTCACTGTGTCAATCCCATCTGAAAAATAAGGGCTCTTATCCCTGAGCCCACGAAATCCTTTTCCGGCCTCAAAGCTGAAGCAATTCACCATTCCATACATGTTAACTGCAGCTGGGAGGAAGTTGCTCACATCTGATCACCCCACAAACACAAGGAGAAAGTTGCCAGAGGAAAAGTTACAAAATGGGGGTTGGGGGGTAGGGGAACAGAAAAGATCACAAGTTGCTCAAAACCAACACATGGGCTGGAGGCCCCGAAGAGGCAGCTGAGCTAAAGAAGCATCCAAGACTTCTCTTTGCTACAAAAGCCTTCTACTTGTTTTCATATTTCTCTCACTAGCTTTCCAGTCAACACTGGAGAACTGGGACCACAAAACAGAGTATCACAAAACCCCTGAGAAGCTTTGAGCATGGTCTGTTCCAACCAGCCGGGGCAGGAGGCAGCTCCAGGCAGGGTTTCCCAAGTACGGTCTGATGTACATGGGCAGACTCTTCTGGGACTTGGTGAAAACCCCAAGCTCTGAGCCTCACCTGGGCTTCTGGATCCCTTCCAGGGAGACCTAGAGAATCTCCATTTATTGCTGGCTTGCCAGGGACTTACTTGTGCTACATAAGGTTTGAGAGCCACCGTACTAGGAAAACAATGGATAGTCAAATGTAGAGCCATGACTAGGTAAGAAGTCTGTAGGTAAAGGTCATGTTCAACCTCCATCATTACTGCATCCCAGATCTGTAAAACACATCATAGTATCTACCTAGCATGATAGCTATGGGAACAAAATAGCAAATAAGCACTCCCAGCCCAGGGCCTCACTCAGAGCAGATGTGGGGCAGGAATTAGTCTGTTCTTCACCTTGTATAGTATTCTAAGAAAACAACAGCTCAGCTTTTCAATAAGTGTTCCTAAGCAAACCAGATGGCTTGCTTAATAAGCTGGGGCGTCCATGTAGTGAGTCACCAACTGCAAAAGTCAAGGTCAGCCTTACTCAGGGGAGATTGGGCTATGAACACAGACAGTGGATCTTCAGCTTTGTGGGCACTGGGATTACTGGAGTAGTCTTAAAACCCTAGCTCTGGGCTTACCAGCTTCAGATCCAGTGGGTCTGGGTAGGGCTGTGAATTTGCCTTTCTAGCACATTCTCAGGTGGTGTTCATACTGCTGGGGTCAGAAGAACACTTGGCTTTTCACTGTTATGGGGGAATTTGTTCTACAGCCTCATGTCTACTACCTAATTCACAGGACACTGAACCAGAAAGGAAAGCTGTGCCTATGGCTTCCTGTTTGACACCAGCCTGGTAGGTTGTGAGTAAACAGAATAAAAAGTAATGAGTCAACAACTTTGAGCTGTGTGTGCTGCCTCTGCCCTGAAAATCTCCGTTACTGGTTTCTGAATGATGCAGAGTTGGGGCTCCATGTCCCTGGCTCACATTCTCTGAGCCTTGGTTTAGTACCTCAGAGTACAGGAGCACATCATCGGGTCTCAGACCAGGCTAGGCAGTATTTGAAAGAAAACCTGATTCCTTAGGTCTGGAGAGACAATTCAGTGATTAAGAATACTTGCTGTTTTGCAGAGGACCTAGGTTTCATTTCCAGCACCCAAGCCTGATGGTGTGCTTAATAAACTATGGCTTTTTAACAAGTCACTAAATGCAATAGCCAAGATCAGCAGTGTGAGGGGACCCCGGTAACTCTTCTAGTCTGGGAATCCAATGCCCTCTTCCTGCCTCCTGGCTTGGCCACTGTATATATGACACATACATATATACAAGCAGGCCAAACACTAATACACATTAGATAAATAAATAAAAAACACTGATTACCCAGGCCTAACCTCAAGCCTAACAGATTACAATCTCCAAAGGAAACAAAATATGCTGTCTCTTAAGGAGTATTTAAAGAAACAAAATGACACTCCTCTTGTGACTTGACAAGCTACCTTCCTGGTTCCTTGCCGCCGCCGCATTGCAGCTCTGGGTGGTTTTGATTCTCTGTCCTTACATAGAGTCAGTGCTCACAGCAGCCTTCTCTTTCTGTGTTTGCTTCCTGGAGAGGAGGTGGTGGTGGTGGTTGCCATTGCTTAGGAAAAATACCTGCACTAGGATTTGTTTTTGAAAGGGAATGGAGGATGGGGGGTGAGGAGGTGGGGCTGAGGCTGGATCGATGGCTCAGTGGTTAAGAGCACTGGTTATTCTTACAGAGGACCTGAATTCAATTCCCTGCACCCACATGGTGGCTCACAACCATATGTAACTCCAGTTTCAGGGAATCCAATGCCTGCTCTGATTTCCTGTAGGCACAGGCTAAACATTCATGCAGGTAAAAAGTAATATGAATCGGAAAAGGAAACTAGTCTGTTTAATAGTTCTATTTTCTGCTGGGCAGTGGTGGCTCGAGCCTTTAATCCCAGCATTTGGAAGGCAGAGAGAGGCAGACAGATCTCTGTGAGTTCAAAGCTAGCCTGTTCTACAGAGTGAGTTCCAGGACAGCCAGTGCTACACAGTGAAATCCTGTCTGGAAAAACACACACAAGAAACAAAACAACAGTTCCATGTTATATGTACTAATAAACTGATATTCTGGATTTAATTTTTAAAACAACGTTCAGGTGCCATAGAGATGTCTCAGTGGTTAAGAGCACTTATTGCTCTTACAGAGGTCCTAGGTTTGATTCTCAGCACCCACATGTGACTCACAACCACCTTTCACACCAGATCCAGGAGATCTAACACACTCTCCCAGCCTCTGAGGGCACCAGTTACACCTGTGGTAATCAGACATACATGCAGATACTCACACATAAGCATCAAATAAACTACAGCGTAGAAGAGGAAGCAGGCTTCTCTAGCTACCTGTTTACTTATTCACCTGTTCATTATTAAGTTAGCACTCACCATCTTGTAGTTATTTTCTAGGTAGTCAGCCACAGCAGCTCAGAGTGAAAGAGAGAGAGAGAGAGAGAGAGAGAGAGAGAGAGAGAGAGAGAGAGGGAGGGAGGGAGAGAGAGCTGTGCTCACAGAGAGCATGCCGTAGCAGGAAGAGCAGGCCAAAAGCAAGATAAACATACAGATAAAATGATCTCAAATAGTAACTAATGATGTGGAGATAGAAACACACAGACAGCATGAAACGGGCAGAGACAACTCGTAACAGTCCTCTATGGGCTGACAGAAAACTCTCCATGAAGGACCAATAGAGCCATCATGATAGACACTGGAATTCTCCCTGGCAGCTTTAATGTAAATCAAGACCATGATATACTTATCATTTCACACAGCTTCAAGGAAGATGCCTTAGGGATTAGTACAATTCCTTCTGAAGTTCACTCTCAGGATTGGCAAGCCAGCCTCATTGGTAAAGTGCTTGCCTAGCTTGCATGGAGCCCTGAGTTCAGTTTGCAGCATACACAGAAGTAAAGGCAGGAGATCCAAAGCCATATCGGGATTTCAAGGACAGTCAGGTAGTCCTTCTCTAGATACATAAGTAAGTAATGAATGCCACTTCCTCTGAGCACTCAAACAGCATAGTTTTGGACTGTCTACTTCACTGCTGGTGATGGTGAAGAAATACCAGCCTAGAGATGACAATAAGTTCCTCCTGGAACCCTCCTGGCTGTCAATCAGCCTAGGGGCCTAGCTCCAGATGTAGGGAGACAGAGGGGAAACCACATGACTTTCCAAGGCCTCTTCCAACCAGATCTAAAGTTACACAATTCTGTCAGTGTAACCAACAAGGTTTCTTTATCTGGGCTGCACAATGAGCTGCAGAGTTAGGAGAAGGCTTTCTATTCCTGACTCTCAAATGCAGAAAAGCTTCCAGGAGCAGAAGCAAGGTAGACACTGCCCAACCTTGCCATTTTCTTGGCACTTGTGGCACAAAAACTATAGCAGTCTGCTGGGATTCAAGAAGCACAGGCCCGGATGTGCTGAGGGCTTGAGGTGCCTTGCATGCACAGGTTCTTGTCACCATGCCCTGTGGGGGTCACACAAATAAGCATTTCAGTCCAGCCTCTAGCCACTCTTCTCATGAAGTCAACCTGGTTCTCCACAAGGATGCCATTAGTCCCTGAGGGCAGAGTTCTCAGACCCCACTACTCAGCAGCAACCCTTGTAGGAATTAGAAGTATGTATGGGCATTGTCTTAGTCAATGTTCTATTGCTGTGAAGAGACACTGTCACCATAACAACTCTTATAAAGGAAAACATTTAACTGGGGCTGCCTCTTACAGTTTCAGAGATTTAGTCTATTATTATCATGGTGGGGAGCAGGGCGACACACACGGTACATGGTAGCCGAGAGTTATGACGTATTGATCCACAGGCAGAGAGGATGAAAGAGAGAGAGAGACAGGAAGCCTGGGCTGCCATGGGCTTTTGAAACCTCAAAGCCCACCTCCAGTGACACTTCCTACAACAAGGCCACACCTACTCCAACAAGGCCCCCTAATCCTCCTAATCCTTCTCAAAAAGTGCCTCTCCCTGATGACTAAGAATTCAAACATATGAGCCAATGGGGCCATTCTTATTCAAACCACCACAAGCATAGACATGAGCCTTAACCCCACTCTTAACATATGGGACTTGGGGTAAGGGAAAGGTTTGCAAAATTAGGTACAGTTAACTTTCCACAGTGGAGATGTCTCACTCAGCAAACTGCAAGCCAAAGCAGCTCAGTGATTTTGAGGCAGAGTTTCTCAGCTTCACCATTGTTTACATTTTGGTCAAGCTAATCCACTGTTTCCCTGTGCACTGGTTGTTTAGCAGCATCTCTGGCCAGTACCCATAAAACACCAGTAGTAACTGTCCATTTTTGTGACACCACAAAATGTCTCTATAATCCTAGCACTTCAGAGGCAGAGGCAAGAGGCGCACGAGTTCAGGGACACCCTGGGCTACAGAGTGAGCGTGAGACAGTGGCTAAAGTCCCCTGGCAGGGATGGGGATGATGACCCCTGTTGAAAGCTGCTAGTATGATGACCAATAACTGGTTATCAGCGACATGAGAACTGAAAGGATGCCAGTGATCCCTGGCAGCGCTGGGTCTTTCAAGCATGTGCCCTGGGACCCAGAGATGAGTTGGTTCACCAAAAGACACCACAGTCTATGCTCTTATACAGAGCAAAGAGGATTAATGAAGGGTTAGCTTGGTCTCTAATAAGATAAGCTAAACTCATAACAACCATCAGGTTGCTTGGCCGCACTGGGTCCTCTCAGGCTCTTGTCAGGGGCTGCCAAACAGCTGCACTCATTCTGGCCATCATTACTGTACAAATAAGTTGTGGAAGGAAGTCAGGCAATGGTAGTGCACACCTTTAATCCCCGCATTTGGGAGGCAGAGGTAGAGAGATCTCTGAGTTCGAGGCCAGCCTGGTTTACAGAGTGAATTTCAGGACAGCCAGTGCTACAGAGGGAAACCTTGTTTCCAAACCAACCAACCAACAAACAAACAAATGAGATGTGAATGAAAATTAACACACACAGCTAGAAATAAAGAAACCCTGCCCACAACTATGGGTTAATATTCTTCAATTATTTTTCCATATGTCTTCCACTGTGGTATTTTTAATGTTTTACATAGGACACTGCAAGTAGTTCATTTGGTTAAATGCTCACCTGACACACAGCCCCCACTACCACACAAACCCAGGTCTGTAACCCTAGCACTTGGGAGTGGGAGGCAGGAGGATCCGAAGTTGCAGGTCATCCTCAGCTACTCAGTAAGTTCATGGCAGCTTGAACTACAGGAGACTATCTCAAACAAACACACAAATTTTAGGCAACCCAAATGAGCAGAAAGAGGCTCATGAGTGCCAGGCAAGCCCATACTGAGCAGCCCCTCAGCCACAAGCAAGGTTTGTATCTATGGGCCTGTACAGACTGGAGCTGTATATCTCACTTCCCCGTGCTAGGCTACTGCGAGAATTAAAGCACGCTACCATGTTTAACCAGGCAATTGATACCTCGTCTTTGCCTCTAGTGATACAAATACATAGTAGATTAGTGCACAGCAACACCCAGAAGATCTACCATCCGCCTGTGAGGTGGGACAGACGGCAGCAAACACGATAGAACAGACTTTTCTGTCTCTTGGCAACCAATTTTATTATGCTTTGACCTGGCAGCTGGTAAGGCTTAATATGAATTAACCATCCAGGTTGTGAAAAAAGATCAGGGGCCCTGAAATGTGGTTTTCCAAGTGGCAGACAAAACACGTCCATTTTCAGGGTTGCCTTTCTTTTTTCTTTATAAAATTTTAGATTTTTTTTCTTTATCTGCATGGGGTTCTTCTTGTATGTGTGTGTCTGTATGTCTGTGCCTGTGGAAGTGAGAAGGGTACTGGATTCCCTGGAACTGGAGCTACAGATTTTCTTTGAAATATTTACAATTTACTTTATGTGTATGAGTGCACTGGATTTATACCACATGCACACCTGGTACCTGAGGAGGTCAGAAGAGGGTGTTGGATCTGCTGTGGATGGAATTATGGATGGCTGTGAGCCATAATGTGGGTGCTGGGACCCAAACCCAGGTCCTCTGGAAGAGCAGCAAGTGTCACCCTGAGAGGGATACTGTGTCACCACTGGTCCTGGATCTAGCTCTTACCCTTGAGTCTATGTAACATGGGTGGACTTAGCTTCTCCAGATGGGGATCTCCTTAAATACCAAAGACTAGAGGAGACACATAGCCAGCAAGCCATAACTCAGCCATTCTTTGGATTTTAATATGCATTTCCTGTGTACAAGCAGGAACTGTTCACATTTGTATTTCAGAATGAGATGTGATGGTGTACACTGCAATCAAGTGTCTGAGTCAGGGAAATTAAGAGTTAGCTTGCTACATTGCAAGACCCTGACTCAAAGGAAAAAAACATTAAAGAAAGAAAAAGTTAATCATTTTTATTTGGTAAAACTGGAACCTCATCCTCAAATTAGAATTTCATACGGGCATGGAAACACACACTCATAATCCTAGCAGAAGGCAGACAATCAGAAGTTCAAGGGCATCCTCAGCTAAACTGTGAGTTCCAGGCTAACCTGGTATATACAAGATTCAACAGTAGGGAAGGAGAAAGAGGAAGGGATAGAGAAAAGAAAGGGAGGGAGGGGAAGAAAGGAGGAAGGAGATCCCCATCTCTTTCAGTATTGTTGAACCCCAATCATACAAGAAAAATGATGGGCATGCCCCTGAGTCCCTACTCTGGAAGGTCCCAGCAAGCTAGATGCTCACCATTCCTGTCCCTCACCCCCGTACATCAAGCTCACTTAAACCTTTTATCTTGGCTTCCAGTGTCTGCTCTCAGGATAATCAGTTTAAGGGAAGCCAGATCATCAACTCAAATTTCCTGATTACCAGGTGGAGGAACATAGTCCAAGCAAATCTCGTGAGGCAGGGAGAAGGAATTCATGAAGGGAGGAGCTGCTTCCTCAAGAACCAATCAGACCTTAACACTGGCAAGAGGGCTTTCTTCTCAGGGGCTCAGACTTTAACCTGCAAGTCCTGTTCTGTCTTTCAAGTCTAATGTATTCAGGAAATGAATTGTGTGTGTGTGCATAAATACCCCCATACTGTGTTAAAGTAATTCCTAACATAAGATACATAAAATTAGTTACCATATTTTATAGGCTGAATTAATTCAATTCTCACTGGGAAGTCTCACAATTCCTCACTGAGTGGGAAGCCCCATTCAGTGGGAGGCAGTGGGCAGCAGTAGGATACGGTTGTCTATAACAAGATGCTTGCTAAGAAAAGTGAGAGATGGCTCAGTGGTTAAGATGACTGACTGCTCTTCCAGAGGACATGGATTCAATTCCCAGCACCCATATGGCAGTTATCAACTGTCTGCTAACTCCAAGATCTGATTTCCTCATACAGGCATACATATAGGCAAAACAATGCACATAAAATTAAAACAATATATAGAAAAAGAAAAATATAGACTAGATCAGTGGTTCTCAATCTGTGGGGTGGGACCCTTTGATGTGTGTGTGGGGGGGCGTCAAACAACCCTTTCACAGGAATCATCTAAGAGCAGCAGAAAACACAGATGTTTGCATTACTATTTGTAACAGTAGCAAGATTATAGTTATGGAGTAGAAATGAGAATAATGTTAAGGTTGGGGATTACCATAATATGAAGAACTGTATTTAAGGGTTGCAACATTAGGAAGGCTCAGTGAGAACCACTTGTAGACAGTCCTGGAGTTTTACCTAGTAACTCAAGTGCACAGTCAGACACAGCCTTGCTCTTGGTTTTGCCTCTGACTCCTTATAAAATAAGGCTCAGAGTGAGCCAGAGTGGTGCCCTGTCTCCAGGCTGTTAGGATCCAGTCATGGATGGCCTGAGAGCGTGGCTCAGGGAACGGAGAGCACTTGCCTAGCATGTGCTGGGCCCTGGGTTCAAGCCCCAGGAATGGAAGAGTCATGGAAATGGGCCAACACACAGAAAAATGGTTGACAACTGCAAGTAGTTACATAATTAAATGCCACCAGGTGGCATTTGTTAAAATCCAAGAAGGATCCATTCGTTACAGTGCAAAATATTAATGAAGAAATTAATTTCCATTTCCTTAAATTTCCAAGAACTCCACTCTTGCCCTAGACTAACATAAAAGGTCAGAAGACAGGAAAGCAACTACTAAACCGTTCTGCCCAGTTTCCCCAGTGCCAGCGCAGAGGGATGCCTGCTACCACCATCACAAGAGAGTGTGGAGTGGTGGAAACAATGGTGAGAAATATACAGGCCTACTACTCAGCCTTCCATCCTTTGTGAGATCTGCAGGTTGGCCTGGAACTCCCTAGGTAGCCAAGGATAACCTTGAACTTCTGGTCCTCCTGCCTCCACAGCCTAAATTCAAGACTTGTATAGGGCTGGGGATGGAACTCAGGTTTTGTCCTTGCTCAGCCAGCACTCTGCCACCCTCCAGGGTTAGCACATATGGTTTGAGAGCTTAATAATAAGGATTTTTTTTGAGACAGGATTTCTCTGTGTAGCCTGACTGTCCTGAAACTCACTCTGTTGAATAGACTGACCTTGAACTCACAGAGATCTACCTGCCTCTGCCTCCAGAGTGCTGGGATTAAAGGCATGTGCCACTACCTCACTCAACGAGAAATTTTTCATTTTGGGATAAAAGGAGAATTCTGAGCAGACTAAATGTATATGTACATTCATATGTGTGTGTATACCAGTGACCTCTGTGTTGAGGGAAGATTATAGAGAGGTGATAACAAGGTTAGAAATGCTTTAAGAGGCTTTGGCAGCAATACAGCTAGAGAGCATAGTAGGAATGGGCAGAAAACAGTAGAGAAATGGTTACTGTATCAGATGTGATCATGGGCACATCTGTAATCCCAGAGCTCAGGAGGCTGAGGCCTGGGCTATACACTGGGTTCCACACTATCCTGGGATACATAGTGGAGCCTTGTTTCAATTACACACACACCCCAAAAAAAGTTGTAGGCAGTACAGCTCTGTGATCACCTCCAAGCTGTATAAACTGAGCTAAATTCCTAGGACTCACATGGTGGAAGGAGATAGCCAACTCCTACAAGTTGTTCTCCATACGCATCATATCATGCACAAATGCTAAACAAATGTAATATTTTTAAAGATTTTATTTCATGTGTATGTGTTTCGCTTGCATGTATGTACATGCAGCACATGAGTGCAGGGCTTGCGGAGGTCAGAAGTTGGCATCAGGTCCCTTGGAATTGGAATTACTGACAGTTAGTGGGTTGCATGTGGGTACTGGGAACCAAATCCAGTTCCTCTGCAAAAGCAGCAAGCCTCTTAGCCACTAACCTATCTGATTCAGTAACAATTATAAAGTTTATCTATTTATTTTTAATTACTTGTATGCATGTGTGTATGTGTGTGTATGGGGGGGTGTATTTAGGTTTTGTGCATGAGAGGGCATTTGAGTCTCTGAAACTGGGGTTAGAAGCAGTTGTGAGCTGCCTGATGTGGCACTGGGAATCAAACTTGGGTCTTTGGGAAGAGCAGTATGTGCTCTAAACTGCGGAGCCATTTCTCTATCCACTTCAAAAGTTTGTAATAACAACAACAAAAATAGTTATACTAAGGTAAACTCAATAACATTTGCTCAGGTTGGGCAAGGGGCATGAAAGGATGAAGAGAGTTGAGGGCAATCCCAGGGTTTAGTGTGAGCTTCTACAGGAGTGAAGTATCTATCCACCAAGATAGGGAAGGCAAAAGGAAGTTAAAAGTCTGCTTCCCAAAGATTGCTGCCCACTTCAAATTACCTACATTTGTTCTAAAGCCAAGGCAATAAAACTGAGAAGCTGACCTTAAATTCCACACAGAGATACATGGGATTCTGCACAGCCAAAGGCAACTACCAAAAAGAAGGGCAAAGCTGGAGTCCGCTCATGCCCTAACTTCAAAACTCCGAGACAGGGTGCCACCACTGTAACAATGGGCACATGGTATGTAGAAGACTACAAATCCAAACACAAACTCCACCTTTATGTTTGATCTATTTTCAACGGAGGTACCAGTCTCATTCAAAGGGTCAAAACAGTCTTGTCAACAAACACTGTTGGCAAAAGTGAATATCCAATATCCACATTTGAGGAGATAAAGTTGGATGTCCCATTACAAAACTTTCCCGCCAGCCTGGTCCCAAAGCCATGCCAGCCCCTACCCCACACCACACACAAAATTAACTTAAATTTAATCAATCAAAGAATGAAATGGAGCAGTAAAACTATAAGAATTCTGGGTGTACAAAAAAAAGTCATAAGCACAAGTCTTCATGATCTCAGACAAACAACTTGCTGGGCATGGCCGGAGCAGGACTGTCACCAGTTCAAGGCCAGCCTGGGTGTAGCAGTGAGGCCTTGCCTCATAAAAGCAAAACCAAAACAATGGCTGGGGAGACAGCTCAGTGGGCAGAGTCCCCAGAATCCACACTGGGCATGAAGGTGCGGGTGTGTGACTCTAAGACTTGGGGAGGGAGAGGAGAGTCCCTGAGACTCTCTAGCCAATCAATCCAGACAAGGAGCTCCAGGTTCCATGAGAAACCTGGTTCAACAAAAGTAAGGTGGTCAGACCTTTGATCCTAGGACTCTGGAGGCAGAAGCATGCAGCTCTCTATGAGTTCAAGATCAGCCTGGTCTACACAGTAAGACCCCATCTCAAAAACAAAAATCAAATTTAATTAATATATTTAATCTAATATTCAATTATCATTATCATAGTATAAATATATTTACTATATGTCAATTTGATACATTTTATATTTAACACAAATATATAATATAAATATTATATTTAATTACATATATAGTGGCTAGTAATGGAGGAAGACACTCAACATGGACTTCTGTCATCCACATGCACATGTATGGGCCTCCATCCACACACATTCACAACCCCCCACAAATATGTCAGAAATAAACAAATATGACAGATTATGGAAAGTGAGGGAAGATAGGGAGGCCAAGAGAAAATACAGAAAGCAATTCCACTCAGGTGTGTTTAGCATTGCTGTATGCTCCCCCCCCCCCCCTTTCCTTTCCTCCTTCCTCCCTCCCTTCCTTTTGCTGATGTTATTTATTTTTTTGGAGACAGGTCTCATGTAACCCAGGCTGGCTTCAAGTTCTCTATGTAGCAGAGTCTGACCTTGAACCCTGAATCTTTTTCTCTGTCCACCTCCCAGATGCAGGATTACCTTTCCCGTGCTCTTTTCGCTCTCCAGAAAGCTGTAAAGAAATGATTTTAAATGCCTCCTGCCTCACTCAGGTAGCTGGGTTGAACAGCTAACTCAGAACAGCTGTTAGCTCTTGGGGCTTATAAAGGAAGCCTGTGGAGGACACTCCAGGGAACCGCAGGGTGCAAAGGCCAGGAGGCTGCTGAAGTGTCTTTTAAGATCTTCTACACTTCAGACCTGGATTTCAAAATCGGTACCCAGCTACTGGAGACCCGGCCTTGGCAAAGTGACCAAAATGTGTCATCGTATTAATTCTACCTCCCGGTAGGGTGACTCTAAAACCTGGCTGAACGGCTGGGTTCTCTGAATGACAGGAAAAGGGAGAGCCCTTAGTCGCCTGCAAGCAGCGGGGCTCTCAAGACTTTAAAGTGAAAACCGAAATGAGGGAACAGGAGGGAGGTGGAGTGGACTTTACTCTCACCTCCTTATGGGGACTCTGGCACCTACATTTCACTTGGGGTAACCTTGGACCCTAACCCCTGTAGCTTAACGGGACCAGCATCCCGTCCAAAGATTTGCTGTCCCCTGGTCGCCCCAGGGACAGCTCGATCGCCCTCAACCTTCAGTGCCCAAGACGCACTGCGCTCACCTGGTTTGGTGCTCTGTCTCTGTGCTGTCCCCGAGTGTTGCGCCCCTGCAGTGCTAGGTCCGGTATTGCGTCCTGGTGATGGTCAGTCTCTTCGGACTGCCTTCCAAACGGAGCTTGGGACCCCAAGCGACTGGCCTTTTTAGGGTGGTTGGCGGTTTTTTTTTTTCCGTCCGGCCCCACATCACTTCCCGTGTAGGAAAGCGCGGCGGGGGCGGGCCCTGCGCGGCCTCCACCTCCTCCTTCTGTCACCTGCCCACAGGCCCCCAGCCACAGAAACAACCGCTCCCTCGCCTGGCCTGAAACAGGTCCTCTTGCCCTGTTGAGGAAGGTGCGGGAACCACAGGGAGTGGTTTTCGTTTTGAGACCCAAAGTGCCATTCACAAAAAGGTCAAACTGCTGGAGGATCTAGGGCAGAGGAGGCGTGCCCTGGTGACTCCGGAGATCTGTCCTAAAAGCCTTTTTCTGGCTGTGTATCCTCGCTGGTGACAACCTGGGTATTGCCTGCCAGGGTTCCTGGACGTGACAGCAAGAAAAATAAAGTAAGAATAAAGGAAGGAAAAAATTAACACCATTCTGGGAGGCAATGGCCAGCGGGGTCTAAACGAACAAGGTATAATTCTGATTATAGTCAGCCTGGATTCCTAAAACACTGTTAGGACAGTTAATACACAGTATGAGGGAAATTATGGGGTGCCATAACCTACTAAGACCGGCAGGATCAGGAGCATCCTGTGAACCTTTGCTGCCTCCCAGCGGCCTCTTCGAGATACCCAGGGTTTCCTTTGAGCAGTTTGGATTTTGATGGGGGGGGGGGGGTGAGATTATTAGCCAAACCCATTCAAAGGTGGCTCAGAGTTCTCTACACTGGCCTTTGGGTCTGCCCCTTGTGCTTTCAGAATCCCATATCCAAGACAAGCAAATGCTGGCAAGCCTGAGTTCAGCTTCTGCCCATGTAGCTGTCCATCCTGGTGGCCTCCCACCACAAACTCCAGCTGTCCCACCCACTGCCCGCCCGTCACCCCTCCAATGTGTAACAAGTACGGTTTTTCCACCCGCCGCCGGGTCTGGTCCCACCACCGCGCCAGCCCCAAATAATACATAGAAACTCTGTATTTGATATAATGTTGTTGGCCCATTATTTACAATGTGCTGGGACTGAATCACAGTGCGGTCAATGTCCAAGGAGCCTTCTGCGGGTAGACCTCCTGGAACCATCCATGCTTCTGTAAGTAACCCCAATAAACTCACTGGCTTCACCAAGCCGGACCTGAACAGATTCTATATTTTCCTCTCATCTGGGGTGAACAGAAATACCTCCAGACCTCTATAGTTAGCTAGTGGCAAGCTCCAATCTCTGACCTTCAGACAGGCTTTATTTGTACAAGCAAGATATCACCACACCCCAGAAAAAGCCAGGTTATCATCTTCCTTCAGAAACTAGCTCTTAAGGAGCTACCATCTTTCAATACCATCACACATCAATATGTGTGGGCCAAACTTCCCACACATAAACCTTTGGGGGGGGGAGAATATGTGAACTATATTAGGAAACAACACAGTGACTGCTGATGGTTGGTATGATCCAGGTGGAGCACCCACCTTCAGTGTTCTCCACTTCAGCAGCCAAGTCTCGGGGTGTAGACAGACTGTATATTCATCACCTGAGGATGCTTTCAATGAGTAAGGCACTTTTAGGCACATAGGATGCAACAATGAAATAGGTTAAATTGCTCCTGGCCCCCAGAACTTACTTGTAAGACAGATGCTTAAGTAGGAAACTCCAGTAACATCCAGTAAGGGTTTCAACAAGGAAAGTAAAGGATGTCATTGGGAGATAGACAGAGTGCAAGATGTTTGCATCCCAGCCACTGAGGAGGGAACCTGAGAGGAGGGGCCCAAACAGGACTATCACTTGATTGAAGGGTCTGAAGCCATTGTGGGCAGCACAAAAATAATTAAGCATTTGAACACATAAAAATATCACCATATTAGCTGGGTGGTAGTGGTACACTCCTTTAATCCCAGCACTCGGAAGGCAGAAGCAGGTGAACCTCTGTGAGTTCAAGGCCAGCCTGGTCTACAGAGTGAGTTCCAGTCAGGCTCCAAAATAATACAAAGAAACCCTGTCTCCAACAAACAACCAACCAACCCACAAAATCAAGGAACATGATGTGAATATGAAAAAGGGGTGAAGGAAAGGGATTCCAAAAGGAAAGATGGGCCTGGAAGCAAAATAGCAGAACCCAGGCTGGCCTCAGCTTCCTATGTAGCTGAGGATGACCTTGAACTTGTGGCTCTCCTGTTTCCACCTGAGTGCTGGGACTACGAAACTGCATCACCACACCTAGTGTGAGGTGCAGGGCATGAAACCCAGGGCTGGGCAAACACTCTATCAACCCAGGCCTTACAAATGAAGGCCAAAAGTGGTTTCATTTGGCTTAATGCCCAGAGCTTCTGTCAAGTAGAACCTTGATACCTGGATTAGACATTTCAAACTAGCCATGGTGGTACACAAACCCACCTGAGCTACATGGTGAGTTTAAGGCCATCCTGGATTATATCACAAAGGGGGGGGGGGGAAGCAACCCTAACAGCACAGGCTTATAGCTCCAGCTACTCTAGAAATTAAGGAAGGATAATCACAAATTGAAGCCATTTGGATTTGTGGGATACTGGGTGAATTCAATGTGAGCCTGGGAAACTTAGTGACACTTGAAGTTTAAAAAGCAGAGGCTTGAAAGATGGCTCAGTGGTTAAGAGCACTTGCTGCTGCTCCTCCAGAGGATGGAGGTTAGGTTGCCAGCATCCACATGGCAGCTCACAACCATCTCTAACTGGGACGCATAGGTCAGTTGGGAGTATAGATCAGTGGCAGAACACTTACACAGCGCCAGCACCAGGAAGCCCGGGATTCAGTCTCCACAACTGGAAAAATGTAACAGGCAAAACCCTCACATTTGTGTGGTTGTATTGTCCAAGAACGGGGGAACTAAAAAAGGATTTATGGGAGCTGGAGAGATGGCTCAGCAGTTAAGAGCTCTGGCTGCTCTTCCTTCTACAATAAGAGCTGGTGCCCTCTTCTGGCCTGCAGGCAGAACACCGTATACATAGTAAATAAATAAATCTTTAAGAAAAATTTATATGAATGTTTTGTCTGCATGTACACCTATCTGCCCACCAGAAGAGGTCATGGATCCCATGGGACTGCAGTTAATAGATGGTTGTGAGCCACCAATTGTGTGCTGGGAATTGAAGTCAGGACCTCTGAAAGAGCAGCCAGAAAAGGGGAATCTTAAAAGCACACACTAAACTATTAAGCATACTGACTAAATTTATGCTATAGAAATTGCTGCCTTGTCCTGATATGATATAAAATAGCAAATAAGTAAATGAACATTAATGTGAAACATCTTGGGATTGGAGAGATGGCTCAGCAGTTAAGAGTACACTCATTCCTACAGAGGACTGAGATTAAATTCCCAGGAGGACCCACATGGTAGCTCACAGCCATCTGTGACCCCAGCTCTAAGATATTCAACAACTTTGGCCCCCAGAGGTACTTGCACTTGTGTATGCATAACCCATGTGGAGCTCATATAATTATATATAACTGGAAAGAAATATTTTTTAAATGAAGCATCTTATTGTAGTTAGGTGTGGTGATACTCTGTAACCCCAGCACCAGTGGCAGGATTGCATGTTTGAGGCCAGCCTGAGCTACACACAGAGAGCCTATCAAGAAAACAAATGTCAGAACCCCTATAATCCAAGCATTTGGAAAGCTGAGGCTGAACTACTTAGAGCTTGTGCTACATAGTGCTACATAGTGAGATCTTACCCTGAAACAAACCAACAAAGAACTAATGTTATAAATAACTTTAAATTGCCTGGCAGTGGTTGCTCACACCTGTAATTCCAGTACTTGGGAGGCAGAGGCAAGTGAATCTGAGGCCAGCTTGGTCTACAGAGTGAGCTCCAGGACAGCCAGAGCTACACAGAGAAACCCTGTCTCCAAAACCAAAAATAAATAAATAGTAAATGACCCATGATTTATTTATTTAAAATGTACCTAATGTTTACTAGATTAATAGTCCATGTGCCATTTCAATGGAACAAATTGTAAGCAATGCCTACAATTTCACTCCACGCAGAATTAGTTCCTCTTTTCTTCTGACTCTTGCAACAATTTCACCTTTCCTTTTAATTCCTTCTGATCTCTGGAATATTGTTCAAGTATTGGCTGATAAATATAAATCCCTCCGGCAATCCCGAGGACTGCACCAAAGAGCAGTTGTGGAAGAGTCAGTCTCCTGAGCATTGCTGCAACGAGTAGCGCACAGTCTGAGGGTGGTTTCGCTCCACGGATGGCAAATCTCTGCAGATCTGTCTCCAGAGAAAAGGGGACAAAAGAGGGACCATTTAGCACAGGAACAGAAGTTACAGGTGGTTGTAACCTGTCCAACACAGGCACAGGGAACTGAACTGTGGTCCTCTAGGAGAGTAGTATCACTCTTAACCCTGGGCCATGTCTCCAGCCCCACAACTGCCCTTTACAAGATTTATTATGACTTTGCTGTGGTGTGAATGTTGTGAATCCCAGAACTTGGGAGGCAGAGGCAGGTGGATCTCTGAGTTCAAGGCTAGCTTGGTCTACAGAATGAATTCCTAGACAGACAGATACACAGAGAAGCTCTATCTTGAAGAAAACCAAAACCAACCAAACAAAAAAGAATCACTAAGTAATAAATACATAGGGGTTTGCAGGATATAGACTCACTATGGAATATTTTCTAAAATTTCAATTTAGTTGCCAATAGTTAAAAAAAATCATATATTAAAATTTGCATTTCTTCCAGGCATTGTAGTTCATATCCATATTCCCAAAACTCAGGTGCAGCCAAGAGGATTGCCAGTCTACATTGCCAGTTTGAGGCCAGTCTGGCCACAGTAACAGGTTTCAAACAAACCTTAAAAAGGAACACATAGGGAATGAAGGTCAACGGTAGTGTGAGACAAAGCTAAATACTCTTTTATACAGAATGTTCCCACTGAGTTATTTTCTGTCTTTGTTGGTCTGTTTGTTCTGGTTCTTTGAGATAGGGAGGCTGCTCTAGAGATTATAATTATCCCTTCACCTCTCAAGTGATAGAATGACAGGCTTATGTCACTAACAGCCATGTTAGTCTTCTAAAATGGCAAAAGGATGGGAAGGGATGGCAACCACCTTTCAAGTCATACAAAACTTTTCACTCCAAAAGATACCTGAAGGGAAGTCAGATGTGACTGTCTCAGTTTAAACTGTATCTAAAGAATAATAAAGGGAGGTGACAAATGACTTGTCATTATTCCTTCTGCAGTAGCCATAATTTTTTAGCAAGCTTTATGACAAAAACAATTTTAAGAGGCTGTAAAACTTTATTGAGCCAGGAGTGGTGGTGCCCTGCCTTTAATCCCAGCACTATGGGGTTGAGGTTGGGGGTGGGCAGAGATCTGTGAGTCTGAGGCCAGTCTGGTTTACATAGTGAGTTCCAAGCCAGCCAAGGCTACACAGCAGAACCATATGTCAAAAAAGCAAAGCAAAACCAAAACAACAAAACTTTGTTGAGTTCCTTTTGGTATTTTAGGAGACAACAAAGGCAAATCATTTGTGTGCCTTTTTGGAGAAAAACACAATGGAGACTTTGCTTCTAGTTCCAACAACTGAAAATAATGGAACCTCACAAATGGGCATAGCACCTTCTAGAGAAAAGTGCTGCCTGTTAATCACCTCGGAGAGATGTCAGTAAATGAGAAAAGCAGAGTGAAGGAGTACACACTTTCTGAATTGTGGCATGGATTCTTAATCCAGGCCGCAGGTTACAAATTATAATTATTATAAGAGCTCTCAAATGCAACTTAATCATGCCAGGAAAGGGAAAGCGTGTTCTCTCCTAGTTATAGAGTTGACCACACAAATGACAATTTTACCAATCTTGCTTTGGTCCAAATAAAGAGTTTAAAAACAAACAAACAAACAAGGTACAAAAGCCAGAGGCCATTTGAAACTATTTCTCATGTAGCGGTTTTGTTGTTGCTGTTAAATCTGAGTCTTTTGGACCTGTTATTCAGTAGCCACTTACCCCCACCATTTTGAAAAATGTAATAGAACCTTGGGTTTTGCCAGGTGGTGGTGGCACATACCTTTAATCCCAGCACTCAGAAGGCAGAGGCAGGTGGATCTCAGTGAGTTCAAGGCCAGAATGGTCTACAGAGTAAGTTCCAGGACAGGCTCCAAAGCTACACAGAGAAACCCTGTCTTGAAAACCCAAAAATAAATAAATAAATAAAAAGAGAAAGAAAGAAACAAAACAAAACAAAAAAACAAACCTTGGGTTTCATGAACTTTAGTTTCCCGGACAAACAAAAACAAAACACTTTTGTCAAACATTCTAAAAGACAAACTAAACAATTAGAACTTCAGTGACTATGTGGCAATGTTACTGGTGATGTTGCAGGTCCCAAGCCAAATCACCTCAAGCTATCTTTAGCCCCCTAAATAGTCCCTTTTTAGCCATCTGTATGTGACCAAACATCTTTTACAACTATCAGCTAAAAACCTGAGATGCAATAACAGGCCTCTCCCTTCTACCAACCCAAAAGCTAAGAATGTTAGCAGAGGTCATCTGCGGCCTGAAGCAGATGTCCCCACTTACTGGAACTCATGATTTAATGTTTCTACCAACACATTTTTAAAAGATTTATTTTTATTTTATGTGCATAAGTATTCATTTTCATGTATGTATCTGCAACGGCATGCATGCCTGGCGCCCTGGGAGGCACGAAGCCAGTGTGTGGTTACTGGGAATCAAACCAGGGAACTCTGCAAGTGCAGTCAGTGCTTTTAAGCCATTTCTCCAGCCGCCCCCACCATGCCATGGTGACACACGCCTTTGATCCCAATACTCGTGAGGGTATTGTGAGTTTGAGACCAGCCTGGTCTACATACAGAGTTCCAGGCCAGCCAGTGACATCCAGTCACCAAGATAAATAGATGAGGCCGAGTGTGGTAGTGCACGAATTAAACCCCAGCACTCATGAGGCAGACAGGAGGATATCTACATAGTGATATCAACTCAAGAAAAAAAATTGATGAGAAAGTAATTCGGAATAAAGAAATCCCCTGGGTGTCAGAAGAACAGATTAGAAATAAAAATTCATTGGCGGGGGCTGGAGAGGTGGATCCGGGTTCAATTCCCAGCACTCATATGGCAGCTCACAACTGTAACTAAAAGACATATATGCAAACAAAACACCACTACACATAAAATAATTTAAAAAAAAATTTACTGACATGGGGCTCAGAGGTTAAGAGCACTGGCTGTTCTTCCAGAGGTCCTGAGTTCAATTCCCAGCAACCACATGGTGGCTCACAACCATCTGCAATGAGACCCGGTTCTTCTGGTGTGCAGGCAGAACACTGTATGCATAAGAAGTAAATCTTTAAAAAGCAACTTCCTTTACTTAAAAAAAAAAAAAAATCACTGGCGTGTAACTTCTTTTCTGTCACTGTGAGAACCTGGACGGAACCGTTCCCACGCATGGACGCGGCACGTGGGGTGAGCGCTGCGGTTTCACCGCCTCCCTCCGCTCTGTTACCTCCACGCGCTTCCTCGCGGGCTGCGAGTCCAGTCTTCTGTCTTCCCCAGGACCGGGATCCAGTCAAGTAGGTGACGTCTCGCACTGCCTAGAGCCTCAGTCGCTTCCGGCCGCATTTCCGGCTGCGGTTGTGCTGTAGCCGCCCCCACGACGGCGGCTCGCGGGACCCAATCTTAGTGTTGCGCGTCCGCCTGCAAGAAGATGCGGGCAAGTTCACCGTGGGCTGCAGGTGGCTGGGAGGAGATGGAGCCCGAGGCCGGCGACCATGGCCCGGCCTTACGCAGTCTCCACAGTCGCTCCGGAGAGATGAAGTTGCGGAAGAGGAAGTCCACGCTGTACGTGAACACGCAGGAGAAGCACTCTCGTCGCCGCGGTGAGAGCGGGGTGCTTCGCAGAAAGCACTTCCTGGCACCTGCGGCTTTGCAGACAGTGCACCGCGCTGTGGAAGCGAGCTCTCTCTGCATAGTATCTTTGCTGTGTGGTGCAGGCTGTGCTTGAACTTGCCTCAGTCCTCCTGCCTCAGTCTCCCCATTGCTTTGTGGTGATGACACAATCACACATGGCTCAACAGATTTTAACATAAAATCTGACCCCTGCCGCAGTCACGGCTTACAGCTAGAGTTTCAGAAAACACTCAGTATTCAGCACGCAGGCTGCCTGACCACTGAGAAAAAGCGAATTTTGGAGGTGGCTGGCCGGCCTGCCTGGGTTTGAATACTACCTACTCAGTAACAGCATTTGATTGGTTGGTTGGATGGTTGGTTGGTTTTTCAAGACAGGGTTTCTCTTTAATAGTCCTAGTTGTCCTGGAATTCACTAAGTGGACCAGGCTGGACATGAACTCACAGAGATCCTGCTTTTGCTTCCCGAGTACTGGAATAAAAGGCATGTGCCACCACCGTCAGACCAGCATTTTCATTTTGGGCAAAGCAGTTTAGTTTCTGATCCTTAGCTTCCTCACATGTATAACAGAGGTTCAGAGAGGAATCACCAATAGTTAACAGTGGGAGCAGGGACCACCAGTGGTTAATGTGCGTGTGTGCGTGCGTGTGTGCGCGTGTGTGTGTGTGTGTGTGTGTGTGTGTGTGGTGGTGATGGTGATGGAGTTTGTGGGTTGTCACCTCTTCCCCACACATTGCTAGGGAACACACTCTGGGCTTCCAGCAAGCAAGAATCCAACCCTGAGCTAGATGTCTTTTGTGAAGTGGTCTGGAGGTCCTTAACAGCAGAGCCAGAGCCAGTGACGTCACAGTTGTATATCTAAAGGAAGAACTGCTTGTTTTGAATGCCATAATTACTGCTTTGATTTGCTTTTCAGGTCTTCTTGGAGAAAATGTTTACCTGGTCTTATTTACCATCGCTCTTCGGATATTTAACTGCTTCCTAGTGCAGACAAGTTTTGTTCCTGATGAATACTGGCAGTCTCTTGAAGTTGCACACCACATGGTTTTCAGATATCCTTTATGGTTTCTTTCTTCCTTTCTTGTTTTTTGTTTATGTGGTTTTGGAGTCAGGGTTTCTCTGTGTAGTCCTGGCTGTCCAAGAACTTGCTCTGTAGACCAGGCTGGCCTCAAACTCGAAGAGATCCACCTGCCTCAGCCTCCTGAGTGCTGGGATTAAAGGTGTGCACCACCATGGCTGGAGAAACACATTTCTAACTTGAGGAAATTAAGACTTAAGTTAACCAAATATTCAATATAAAATCCCATGTTTTAAGGTTAGGGTGCAGCTTAGTGGTACATTACCTGCCTAGCATATCCAAGGCTGGAGACTGAATTCCTACTATCACCAAAAAAAAAAAAAAAAAAAAACCCTATGTTTTAAAACTTCATTATCAAAAAATAAAATATTGCTTTATATATGGAAGTTTAATTTGTTTCAGTACTATTTGACACTTGGTCCTTGATATTAGCAAATATGGTTATCTGACCTGGGAATGGACTGAGAGGCTGAGGGGTTATACTTACCCCCTCATCTTTGCAAGCATTTACAAGATTCTGCACCTTTTGGGGAAAGACAGTGTTCAGTTACTGGTAAGTTCAAATTAACGTGACCAAAATTGTTAAATCCAGATGTATTCCTTTTTCAAAACTTCATTGGTAATAACTAAATGACTGTCCTAGTATTACAAAGTAAAAGGCTGTTGCTGCTAAAGCCCAGCCTTATCTGGGAAGCCCACTGCACTAAAGACAATATGATTTAAAAAGAAAATAAAAGTTTACATAAAAAGATAAAATGAGTTGCTGGAGAGTTTGCATGAAGACCAGATGTCAGGTCTCAGTACCTATAAAAGAGGCTAAGTGGCCCTGCAAATACCTGTGACTTCATCTCTGAGGAGGTAGACACAAGATTAACCCTGGATTGTGCTCCACCCTGAAAAACCCTACTCATGTATTCATTTGTGCTTGGCACATGCTAATGTTGGTGCTGGAGGCCAGAAGAAAGTTCAGATGATCTGGAGCTAGAGGCAGCTGTGAGCTGCCTGACCTGGGTGCTAGGAACTGAACCTGGGTCCTCTGAAAGCAGCAAGTACTCTTAACCACCAGTCATCTCTTCAGCCCTGGGTTTTAAAACTTTATTGTTATGAGCACAGGCTGTGGTATTACCCATAACTTAGTCTGGATCCAGGCATTGATGCTAACAAGCTCTATAATTTAGGCACATCACCTAGCCTCTCTGTGCCTAGGTCTCTTCATGTATTAGACAGTTCCTGCCTCAGCATTGTAAGGAATGATCTGATACATGTAAAATACTTGCTATGATGCCCAGCACACGGTACTATAAATGCTTGACTTAAAAACAAAACCTACTATGTGCTCATGAAAATAAATATGCTTCTAAAATAGAATCTTAATACAATAGAACAGTTTGCACGCTGTCCAGGAGGAGCTCAGTGGTAGAGCATTTAGCTAACATGCATGTGGCCCTAGGCTCAATACCAACTATTACGAAAGATAATCAGTGTTGTAAGATATACATAAATAGAAAATGGGTAAATGGTGTATGGTGCTTCACATTTATAAATCCCAATACTTGGGGGTGCTAAGGCAGGAAAAGCAAAAGACAAGGCCAGCTGGGCTACACAGCAAAGGCTTTCCAAAAGACGGGGAATGGGGAGGGCTGGTTGCAAGCAAGAGGCAGCAAGCTAAGCACACGCCACAGGCGTATGAATGAACATGGAGTTGGAAAGGTGGCTTTCCGTTGATGGTTAGGTTTTTATTTTTATGGTAGTTCAGTATGAACCCAGATGATGTGCCTAACAACCCTTTTTCTTTTTAACTACTGAAGATCTGGATTCCCAGACTGGCCCAAGCTCTTCTCTCTGCTGTCGCTGATGTAAGACTTTACTCGCTCATGAAGCAAGTGGGAAACCAGGAAGTGGCACAATGGGTGGTAAGTTCAAACACTTTAGACGCCATTTGATACAGAGCAGGTGTGGGGTGAATGGCTCCTAAAACAGCTGGTCCATGGAACCTCCTGGAAATTCTCCCATACTGAGCCCCACATGGGACAGGCTGAACCCCAGAAGCCAGCTATGGAAGCGCTTGGACCTCTAAGCTGTCAGAGTCCTCAGCTTGTGTCCACTGTCCATCCCCAGCCGAGGATTGGCTGAGAAAAAGCTCTTTGCACTGGAGCACAAGCCCTAGCTGGAGAGCCTAAAGGGACTGGACTTGTGTGTGTGTGTGGGGGGGGGGGCGGCATGGCCTGGAAAAGCATCTTATTTCTTATGGGGGTTTTTGTTTAGTTAGTTAGTTATTATTTTTTTGTTTTTGTTTTTGTTTTTGAGACAGGGTCTCTCTACATAGCCCTGGCTGTCCTGGAACTCACTTTGTAGACCAGGCTGGGCTCAAATTCACAGAGACCTTCCTGCCTCTGCCTCCCAAGTGCTGGGATTAAAGGCATTCGTTCGCCACTGGTTTATTTCAAGATGGGTCATTAATGCTTGCATCTCCCAGTCAGACTACACCCCGGTGGGTGAAAGGATTGTGTAGTACCACTGTTTCCTTATTTGACTCTGCCTTGATGAACCTTGTACTGAACTACTAATTTTATTTCTATCAGAAAATACATTTTAAATACCGAGCTTCCCATTCACCAATACATTTCTGTACTATGATGTATTAGAAACCTGTAGAAAGGCCATACTTGTCCAGACATTATGTTCTTTACATTTTAAGATGTGTTTTATTAGCCAGGTGGTGGTGCACGCCTTTTATCCCAGTGCTCAGGAGGCAGAGGCAGGTGGATCTCAGTGAGTTCAAGACCAGCCTGGTCTACAAGAGCTAGTTCCAGGACAGGCTCCAAAGCCACAGAGAAAACCAAAATAAATAAATAAATAAATAAATAAATAAATAAATAAATAGTGTTTTATTTTGTGTCTGTATGTGGTGCCTAGGCCAGAGGAGGGCATGGGATCCCCTGCAGCTGAAGTTACCTGTATTTGTGAGCCGCCTGCCAGGGGTACTAGGACCTTAACTCCTGTCCTCTAATAGAGGAGTAAGTGCTCTTAGCCCTTTGGTCTGTTTTGTTTTTGTTTTATATACACTACCAAAGGCACACGTGAAATGATAGCAAAGGTCCCAGCCCACCTCTGAGATCTCCCCTCTGAGTTCTCCTTAAGGAAAATCCTTTTCCATCATGGAAATTGGAATCTTTTTTTTTTTTTTTTTTTTTTGGTTTTTCAAGAAAGGGTTTCTCTGTGTTAACAGGCCTGGCTATCCTGAAACACAAGTTGTACACCAGGCTGGTCTTGAACTCACAGACATCCACCCGCCTCTGCTTCCCAAGTGCTGGGATTACAGGTATGCACTGCACTGCCTGGTTGTGGGTTTGGGGATTTTTTGTTGTTGCTGTTGTTATATAAAGGCCTTTTAAGACAGATAGGAAGAACATGTGTTGCTTTAACAAGGAGTTCTTCTAAGGCTGGTTTTGATACTTCTGATACTTTGGTTTCCATGTTCTTCAGGGAAACAAATTGAAATTTAATGCCTCATGATACTGTTGTTTTACTCTCTTCTCTTAATTTTTCACCAAGAAATATGGGAGCCAGGGCAAAGGACATCTGGCCTTGAATTATGAAGCCCAAAAAAGAAATATGGGGGTCAGATGCTAACTGGTTCAAAGCAACTTCCTGGTCAGCCTTCACTATATAGCAAAATTCTGTGTGTGTGTATGTATATGTATTTATATCAGATATATAATACATATATTTATATACATATATGCACACACACAGAAGAGGAGGAAGAATGGGACAGCATTTCCAAAGCAATATGAATAGATGCTTAAGTCCGGCCACTGTGAGGTAGGAGGCGGAGCACCGGCTGGCTGGCTGATCTAGTGAGGAGTGTCATTACTCTGAGACCTCCACACATGTCTGTGTGTCAGGTTCATTAACAGGAAGTAGGAGTTAGGTCAGATGCAAACCATCAAAAGGCACTCAGAAGCACTGAGTTAGCATTAAGAAATGCAAATCTGCTGTCAGAGCCCTGTGGCACTGGTTAAGAACAGCGCTTGGCCATGCCTACTTTCCAGACATGTCCCTTTTGAAGTAGCTTCTGCAGCATCTGGGCTCATGCTTTCTGCAGAAGATAACACTTAGCATCCCATTCCCTACTGCAGCTGTACTCACTCCTGAGTTCTTAGTTTTTTTGCCAGCTGTGCTCTTGGTTCACGTGGTACTGCTGTACCCGAACCCTCACGAACACCATGGAGACTGCCCTCACTGCAACTGCCCTTTTCTACTACCCACTGGAAGGCTCAAGGTCCATGAACAGGTAAGATGGCTAGTAAGTCCAGACAAAGCTCTAAGATGTGCTTTTGAAAAATCCTCAGAGCTGGGTGGTGGTGGTGGTGCTTACCTTTAACCCTAGCACTCAGGGGGCAGAGGCAGGAGGATCTCTGTGAGTTCGAGGCCATCCTGGTCTACAAACCTAGTTCCAGGACATCCAGGGATACACAGAGAAACCCTGTCTTGAAAAACAAAAAAGAAAAAAAAGAAAGAAAAAGAAAACCCCTCAGTATTAACATGGGACTTAGAAGAACCAAAGGTTTTTGATAAGTGTAACGGGAAACAGAAAACAGTCGCACCTCATGCTAAAGCTAGTCAAAGGGCTGGTTACAAAGTGTAGACAGTGCTTAGGATGTCCTGGGGTGACCAGAGCTCACTGAAGTATCAGTGGGCTCCAAGGGACAAGAGGAAAGAGTACTGGGGTCCTTATAAAGCTCTACTTGCAGGTCCCCATGGGGGACAGGCATAGCTAGCCTTTAGCAATGGCAAGGAGTCAGCCAGGAGAATAAGTAACCCACTCATACTGTGACTGCCTTCCAGTTCCCTAAAGCCATCAGAAGCAAGACAGGCTGAATGCTCCTGCAGGTCCGCTCACCAGCATGGGTGAGGGTCAAAAGATCTGAAGGGCAAGAAAAAACCCAGCAGAGAGAGCAGAGAGAAATGTCTGAGCAAAGCACGGAGCTCAGAGAGCTGCAGGTGCTAGGCAGGTGTTGTGGGGAGCAAGTGGGTGGTAGGGAGGAGCAAGCAAGGATGAAGCTGAGATGGGACCTGGCCCGGCTCCATACCTTGGGTTTTAGTCTACACATAATACAAAATCACCAGAGGCAAACATGATCTCAAAAGCATGTACTAAAAGCTGGGTATCCTGGCACACGCCTTTAGTCCCAGCACTTAAGGAGGCATAAGTAGACAGATCTCTGGGTTTGAATCTAGCTTCATCTAAATAGCAAGTTCCAGGAGCCAAGGCTACATAGAAAGCCTGCCTCAAAAAAAAAAAAAAAAAAAAAGTACTGAGAGAGATAGGCTTCGGTCTTGCACAAAGATTATTTTATTTATTTATTTATTATTTAAAGATACAGCCTCACTTTGTAGTGCTGGCTATCCTGAAGCTCACTGTGTAGACCAGCTGGCTTCGAACTCTGAGAGCAGCTTGCCTTTACTTACCTTTTAAGTGCTGGGACTAAAGGCATGTGTTGCCACCATGCTCTGCTAACATTGTTTCTGCATTAGATTTGGGTTGCTGTAAATATGATGGAGGCTACAGTAAGTAAGGAAGTAATGATACAGAAAATGGCCTCTCAGTCTTGAGGACATCTTGGTGTCCTGAGCCTGGGAGAGAATTAGGATATTTCAGTCATGTAAGATAATTGGGAGATGTAGATTCCACAACAACTTGAAGGAATGGGCTGTTTCGTTGTGCTTGTAGCCTGAGGTCTCCACCCTGTTTTAGTCTCTTTTCCCATGATGACACCTAGCTAGGCCCTTTCCACTTGTGGTCTCACCACCAACTTTCCTGTATGTCACATCCAGTCTGAGAAACTCTGGGTAGGTTTAACAGCATTGACCTTATCTGGACACAATGGTCACTTACTTTTGGAATGCCAACACTGGAAGGCAGAGACAGGAGGATCAGGGGTTACAGTCAGCATCTTCTAGATAGCAAGTTTGAAGCCAGCCTGTGCTACATAACAAACAAACTAACAAAAATTGCCTGGGCATGGTGGTTCATGTCTATAATCCCAACACTTGAAGACTCACCTTGCTCAGCCTCACCTTGAACTCATGATCTGAACTCTTTCTCAGTCTTCACTCACACATCAGTAATTACACGCACCCTTCTGTGTGTACTTATCTGTGTGTGTCTTTCAGGCAAGTAGAATTTACTTAATTTTGAAAAAAGAAAAAAAAACCTTCTTGTGAGTGGTGCTAGGAGTCAGACCCAGGACCTGGAAAGCTCTTCCATTAGTCTGTGTCTCTGCTCTACAAGGACAAGTCATATTTATTCACAAGGCCATCACTGAATAAATAATGGTATTTCCTTAAAAGTCTGCATTTTCTTTTCTTTTTTGGTATTTTTCAAGACAGCTTGGGTATCCTAGAACTTGGTCTGTAAACCAGGCTGGCCTTGAACTCACAGAGATTCATCTGTCTCTGCCTCCCAAGTGCTGCTGGAATTAAAGGCATGTGCCACACTGCCCTGCTGCATTTTCCTCTTAGAGATAGGATTTGTGTATTTTTTGACATAACTGCGTAGGAGAATATTTATTATTTTTTTGTCAACAGCATTAAAGTTAAGTGGATTTTATAGCATATATTAGTATTACGAAGATTTTATAACACATACAATTAGTATTAAGAAGAATCTGGCCGGCATTTGGTAGGCAGAGGCAGGCAGATCTCAGTGAGTTGGAGGTCAGCCTGGTCTATAAATCGAGTTCCAGGGCAGCCAGGGCTATTACACAGAGGAAACCCTTTCTCAACAACAAAACAAAGGAGGAGGAGGAGGAAGGAGGGTTCAGAGTATGGAATAAGCTTGAGCTATATAATAAGACCCTGTCTCAGAAGCCCCCAAACTGAAGTTCTCTCACAGTGGAAATAGCTGACTAACTTGAAGCTCGGTCTCCCAGTTTCCTGTAACAACCTTACCTTTCCTTGCTCCTAGTGTGAAGTACTCTCTCCTGGTCGCACTGGCTTGCATAGTCCGCCCCACAGCTCTCATCCCATGGGTGCCACTACTCTTCAGACATTTCTACCAAGAACAGAGAAAGGTCCATCTGATCCTGTATCACCTTTTACCTGTAGGGTAAGTCTGGCTGTGGTCCCGTCTATTCGTCTGTTAACCTGTAAATGACAGATTGTGGGGCAGGTTTTATATCCTTCAGCTAATTGCTCTATGTAACGCCACAGGGAACTTCCAACTCTGTGTTTTCTGTTTTCCAAACACTAGTGTGCTGAAAGGCGTACGTACGTGGAGGTCAGGGTACTCTTGTGGCTGTGGTTCTCTCCATCAGGCTTTTGTGTCCAATACCTTTACCCACTGAGCTATCTCGTTGGCCCAGTGTCCCATTTTAGATTTATGGGACTGATTAACTGTATTGTATTTCAGTTAAACAAAGGTTTCTATTTCTTAGAATTTCAACTTTCATTTCCTAAATTTTTCTATTTATTAAGGACATTATAACAGTTTTTCTCATATGGTCTCACGATGTTCTTTGATGTAAGTGACGCTAGCATTCTTTTTTATAGTAAACAGAAGCATGGAGAAATTTAAAATTAGCAAAGCTAGTGAGCCGGGAACTGTTAAACAGTATTGAGCACCCTGATATGACACCTGGTACATACAGCATCCAGTAGACTATCCAAACTATCTTCCAAGCCAGTGAGTGCACCTTGGCCAACAGAGCATGGGGTTGCTGTCTGCCTCCGCTTCTGAGTAGCTGAAACCCAGGGAAAATGTTAAGAGGATATACAATGACTAAGGTGACTTAGAAATAATGCAAAAAAAAAAAAAAAAAAAAACACTCAGAGCAGTGGGAAATAGGATCCACAAACAGAAAATCAGGACAGAAAACTTGATACATTTGAGTAGTGAGGACCTTTGTGATGGAGGCAGAGTTCAATGATAGACTGCTTACACGTGGACCCCAGAGCTGCACAAAACAAAAACAAAAGTTAAGGGCAGAAGGTGGAAGGGCAAGCTACAGACTAACTGGCATCTACAATACATATGAGCAATCAAACCTCATCTCCAGAGGACATAAAACATGGAAAACTAGAAGAAAATGGTAACTGGAAACAAATGATAAAAGACCCTATCAGTTACTTAAATATCCATGTTGGGAGCTGGAGTCTCAGTGGTTAAAAAGCACCTGTTGCTCCTGCAGAAGACCCAGGTTCAGATCCCAGCACCTACATGGTGACTCACAACTATGCACAAGTTAAGTTCCAGGGGATCCAACACCCATTTTTAACCTCTGAGGGCGTAAGCCACATGCATGATGCACATACATACAAGCACACAGAATACCAGAATACTCATACTCATAAATAAACCTAAAAATAAAATCCAGATGGCCACTAAACATACTAAACATAAAGGTATTCATCTTGCAGGGTATGATGGCATGCATCTTTTTTTTTTAAAGATTTCGTTTATTTAATACACACACACACACACACACATACACACACACACACACACACACACACAACATTCTGCCTCCATGTATGTCTGCACACCAGAAGAGGACACCAGATCTCATTATAGATGGTCATGAGCCACACCATGTGGTTGCTGGGAATTGAACTCGGGTCCTTTGGAAGAGCAGCCAGTGCTCTTAACCTCTGAACCGTCTCTCTAGCCCCATGGTGGAACACACCTTTCATCCCAGCACTCAGAAGGCAGAGTCAGATGGATCCCTGAGTTTAAGGCCAGTCTGGTCTACAGAAAGAGTTCCAGGACAGCTACCTTGTCTCGAAAAACAAGACAAACAAAACAAAGTTATATGACCGAGTCTCTTTGTTAGCTTTCTATTGCTGTGATAAACACTGACCAAAAACAACTTGGGGAAGAGAGGGTTGATTACAGATAGCCAATTATAGTCCACCACCCAGGGAAGCCAAGGCAGACTGGAGGAACGCTGCCTACCAGCTTGCTTCCGGGAGCTTGCTCACCTACCTTTCTTACACAGCCTAGGCCTATGGGCTCAAGGATGACTCCACCCACAGTGGGCTGGGCACTACAACATCAGTTAACAGTTAAGAAAATGCCACAGGACAATGTGATGGGGACAGTTCCCCATTTATGGTTCTCTCAGATGAGACAAGTTGACAACTGATGGGAACTATGACACTGTCTGTAGCTACACTGTTCTGAATAACAGAACAAAAGCAGCGTGACAGACAGTTACACAAACAGCATTGTAAATGAACTGTAGCACACACACAGGAAGACAGTCCAGTCTTAGAAGCACGATGACAAAGAAGCTGCCAGCAGCTGATCTGGGAAGCTGATCTTGTAACATACTTGGAGCCGATTACATTTGGAACCCCAGGAACTTTGAAATAATAAGTTTTCATATTTTTATGTTGACAGGTTGATTATCCCAGAATAGATAAAATAGTGAGTGGTTTGCTTAAATGCATCTTCTCACCAGGGATAGAGCTTTCAAAGTGTATGAAGCTATAGTTCGTGAACTTGTAAAGCATTTTTAAAGTGGTGTTTGTACAAGGCATTGGAGTGGAACCCAGCAGGCTCAAATGTGAGTAACCATTCCACTTTGTTTTTCAGATTTATAATCTTCAGTTTGTCTCTGATAATTGATCGTATCTTTTTTGGCCAAGTAAGTAAAAATAAGATTAAGCTAAAGGCTATTTTTAACCACTTACTGCTCTGAAACCTCAAGATGGACTTTTAATATTTTTGAATGTCAGTCTGGATGTGTTGACACATGCCTGGTGTGGTGGTACACACCAGAAATCCCACACTGAGGAGGCAGGAGGATCAGGTGGTCAGTGTTATCCCTAGCTGTATAGGAGGAAGGTAGAGGCCAACTTAGGCTACAAGCGACCCCCATCTCAGAACACAAACAGACCCATTAACATTTTAGAATAGAGGCAAATCTTTTTTATAGTTATAATGGAATCCATTTAATTACTACTGATTTATTCTTTGGTGTCCTCTGCTGTGGTTTGATGTTTAATGAGTCTGACCCTTAGTCTGTCCATCAATCATTTGGTTTGCAATACAGGTCCCTAATTGTGGGCAGTAGCCTTTTGCTTTATATGGGCCCTGAAAGGCACACTGGGTACTAAGTTACAACTCTGATTGCAGCCTGGAAGATTATTAGCTGTGAGACCTTGACAGATCTCACACTCGCCTGCCATACCTTATCTGGACATTACTATGGCTTCATTGCCTAAGCAAAGGTTGGTTCTGGGAGGTGCCGCATGCAGAGTGCTCACAGTTCTGGCTATCAGTGAGTGTTTAAGATACTTACCAGAGGATTACTGTTGCCATCATTGGTGTCTGCTTTGTGCTAAAATTCAGATTGTAACTGAGAGCACTTTACCAGGCAGCATAAGGCACTAAAGTAAAACTGTTAATATGAGTGCCACATATGCCCTCTTCTAAGCTATTTTTAAAGCAGGATGTAGTGGCTTATGGCTCTAATTCTAGGACTCGGACTCAGAAGAAGGCAGGAAAAACACCTCAACTTCAAGGCCAATCAGGACTACATCATGAAACATTGTCTAAAGAAAAACAGCTTTAAAAAAATTTTTTTTTTAAAGAATTCATTTCTTAGCTAGGCGATGGTGGTGCATGCCCTTAATCCCAGCAGTTTGGAGGCAGAGGCAGGTGGATCTCTATGAGTGTAAGCACAGCCTGGTCTACAGAGTAAGTTCCAGTACAGCCAAAGCTACACAGAGAAATCCTTTCTTGGAGGGGGGAAAAACAGCATTTAATTCTTAATTATTTGTGTGCATGTCAAGGAGTATTTTTGGAGATGAGAGAGCAATTTTATGGAATAGATTCTTTTTTTCTCTGGGGCAGGGGTTGAGATAGGGTTTCTCTGTGTAGTCCTGGCTGTCCTAGAACACACTTTGTAACCCAGGCTGGCCTCAAACTAAAGAGATCCACCTGCCTCTGCCTCCGAGTGTCTGGACTACAGGTGTGTGCCACCGCCTGGCTGGCCCAGCTGGTTTTTAAAATCCTGTTGGACCTGAAAAGGTGGCTCATCAGTGAAAGCAAATACCGTTCTTGCAGAGGGCCCAAGCTGGAGACCCAGCGCCCATATGGGAACTGCTCATACTGCCTAGGATTCCAGCTCCAAGGATTCTGAGATCTTCTTACCTCCAAGAACAACTGTGTTCATGCACACACACAATTAAAAGAAAAAAAAAAAACCTTCTAATTGGATATAAAGCTTGCAGTACCAAAATATGTGTAAGACTCACCTTAAATCTTAAAACCTAGCATTTTACAGATTAACAAAAGATACATCAAGTATTTAGAAAAACAAATTATTAGCAGAGTGGTAGTAGCACAGTTTAATCCCAGCACTCCAGGATGTAGAGGCAGGTAGATCTCTGAGTTTGAGACAAACCTGGTCTACAGAGCAGGTTCCAAGAGAGCCAGGGATACACAGACAACCCTGTGTATGTGGGGGGGGAGGGGATAGTAGACAGACAGGACACAGGACAGGGACAAGTTATTAACAAGACTTTGTATCATTAATCAGAATTACTAATGTAAGACTGCTGCCTGGTTTTTAAATCCTTATTTACAATCATGATTCTGTCAAATACTCTAAGGTCCAAGATCAGGTTTTAACACTAACCCATTTCTTTCTTTTTTTCTTTCACTTATACCAGTGGACATTGGTCCAATTTAATTTCTTGAAATTTAACGTGCTGCAGAATTTGGGGACTTTTTATGGCTCTCATCCATGGCACTGGTATTTCAGTCAAGGGTTTCCAGTTGTCCTTGGAACCCACTTACCCTTCTTCATTCACGGCTGCTTCCTGGTCCCAAGGAGGCTGCACATACTACTGCTGACCGTGCTGTGGACACTGCTGGTGTACAGGTAAGGCTTTTATGTTCAAGTAGGCGAATGTTTAAATGCTCTTAAGAGATCATGAAACTATTCAGAAGCAGGCTTTTACTTTCTTAGGACATAGCAGTGAGATTATGTCAGATGAAGGTAGTAGTGATCATGTAGTGAGTTGCTTATCCCTGCATAAGTATGTGAAATTAAAACGAGGGACTGGTGAGATCGCTCAGCAGGTGGAGGCTCCTACCACCATGCCTGGCGTTCTAAGCCATGTCAACATAGCAGAAGGAAATGGACTCCCACAAGTCCTTGGTCCTCTGACCTCCAAATGCCCCCTATGGTGTGAGCGCCCTGCCCCCAACACACATACACAAATATTTAAAAATATTTTAATGAATATATCTGTATTCTGAATTTGAGTAGTATTACTTAATTGAATTGGTAATGTGATTTTTTTCCCTAAGTGTAATTATGCATTATAATTTCAATCTGACATTACCGTTTACCCATAATCACATTCTATTTAAAAAGGAGTATGATTCCTGAGTCTGAAGCCTGGCATGGTGTAATGCCAGCAGTGCCAGCAACACAGACTAAAGCTCAAAGTGTGAAGAATTTGAGGTAGTATAAACTATGACTGAAAAATGATTATCTAGCTGAGCAATAGTAGTGCACGCCTTTAATGCCAGCACTCGGGAGGTAGAGGCAGGTGAATAATCTCTTTGAGTTCAAAGCCAGCCTGATCTACAGAGTGAGTTCTAGGATAGGCTCAAAAACAAAAAAGGAAGGAAGGACGGAAGGAAGGAAGGAAGGAAGGAAGGAAGGAAGGAAGGAAGGAAGGAAGGGAGAGGAAATGGTTATCTTTAGAAAAAAAGGAAGAATTCAATCTCAGATACTTGACAAATGGATCGTGTTTATTTGATTTTAAATACATTAATTTGTCAGACTCATGTAAAATTAATGTTTTGCCTTAATATCCTTTATTATAGCATGTTGGGCCACAAAGAATTCAGATTTATCTATCCAGTTTTACCATTGTGCATGGTGTTCTGTGGTAAGTGTTTTGTTTAATACAGAATACACTAAAAGACAGAAATCATTAAAATAAGCCAGGCATGGCAGCATTGCTGTAATCCCTGCATTGGAGAGGAAAAGGCAGGAGGATCTGCAACATGCCAAGCAGCCTGGGCTTTGACAGCAAGATCCTCTCAAAACAGTTTAAAACACGAAGAGACAGTCAGGGCCCAAGGAGCCATTCATTTCCAACTAGGCTAAATGAAAACTTTGCTAATTACAAACTGTGACTGCAGTGTTTTCTTTTTGTACTCTAATCATCTGTGGGTGTTAGTTGTCTGATTATGCAGGCAGGGCTGACCTAGACCTCATTATTTGGCTGGCCTTGGACTCAAGGGCCATCCTCTTACCTCAGCCTACCTAGTGCTAGGACTACAGATGTGAGCCACCTGGCTTAGCTTCTCAATATCCTTTCTCCTGTGTTACGTAACATAAAACAAGGATCCACCAGCTGTTTTTTGGTTTTTTTTTTTTTTTTTGTGCCAGGGACAGGGGATAAGACAGAGTCTGGCTGGCCTGAAACGTACATGTAGCAATCTCACTTTCTCATCCATCCCCACCAGTGATGGGATGCTGGACTTGATGTACCATGCACAGCTTTCCTTAGAACTATCAAGTCTTTCCTAAACACTTCAAATCTAAGCCTAATTCTGTTCTTGTGGCCTATTTTAAAAATCTAAGCCTTATTCTGTTCTTGTGGCCTATTTTAACGTGACTTCATGTAAATGTAACTGTCAGCCACTGCTTCATAATCAATGACTTTTAATGCCATTTATTTTTACAAGCCACATCTCAGCCGGGCTTGCTCACACCAACCAGACAAAGCACTGGATGGAGAAAGGGCTCTACATGTGTGGGACCAGGCTAACTATAGACTGAACACATTAGCTCCTGAGTCCTGTCACTGTCCAGTGGGTCAGGTGGAGCTTCTTAAATGCTGTTTTCAGAGTTCCAAGGGAAGAGTGGGAGGGGAGGAGGCCTGGGCCTGGAATCTGCAGAGCCTTCCACTAGTCTCTGGATCATAGCAAATCAAGAGCCAGGCCAGATTCAAGAGATGGTAAAACAGCAAGGTTTTTTTTTTTCCCCTCTATAAACACTTAACCTAGCCAGAATGCCTCTCAGTCCCTTAAGACTATGTCTGCTTAACAAGTTCCTTATGGTGTGCCCTGTATCCTGCTTTCTTATCAGTAGCTGGGAATTGCTATTGCCCAAGGTGGATATGCTGAGATGCACTGTGTTGATGCACTACCAGCAAGTACTAGGTGTTGGCTGGTTTATTCCTGGCCAGTAGAGACCTTGCTTCCCACTGCCAGAGCACAGGTTCTGAGTTCAGATCTGCCTATCTGCTTCAAGACGGACTCTGTGTTCTAAAGCCAACAAGCCAGGGAAACTGGCACTGGTCTGCATTCCAGCACTCTAGCAGCCAAGGCCAGAGGATTGCAGGGTTAGGCCAACCTGGGTTACATACATGGCAAGAGAGTGTCTCAAGGGAAAAACAAAACAAAGCAATACAAAAAACAAACAAACAAACAAAAAACCACACTTGTAATCCTTTCACTTGTTCCACTCGGGAGGTAGAAGCAAAAGAAACCAAAGTTACATACCAGTCCTCATCCCTGAAAGCAACTGCTTCAACTTGATGAAGGCCCAGACTAGCCTTGAACTGGTAACCCTCTTGCCTAGGTCTCCTATTAGCTGGGATTACTGCTATGTGCTACCTCACACCCTGTGTATTCTTAGTTAATTTTGGTGTCTGATGTTCACAGTTCCACTACAAGATCTTTCTTGTAGGATTTAGTACTGACTTGTGGTCAGTGAAAATATAGCTTGATTTCCTTAACAGAGCAGCAGTCTGAACTTCCTGGTACCTATGACTGTGGCGATGACTCAGGTTTAGACACAGTTCAGCCATATCCTTCCCATACTAGTTCTCCAACTACTGTACCCTTTCTTTACTCATGTAAACACCTGAACTAACAGCCTTCCCATCAGTGTCTAAAAATGTAAACGTTAACATGTATTTCTACGTGGCAGAACATACTAGAAAAAATACTAGGCATTTTCCCTTGACCTTGGGAGTGTTTGTTTTGTCCAGACAGGGTTTATCTGTGTAGCCCTAGCTATCCTGGAACTTGTTCTGGCTGGACTTGAACTCAAGAGATCAGACTGCCTCTGCCTCAGGAGTGCTGGGATCTCCTGCCCAGTGATCTTGGGTTTTTGTTTGTTTTGTTTCTTTTGTAGGAGTTCTTGTTACTGTTCAGCACAGGAGATAGAATTATTAAGTGAAGGCTAAGCTTTTCCCACCCTCTCCACTGTGTGAACACCCTGATAATTGGTGCTGGAGAATGCCAATTGTCTTATCACACACCAAAACCTACAACCTTTGAATAGTAAGCTTACTAGTACATGTATCAGCACAGTAGTACATGACTGTAATCCCAGTATTTGAGAGGTTGAGGCATGAGGATCTTTAGTTTGAGGCCAGCCTGGGATACATAGTAAAACCCCATCTCAAAACACAAAACCCACATACATACAAAGAACTAACTTACATAGAGTGGTTTGTACCTTGTGCATGAGATGGAAGCCAGACAAGCATCCTGGTACTTAGCTACATCCCAGCATCACACTCAGAAGCATCTTTTTTTAGAGCCAGGTAACAGGAGCAAAGTAGGCACCTGGAGTGATGTTTATGAGAACTGCACCATATTAAATGCAACTGAAAGACCTACGGGTGGTGGGATCTAACTGGGTATAGCCATACACGCAGTGCTGCTCACTAAGAAAATCATGGATCTTAGTCCAGCTTAGCCATGTAACTGTGTCCTTCCAACTGTACTTGGCATCATTTAAATTTCAGAAATCCCCTTAGGATGTCAGATGCCCTCTGACTGTTTGGCTGCCAAGTTAAGACTGGACAGCCATTACCCCCCCCCCCCACATACACACACACACACCACACCACACCATTGACTCCCTAAAAAAGGCTAGTCCCTACCTGAGAGTACAATGGCGATGAGTGCCCCGAGAGGTTGACCCATTATTTGCCACACAATACCATGGCTTATACCGTTTTCGTGGAACATCACATACAAATGAATTATCTGGTGACAGAAAAGCAAACTGTCATGTTCCACCTCCTTCCACCCATCTCCATGCAGGGTACTCACTGGCCCACCTGAAAGCATGGCGGAAGGCAGCTCTGAGTTTCCTGCTTTTGTCAAATGTGCTGCTGGCACTCTACACTGGCCTGGTTCATCAGAGAGGCACTCTGGATGTCATGAGTCACATTCAGCAAGCCTGCCCCAGAGGTCCTGACCCAGCTGCCATCTCAGTGCTCATCATGATGCCTTGCCACTCCACTCCTTACTACAGGTAAGGCAGGCAGTTCTGCCTGAGGTCCCCCACGCTCCAAAATCAGCCTGAAACAATACAGAAGTGTGGAGCGCTTAACTATTTTGACCTCTCTACACAGCCATGTTCACTGCCCACTGTCCATGCGGTTTCTCCAGTGTCCCCCAGACTTGACTGGAAAAACTCAGTATCTTGATGAAGCAGATATGTTCTACCTAAATCCCTTAAGCTGGTTACAACAAGAGTTTGGAAGCAATGCATCACTGCCCACTCACCTGGTCACCTTCAGTGTTCTGGAGAAGGTACGTCCACTTGAAATAGTCAACTCAGCATCTTAACAATTGGCAACAATCTGCTTCACCGATCCTTTTCTTCCCCTTTATGAGTTACTCCTCTAATGGCTGTGACCAAACACCTGACAAATACCAACTTAAGGAGACAGGATTTATTATTCTGGCTCAGGTTCAGGACACTGTCCCATTGTGGCAGGAGCCATGGTGCTGGGTGGGAGCAACTTAGCAGTTGCAGCTACAGCGGAGGAACGTGAGCCTGCCTGGTCTATGGAACAGCATCTAAAAAGGGGGGGAAGTGTCCTGGTTCAGTTTGCTCTCTCCTTTCCTTTATCCAGACTGGACCAGAGCCCACAGGAATGTGCCGCCCACATTCAGGGCAGGCGTTCCCTCAAAGACATAAACTCAACAAATGTGCTTCATTGCTGCCCTGTCTTGTTTCTTCGGTGTATATTCACATTCCTGTATACACACGTGCAAAGGCCAGACGACCAAGTTGATGCCTTCTCCTGTCTCTGTCCACCTCATTTTTTGAGCCTGGTTTCTCACTGAACCTGAAGCATAACTACTCTGGCTTGCCAGCAGCCTCCAGAATCCTATCTCTGCTCCAACTCCAATGACCCAGTGTTACAGCTACAGGCGTGTGCCACCATGCCTGGTTACTTTTGAGACAGGGTCTCACTGGGTAGCCCTGGCTGACCTGCAACTTATGGAAATCCATGTACCTCTGCCTCCCAAGTGCTAGGTAGGGCTAAAGACATGTGCTGTGCCACCACACCCAGCTACCATGCCCAGCTTTCTATGTGGGTGCAGATCCTCATGCCTGGTCAGTAACCATGTGAAAACAGCCACCTCCTCTGCCCACTCCTCAGGGTTTCTCTGTGTAGCTTTGTAGACCAAAGATTTACCTGTTTCTGCCTCTGGAGTGCTGGGATTAAAGGCATGGGCCACCACTGCTTACCTCCCCACCCCATCCCCAATTGTTTCTTAATCTAGTTAAGGTGACAAAATCTAGTGATTGCAGCCCCCATGTTCCATAATTGGCCTTTCCCCAGTAAAAATCAGTCTTACTTCTGTAATTCATTATCTATGTCCTGAAAAATCTTACATGAATCCATGAAGAAAAAAGGATAAATTATAATTGGCAACTCTACAATTCTTTGAAACCGCACTTGGCAAACATGTCTTTATTTACTTGTAGGAGATCCATGCCTTCCTCACTTCAGGGAGCTATGAGAGGACTGCTATTTTCTTCCATACTCATTGGCCAGAGGGTCGAATTGGAAGTCACATACATGTCTACGAACGAAGGTTAACCAGCAGAGTCAACACAGGAAGGAACTGAACAATGAGGACGTCTGTCTGCAGAGAAGTTGGCATAACTGAGGGAAACCAGGTGACTCGTGAAATGAAGAGGAAGCCACTGGGGGACAGCTGTACCATACACTGTACTCTGAGAAAACACCAAAGCGACGCCAGATTTGAAAGAGACCTTTCGTTTTCCTCATGGTGCAGTTTATTGTTCTTCCATAGCGTTCAGGTGTACAAGAGCGATCACAAAAACAAGTCAGCAAGCTCTTCACAAGCCAACGGGCACTTGATCCCCCAGAGAGACAAAAGCATGAGAGTAGAAGGGTTAGAAGGGAGTCCCAGCTCACTCAAGCCATACTGCACCTCACGACGGCACTTACTGCCCTGCACGAGCTGTGCTCGCTCTGAGCTCACCTACTCAAACCAAGCCCTGTTTCATGCAGAGTGTTTCATGCCCAACTTCATTAATAAAATTATCATTTGGGGGCGGTGATTAACAAACCCAAGCTACTGGGAAATGCAAGTTAGTAAGCTTTGCTTTTGTGCAATAGAAAGCCATCAAACCAGTCTTTTGGAAATGAAAAGACAGTTGTCTTGAGGATTTCATCTTAATTTCAACACCAAACAAAGTAGAAAGCATCTCCTAATGTAATCATGAATCAGTATTTAGGGTCAAAAGGTAACTGCCCCAATTCTATCTCAAGGTTTGCCGTGTGTCTTCCGTTAGCGCGACTGTGTTTTTGCCATTTACCTTCCCTCTGATAAGGCTGTGGATGAAGGTGCTTCTGCTCTTGTTTTCGGTGCCTGGAGTTTTCAATATTTACCATACGTTGTTGCTTTTTATCAGGTCGACTGAAAGTAGTAAACACATTTTTTATCTGTGTTAGAGTTCAGTTTTCTAAAAGTAAAACTAACTTAATGTTTTTCTCCATTAATCTACTATCTGAACACTGCCAAAAGGTAAAAATATAAAATATGGTTCTATTGTAATACCAAGAAAGAGGGGAATCACTACTTTTCAACAAGAGAAAAAAATAGACAGACATAAATACACCTGTGCTGGCTAGAAGGGG
The DNA here is from genome assembly GCF_943737965.1 of Phodopus roborovskii. Lineage (NCBI taxonomy): Eukaryota > Metazoa > Chordata > Mammalia > Rodentia > Cricetidae > Phodopus > Phodopus roborovskii. The sequence goes on along the minus strand of NW_026126517.1, from coordinate 48,840,527 downwards.
AAACCAAACAAGTGATGAGGAACAAGAATGTGACAATAAAATAATGAGATATTTCCAGTTTTTTAAATAAGTCTCATCTCCATTGGCTTTATCCCTCAACTGAATACACATCTTGCAAAGCAAAGCTGTCTCTTAACTTTCCTAACACTCCAACACCAGGCTTCTCCATTGCTTCACACAAAGACCATGTCAACTGCCCTGCAGTCCTCAGCTCTAAGCACTGACTCACATCTGGATTCTTGTGCTGTCATTCTGCAGTCTTTCTTGCTTAGCCTTCTCTAACTGGGATACCTGTTGGTGTCATGTCCTGCACTAGATCTCCAATGGGGACTGGCTTTGGAGTGAGACTGAGTAAAGATTGCTGGGCAAGTAACCGCCAACCCATCCTCTCCAAATAAGGATCAACAGGAACCCCCCCTCCCCCAAACCAATTCACTTCTGGATCCTCTGCTTAGTACCTTTTTTTGTAGTCTCTGAATATCAATATCCAGATATATATATGAAGTCTTTCCAGATATATTGCAAATTACTTCCTTTCAACTCCACTTACAAAAGATACAACTGTTTTAAGTGTATCATCTCCTCCCAACACCTCCTCAGCTTCTCAAGTACAGATCACCACAGCTGGTGTCACAGCTTGCCAATCAACTTTCCTGGCTGATGCCAGTCACCTAAGAGGCTAGACACAATTCCACCCCATGGCAAAATCCTTCAGAAAGTCTCCATCTCTCACAAGACAGTTACCTGAGGACAAAACAGACTTTCCTGATTCACCCCGAGCCCACCTGTTTCTGTAAGTAAAGAAGGTCTCCATTTCTCCACACCTTTGCAAATGAACTTCCATTCCAGTGAGATGCCCTCCCCTATCCATGTACTCTCACTTCTCTTCCAAAAGCTACTTTCAAAACAAGTTTAGATGCAAGGTCATTTCAATCATGAAGCTCTTCCAACCATCTCCAGACCGCCCGAGGCCCCTACATCTTCACACCACCAGTGCACACCTAACTCCTAAAGAGCAAGGGGTTGCTCATTTTTCCTCAAAGCAGCCTCCTAACCCTGCTCATCACAGCACTAGACACCTGCCTGCTTCAGGAACTAAGACATCAGAAGCCAGCCTCATTATTTTATAGGCACATTGCATTTATTCATGAAGATGGGACTGTGTGACTCTCAGAGGTAAATACCACATATTTGCAGTTACAGAATAAAAAGCTGAAGGACCATAGATACAGTTTTGAAGAACATTATGGGGCATTGTGGATCCTGAGCATCACTCTTCCCTGTAGTAACCCTTCAATTAGTACTACTCTTAAACTGTCACATAAAACCAACAATGATTACACATGTGGCAGGTCCACATGATCTGAACTGCACATTAAAATATGTCTCTAGCTTCCTAAGTCAAAGATTAAAGGGCAATAATTTTACTTAGTTACATGAACTGTACTGAGAGAAACCAATAAGTTAATATTGAACTGAACTATGTTTAAGGTAGAAATCCAACCATTTGTTCAACCTAAGTGATTACATAATACATGGATTTGTTTTTTTAAGTTTGCAATAGTTAAATTTTAAAACTGTCTTTCAATTTATTCTGATTTTCAGTGACATTAAAGCTTGCCTCTTACATGCCGGGCGTTGGTGGCGCACGCCTTTAGTCCCAGCACTCAGGAGGCAGAAGCAGAGGCAGGCAAGATCTCTGAGTTCAAGGCCAACCTGGTCTATAGAGCTAGTTCCAGGACAGGCTCCAAAGCGTACCTCTTACAAACAGTAGCCTTCCAAGAAGCTCAGTGATATAAAACAAAAAAAAAAAAAAAAACCAAAAAAACAAAAACCCACTATGCAATGTACCACTGTTAGAAGCTATTATAGTAACATGGTTTTATGTAAACCGACCTGGGTCCAAACGGAAGGGCAAAAATGTGCCCAAAGTGTCTATATATGTATTGATCCAACTTCTCCAAATTGTCATCCTCTACTTGGTACTCCATTATTCCCTTAAGGTAACTTTTCACTGCATCAACAAAGTCGGCAAAGAGCTTCTGATCGTGTCTAAAGACACCATTTGGGAAAAATGGACTGATGAACTGATCCAGCTCTTCCCAGTGGTGGAAAGTATCCAGTTCATTCAGTAAGTACCACTGAATCAGCTGTCTGAAGTCATTTATCCTGATAGGACTTGCTGTGTTAACAGAGCTAACAGATTCTTTTCCGGCACATTCAAACATGCCAGAAAAAACCCTTCTGGTGGAATGGGTGTCCCTGCAGTCAAACTTGGCCTTGTACGTATCTGAATTTGCCTTTTTTCTACTTTCTTTTGTGTGACTAGGCTTTTCTCTCCCTCCCTCACTCTGTGCAGAAGATCCTCTGCAATTCTGGTTTTGGTTCAGTGCCTCGTGCAGGGAATATGAAGAATAACCATGAGCTGTTCTTGGCTTGTCAGCTGCTTCTTTCGAAGGCCTGAATCTCTTACTGCCCTTTTCATCAAAGATATTCTTGGTGGTGTCTTTGAAATGTCGGAAAGTGGATTTCACTGAATCTGAGAACTTCTTCAGATTTTCCTTCACAGCTTCTTTCGCTTGCTTGATTTTTTCTTTATGATGTCTCACAAACTCTTTGGTAGAATTCTTCATAGCATCAAATGTTTCCTTAACTGTCCCCAGAAATGTCTCTTTTGACTTGCTTTTAGCCCTGGGGTTTCCACGGCTTCCTCTCCTCCTCCCTTCGGTCTCCAACTTTCCATTTTGATCCTTCGCCTCAACATACAGTTTTTCCCACAAGTCAGAGCGCTGCTGCTCGAAGGTTAGCTTCTGCTCCAATTCCGCAAGTCTCTCCTGTAACAGCACAACTTCCTTCTCTTCAGTCTGCACTCTGGGAGAATCTGCATGGGCCTGGGCCTGGGCCTGGCAAGGGCCTAACTGCTCAAGTTCTGCCCGTAGAGCCATCGCTGTGAGCCGCTCTATCTCCAGGTCCCTCTTCAGCATCTTTGCTTCCTCTATCAGAGTCTCCCTTTCATTAAGGAAACTGTTTGTTTTCTGTTTTTCCACTTCTAAATCCTGCTGAAGAGCCTGGTTCTCCCTAACTAACTGGGTACTTGTGCCTTTATCCTCCAACAATCTGATTTGTTCCCTCAGTTGCCGTAACTCCTCCTGCAGGGAAGACTGGGCTTTCTCTTCCTTCTCCAGAGAGATTCTTAAATACTGGTTTTCTGCTGCAAGATTCTTCTTCTGAGTTTCAAAGGTAACCTTCTCTGCTTCAGTAACAGTCCAACACCTCTCAAGGTTTTCTTTCAGTGACTGGATGGGTTTATTTTTTTTAAAAGAGAAGAGAAATGTCAAGTGCTTGCAAAGTTTAATCTAAATCTTTATCATGCAACAACCATAACCTTTATTACTCACATATTGGTGTATATGTATATGTATATGAGCTTAAACAGTATTAGGAAATGGGGGAAAATGCTCAATGCCACTTGTCATATATTTAAGAAGTTTCTCGTTCTCAAAAATAAAAAGGAAACACAAGTGTCACATGGGAGGAAATGTGTGGCAGGCAGCTCTGTGAAATCAAGAACACGAGGAGGGAGAATTCAAGCAAGGACAAGCTAGGCAGAACTGCATTCATCTCTCATAGACTAAAAAAGGGCTGAGTACACTTACTAGCAGACCCAAGGCCCCAGATTCAAATCTCAGTGCTGCATATAGACACACCATCAGATTATACAAATGTGTGAACTGGAAAAGTGAGGAAAGCCCTTCCACCTTATTACTGGGGCTGTCCTGAAAAGATACCTACAGACAAAGACCTAAGGTTTTTCTATTTATTCACTAATTTTGAGACAGGAATTCTACATAGCCCTGGCTGTCCTGGAAATCAGTATGTAGATCAGGCTGGCCTCAGAGATCTCTATAGATCAGAGATATGCCTCCCAAGTGCTGGGATTAAAGGTATAGGCCTCCACACTCAACAACTAAGATGTTTTACAGTTATCTACATTTGCCTTATATGAGTAAACAACAAAATCAGCCATTGGTACCTGCATAGCCCCAGACTCAGTACCAATGTGGATTAAAAAATATTCAGAAGGCAGCATGGTGTAGTGGTACATGCCTTTAATCCCAGCACTGAAATGCTACTATGTGTCAGTGTGTAAATCCAGAGTCTCCTGGAAACATCTCTATACAGAAGACAGCCTGAATCCTGGTAACATAATTAACTACTTCCCAAAATCCAAGTAAACTTGAATTCAAAAAACTAGAAGAAAATAATAGAATTTTACATGTAAAAAACAACTAACTGAAACAGTTGTTTCACTAACTTACTAACTCTTGGGGGGGGGGGGAGCAAGACCTAAGACTACTAAAACTATAGTTTACAAGATGGCTCAGCTGCCAGGCCTGATGACCTGAACTGGATTCCCTAGTACCTGATTGGTGGATTGCAGAGAACCAACTCCTGAAGTTATTTTTTATCTCTACATTTGCACCAAGCATGCAAAGCATGCACATGCACAGACACACACACACACACACACACACACACACCAATTTTAAAAGATCTTTTGAACCCAGGCACTGTTGGCACAAGCCTTTAATCCCAGCATTGGGGAGGCAGAGGCAGGTGGATCTCTGAGTTCTGAGTTTGAGGCCAGCCTAGTCTACAGAGTGAATTCCAGGACAGGCTCCAATATCCAAGAGCTACGGAGAAACCTTGGGGGGGAGGGGGAAGAACCTTTGAAGTTAGATCTGCTAGCCTTGCAGACCAATTTATAAAATGAATTGATCAGATTACTTCACTAACATGAGCGCCAAGAGAAGTTACATGATGCACACCAATGTGCCAACATTATTTTTCATTTTATTGTACTTACTTGTGTGTCTTAAATTCTGTCTGTAGGTAGTCATGTGGAGGTCAGAGGACAACTGTGGTCAGGCTTGATAACAAGTCCCTTTACCTGTTGAGCCATCTTACCCATCCCAGTTATTTACTGATTGATCTTTGCTGTTACTACGTCTAGGAAGCTCAACTGCTGGCTTCTACACTCTTCCTTCTTGGCTTTCTGAGGCCAAGGCTAGTCTTGAACTTGGCCTGATCTATACTATACTGCCTTAGTCCTCAAGTTCTAGTTCAGGGTTATAGTGTGCGCACACCCCACACCTAGCTCAAACAATTATCTCTACATCACTGTTGGTTATTTCTCAATGTTTAATTAATACGCACCTTGGAATCTAGAAAAGACTCTTGTTCCTGCTGGCATTGTGAGAGGTAGTCCTTCATATCAGTGAGCTCATCTCTGTGGATCTTACTGACTAACTGCTGGCGCTTCTGAATCTGAATTGTGCCTGAAATGAAAAATCATTAGGTATAGTATGACTGTCACTACTCAAAACTGCACAAAGCACTCAGGCTACCTAGCCACCTAAGGGTGTCACTCATCAAATGACAGCGAGTGCTAAAGCTCAGGCCAAGCACATTAATACTGTATGTTAACTCATTCAGCATGCATACAGGAACATTGAAGCAGTTCACTACCCTTCCAAAGGAAAAAAAAAACAAACAAACAAACAAACAAAAAAAAAACACAAGCCTCTTTAACAATAACAACAGCAACAGAAAGTTCTCATCTTGCTATACTGAAGGCGCTTGGCTTTTCATTGGGATCCCTGAAGTGTTTCAAACCTCTTTAAATACAGAAATAAACCATCAGTGGATTTCTTTTCCTACAAGTCAAGAATCAAAGAAAAATGAAAATGTTTCTTAATAATTTGCTTATGAGATACTGAAGTATGGCACAAGAAATATCTAACTACAAACATCCATCATTCTCAAAGTCGTCTTCTTCCTCTTCTTCATCCTCCTCTTCCTCTTCTTCTTTTTGAGACAGGGTCTTAAATCAATCATCTAGGGTGGCATCTACTCCTTATTTAGCTAAAGATGATCTTGAACAACTGATTCTCCTCCCTCTACTTCTTAAAGGCTAAGGTTACTTTTTTTTAAAATACACTTTTGGTGGGGGGAGGGGACACATGCATGCCACAACAAATATGGAGGACAGGACAACCTGTAGGAGCTGGCTCCCTCCTTCCCTTCATGGCTCTCAGGGATCAAACTCAGGTCATCAACTTGGAAATAAGCATTCTTAGTCACTGAGTCATCTTGCTGGCCCTCAAAGCCAATTCCTTTAACAATTTTGTAATAGGGCAATGGGAGAGCCTCTAGCTACCATCTGTAAAAGTGCTCAGTTCACTAACCAGTCCCTGGATAATTCCTTCATATTTGGCCTTAAATTCAAATGTTCTTTTGCCAAGACAAGCTGTTGTTTGCATGCTCCTCCTACATGTGTCATGCACAAGAAAATATATCACTAAACAAAAAGCACATCTGGTAGCTAACATATATAGTGGGCACAGGACTACACGCAGAAGTTTAAACATAGGTGTAACAATCCATTTTAATTCCTTCTATAGATCTTGAAACCCACTTTTGAACATCACTCAATATGGGAGTGGTGATTCAGCTCAGTGGTAGAGGGTCTAGCACCACATCTAGCTACTTTATTGTCTAGCAGGACTCTTCCCCTGGGAAACCCTCTACTTCTAATAGGAAGCAGCTAGCACACTTCCTAAACTTGACAGACTACCAATGCATGAGTCTAGGATGGAAACCTCACTGTACTAACAACCTCATTCCCCCTTCAATCTTACACTCAAAGGCCTTCAGCACTAATATATGGATTACAAAACTCCCAACCATCCCAGCTAACCTCTAACTTCTTGTGCTTCTTACTTTTTCTTTTTCACTGTTTTCAGCTGCTCAATAAACCAAATGTTCCCACAGTTAACATCCCATACTGTTCACTTTAAAAACACCTTTTTTCCCTATAATTCAGGCAGTCTTTGTTACTATTCCAAAAGGGATTATTAGAGTTTCAGTTGCTGGGTAATGTTCTATATTGTACGCTTACTAAAAGCCCATTCAAGGATGACTCAGTAAGCTCATACAGTTGTGGACTTCAATGCCTATTTGTGCTGTGTAACTTCCCATCTACTTACAGTTACAACCTCAGAAGAGCTGGACAGCCCGTCAACACCCCCATCTCCTGAGTGTGGAGAGATACGAAGAGCAAGGATGGATAAGCACTTCCTAAAATTCAGATGTACTTTTAGAATCTGAAGCATGTGAAACTGATGGGAGATGTCATTCTATAAATATGTTTCTCCTATTGGGTAATGAGTAAAGCACTGTTGGCCAATAGGAAAGGAAGATAGGAGGGACTAGGAGACAAGGAGGAAAGAGGAAGTAGTAGGGAGGAGTCAGCATGGAGAGACTGGAGAGAACAGAGTGTCGGTCCCTGTCTCCGGTAAGATGAGACCACATGGAAGTACTTAGATTAATAGAAATGGGTTAATATTTAAAACAGAGCTAACTGATAAGAAACAAGTAACAGGTCAACAGAATTATATCTAATACAGAGTCTCTGTGTGTTATTTGGGGCTGGTATGGCTCTGGGCCCAGGTCGGCAGGAAAAACCTTACTCCTAACATGAAACAGCTAAAGCACACTACCCTCTGCTTTCTTTTCTAGTACTGACAGGAAACCCCACACTTGATGGCTGTGCTCTGAGTACTGTTTATAGCAGGTGGCTGCTTGTGGACAGATGTTGGAGAATGTATCTTAGTATGGAGCTCACTATCCAGCACAGGATGAAGTTCTGTCCTGTAAGTGAGGATGGTGAAAGGCCACTGGGGTCAGGGCTCAGATTTAATGTGTGCACTCACTTCACATATTGCATCATCCAAGGTTCTCATGCTGTAATAAGGCTAATATGAGAATGTATAAGAAGATAATGTGTTAATTTTGTTAAAGCTAGCAAACAAGGAAACAAAATTTCTTGGATTTAAAATGACTGTTCTAAATGGTACTTCTTAAAAAATATTCCAAAGTCATGCAAATTGTGAAATTTCAGGGTAGTCTGTATTAACATTAAAGTTAATATCCAACTCTTGACTTTTAGTAAGAAAGAAGATTTTAGACCTTTTCCCTTGCTTCCTTCATGTTTACCTATAGGGAGGCAAAACACACACACAGAAACACTGACTCATTTGCTTCACCATTCAGAGAGGCAAGTATGCATCAGAACACATCTCACTAGAGTGGTTCAGGAAGGCCTAAGGGGTGAGAACTCCTTAGCTGAACAGAAAAAAAGCATACCAAACATGGACTGCCCCATCATTTAACTTCAGTATCATGCTCTCTATCAATGCTTTTACCACAATCATGAAAAAAATACATACTGTTGGAAAGAACGATCAAAATGCTAAGTTAATTGTAGATTATGTAGACCAAGAAAATTAGTAAACCTAAAAATAGTTTACATAGGCAGATGCAGCTCTGTGATTCTAAGACAAGCCTGGTATACATAATGAACTCTAGGCCAGCCAGAGCTACACAGTAAAGACCAGGACAGCTGCAGCTAGCCAGAGAGAACTCATCTCAGACAACAACAACAAAAGCTGTGAACTTGATGAGATCCGAGACATTTATTTCTGAAGTACACTATATTTTGATAGGTACACGTGGCAGTACAGGTCTGTAATCCCAGCACTCGGGAAACTGAGACCACAAGTCAGAGCTCAGCCTTGCTTACATAGTAATTCCATGCATCCAAAAAAAAAAAAAAAAAAAAAAAAAAATACTGAACTAGCCTGCAAGTTCAAAAGAACAGAATGGCAATGCTTCATTCTCAAACTGTACAAATACAGATCTTGTGCTAGCAAGATGTCAGGGAAGAGTGGATGTAGTGTAAGATCTGAGTTCCATTCCCAGAACCCACATAAAGAATAAAAGAATCCCAGAAATGTCTTCTGACATATGTCATAGCACATGCAGTAGTTAATTCTTCCTAAAAAATTTACAGGACTTAAAAGAATCATCAGTGAAATGCTTTTTTTTTTTTTTTTTTTTTTTTTTTTTTTTCTTTTTCTTTCTTTCGGTTTTTTAAGACAGAGTTTCTCTGTGTAGTCTTTACTGTCCTGGAACTCCCTCTGGAGATCAGGCTGGCTTCAAACTAATAGAAAAAGAAGGCAGCAAATGGGTATCACAGAACAATTCTTACATTCAACCTGTGGAGAAGCTATGCCATATGACTGCTTGCCAACACCTGTATGACTGTTTAAAATGATGAATTACAAAGCTGTAATTCATGACTGAGTGTCCAGAAAAAGATTCTCATATACATGCACTATTTAGAAGTCATTTACCTAACAAAGTAGTTTATTATAGATCAGCTGTACAAAGATTTGTAACTATACTAACAAAAGGAGACTCCTCAAAGTAGAAAGAATGGGCGCTAATTACTGAATATTTCAAATGCAATGCTTTTTGTTTTTCTTTTTTGAGATAGTATCACACACTGCTCAATGTTGTCCTGGAACTCTAGGCAACTCTCTTGCCTTATCAGTCTCTCAAGGGCTGGGATTATAGAGGTGAAACATAACCCTACCTACCACAATGTGACTAATTTGCTGGAATTTAAATACTACACAACAAATTATAACAATCTGCCCCAAGGTAAGCAGTTCAGGTTTGTTTCTTACTGTGAACCCAAGGTTTTCTTAAGTTGAGAATCTCGTGTCTAGTTCTCTTACATGATTACCATATATACCACATCCAACTTCAGATTTTTATTTTACTTTAGACGGGGTCTAAATAGCTGGATAATCTGGAATGGAACTTGTGAATCAGGTTGGCCTCAAGTTCAAAATCCTCTGCCTGTGTCTGGGATTAAAGGCATGCAACACCACTCCAGCATCTTCAGGTTTGTTTGTTTGTTTGTTTGTTTTTCTGAGACAAGGTTTCTCTGTGTAGTTTTGTAGCCTGTCCTGGAACTCACAATATAGACCAGGCTGGTCTCATTTTCAGAGATCCACCTGCCTCTGCCTCTGCCTCTCAAGTGCTGGGATTAAAGGTATGCACCACCACCACTCAGCCATCTTCAGGGTTTTGTTTTTATTTTGTGTTTTGTTTTTAATTTTAAGTGCATTGGTATTGAGTCACCTGGAACTGAAGCTACAGACAGTTGTGAGGTGCCATGTGGGTGCTGGGAACTGAACCTGGGTCCTCTGGAAAAGCAGTCAGTGCTCTTAACCACTGAGCCATCTTTCCAGCCCCGTCTTCATATTTTTTTTTTTTTTTTTAGGAGTGTTTTGCCTACATGTATATGGCTGTGCACTATGTGTACACAGTGCCCTAAAAGATCAGAAGAGGGTGATTCTTTGTAACTGGAATTATGAAACAGCCACCACATGAGTTAGGTGCTGGAGATTGAACATGAAACTTCTGGAATAGTCAGTAGTCATTAGCTATGCCCCTAACCACTGAGACAACTCTCCAGCCCTAACTCCCCAGCTTCAGACTTTTAATCTTCCAATCTAACTTTTAAAAACAAAACAAAGAAGCCACAAACATGTATGCTAATAGTCCTTACTCATACTTGAAAGTCTGATGTAGGAAATCAAAGGTTGGAGACTGGCCTGACCTTGTCACCCAAAAAAAAATTGTTAGGTTTTTTTTTTGGGGGGGGGGGGGGGCAGGGGACACACACACACAGGGTCTGGCTATGTTGCCTAGGCTAATGTCAAACTCCTGAATTTCAGCAATCCGCTATTCCACCTGAGTAAAGTAGATAGTAACCAACACTGACCTTTCTTCTGTGTGCCAATTTTGTCTTACTGCTATTTGCACAAGGTGTTTCTAAAACTTACCATAGAAATGTCCAAATCCCATGCTGACAGCAATCACCAAAGCTAGGATAACACACTTGTTGAGACCACCACTAAAGTAGCTTTTACTCGGCTCCTTGGAGGGTTCATCTTCTGGTTCAGCAAGTGGTGGCTCCTCAGACTCTGAGATAGAAACAGTCTTCTTCCTGTTGCGGCGGCGTCTCGGGGCTGGGCTGGGCTCATGGCTGGTGTCATCGCTACTGGATTCCTCATCACTAGGCTGAGATGAAAAGACTATTTTAAAAAGAAAAATGTTGATATTTAGGTGAATATTCTCCAAAAAGGCTTCAGAGTAAATTATGATTTATAATAATCATGCCCTTACATGCCCTTTTAAAACATAGAAAAGAAAACAGAAGCACAAACAAAAAAACACTGCTCATTTACCAACAGCAAACCAAGCACTGACTAACTGTAGTCTAACAAGGGTTACATGTGCCTGTGCCTGACACTCTGCTTCTCCAGCCCTTCTCAAAGCTCAGTCCTTCCTCACCTTATGATCTAGAACAGTTACTCTTGTAGTCTAGCTCAGTCTTATAGACAGAAACAAACATTTCAGTTAAGTAAAAAAGGAAGCCTGTCTTTTTCAATTTCACAGCTATGTGAAGGGACAGGAAGTATATAATTACTTCCTGGTCTGGTACAATAAATAGATGTGTCTTCCAGGTCCCTACCCCACCATGCAGGACCAAAGCACCACAGGTTCCTGAAGTTAGGTGAGGCCTTCCCTTCGACTGCCACTCTTACCAGAAGGTTGTTGATTTTACCCTCTGGTAAATATGTCAGCATGAGGAAGCGACTCAACAGCTATCCCTGATGCTAAGGCCCAATCTGGTGCTGCTTTTTCATGGAAAGAATAGTAAAGGACAAACCGAGGAAAGAAAAACTGTACAAAAACTACACCCCAGGAACACTCCCCTGAAAAATTGCAGCTTTTTGCATGTCACTTAACTCCACTCCATATTTCAACAAATTATTGACAAGAACACTTGGTAATGATCTCTATAGGCCAGTTAGAAGGGTAAGATGTGGACTTGATTTAACACCAAGCTCCAAAACAGCACACACTCATGCACCAAAAATGCCAGCCTTTTAGAAAATACACTGTTCATGCCACAGGAAAGCTGGGTCTATAATGCTTTCTAAAGATCAAGCGCAGAGGATTTAGTTCCTGTTCACATGACAACAAAGAGAAACCATCACATAGCTTAATACTTAGTGACATGGGAGCCACCAAGAGGATTACTGTATCGTGACCCTCAGGCCCAGCACAGGTCTGGTTATTCTTGATCACTGGTTTTCATAAGATGACACTGCCTTAGCCGTGAGGTACATTTCTTAGATAAAAAGAGAGAGGAAGACTTAAGCCAAGCATTGCATAATATAAGGGCATTCATATCATGGCTGGGGTACTAAAGTCATTTTCTGACAGATTCACAGTAAGTAAAGGTAAAGAAATGTCTCCACACCTTTATATACTAATATGTAATGCCTTCGTATATGAAGAGCCCACCCTATGGATATTGAGGGATTAACTACCTAATGCGTTCATCTTCAACTCATATATGTAATAGTGGCAATATCTCAGCCCACAATCTGAGCAGCAAGCGATGCGGTGGCATGCAGTAAGCTCGGCCAGCCTGTCCACGGGAACTCTGGGTTCAAGAGTCTCAGAAGCACTCAGCATCACAATAGTAAGTGTGACTAGGCCCAGCTGAGAAGCCCCTCAGCATCAGTCACGCCACCTTGGAAAGTGAGCTGGCTAGGAACACGGAGTTTCAGCTGATCATCCCATCCCCTTATGCATTCAGGAATCTTCCACAGCTTCTCCCACCACCTTTCTTTTGTGAATAAACAGGAAAAATGTATAAAGCTTTATTGTAACTAATAAAGGAAGAAAACCAAAAATACAGCTTTCATCAGTTAACACTGTTGTCTATGTGAGATTAAAATCCAATGACTGTTTCTTTAGAAACACACACAACACGAACTTCCCTATAGCTGCCACCTTTGCCTTCTGAGAAGGCTGCTCAATGGAAGGCAGCAGTTTTCTTAAACAAAGGAAGGCTGCACACCTATTAGAATCATACAGAAACATGAAGCTGAAAAGCTGTAAGGAAAAAAAGAATAAGAGAGAACAGAACCAAGTAACTGAGATTAAATCATCCAACCATGCCTGACTGTATAGCATTTTCAGTGTATCTCTAATTTATCATTTTAAAACATTTTCTTTATATAAGCAATTTTGATGGGAAGGATCTAAGTTTGAGGCCAGCCCAATCTATATAGGCATCCAGAACTATGCAGAGAAACCCTGTCTTGGAAAAACAAAGACAAACATCTCAAAACAAAACAAAAAGAGAAGAATTGTGGGAGCTGGGAATGGTAACACATGCCTATAACAATTGCTGCCAAAACTGAGCCCAGGCTGGGCTACACAGTGAGTATAACAGCAGCCAGAGTTTCAGAGCTAGACCCTACTATAAATACACCCTAGTCAGGCAGTCAATCAACCAAATGTCAAAAGCCAAATGCGTCCTTTGAGGACTTGAGACTTTAATAAACTGTAGCAGAGTAAGTTTGCCTAGAATGTGCCCTATCTGGGTTTAGTCCCAGGTCCACGCCCTCCCACAGTAATGTAGCAAAGAAAGAACAGGCAGACTACTGTGACAAACTTGACCAAGATTCTCTTTCGTTTTGGAGAAATCATTTTAAGAACTGGAGCTAGAAAACAAGCCATTAAATCAGATGTCAGAGTTCGCTGCAGCAACAGCTCCTACCAGATTCTGGCTGGCAGAAGGTGTACTGGCTACTGGAGGAAGAACCCATGTTAAAGTCTTCAGAGCTGGGTGCTTCTTTTATTATAAGTTCCTGGTTCCCCATTTCTTCCAGTTTAGGTGGTTCAAGTGTAACAATATCAGAATCATCACTGGTAGTTCCAAAATACGTATTGTCTTCGGGGGAAGTTGCCTCCTCCACCTAAGGAACCAGATTTTATAGGCATTATGCTCAGTAATTTTGAATCTTAAATTTTCTTGGCAGTTCAAAATTCATGACACCTAGTTTTATTCCTTTTCCGTTCTCCCCCCTTCCCTTTGATTTTCAGTATGAGGGATGGAGCCCAGGGCTTTGGGCACTCTGTGCTTCAGGTCTACCCCTGAACACCTCGGCTAGCCCTGAAAGAAATGGTTTCTATCCAACAGTATTAGGTTCCACTTTAGTTTGGGACCTAAAAGCCTTCCATAATGCTAACAATTAGATGAGACTCCTGTCTCCACCCACCGAGCTTCAAAAGTTGAAGAGATTTCTCTGCTCCCTCCATAACCACAGGACCCCAATAATTTACTCACTTCTCCAGTTCCGTGACTTCGCTGCCACAAAACACATGGCCACGGAGCAAGCAACAGGCTGATCCCACTAGAGTCTGAACCCGCCCCCAAAATCATTACAATTTAGGCTGGTCGCACACCTTTAATCCCAGCACTCAGGGGACAAAGGCAGGTGGAGCTCTGAGTTGGAGCCCACCCTACTCTACATAATTGAGTTCCAGGTCAGCCAAGCTATGTAGAAAGACCCTGCCTCCAAAACAAATCAAAATAACAAACAAATCATTTATATCTGATCAGCTCTGAGGAGATGAGGAAAATGTTGTTTGACAAGCACAAATCACGATGTCATTTGGCCATTCCCTTTCTGTCATCCAAAACCATGGCATTTGTTCCCTATAAAGAATTGGCAAAAGGTACCATACTAAAGCAAAGAGCAATCATCACACACAAAATCAGTTATTAGCACCTTCATCTTGGACTTTCCAGCCTCTAAAATTAAAACTGTTTTTAATAACTTTTTGGGGGGGTGCATATGGCAATCAGAAGACATCTTGCCAGCCTCAATTCTCGCCTACCATGTGAATCCTGAGAACTGAACTCAGGTCAGACTTGACAGCAAGTGCCATCCCACTGCTGAAGGATCTCATCAACACTAAAGCTTTATTTATTTATTTATTTACTTACTTACTTACTTACTTACTTATTTATGTGGGGGGAGGGTGCCGTGTATCTGCTCAAGTGTGTGCACAGACCAGAAGAGGGCATCAGATCCCTTGGAGCTATCAGATCCCTTGTAGCTATAGTTACACATTTTTGTGGGACACCCAGCTTATTCCATGTGTGGTGAAATCAGAACCCAAGTGTTATGAGTAGTTTTTTTCGATGGCCTGGTCCCAGAGCCACACCAGCCCCAAATAACAGAGAGACGCTATATTAGATATAATGCTGTTAGCCTGTTACTAGCATTTCTTATTGGCTAGCTCTATCTAAATATTAACACATTTCTATTAATCTAAGTATTTCTACATGGTCTTACCTTACCGGAGAGAGGGGCCGGCATTCTGCTCTCCCCATCCTACATCTTAAATCGCTTCTCTACTTCTCTCCTCCTTGTCTCCTAGTCCCACCTATCTTGCTTTCCTATTGGCCAACAGTGCTTTATTCATTAACTAATACGAGAATATTTACAAAATGACATCTCCCATCACCCAAGTCCTCATGATTAAGTAGCAGGCACTCATAACCACTAAGCCATCTTTTCAAGCCCGTTCAGAAATGAGTTATTTTTTTCTTTATGTCATCCAATCTCAGCACCAAGGAACTAAAATACTAGGGAAAGATTTATCTAGCTAAGTGGCTTTATTCAAAGGCAACTCCAACAGACAATATTTAACTTGTTATCAAATTTAAAAGTTAACTTTTATTTTAGACATTTACTCAGTAAAATCTGAATATATAATGAATGAAACCAATTTCCAAAAACAATCACAATATAGATTAAAAGAATAGTTGTTTAGCTGAGGAGTGGTGGTACCCACCTTTAATCCCAGCACTCAGGAGGCAGAGGCAGCCAGATCTTTGAGTTCAAGACCAGCCTGGTCTACAGAGCAAGTTCCAGGACAGTCTCCAAAGCTACACAAAAACTCTGTCTGGAAAACCAAAAAAATAATTGTTCTTTAAACAAAACACTAACTTATCTTCTAGTCACAATAAAGTCTGTGTGTGAGAGTAACCTAGGGGAAGGCACTTGCTTAGTGTGCTGTTCTGAAACCCAGCAGAAGTTAACTTTAACCTTAAAGCTGACTGATTTTTTTACACTAAATTTTCTTGTAATTTAGGTAAGAATTGAATGCTTAGCCATAAACAGGAGAAAAGTGCTTATCAAATATCCACGGAACAAAATAAAAGTTTACCTCGATTGCTGACTTGGTTTCTCCCACTGATGACAACCTAGTCTCTGCCACCGAAGACATGCTGTTTGCACTGCTTTCTGGTATAAAACCAAGATCAATAAACAGCGTTATTTCTTTGAAAACACTTTGCTTGTGTGGCTGACATTACATCAATCACTCTGCTCTTGCTAACAAATTTCAATTACTTGAAAGTGTGAGGGGACAATTTCACACAAGGAATGTAACTCATTAATGGCTCTCAGGTGTCAGAAGCCTCTAACTAATCTCAGATACTTGATGACAGGTTTCCAGCTTCCCACAAGCCCGCTGAACATTCTAGGATAAGACCATTCCAATGGCAACCAATGATGATACCTTCATCCCCAAGAAAAGGAACAGGAACTTAACTTACCTCCACCTCCAGGGCCCACATGAAGAACTTGCAGTTCCTCTTGCTCTAATGAGGAACATTCTAGAGTCAGTTCACAGCTGTCACTGGCTGTGGCAGAATTCATGATCTCTACATCAGAACCCTAGGGGAGAGTGGTAAGTATTAATTTAGGTATTGGACTGATTTGATGACATAAAGTCTCTAATGCTACCACACTACAAATATCATCTATCCTAATATAAGCCTATAGAAGGGAATTGCAGAATGGAGTCACAAGCTTCAAGCCCATGTCAAATGAACACAAACAGAATGAACAAAATATTTGGTATCAAATTAAATATTGTCAGTTGGATTTACCTTTTAAATAAAGCTACTTGGCCAGATAATCTTCCCATGGTCCTAGAGAGATGGCTCAGAGGCTAAAAGCTAAACTCCGAGTGCTAAGTATCTGTACTGTGGGGTCTGGAGAGATATCTCAGGAGTTAAGAGTACCTGTTCTTCCAGAGGACCCAAGTTTAATTCCCAGTACCCGCAGGGTGGCTCACAATTGTAACTCCAGTCCCAGGAGAACCAACACTCTGTTCTAGCATCCTCAGGCACTGTGTGCACATGGTCCACACAAATATTTATATGAATAAAATAAAAATTTTAAAAGATTGCCTGCACTGGCAGCAAAATGGAGTCTCAGGCAGGTTTAGATCCGGTTTGCAGACTGCATGGGATGGAGGCTCTGGACTAAATCAGAATAAGAAAATAAGGATAAAATACAGCCAAGAGACCTTAGCAAGCAAGAGAAGGACTTAGAGGAATTTACAGAAGAGAGGACATAAAATCCTAAAAACAAAAGGGAAACTGATGAGGCTACTCAAATCTGAGCAAGTGAGGCTGCACTGACTTCTATTCTGAAAACAAACACCAGTGGGAGAAATATGTCAATGATTATAACATTCTAGTTACACAAATTCACAGTATATGTATCGTTCCTCATTGCAAAACTGGCTTTGTGACTATACTCAATTCAGCCTTGACTACAGTGTAAGCTCCACATCATCCACAACTAGATCCTGTCTTCAAAACCAGTACCAAAAAGTAAAGGCTGTTGGGGTTGGAGAGATAGCTCAGCAGTTTAGAACACTGGCTGCTCTTCCAGAGACCCAGGTTCAGTTCCCAGCATCGACATGTGGCTCAAATTTCTGTATTTCCAGTCCCAGAGACTTTGACATCATCCTCTGGTCTCCAAGGGCACTGTATATACATGGTATGAAGACATACATGCAGGCAGGCAAAATACGACACATATATAATAATAATAATAATAATAATAATAATAAAGGAGAGGGCACTGACAACTGGGTGCTCAGAAATCAAGGCAGCAGGATCAGAAGCTGGAGGTCAAACCTGGGCTGTGTGGTAATGTAGAGGCTATCCTAAATTACACAGTAAAATGATGATCTGCCCTCCACCCCTGAATGAAAAGAATGTACCACAAAAATTACGTAAGAATGTAGTTGTAAAGGCAGAGCCTGACAAATAATAAAGTCAACACCTCAAAGTTAAGGGAAGTCCCAGTGATGACACACACCTTTAATCCAGCACGTGGGAGGGCGGTCTTTTTGAACTTTTTTTAATGTGCATTCATGTTCTGCTATGGGTGTTGGGTCCCCTGGGACTGGAGTCACAGACAGCTGTGAGTTGCCATGTGGATGCTGGGAATTGAACCTGGGTCCTCTGGAAGATCAGCCAGTGCTCCCAATGGCTAAGCCATCTCTTCAGCCCCCCTCTTTGGACTTTTAAACAGGACTGAATACATTTTGCATTATATTATGGCTGCAAGCCTTTGGGGCCAAGGAATAGAATGTGGTGGTTTGAATAGGTCATATTCCCCACAGATTCATGTATTTGAAAGATTGGGACAGAGGGAGTGGCACAATTAGATGTAACCTTGCTGGAGTAGGTGTGGCCTTGTTGGAGGAAGTGTCACTGTGGAGGAGGGTTGAGGACTCATATATGCTCAAGCTATGCCCTGCAACAGATTCCTTCTGCTGCCAGTGGATCAAGTTGTAGAACTCTCAGCTCCTTCTCCAGCATCATGTCTGTGTGCACACTGCCCTGTTCCCCACCATGACATTAACAAACTAAACCTCTAAAACTGTAGGCCAGCCCAATTAAATGTTTCCCATTGTAAGAGTTGCTGTGGTCAGCCAGGCAGTGGTGGCACATGGCTTTAATCCCAGCAGCAGGCAGAGGCAGGAGACTCTCTGTGAGTTCCAGGCCAGCCTGGTCTACACAGAGCAAGTGCCAGGACAGGCTCCAAAGCTACACAGAGAAACCCTGTTACTGAGATCAGCATCTCTTCACAGCAAAAGAAATCCTAAAACAAGCCAGGCGTTGGTGGCGCATGACATTAATCCCAGCACTTGAGAAGCAGAGGCAGGGAGATCTCTGTGAGTTCGAGACCAGCCTGGACTACAGAGTGAGTGCCAGGACAGGCTCGAAAATAATACAGAGAAACCCTGTTTCAAAAAAAGAAAAAAAAAAAAAAAGAAAGAAAGAAAAGAAAAAGTAAAAAAGAAAAAAGAAAAGAAAAGAAATCCTAAGACATTAAGTTGGTATGAGGAGTGTGATGTTCAAGGCCAGCCTGCAGCCTGGTCTACAAAGTGAGTTCCAAAACAGCCAGGGCTACTCTGAGAAATCCTGTCTCAAAAAACAAACAACAACAAAAACAAAAGAAAAAGTTAAGGAACATCAGCTGGATTAATACAGAAGATGCTGGACTGCAGTGTTCATCAGGGTATCCAAAATCCTGGATGCTACTCTCTCGGGAAGCATCCTCTTGATTATGAACAAATGTGGTTCTCCACACATGCAAATCTAAACACATACTTTTTTTTAGTAAATCCTGAAATTCATAAGGAAAAAGAGACTGGTTATGTGCCATACCTCTAATCCACCTGGGAGGCTGAGGCAGGAAGGCTGCCTTGAATTTCAGGCCAGCCTACATGATAGAGTGAGACTTTTTCAATCATCTCTGCACTTGGAAGGGCTGTTGGGAATTCGAGGCCAATTCTGGCCATCCAAAGATAGTTACACAGTGAGACTAATTTCTCAAAACCACAAAACAAAAACATACCAAAAAAAAAAACCCCCCAAACCCTAGGTGTGCTGGCACCTGCCTTTCATCCCAGGCTCTTGAGGCTGAGAGAAGATCCTAGATTCAAGATGATCAGCATGAGCCACATACAGAATCCAAAGCCACCTAGGGCAACTTATTAAGACCCCATCTCAAAGTTATTGTTGTTTAAAAAAGAAAGAGATTAGGGCTGTATGTAGCTTAATGGTATTTTAGCAGCCAAGTTTAATATGCTTGGGGAAACACCCAAACTATACACAAAGGAACCTATGGCTTACATGTTTAAAAAAAACACTCACTGACCTCCATAAAGCAGTTCTGTTGCTGCTAACAATGTATTAGAGAACATACCTCATGATTGATGACAGTCCAACCACAAGATGAGTCACTGTCGCTGGAATTTTCAGACATTTTCCAGGTCTACAAACACAAGAACTTTAGTAAAATATGTGATACATTTTTTTATTTTTTAAGATTTATTTCTTTATTATGTATACAGTGTTCTGCCTGTATGTATGTTTGCACGCCAGAAGAGGGTACCAGACCTCATTATAGATGGTTGTGAGCCATCATGTGGTTGCTGGGAACTGAACTCAGGATCTCTGGAAAAACAGCCAGTGCTCTGAACCTCTGAGCCATCTCTCCAGCTGGGGACATTTCTTAAATGTCTATAAAAGCTCTACATGACACAGCATAAAACCTCCAAGTGATATTAGACAACCCCCACAAGTTTTCTACACTGGGCATATGACCGTACATGTGTTAATAAACCAACCAAACTGCTCCTGGGAACCCTCCTGAACCAACCAAGGCAATTGCAAAGCTGTGCTGCTGCAAACAACAGAAGTCAGAGCTGAAGGGCAAACAAAAGAGTGTCTGGAATCTACTGTGGGATAATCTTTTTATATACTGTGAAGATGTCTCAGCCAAGGAGCCTTCTGATTGGTTTAGTGGCTAATTAGGAGAGGACAGACAGGACTTCAAGGAAAAGATAGGAACTCTGGGAAGAAGAGAGGGGAACTCACCATGGAGACACAGAAAATATAGAGAGGTACAAGCCACATGGTAGACTATAGATTAATATAACCAGGTTAATTTATATTTTAAGAGCTAGTTGAGCGCAAGCTTTCATATTTCACCCTACTCTAGCTAGCACAGGCTAGTCTTGAACCCTCAATTCCCCTACCTGTCTCCAGAATGCTAGGATTACTGGCGTACACGACCATGCCATGCTTTGAGAATCCAACTAGCTTCTGGCACTGCAGACACTATGAAAGTGTCCGATCCAACCTGAAGGCTGTGGTTACAAGAAAGCTGCATCCAGGGGCTAGGACACAGCCCAGCTGGAAGCATGCCTAGCTAGAGCTGATTTCCAGTACCATGTGAACTAAGCATGCTGGCATCCACCTGTAATCCTAGCACTTGAGCTGGAGACAGAGCATGAGAAGTTCAAGGTCACTCATGGCTACACAGTAAGTTCCAGGCCAACCTGGTATACAAGACACTCCTTTACAAGTCAGAAGTCACCCCACCCTCTGTTCTGCTCCAAGAATAGCTAGTTTGCAATGACCTTCCCAAGACTCCTGGACAGCCATGCATGGTACTCTTCAGTCCCAGGAGGCAGCACTAGGAAAGCTGAGGTTGGAAGGCTACCAACTGTAAGCCAGCCTAGGATTCACAGTAAGATAGTCCAAGACTGGGAAGGAGGGGAAGAAAGAGGGAAGACGGCAGGGTGGAGGCAGGCAGGCTTCCTTAACCATCAGCCTCCATAAATTCTGATTGTTTTTGGAGAGCTTGAAGGGTAGGAAACATTCCTTCTATGAATCATCCTTAAGAACTGCCTTGTGCTAGCCAGGTGGTAGTAGCCCACACCTTTAATTCCAGCACTCAGAAAGAAGGCAGAGACAGGCAGATCTCTACAGAGTGAGTTCCAAGATAGCCTTCAAAGCTACAGAGAAAGCCTGTCTCAAAAAACAAAAATGAAGCAAATAAACAGAAACCTACTTGTGCTATCCCAGAAGTGGTGGCGCACTCCTTTAATCCCAGCACTCAGGAAGCAGAGGCAGGTGGATCTCTGCAAGTTTGAGGTCAGCTTGGTCTACAGAGTGAGTTCCAGGACAGCAAGAACACACTGAGACCCAGTCTAGAAAAGCAAAGAATGTAACACAAGGCTAAACTTTCCTCATTAACTACAACAGTTACCTGGTATGATGACATCCCACCACATTGTCCCTAAAAAGCTACATTTTACTATACAGAAGGCAGTGTTTCTATTTCCTTATCTTCTAGAATTAGACACGAGGGAGAAGAATGTGGGCACTGTTATCTCACAGTTCTGTGATTCCAAGCAGGCCATAGGCTGAGGTAGGTAAAAGCAAAGTGCTGCTGGGCTGTCCGTGAAAACCTCACTCTCTTCACTGCTCAGACTCTGACTCTAAGCACAGGCCTGTAACTCCAGCTATCCAGGAGGCTAAGGGAGAGGAGCAGGAAGTTTAAGGTCAGCCTGAGCTATAAGTTTAAGTTCAAGATCAGCCTGAGCAGTTTTGTGAAGTTGTGTTTTTTTCTTCTGAAAATTCTGTGTATTTTTGTATGTGTGTATATGTGTCTTGCCTCACATATGTATGTGTCTCACATGCAGGCTTGGTGTCCATAGAGCCTGGATCTCCTAGAGCAGGCTACATGTGGGTACCTGGATCCTCTCCATGAGCAGGAAGAGCTCTCAACCACTGAGAAATCACTCTAGTGCCTCCTCTTTTTTTTTTTAACTTTTAAAAAACATAATTTTGTGTGTGTGTGTGTGTGATTGTTTTGCCTGCATGTGTATCTGTTTGCTACATATGTGGCTGGTGCCTAGAGGTTAGAAGGATGGGATCCCCCGGAAATGGAGGTACAGGTGGTTGTGAGCTGCCATGTGGGCAGCTTGGTCCTCTGCAAGAGCAGAGCCATCTCTCCAGCCCCCTAGCTCCTCCTCTTTAAAATTTTCATATATGGCTGGGCTGGAGAGATAGCTCAATGGTTAAGAGCACTGTCTGCTCTTCTAGAGGACCCCTGTTCAATTCCCAGCACCCACATGGCAGCTTACAACTGTCTGTAACTCTAGTTCCAGGGGATCTGGTGCCTTCACACCAATGCACATAAATAAATTATTTTTTAATGTCATATATTGCTTTACAGGTTAACATAAATAAATAGGGTTTAGAGAGTATGATGTGACTTAGTTGTAGAGCAACTCTTCAAATGCACCTGGCACGTGGTTCAGTCCAATTCAGTTTGGGTACTCAAAACACAAATTTTTTGGTGGAAGGTGGTTTGAGACAAGTCTATGTAGACATTAATAGCCTAGAACTTGCTGTATAAACTAAGCTAGCCTAGAATTTGTGATCCTCCTGCATGAGCTTTCCAATGCTGAGACTATGTCACTTCTAACTCTAATTTTTAAATAGCTGTGTTAATTATAGGTATTCTTTGTACTTGTGGTATTCATGCATGCACATACACACATACAGATGCCAGGACAGTAATGAATAGCATTCCTTGCTCTTTTAAGACAGTCTCTTTTAGGAAGGGTCATGCACTCCTTTCATCACAGCCTGGTCTACAAGAGCCAGAGCTGTATAGTGACATTTAATCTCAAAGGGGGGGGGGGCAATAACAAAACTGACTTGAATTGTGCCAAGTAGGCCAAGTAGGCTAAACTGATTGACCAGCTAACTCCTAAGACCTGCCTGACTTATAATGTTGTGCCCAAATTCTGAGCCCCAAAATCGCCATGAGACCCATTCCAATGCAAAAGCAAAGAGTCTTTTATTGTTTAATGAGTTAACTATATTAACTCAGTTTCTCCATCTGTCCGAGATGGCAGATGGAGCAGGAAGGCCCCAAAGGAGACATGAGGCAGGGAATGTATTGGGTAGAACATGTGGAGTGTCTAGGGATACATAACAGCCTTAAGACTTCTGGGCTTCGGCGACACAGCCAGAGCCCACCAGCTAACTTCGGATTGGTTCCTTGCCACATGGAGGGTATCTGACCTCCTGCGACTAGTAGGAGGGTCAAGGTCAGGAAGCTAAGCACATTTTGTGGAGTCAGAGGCCTACATCTTGCTGGATATTTCTGCAGCCTGTTATGACTGCCAAAGCAGGGGGACAGGTGAGAGTCTGGCCCCTTCAATAAGCATGAGCTACCTACCATGCCACTTTCTAAGTGGGTTCTGGGTATTGAACTTAAGTCCTCATGCTTGCCTGACAAGTACTTTACTGACTGAGCTCTCTCCATCTTTTATGTTTGTTTTAGCCCTCATACTCAAATTTTCCTTTTCTTCATTTCCCAAGTACTGGGACAGCACTGACATGTCTCCAATCCCAGCTGGGCATTTCACTTTCTCAATTTATTTGATACAATTACTGCATGGGTTTGAAAAATAGATCATGTAAATCAGAACTGGCTTAATTGTTTTACTGAGAAAAAAAAGAATGCTCTGGAAGACAATGATGCATGGATGTTATATTCCCCATCAAGTGTTTGAGCCTAGACTCAAGGCCAACCTAACAGCACAGCAGAAACTAGTCTTCCTCTGAAAACATTCAGTGCACACAGCACTCAGGAGGCAGAGGTAGACAAATCTGAGTCCAAGGCCAGCCTAGTCTACAGAGTGAGTTTCAGGACAGCCAGGGTTACACAGAGAAACCGTCTCAAAAAAAAATCAAACAAAAAACTAGCCAAGCATGGTACTAACTGGGCCTGTTACCCAGCTCTGCTCCACATCCAGAATAGAGAAGAGATTATATTATGAGATCAGCCTGAGACTGTAACTCAAAAACCCAAAAACAGGAAAGAAGGGGACAATAAAGAAATGGAGGGTATTTTCATCACCACCCTCATAGTCTGTGTGCCTTTCTTTTCAGCACTGAGAGTTAACTAAGGCCTTCTTTATCCATGCTAGGCAAGCACTTTACCATTGGTACAGCCCAGTGGTTTTTAGTTTGATAGAGGGTCTCACTAATTTAACCAGGCCGGCCTGGAAATTATTCTGTAAACCAGGTAGGTCTTGATCTTTCTTCTTGACTCAGACTTTCCTATTCAAGGACTACATACTTGAGCCACCATGCCTGGCCTTAAAAAAACATTATTCTATACAAAAACCTCAAACCTTCGGGCCCAGTGACCCAAACCTATAATCCATCCCAATTACTTGAAATCTGAGGTAAAAGATCATGAATTCAGCTGGGTGGTGGTGACGCACACCTTTGATCCCAGCACTCAGGAGGCAGAGGCAGGTGGAGCTCTGTGAGTTGGAGATCAGTCTGGTCTATAGAGTGAGTTCCAGGGCAGGCTCCAAAGCTACATAGAAACCCTGCCTCAAAAAAATGAGGAGGGTGGGGGGGGAGAGAGAGAGAGAGAGAGAGAGAGAGAGAGAGAGAGAGAGAGAGAGAGAGAGAGAATGAGTTCCAAGACAATTAAGGTTACATGTTGGCTGAGACTAGCCTAGGTAGTCACAAAAAGAAAAGGGGCTAGAAAGGAAAGATGGCTCATTAGTTAAGAAACCATACTGGAACTCCAGTTCCACTGGAATTCAACACCTCTAGCCTCCAAGGATGCTTGCACTCCCAAGCACATAGCCACACAGACTATATACACTGTGGTGGTTTAAAAGAAGCTAGCCCCCATGTGCTGTATTGGGCCACAGTTGGTGGAACCATTCCCAGTTAATGCTTGTTTTTTCTGCCTAGATGTAAACTCTTCCCCTACTTCTCCAGCACTACGTCTGCTTGCTTCATGCCATGCTCCCCACCACGTCATGGACTCTAGTCCTCTGGCACCGTGAGCACCAACAATCTCTGTTTTTAAGTTGTGTTAGTTATGGTGTCTTTTCACAGCAAATAAATAAGGCACATGTACAACACAATTAAAGGTGTATGGTAGTAGTGCATGCCTTTAATCCCAGCAGGCAGGTAGACCACTGAATTGTGGAAGCCAGGCTAGTTTATGTGACAAGTTCCAGGCAGGAGTTACATGGTGATAACTATAAACCTCTCAAAACTATAAAACCAGTTTTAAACAATGTGAAATAAACACAAAATCGTTATCTCCAAGAAGAGCAATTTCTCCTTGGAATTTTTTTTATTTGTTTATTTATTTATTTTTATTGTTGGTTTTTTTTGAGACAGAGTTTCTATGTATTGCTTTGGAGCCTGTCCTGGAACTAGCTCTATAGACCAGGGTGGCCTCCAACTCACAGAGATACGCCTGCCTCTGTCTCCTGAGTGCTGGGCTCAAAGGTGTATGCCACCAATGCCTGACTTTTCCTTGAAAATTTAAAGAAATCAATGTGTCAAAGAAATTAATATACTACTTAAAGCATCAACTACTAGATTTCCAGTGAATTGAGTGAGTAAACACAGTACAGGATATGAGAGCCTCTGTAGTCTCTGGTTATATCACTCCTGTCAATGAGCACAAAGATACCTCTCTGCAACAAGCAGGCTCGCTCTCTCCGAGCTGAAGTAAGTAGGAAAACACTGTGACTAAAAATAATGTAAGCCAAGCATGGAGAACACACTATAAGACCAGCACTCAGGAAACAAGTAAGATCACCCACAAGCTCCAGATCAGCCTGGCTACAGAGTAGAGTCCTGTTCTTTGGGACAGGAGAGATGGCTCAGTGTTTAAGAGCACTGACTGTTCTTCCAGAGGACCTGCTTAATTCCCAGCACTCACATGACAGCTCACAACTGTGTATAACTCCAGTTCCAGGGATCTGTCACCCTCACATGCAGGCAAAACAAAGCATATAAAATAAAAATAGACAAATTAAAAAAAAAAAAGAACCCTGTCTTCAAAAAAAAAAAAAAAATCTATGTGTGGTAGCACAGGAATCTCAGCACTGGAGAGACAAGGATAAGAGCATCAGAAGTTCAAGGCCAGCCTAGTCTATGTAGTACAGCTGAAAACTAACCTGAGCTACACAAAGCTCTACCTCTAAAACAAAAACAAACAAACAAAAAAAAAACAAAAAACAAAAAACAAAAAAATCAATCAATATATTTTTAAAACATAAAGGCAGAGGAATAAATCCACTCCATCCGTGTACTACTGCTATATACACTAAATGCATCTTTTCATCTAGAACATCAGCTCTGCAAAAGAAGTGGCAACACACCATTACTTTGTAAGTTCCCTTCTATGATGTAACACTGTGCAAGTCAGGAAGCCAAAACCACTCTCAGGTTATGTGAAGCAAACAGTCCTTTTGCCTCACTAAAGCCACAGCCTTCTTTTAAAAGTTGAGAACTATTTATTCAAATAGAGAGGAAATTAAGATACCCATGGGGGAGAGAGGGAGAGAGAGAGAGAGGTCCTCCTTTCATTACATACTTGCAGTGTTAAAAATTGGCCTGACCAGCGTTGTTACAGCTCTGTTCTGAAAAAGCACTGACAAATGAGGCTGGAGACATTGCCCAATACTGTTCTTTCAGATCCCAAATTCAGTATCCAGCACTCACAAAAACTGGTGTCCATGGGTACCTGAACTCACCTACACATACCCAGGCACAGTAAAAAAAATACCCGCCCCCTAATGTTAAGGAATACCTAAGATGGCTAGGCTATACAGCACTGAGTCCAGGGTGGCTTCATCATTTTACAAATCTGGTTCTGACTTTGTTTCTTATCTCAATAGTCTCTCAGTCTCTCTCTCTCTCTCTCTCTCTCTCTCTCTCTCTCTCTCTCTCTCTCTCTCCCTCACACACACACAAATTTTTTTTTTTTTTAGTTCTTCTAAATATTCACAAAAAGATGATTTTCTTTAATTTTCTTAGTTACTGTTGCTGGTGTCTGTATCGGGTTACAGGGAAGAGAGGCACCCACTGTCATCTGGTGGCACTAGGGCACAATGAGGATACACCTGATCTGTCCACTGCCATCCACAGTACATTTACACAACTATTTACATACCTATATCACTCTGATATAGCCTTTCAAATGAACTTAGACATTTCTAAACACTGTTTTATATTAATGGTCTACGTCAACCTACCAAGGTCAACCTCAGAATCTGAAGCCAATAATGCTGACTTTCCCAGGAGGAGGCATCTCCCCCCCCCATGCAGGGCTCTCACATCTGGAGGATTTCAGACTCAGTGTAGTCTTGCTGCTCAGGAGGGTGGGCAAAGGAGCCACTTCCTATGAAATCAAACTAAGGACCTCTAACACTTCTAAATATGGGAACAAGATAAGCATGAAGGCCCCAGCCACAGAGGAACTGTTTTACAACCCCAGGTCTTTTAGTAAAGAAGAGCAAAGTCACAGTGAGGAAGGGAAGCAACTGCCCATCACACTAGAACATGCTACCTTCCCAGCTCTACCAAGAAGACAAACGAAGTCCTGCACCAACAGATATGTATGGCATTGTCATCCAACCACCAATGTGGACTAAGATTCACATGCCACTTTTTCTCATTTATTTTACTTGATTCTGTGAGCATTGGTGTGGATCCCCTGGAACTGGAGCTACAGACAACTGTGGGTTACCATGTGGGTGCTGGGAATTAAACCCCAAAACCCCGTCCTCTGGAACAGTCAGTGCTAACAGCTAAGCCATCTCTCTCCAGCCTTGAATGCCACTTTCAGAGGCCAATAATGTTATAAAGAGATAAATCTGTCATCATCTTGATTTCATTTGCATATCCAATACCATCTTCACAAATCCACCTTGAAGGCACATAAACTGGTGTCCATGGGTACATAAGTTGCTTCCAACTTATCAATGGAAAGACTTGGAAGCTCAGTTACTTGTTCATGATTTAACACTGCTTCCCTTTGCAACTAACAATCTAAGCAATAGTGGAGAGGCTACCTTAAATGCCCTTCCCCCAGTGAGATTAACGACTACTTTATATGCCATTCTAGAACCTTCATCCAGTAGCTGAAGGAGGCAGAAGCAGACACCCACAGCTAAACACTGAGCGGAACTCCTGGAATCCAGTTGCAGACAGGGAGGAGGGATGAGCAAAGAAATCAAGACCAGGCTGGAGAAACCCACAGAGTCAGCTGATGGACCTCAGTCTGACAGCTGGGAAACCAGCATAAGACTGACCCAGACCCCCAGAGTGTGGGTGTCAGTTAGGAGGACTGGACAGTCTATGGGGCCTCTGGTAGTGGATCAGTATTTATCCCTAGTATATGAACGGACTTTGGGAGCCCATTCCACAAAGATGGATACTCTCTCAGCCTAGACACATAGGGGAGGGCCTAGGCCCTGCTGCAAATGATATGACAGACTTTGAAGATTCCCCCATAGAAGGGCTCACCCTCCCTTGGGAGCAGGAAGGGAATGGGATGGGGGTTGGGAAAGAGATGGGGAGAAGGGGAGGGTGAGGGAACTGGGATTGACATGTAAAACACGCTTGTTTCAAATTTAAATACAAAATTATAAAAGAGAGAAAAATCTGCAACTCATGTTACAGAATTTCACAGAAAATTCTGATTCAACAGCTTTCACACAGTAAATACCCTTCCTAAAAATTCAAATGAAACAAAACAAAAATCCCAAAATATATTAGTCGTATGCAATCCTTAAGGACTAGCCTCCATCTCTGAACTCAAACTGGAAGATGATTTGATCCTGTTTAACTGCATAAGGCAAATGGTAAATACTGAAACCAGCCTATTTACCTGCCTTAATCTAGTCAAATGTGATTGTGACTAGGAATAAAGACCTTTTGAAAAGGGGCACGGATGGCTGGGAAGGCTACCTTCTTGACATTTTTCCAAACAACTTTAGGGTTTTTACAATTCATATTCAAATAATTTAAAACGAAATTAATACTTAAATAATTTAAAGTTATTTAAAAATACAGTTTCAGCTAAACAACAATGCTATGGAATTTGGTAGCTCAGTCACATTAATCTAGTATAAATGTTTCTTACCCTGTGAATGGACCCAAAGCCTAATCACAGTTAAACCAACACAAGACAGGTTGGAGAGATAGCTCTGTGGTTAAAAGCACTGACCGTTCTTCCAGAGGACCTGGGGTTGATTTCCAGCGCCAACAAGACAGCTAACAAGCCAACAGAAGACACAAAACATACAACTAAAAGAGAAGAAACTGAAATGTGGAGGAATGCTCCCCAAGACAGATTATGACTACTACCATCTAAAAAGCAGCAAAGGCTTTGCAAATAAAAATTTATTTTATGAAGAGCTCAAGCTGGCTTAGCACTCAGGAGTCTAAAGCAGGAAAACTGCAACAAAGCCCCAGTCCTTGGACAGAGCAAAACATTATCTAAAAACAACAACAGGTGGGTGTGGTGGCACACACCTTAATCCCAGCACTTGGAGGTACTGCTGGGTCAGTCAGTCAGTCAGTCAGCATTCCCAGACCTTTTTGTTTGGGAATATGGTCTCACTATATTGCCCAGGTTGTTATCAAACTTGACATCCTCCTGCTTCAGATCCAAATGTCTGATGGGGGGACAACCTTGACCAGAATTCCAACTTTAGTGTAAAGGGGTTAAAACAGCACTAACAGCAGGGCTTGGTGGTAGTCAACTATGATCAGAGTGCTTAGGAGGTTTAAGCAAGCGACCTCCCAGGTCTAACCTGGCTGTAAGCCAGAGCTACAATGACAGGAAAAAACCAAAAGCACTTTTGAGCATTAACTCACCTCAAACCTCCCGATTTGAGCTTGTTGGAGTAGTAAACCATTCAAACCAGCTATACATGATAAACAGCCCCTGAGAAATCTGAGGCCTATGAAAATCAGCACTGTAAAGCAAGGTAGGGAGTTAATCCCGAACTCAGGTGTCAGGGCCAAGCGATCTGGGAGTTCAAGGCCAGCAAGACCAACAGAACGAGTTCTGGGTCAACCAGGGCTAAGAGAAACCCTATCTCAGATAACAAAAGCGGAAGGTGAGGAGATTGGGACTTTAAGACGGGATAGTTAATGCTGACATTTCAAGTATTACGTGACCTTGCTGGAAGATGCAATTAACTGGTTGCCCATTCTGGGTACAAGCAACTCCATGCGGTAAGAAAGCAAACGGGGGGAGGGCGGTGCACATTTATTTCACCCCTCAACAAAAATGCCTCAAAGAGCTAAGATGTACAACTCCAGCGCTGCCCCAGGCAAAGTTGGGACAAATGAAAGGTAAACACGTACCGCAAACGCGCAGCTGCTACTGAGGACAAGCCCGCGAGCCTGACCAACGCTGGGGAGGCCCTGAAGGGAAACGGTGAAGAACAAGACGGTTTCGAGAATAAGTAAGAGCGCATCTCTGGGCTGCACGCTGGCACTTTTCTATTTCTGACACCTGGGACCTCAGAGAAGCCGCCGGGTGACGCAAGCGGCATCTTAGCATATGGATGCAGCCGCACCCGAATCCCAGGGCGCCTAGCTCGGAGCTCGCGGGGGTTGCAGCCCGCCAAGTCGCGCCCTCCACCCGAGATTGCCCGAGCGCGAGGACCGAGGCGACTGCCAGAAGACAGGCTCCCGGCGCTGCTCCCGAAGGCACGAGCTGCAGTCCGAGGCGGCCCCATCCTCCCCACCTGTGCCCCGGGGGCCTACCTGAAGGCAGCGCCTCCCCCGCCTGACCGCACCGGCTGTCACCGTGGCGGCGTCCGGGCTCCAGACGCCAGTGACGCCTCATAAAAACAACAACCTGCTCGCGGGCGTCCGCAGCGGGGAAGCGGCGACTGGAGCGGCGCCGCGGGGCATGCCGAGACCTGTAGTTCCTCCTGAGCCTCCTGCCGGCCCGCGGCGGGGAAAAAGAACTACGATTCCCCGAGATCCGTGCGGCGCGCCCCACTGAGGTTGCCGGAAACTGGGCGGGGCGACCGCGGATCCCCACAACATCCGGGCTCCCACGCCTGTAACC
Organism: Phodopus roborovskii; assembly: GCF_943737965.1. NCBI lineage: Eukaryota > Metazoa > Chordata > Mammalia > Rodentia > Cricetidae > Phodopus > Phodopus roborovskii. Next base: position 48,809,133 of record NW_026126517.1, on the reverse strand, counting down.
CGTTGCCATGGAGATTGGCTGCCACACTGGAAGACAAGGTTTCCACCCACTCTCTCCCTCCCCAGATCTGGCAGTTTACGCGACACGGATCGTTCTGGCTTCGTCCTTGCTGCTGCTTCCCGTCGATTCAGTGAGAAGACCGGACCCTGCGCCCTCGCCAGACTTCTCGCCATCAGGAAAGAGCTGCTTTTGTGAAAGAGAGAAGATGGAGAGACAGATCGACTGCGACTTGGTGGGTTTGAGCAGAAGACTAGACGCTTTTGAAAGTCAAATTCTTTGACAGTATTTGAGGCACCATCTACTCCCACTCAACTCACTCAGTCACCAGACTTTTACGTTTACAAGTGTAAATGCACGATCCACTAAATAATTATTGCTCTGAAGGTGTAAAGGCGGCACCTCACTACAAACTGGTGATGGTTTTGACCAGGATGATTTTATTTTATGTTTGCACTCGTGGGGATCTCATCCAAGGCCTTGTGAATGGTAGGCAACCACTTTACTACAGAACTACACTTTCCAGTACCTTCATTCTGATGTCATTTATAGTATGCCTTGTCTAAAAGGATCGGGGAGGGGGAACACAGTGCACACACGCCAGAGGATCAATAACTTTCCCCTGTCCCATTCAAGCAGCTGATGCTAGGCAAAACTGGTTTCACGATTAGACTTACTAATTTGTGTTGCTGTAACCAGGAATTGAACATCAAGCCTCACACAAATTAGAAAAGCACTCTGCCAGGGACGTATATCCCTGATCCCTTGTTTTGGTTTGGGTGAGAGAGAAGTTTTGGGTGGTGTTTTTTGTTGTTTCAAGACAGAGTTTCTCTGACTATTCCAGGCTGACCTCACATTCTGTGTATCTGACATTGAACTCCAGAATCTTTTGCCTCTATTTCCTAAATATTGGGGTTACCCGGCCTATGCCACAGGCCCTGCCTGCTCTTAGAACTCCTTGAAGAGGCTAAAATTTCATTATAGTGAATGGGGTAATGTAGTAGTTACTTTGATTACCTATAAACATCTCCAATTACAATGGAGATCTAAAAGATGGAAGTCAATAGCATTGTCTCCTGATAGTAAATAAATCGTTCAGTGATTTGCATTATTTGAAGTGACTTCTAAAAAAATTACTAGATCTGGAACTGAAGTGATTAAGTCTTAGTGTCAGTAGTAGCAAAGGTGATTTGATGAAAACTGGAGTCCTCACTAACCAAAGTGGATAGTGGTAACCAAAGAAAGCCCATGATATGGCTAGGCATGGTGGCCCAGACCTGGAATCCCAGCACTGTGGAGGCTAACTGAGGCAGGAGAACTGCCAGCAGTTTGGGGCCAAGTAATTATTGGGACCTGCCTTAAAAAAACAGAAACATTTATTTAGCATTTTAATGTTTACATTTATATTCAGTTTTCCTTCAAGTGAGCCCAAAACCTGTGGTTTGGGTTTTGCTGGTGTTTTTAGCCATTTTTAAGTGGGTCACATCTAGATGGAAGTTTCTGCCTCACACCACACTCTTAGTATTCCAATTTCTAGATTTTTTTTCTTTCTGAGACAGGGCTTCCTGTATCCCAGAATGACCTCTATCCCCCTTTGTAACTTTGGGTGACCCTTCTGATCCTCTCTGGGATTATGGTATGAGCCATCATACCCACTTCATAGACCCCAGGGCTTCTTTGTATGTTTGTTAGGCAAGCACTCTACAAAGCCACATCCTCAGCCCCTAAAGTTTGGGGGTTTTTTTTTTTCTTTTGTTTTCCAATACAAGTTTATGTAGCCTTCCATAGCTGTCTAGAACTTGCTCTGTAGACCAGGCTGGCCTTGAACTCAGAGATCTGCCTGCCTCTGCCTTGGGATTAAAGGGTGTGGATGTGCCATACCATAGCCAACTCTGCCTTCTCAGGATCATTAAAGTAAGAAAAGCAGCCAGGAATAGTGGCTAACTCTTTAACCACTGTACCTCCTTAGAGAACATTAGTTCACAGTAGTAACCACACTATGCCACTGCCTCATTTTTAACCGTGTATGTTTATCAAATAAAAGAAGGCTATTCCAGGTAATGGTGGCGCACGCCTTTGATCTCAGCACTTGGGAAGCAGAGGCCAGCCTGGTCTACAGAGCCAGTTCCAGGACAGCCTCCAAAACTACTCAGAGAAACCCTGTCTCAAAAAACAAACAAAAAAGTTACGGAGCCAGCACAGGAATCTCATAGCCAAGCATGGTGGCACAAGTCTGCAGTGACAGCACTTAGGAGCTGAGGTAGTAATAGTTTCTTGAGTTCAAAGCCAGTCTAGGCTACAGAATAAGACTGCTTCAAAGAACTGGAAAATGAAAGGGTTTGACAGCAACATTGGTAGACAGGGCCACTTTACAAGATAGGGCAACATGAGTGTTCTCCCGAAATCTCCTGGGTGAGAAAGATTCTTGACTGATGAAAACGAAAAAAGAGATCTGGGCATTAAGTATAAAGCAAGGCTGGAGATATCAGGAAACAAATTCAGGTTCTGTAGGTTGTCATACAGATGCTAAGAGAACGGGAGAGGCTTGAAAGAGGACAGTAGCACATGTGTTGGACAGCATACAGAGCCGCTCAGGACAGAAGCCTCAACAGATGACTTCACAGTGAAGTCTGTAATTCAGTGGCTTTTTAAGTTGTACTGGACAAAGGGTTTAAAAGGTTAAAAAAATGTAGCCAGATGTTATGACCCATGACATGATGCTAATGCTTGCAAGGTTGAAGGCAAAATGGTCAGAAGTTCACACAGAGTGCTAGGCTAGCCTGGGCTACCTGGGACCCTTTCCCTAAGAGAGAGAAAGAGTCAGGTATGGTAGCCCTAGATTTTAATCCCAGCCCTAGAAAGACAGGCAGAGTTGTGTGAGTTCCAGAATAACCTGATCTACATAGTGAGCTCCAGGCCAACAAAGATACATAATAAAACCCTGTCTCAGAATAAAAAAGAAAGAAAGGAAAGGAAGCAACCAAGCAAGCCAAGAAAAGAGGATATGAAAAGAAAGGCGGCGGGGGGGGGGGGGGGGGTGGATAGGTCTAAGTCTGCTCCTGGGTAACTGAGAATGGTTTTATGTGCCTTTTAGGATAAGAAAAGTACTTTGTCTTCAGATGCAGAAGTGAAACCTGAACCACCAGCTCCATGTGTGAACCCTGGGAACCCTGTGTTTTCCTGTATGATGGACCCCAAGACACTCCAAACAACCACCTCACTGTCTAAACCACAGATGATTATGTACAAAACCAATTCCAGCCAGTATGGTGCCTTCTCACCTAGACCCCAGTTCTTTCCCTGCAAGTACATTCCAATAGAGCAAGTGTTCTCAAATCACATCAGAGCAACTGGGTTTTATCAAAATAACAGCCTAAATACTGCCCCTGACAGAACCAGGACCATTGATTTTCCTAACTTTCAACACACTCTCTGAAAATACATCTTCCTGACAACTGAAGATAAAATGTACTTGAGTATGTTCATTTTTAAGTCTAGAATGCCTAATTTCTGAACATGAAAGGATTTTAATGACTTTTAACAAAGATATAAGTACATGTTCTAAAATACTTTTAAGAAATAAAAATTTTAACTGATAACTTAATGACAGTGACTTCATTTATTTTTAGAAAAAATGGTCTCAGTATGCAACTCAGCTAGCCTAGAACTCTCTATGTAGTAAACCACCACACCCTGCAGCACAAACACTGTTCAAGGGCAGGAAAGACGACTCAGCAGTCAGACTGCTCTTGTTTGGTCCGCTACACCATGTATGAAGGGGAAGGAACAGCCCCTGTAACTCCAGCTCCCCAGGGATCCCATGCCTCTGGCCTCTGAAGGCATCTTCACTCACCAATACTACTAACACATACACAATTAAAATAAAAATTATAAATCTTAAAAAGTGCTCAAAGCTAGGCATGTGGGGATGCTTGTACCACGAGTACTCTGCAAACATAAGCATGAGGCCCAGAATTTCAGGGCAAACCTGGGCTACATAGAAAAACTCTTTCCAAAACAACACAAACCACACAAATACAAAATAAAACAAACAAAACACTCATCATCTCCAAAGTTCTTTAAGATTTATTTATTATATACATAGTATTCTGCCTGCATGTATGCCTGCAAGCCAGAAGAGGCCCAGATCTCATGACAGATGATGGTGAGCTACCATGTGGGTGCTGGGAATTAAACTCAGGGTGTCTGGAGGAACAGCCAGTGCTTAACCGCTGAGCCATCTCTCCAGTCCCTTCAAAGTTATTTTCTCTGTAAGACAATAAAGATAGAGTAAAATAACTAGTAAGATAATAATAGCAAATTACTAATTTTATGTAAGGATAAATCAGAGGCTGAGGGTGTGACTCAGCTGTAGGATGCCTGCCTAGCATGCATGAGGCCCTATGTCTGTCTCCTTTCACTGGTAACCACCTACACCCCCCCTTTAAAAAAGAAAGTGAAAAAGATTAAAGCAGAGGCAATCCCTAAGCATACAGATTGAAAGTAGCCATAACCACTTGGGCACCTATGATAAGGTCTGAGTAACAAATCAGTTTGGGTCTCCATTCATTATGACTTTTAGTCCTGATCTTCTGGATTTATGGGAAGGTCATCTAAGTTAGTCTAAGTTTGACAACTCAATTTTACTGTGAGTGAGTCAATGATTCCATTTTAATATTTAGTCAGCCTCTCCATCTCCATCTGAGATAGGCTTTTGTGCTATAGCCCAGGCTGTTGTGCACTCATGGCAATTCACCTGCCTCAAACTCCCAAGTGATTGTTTTCCAGGTATGCACAACCAACCACACCTAGCTTAGTATTTAGTTTCTTGTGCACAGGGACCTGTAGGGCTGAGTGCAAAAGCACGGTCTTCTGTGGGGTTGTCCTTTCACAGCAGAGGGAACACAGATTTATTAAAGAAAGAATTGAGAGTGGCAGACTCTTCAAGGAAGGAACCCTTCCTTGTGATTTTAACAGAGGTCACCACTGCGGTCCCCTGAGCTCAGCTAGAGTGAACTTGCTCCCAGAGATGGGCCAGCCCTCTGCAGGGATCTTTCAGCAAGCATTCTTTATCTCCTAAGTGGCAGGACAAAGTGCTGCTAACTCAGAGACAGGCATGCTAGGCTAACAGCAGCTTTTTTTTTTTTTTTTTTTTTAATTCTTTGGCTTATCTGAAGACATAAGAATACAATCTTTCCTCAAGACAGTAACTATGACTGATATTTGGATAATATAGTATTACAGAAAAATGATAGGGCTTGGGGACATAGCCTGGTTGGTCGTAGAGCACATAGCATGCAGGAGGTCCAGTGAAGGCTATATCTTCAGACTGAAAAAGAAGACAGAGTGACAGAAGACACCTGCTGTGGGCTGTTTCTGTTGTAGAACCCAACAGGACAGACTAAAAATCAAAGCAGAGCTCCTGTACCAAACTCTACTTGGTGGTCACTCAGAAACTCAACTGACCAGTCCGGAGTGAAAGACCTGGTCCCAAACCTACCACCTTCCCCTGGTGTGATCAGGGAGCCTTCATTTTAGTCCCCACAAGCAAGGGAGCAGAAGTAACCTGGTATGAAGGACCAGTTGTTTCCATTTTGTCTCTCTGTTCTCTCCTTTCAAGGAAAATCACTCTGACTGACCAAACTGCTCTTGTTTCAGTGTCTCCCAGTTTCTCTCTACAAAACCAGCCCTCTGCCCAGTGTAAGGATTCATGCATTACACTGCCCTGCCCCTGTCACCTGCAGAATGCACTCAGGCAGTACCCTGGTCAGCCCAGGGTTCCATGGCTACTTAGTCTACACACAGGTGCAAAGGACCCCTTTAAAAGACAGGACACACACACACACACACACACACACACACACACACACACACACACACACACACCCTAGCCTGTCGTGGAATCTGCCAAGGTCCCCCACTCACTTTATTATACCAGAAGATTCTATTTTGGAAGTAAAGTGTTGCAAGATTCTAGAGCCACAAATAATCAAGACCTATAAACTAAGCTGAGCATGGGGGCACTTAGCACTAAGGAGACTGAGGCAGGGGAATCACCATGAGTTTGAGGTCAATAGTGAGTTCCAAGCCAATTTGGACTGCAAAGTGAGACACTGTCTCAAGGACAAGAAAATGCCACCTGTAACTAGCCGTGTATAGCTGTACACACTTTTTAATATTCATTTTCCCCAGTTTTGTGTATTGTTTTGTGTGTTTTTGCTTGTTTGTTTCTGAGACAGTCTCTCAACATAGCCCAGGCTTAGCCTCAAACTTGTGTGGGACCTTTCTATCTCAGCCTCCCAAGCTTAGAGGTGAGTATCACCATACCCCAAAGGCTCTAGGATGTAATCCCAGTATTATTAGTGAGGCTGAAGCAGAAGGACCACGAGTTCAGGCCAGCCTGAGCTACAAACCAATACCCTGTCTCAAAATATCAAAATTTGCAAACTAACTGTGTCTTAACTTTTGTTGGGATTAATTTTTTTGAAGACTTATTTTAATTTTTGTTGTGTGTGTGTGTACCATGTGAGTTTGCACTCGAGAGACCAAACAAAGGAAGGCATCAGATTCTCTGAAACTGGTGTTCCAAGTGGTAGTGAGATACCCAATAGTGGAATTGGAAATTGAAAACCTGTAAATATTCTTAACCACTAAGCTACCTCTCCTGCCCCTTGGTTGTTTTGTTTGTTTTTTGGCTTTTATTTGTTTGTTTAAGGTTTTGGGACTGAAGAGAGATGGGTTAGTGGCTAAGAGAACTGACTGCTCTTCCAGAGGCCCCAGGTTCAATTCCCAGCACACATATAACAGTGAACAACTGTCTGTAAAGCCAGTTCCAAAATATCTGATGCCTTCTGGCCTCTGCAGGTGTTGCATACATCAGTGGTACACATTCATGCAGGCAAAATACCCATACACATAAAATAAAAATAAATAATCTCTCTCTTTTTGTTTTGTTATGTGTTTTGCTTTTCAAGTTAGGGTTTCTCTGTGAAACAGCCCTGGCTGTCCTGGAACTCACTCTGTAGGCCAAGTTGACCTCAAACTCACAGAGATCCTCTTGCCTCTGCCTCCCAAGAGTTGGGATTAAAGCCAAGTACCCCAAGTACCACCAACACCCAACTTTTTTTTTTTTTTTTTTTTTTTTTTTTTTAAGATTTACTTATTATGTATACAGTGTTCTGTCTGCATGTATCCCTGCAGGCCAAAAGAGGGCACCAGATCTCATTACAGATGGTTGTGAGCCACCATGTGGTTGTGTGAATTGAATTCAGGAGCTCTAGAAGAGTAGACAGTGTTCTTTTGTTTTGTTGTTTGTTTTTTGAGACAGGGTTCCTCTATATGGCAGTCCTGGCTGTCCTGGAACTCACTTTGTAGACTAGGCTAGCCTCAGACTCACAGAGATCCTCCTGCCTCTGACTCCTGAGAGCTGAGATTAGAAGGGTGTGTCACCACCACCCAGCTCCAGACAGTGCTCTTAACCACTGAGCCATCTCTCCAGTCCTGTTTGTTTGTTTTTTTGCTGTTGTTTCTTTCTTCACTTTTTTCTTTTGGAGGTAGTCTCACTATGTAGCCCAGGCTGTGCTGGAATTCTCCATCTTTTTGTCCATCAGACAAAAAGGTTTGGTATGCAATACAACACTATACTCTAGCTGGTCTAATCTCAAACAACAAACAGTATAAAAAAATATGATTTTGTGTATCTTTAAATGACTAAAAATTGTCTATATAGCATACCAAAACCCATCATTCAGAGTGAAGTACTACATTTAATATAATAAAAAATCTTTATAAGTACAATCTTTATCCTGGAAACCCCAACAGCGTAATTACAAGAGCAAGGAGAGTTCAAGACAGCAACATCAAAACCCAAGCCCTGTGCTAAGACCAAGAATTAGAACAGCCCATTCTCTGTATTTAGTTCTATGCTTTGAAACAGGATCTCCCTGTGTAGCTCTGGCTGGCCTGGAGCTGGGCATGTAGGGCAGGCTAGCTGCAAACTCTCAGAGCCCACCTGCCTCTGCCTCCCAGTGCTGGGGGATCAAAGGTAGTGAGCTACAGAAATTGTTCCTCCGGCACTGCCTTTCCAAAGGCTCTCTATCACTTTGACCCTTACAGTGACAGAGTGCTAACAGTGACTCCTGTACCTAGCTGTCTCTAGTCTTGAGACTTCAGTCCTGTCCCTTGAATTATATTCCGAATCTTCTCCGCATCATTCTGTACAACTGTGTTGGCTGGGTCGATCTTAAGTGCAGCTTCATAATCTTGCAAGCCTGTATTGACATATCAGTGATAATCAACAAAGCAAGAATTTCATCAGTACATGTGTTATCTAGGCAACTTTTTGGTTCATTTTGTTTGTTTTTCAGGATAGGATTTCTCTGTGTAACAGCTGTGGCTGTCCTGGAACTCACTCTGTAGACTAGACTTGGCCTTGAACTCACAAAGATCCACCAGCCCCTGCCTCCAGAGTGCTGGGAGTAAAGGCATGCACCACCACCACCTAACAACTTTTTGTTTTTTGAAACAGGGTCTCCTGTGTGTAGCTCAGCATACATGAGCTTGATAGGTAATTTAAGACAACCTTGAACTTCTGATCTCCTGCCTCCATCTCCCAAATGCTGGCATTGCAGGTATGTGCCACCGCACACAGTGTATATGGTAGCAAGGATCTAACTCAGGGCCTTGTGCATTCGAGGCTATAACTCTACTGACAGCTATACTATGCCCCATCAATCTCTTACCTTCAACATACAATTCTAGTTGACAGAATGCTGTACCTCGTCGGACATGTGCCTTCATTCTTGCGTTGGCATTGTCAGAAACAGGTGGTGTCAATAATTCTAGTGCCTTTCAAACAATATAAAGAAGTAGTGGTTAAGGAGATGCTCAGTGGGTAAAGTGCTTGCTCTGTAAGCATCAGGGCCTGTGTTCAAACCCCAACATCCACCTCCAAGCATGGCAGAGCATGCTGATCCCTGGGGCTGCTTGGCAGGCTAGCCAGCCTAGCTGAATCAGCAATGCCCTGATCCAGTGAGAGACTCTGTGTCAAAAGAAAAGTGGGGAGTAATAGTTAAAGAAAAAGCGACCGTGAACATGGTGGGTGGGGGATGGACATGGGAGGAACTGAGGGGAGGAGTGGGGAAATGATATATTTTAATTAAATTAAAACACACACACACAAATGCAAGTGTGAGGCTAGAAAGATGGGTTAGAGGCTAAGAGCACTTGCTGCTCTTCCAGAGGACCTGAGTTCAGTTGCCTGCCCACTACTGTCTATACCTTGAGTTCTGAGGGCAACTGCATTCATTTGCAAATACCCACCCCCTACACACACACCAGAAACACAAACATACACATAACTGAAAATAAATCCTTAATAAAATAAGGTGAACAGGGCCTGAAGTATGCCAAGACTGATCTCTTGCCACTACACAAGCCTGCATACACACATACCCACATACATCCACACATATCCACACACATACTATGTGTATAAAACAAAGGGTATACATAAAATTAAATCTGAGCAAAAACTGTGAAAATTCTAAATTCTAACTTTAAGGCTGATATCAGAATACATAATGGTTTATACCATAATTCCTATACCTGGAGCATTGCTAAACTGGGTGTGGTCACAGGCCTTCAGTACCAGCACTTGGGAGTATAAGGAGTGCAAGGCCATTTTTCTCTGCATACTGTGTTCCAGGCCAGACTAGGCTACACAAGACACTGTCTCAAAAAAATTAATAAATAACTAAAAACACAAGCAAATCAGCTAATGGGCCTGGTGGCACATGTCTATAATTCCAGCTACTAGGGAGGCTAAAGCATAGAATGGCAAAATCAAGGTTTGTTCAACTTTTAGCTTAGGCAATCTAACCTGAAATATAAGTTATATTGGTAAACTGTCAGTACTATTTGTGCTTATTGAGAGCTGACTCAAGCATGTTCATTTCAACATCTTCCAAAACTCCATGTCCTAGGTTAGGTTGCCCCCTGGCACCTTGTAACAGGGAGAAAGAAAAACAGCTAAGAGCCAAGGGTGCTATTAAAAACACGGCACCCCTGAGACTAGCTGGGAAGTGAACCGTTTCAAGCAGAGGTTACTGTTGTTTATCATACAGTATAAAAATGCCTGCAATGAGCCGGGTGTTGGTGGGCACGCCTTTAGTTTCAGCACTCAGGAGGCAGAGGTAGGCAGATCTCTGAGTTCAAGGGCAGCCTGATCTACAGAGCTAGTTCAAGGACAGGCTCCAAAGCAAAACAGAAAAACCCTGTCTCGAAAAACAAACAAAAAAACCCACTATCACCACCAATGACAACAAAAAATGCCTGCAGTGGGAAGGAGGAGCCAAAAGCTCATTTGTGAAGCAAACCCTATGCTCTCCCTCAGGACTCCCAGAATGACTACTCCAGTAGGTCTTCCCCAATGCTGCTGCTGGATGTTGCCAGCACCTACATGATGATGTTTTATCATCTGCTACCTGCTGGTTGTTCTTTCCATGTTGCTCGCTACATACTGAATTAGCTCACTCTTTGGAAGCAGAAAGCATGCTATTGCAGATTATCCTCCATATAGAACAGCTAGAAAGGAAAAGGAGGACCAGATACAGACTCAATGGTAGAGCAGGCAAAGGGCCTAGCATTTAACTTCTGGGGGAGGGTACTGAGTACAGAACCCAGCACCTCACTCTGGCTAAGCAAATGCTCTACTACTAAGCTAAGTGCTAAGTCCTAGCCCAGTGGTTCTCAGCCTTCCTAATGCTGTGACCCTTTAGTACATTTCCTCATGTTGTGGTGACCCCAACCATAAAATTATTTTGTTGCTACTTTATAACTGTAATTTTGTTACTGCTGTGAATCATTATATAAATATCTGACATGTGACCCCTGTGGGGGTTTCAATTCACAGATTGAGAACTTCTGTCCTAGAGCATCATTTAAACCAATAAAGAAGGCATAGCAAATGGCTGCAGTGCAGTACCCCTACCCCTTGACTACTAAGGTCTGACCTGTCCATGTAGACCTTGAACATGCTAGGTTCCATTAAAGGATAACAATTTTGCTTATGCAGGCATCAGTAGTTTATTGTTTTAGTAGTTCAAACACACTCAAAATGGAAACTCAAAAAGAAAATTATGAAATGCTTCATAAAATTGCATGTCATCCTTGCACAGGGGCCAGGATAATCTCTGTATCTTTCCAATTTTAGTAGTTGTGCTGCTGAATTGGGCACCAGTTTGTTTACTTTGTTTATTTTGATCTGTTTGCTTGTTTGGTTGGTTTGGTTTGGGTTTTTTTGAGACAGGGTTTCTCTGTGGTTTTAGAGGCTGTCCTGGAACTATCTCTTGTAGACCAGGCTGGCCTTGAACTTACAGAGATCCCCCTGCCTCTGCCTCCTGAATGCTGTGAGTGCTGGGGTTAAAGTCGTGTGCCACCACTGCCCAGCCTTATTTTGTAACCTTGCCTGACCTGGAACTTGTTGTATAATCCATCCTGGGCTTGAACTCAGTGATTTTCTCCCTTCAACCTCTTGAGGAACCACCACACCTGGCTCTCCAGGATAATTTTAAAACATCATATTTTTAAACTAGGTAAGAAATATATAAACAAACACACAACACACCCATCAGAGGAACATACATACCTTTGAAGAGTCTTCGATGGCCTTGTGTAAGTTTTTTAGTTTGAGGTGGCAAGCAGCCCGATTCAGATACAATAATGGAATCTTACTGTTCAATCGTATGGCTAGATTATATGCATCAACCGCTGCCAAATAGTTTTCTGTTGCAAACAATTTGCTAATGAAACAAAAAGGAAAGGCCGATTTAACATTGAAGCAGACATGGGGATATTTACTCCCTGTCTGGTGAAGACTTCCTGCTGTACAAACTCCATTTCTCTACATACACCAAGCATATGCCTTGAATAGGATGGATCCTCCTCCCCAAAGGCAGTGCAGTCATCAGTGGCTTCATACAGCAATGTATGTCTGTTTTCATGATTCAGTGATTTATTTAGGGATGGGAAAGGGGCTTAAAGTGGCCTGAGTGAAGCTGGTGATTTTGGTCTCCAGTTGGAGAGTGAAAGTTGGTAAAACTTCTCCCCCTGCTGGATGTGAATAAGGAAAGCACATAGAACAAATGTTGATATTTTTACCCATAGGTGTCACACCAAATCCAGTAGATTCTGTGTGACAAGTTCCACAGAATGAGGTGATAACTTCAAATGAAGGAGGTCTCCTGAAAATGGTTGTGAAAACTCTCAACTGGAGAAAAAATATTGGGCTGTGATTCTCATGTTTGTTCGTTTAATCTTTTTTTTTCACATTAATGAAATGTTCCTGAAAGCCTACGCTGACATTCCAAGCGAGAGATATAGATAAGAAACCATCCCCTGAGTGGGGTCACTAGCCATGACCTCATCTCAGGAAAAACCAGTGCTTTCCAAATCAGCCATGTCATTCATATAAAGTACAAATAGTAAAAACTTTCCCAACAATAAAATTTCATATGTCTGTACATGTGTCATCGAGAGTGGGCCTGTCTGGTAACAAAAGCTTTTACTAAGAAAGAGTTGAAATAGTCATAATAGTTCAATATTTCAAAAAAACTAGTAAGAACTAGATAATAGATATTAAACAATAACTGACCATAAAAATATATTAACTTGATTTAAGAAATATGCAGTTAGCCTTGGATGATTCTATGTTAAGCAAGGAAGGTTCTATGCTTTGAGTAACCAAGGACAATTCTGTGTAATTTCATGTTTTGGATTTCTGCGTCACTGTGCCAAGTAACAATAATGTCACATGTTTGGGTTTGTTTAACAAAAACATCCCCTGAGAAAACTATCTCTATAAAAACCCTGCTTGAGAACTGCAAAATACACTCAGATTCAAACTGCCTGTGTTTGTTTCTGTTTGTCACCGTTGAATCCTTACCCATCTAGTCTTCGAGGACCCTCATCCCAGGGACCCCATACCCAACAGGGGTAGTCCGTGGCACACAAGAGAAACTAGCTACGTTAAAGCTGGTGTGATGAGGACAGGAAAGGAGCAAGAAACAGAGGGACCAGCATTTTATGACACAGCAGAGCTACTCTGAGCTTGACACATGTGTCAACATACCTTTCTCAAAGAGCCCACATTAACCAGCCTGGTGGCAAAGACCTGTAATCCCAGCTGCTTGACAGACTGAGGTAGGAAGACTGCAAGATCAAGCTTTACTTGGCCTATGGAACAAGCTGAAGGCCAGCTTGGGCAACTTAATGAGACCCTGTTTCAAAATACAAAAGTAGGAGCTGTAGTCCCATCACTTGAGGGAGAGAAAGGAGGATCTAGAGCTTAAGGCTCTATGGGCTTTGCAGCAAGTTCCCCAGACTGTGCATGTGAGCCCCATGTCAAAACAAACCAACAATAAATGAAATAATAAATGAAAGTTTTTTTTAAAAAAATGGCTGGGGATAGGATATAGCTCAGTGTTTTAGCATTTGTCTAGATGAGTGAGGCCCTTGATTCAATCCTTAATACCACAAAAATCTACTGGATAGACAGAGTGTGCAAGCCAAACAGTCTGCATCCATACATCTTAAGTGAAGGGACACATGCTCCTTCAAATTAGCATTCAGAATGAAGAGGGGAGAAGCTGGCATTCTGCATATGATAAAAAAAAATAATAATAACACGTACATGGTGCTAAAGACCTGTAATCCCAGAACTTGGGAGGCAGAAGCAGGAGTACTTCCACAAGTTCAAAGCCAGTTTGGTCTATATAACAAGTCACACGTGAGTGAGGGCAACATTAGGACTATTTTTTTCTCATAGGGTCCTCCTCCGGAGAAAAAGGAACTTATGGGGCATTCAGTGAGACACATGACATTTTAGCCAACAATGGAATGCATACTGATCCTTAAAGAGTCTATCACCTGGTGATGGCATAGCCATCTTAGTTTGCATACTCACACCTACAGCTTTCATCTTTCTCAGACCAAGCAGCACATGGCCATACAGATGGGTTGAAAGAGGCGTGCACTGTGAGCAATTGCGTTAAGCAACTATGGAGGCTGAGGAGTCCTGAGCTCCATCTGCCCACTAGATACCAAGAAAGCATTGGTATAGGTAGCTCTAGCTCAAGCCCCAAAGTCCAAAAACCAGGGGAGCCGAGGGTTTTGGCACAAGACAAATGTGAAGGCTGGAGTGCCAGGAGTGCTGATTTGCTAGCTCAATAATAATAATTGTTTTTGTATACTAACAACAACAACAACTACTAAAGCCAATTCCCCGCAGGTATGACAGTAATTCCAGCACTAGGGATGCTGAGGCAGGAGGATCGCTGTGAATTCAAGACCAGCCCAGTCTACATAGAAGTTCCAGCCCAGCCTGGGCTACATAGTGATTCCTTGTCTAAAAAAAATAAATAAATAAAATAAAAAACAAAACAAAAACCAAAAAGGCAGGCAGCCACTCCAGTTACTGCCCAAGACTGCTCCTCTTTGGCAAGTGTACTCACTCAATTGATTTTCCCAGGGAGAAAAAGTCCTTAGAAAAAAAAAAAAAAAAAGACTGAATTTTCTCTCCTCTGCCTTTTGTAATACATACTAACCACCAAATACTGCAACAGAACAGAATAAACTGTAAAACACAATCAATGAAGGGCAATTACTCCTGCACCAATTCTAACATCCACTCCTTCTATCAGGAAAAGCAGTGCGAGAAAACTAGCTGTCTCCATAAACAGAACTTGTTTAAATGCAGTAGCAAAGGCAGGTTTCCTGTTCTGAAAGCATATAGGCACATGGCTTACAACGCAATTCTCAAACTAGGAGCGGTGGCTGATACAGACAATCCCACCACTTTGGAGGCTCAGGCAGGAGGACTGCCATAAGCTCAAAGCTACACTGGGCTACAAGAGACCCTGGTTCAACAAAATAAAAAGACAATTCTCCATGGATCTCCTGTGATGGAGATCCAGAGATCTCCATCTCCTGGGTAGATCTGCAGGTTGAAGCCAGGACCTTGAGTATCATAGATGGGAGGCAAGTCTCTACCACTGAGCCACACTCCCAGCCTGGCACCATGATTGCAAAGATGCTTGTGTAGCATCCAGCTGTGGCAGAGTGTGTCTCTGAGGAAGCAGCAGACAGATATGTTTGGATAACAAACAAAATAGCAGGTTTACTGTAACCATTTTACACAAAGTGTGATCCTTAAGCTTGTCCCCGCTCAGCTGTGGTGGAGAGCTACTGTGAGTGCCACACTCCACTCTGGCTCCTCAGGACTAGACCAGCAAAGGGAATGTGCATGAAGTATATGCTGCTTGCTTGCTGCTGTCCCTTGGGAGCCGCCTGCCTTGTTTGGTGGTTGGTTTTGTTTGGAAACAGGGTTTCACCACATAACCCTGGCTGGTCTGGAACTCACTACGTACACTAGGCCAGCCTCAAATTAAACACATATACCCCACACCCAGCCTCACCTCACTGGGATGTGGTGCTCCTGACCAGGTTAGGATGACTGGCTAATGAGCCCCAGAGATCCACCTGTCTCTGCCTTCCCAGAACTGGGACTCAAAGCATGTACCACATCAACAGCTTTTCACATGGACTGAATTCATGTCCTCAGGACTGCACAGAACCTCCCTAGTCCTATATGTATTTTTTTTCTATTTTATTTTTGTGTTTATGAGTGTATTGCCCTGTGTAGATATGTACATATACCATGTATGTGTCTGGTGCCTGAGGAAGCCAGAAGAGGGATTCAGATCCCCTAGAAATTGAGTTATAGACAGCTATGAGCTGCCAAGTGCTAGTAACCAAACCTGGGTCCTTTTCAAGAAAGCCATTGCTCTTAACTGCTGAGCATCTCTTCAGGCCCATATATATCATTTTAAAGGCAGCTTTTCCATTTAAAATTAAGACATAGGTAAAGAAAAATGCAAGCAGTTCTTAGTTTTGCTATGAACCTACTTGTGAGGTGACATAATGACATAAAATCCACATCCCACAGTTCCATGTGTTTAGGCAAGAGGAGGTTATCTGAGTATCTCCTGCAAGGCATCATCAAGTCCAGAACCAAAGCAAGACTCAGTTAAAGAAAAAAAAAAAAAAAAAAAGAAGCCTCCTGGAAGGACCCTCTGGGCAGCTCGGGGCTAGCCTGCTGGTCCTGTTCTCAACCCACAAGCTGCTTTGCATGTCTCCACTCCTTTCTGTCACACTCTTTCCTTCACTCTCAACTTTTCTACAAAACTTGGTGCAGGGAGTATGATGCTGGGGTGCATCTTGGTGGTAGGGCAATCAATGCCCCTGGCACGGGTAAGGCTCTGATGGTCACTACCAGCACTGCAAAAGGAAAAAGAAAACAGAAAACACAATTCCCCATCTCCTAGTCTCCCTGTGCAGCCCTGGCTGTCCTAGAATTCACTGTATAGCCCAAAGTGGCTTCAAACTCACAGACAGCCACTTGCCTATGTCTCCTGATTGGTGGCTTTAAAAGCCTGTGCCAGCACACCTGGATTTTTTGTTTGTTTTGTTTTCTTTTGTTATTGTTGTTGTTCTGTTTTGCTTTTTAAAAGGGTCCCTTAGCCAGGTGTTGGTGGTGCACGCCTTTAGTCCCAACACTGGAGAGGCAGAGATAGGCAGATCTCTGTGAGTTTGAAGCCAGCCTAGTCTACAGAGTGAGTTCCAGGACAGGTTCCAAAGCAATACAGAGAAATCCTGTCTCAAAAAACAAAACAAAAAAGGGGTCCCTTTTCTAAGGCTGGCCTCCAATTCCATGAATAGCACAAATTGACCTTAAACAACTAATCGTCCTGCCTTTACCTCCCAAATGCTGGGATTACAGGTATCAATCACACCCAGAGTGTGGAGTGATAAGAATGGAACCCTGGGCCTTGTATGTGCCAGGCAAGCACTCCACCTACCCAATAACATTCTTCAGGCACTGTACTGCATTTAACTGTCTCATTAGACTTATTAAATATGGATCTTGACCTACCTGCCCTAGTTAGGGTTTTGTTGTTGTGATAAACACCAGAGCTAAAGTAAACTTGGGGGGTAGGGTTAATTTCATCAGCCAGCTTGTAGTCAGGGCAGAAATTCAAGGTAGGAACCTGGAGGCAGGAACTAATGCAGAGGTTTTAGAGGATCCACACTTACTGGCTTGCTGGGGTTTTGGTTTTGTTTGTTTTTTTATTTGTTTTGTTTTATCTTTTTGTTTTTGTTTTTCAAGACAGGGTTTTTCTGTGTATCTTTGGAGCCTGTCCTGGAACTCAATCTGTAGACTAGGCCGGCCTCAAACTCACAGAGATCCACCTGCCTCTGCCTCCTGAGTTCTGGGATTAAGGGCATGTGCCTCCTCCTGGCCTGGCTTGCTAAGACTTTCTCGTTGTACCCAGAACCACTTGCCCACAGGTAGCAGTGCCTACAATAAACTGAGCACTGCACATCAATCATCAATCAATAAAATGCACCACAGAGATGTCCAAAGGCCAATCTGGTGGGGCACTTTTTCAAATGAAGTTCCTTCTTCCCAAATGACTCAAGCTTATATCAAGTAGACATAAGACTATCAGCAATGCCCCAACAGCACACACATACACACACACACACACACACACACACACACACACACACACACACACGGTCAATCTATGCTTGGAATGTGATGAAGAACACTCTGACAACTCACTTCCCCTTTTCTTTCAACCAGTCTGGATTCTTCTCTTCTTCCTTCAAGTCGCAGAACTCAGGAAGATCAGTGCTCATGGCTCTCCGGGCCTCGGCTTGTTTATGCAGCCACTACAAGGAGAACACAATTTCATGATGGACATTGTCTACAAAGCCACTGTAGTCAACCTGACAACATCAGGCAATCACCCTGGAGAAGGGCCTCTAGCATGCCTGTGGAGGGATTATCCTGATTATATTATCTATTGGGAAGAAACTTGCTTTAACTGTAGGTAGGGGAAGCCACTCCTGGATAGGGGATCTGGACTGTGTACTTGGACAGAGCTGTAGGAACAGGATTCATGTTCTCACTCACTGAGCAGCTGCTTCAAGCTTCCGCTGACCTCCTCACCATGGTGGACCATACCTTGTACTGTGGGCTGACATAAGCTTTCTCCCTTAAGTTGCTTTTGTCAGAGTATTTTATAGCATCTAGAGAAAAAGAAGCCAGCCATGGAGATAGAGCAAGGTGGATCTCTGAGTTCAAGGCCAGCCTGCTTCACATATCGAGCTCTAGGCTGCACAGTGAGACTCTGTCTCAAAAATAAATAAGTAAAATAAAATAAAAAATATGTGGAATCTGGGTGTTGGTGGCCCACACCTTTAATCCCAGCACTCGGGAGGCAGAGGCAGGCGGATTTTTGTGAGTTCAAGACCAGCCTGGTCTACAAGAGCTAGCTCCAGGACAGTTTCCGAAGTTACACAGAGAAACTCTGTCTCAAAAAACAAAACAAAACAAAAACAAGAAAAGACCATCCAAAGTTCTAGATAGCATCATCTGGAAGGTTCTATTGTCAGCCTTTTGGCTGTGTCACAGCATGACAGATGGCATCACATGGTTGGAGCGCAGTGAGGGGTTGTATGAGAGACAGCTTTTGTGTGGTGAAGAAGAGAGACCCAGAGATGGGGGAAGGGTTAGACTTACACAACTTCACAACCTGCTCTAGTGGAGAAATGTCCCCTCCTCAGAACAGTATTAACCCCTCCCAGGGAGTGTGTCACCATGACCTAGTCACCTTCCACTGAGCTCACCTCTTGAGTTTAGTGCCTCTGAGCTGGGCCTTAAGGCACAACCTGTAATCTGAGCTACTTGCTGAGGCAGGAGGGCACAAATTCATGGCCTGCTGGGCTACAGGGAAAGAGCTACCATCCCTAAATTCCTTTACATTATCAACCTTCCACACTGTGAATCATTGGGAGATGTTGTGTTTAGCATGCTCCCCCAGGCCATGCGTTAATGATCCCCAGCCTGTGGCACTGCTATGAGGAGAGACCCTGCAGAGGATAGGACCTGGGCAAAGGAAATCAGGTCACTGAGGGATGAGCCTGAAGAGGACATCAGGACCCTGGTCCCTTCTCTTAACCTCTTGCTGCCATGAGGTGAGTGGGTTTGCATCTCTGAGATGCTGAGCCTAGTCACTGGCCCCAAAGCAACGGGGCTAACCAACCACAGATGAATTGAAGCTTTCTATCCTTACAAGTGCTTTTCTGAGGCCCTTTGTCACAGTGGTGGAATACTGACTAACAAAGGGCAAAGCAGATCCCAGCCACAGAAGACACAAAAGCCTCATTAAAAATCTTATTTACGGCCAGGTGGTAGTGGCACACACCTTTAGTCCCAGAACTTGGGGAACAGAAGCAGAGGGATCTCTGTGAGTTCTAGGCCAGCCAGTCAGGGCTATATCTGTCTCAAATAAAACAAAACGAAACAAAGTTTGTTAGTATGTGTGTGTATGATTGGGGAGTGTGCACATGTCACAGCATACAGGTAAGCCAGAGGACAACATGGTAGAGTCAGCTCTCCCCTTCCAAAAGGTCTTGTTTTTATTAACAGTTTTACATTTCCCACCTTTTCCCGGTAGGCAAAATTGTCACTTGGATCAATGGGCTGAACAGTCTGTCAAATGGCAAATACACTCGTTGAAGGCCTAACCCTTGATGTGACAGTGTCCGAGATGGGGAAGTAAAGAAGGCCATGGAGTTTAGATCATGCCAGGACAGCCTCACTCTCCTCATAAAAGGAGCAGATCAAAGCTTGCCTTCCTTACTAACATGAAGAAACAGGATGAGCGCCTCACCAAGAACCCCTGGCCAAATCCCTGATCAGAAAACTGAGATGTCCTTTCATTAAGCCACCTAATTTTAGCTGTTTTGTTTACAATGGCCTGATCTGATAAGCCCACTATTCCATGATGTTTTAAACCTTTCAATATTTATAAAGTCTTAAACATCTTTTAATACTAAAACAAAACATACAACACAAAACAAAGAAATCCAAAACCTAATTTCTTTCCTTTTCTTTTCTTTCCCTTTTTCTTTTGTTTTTTTTCTTTCTTTCTTTCTTTTTTTCCTTTTCTTTTTTTTTTTTTTTTTTTTTTTTTTTTCATATTCCTGACTGTCCTGGAACTCACTATGTAGAACAAGCTAGTGTGAACTCAGGGAGATTCAGATGCATCTGTCTCTGCCTCCTAGTGCTGGGATTAAAGGTGTGTGCCACCGTATCCAGCCCAGTGCTAATTTCATAATTTCAACAGATGAATTTATGAAGGCATTTTCCAGTGGTGACTCTAACTGAAGTGGTGACACTTAACAGGGACTAAGTGTGCCTACCTCTTCCTCTTCTGCCACTTGGGATTCCCGAAGAGCAGTTGGGAACACTCGAGGCGTAAAGCTGATTTGAATACTGCCAGCCGATCGAGGTGCAGGAATGCTGTCTTCCTTTAGCTTCTCAGAAAATATGTTTTCCCAATTTCTCCCTTCAGAAGCAAAGGTAGTGAATAAGTCATTTATTTCCCATGTCTAACTAACAGATTGACTTTTAAGATAACTACACACCAAGGCTAATTCTAAAATTACAAGTAAATAATAAAAATTAATAAGTGACAAAATAAAACATGGCAAAGAGGGCCAGTGAGATAGGTCAGAGGGCAAAGCTGCTGCTGTACAAGAATGGCAACTGGACCACATAAAAGTAGAAGGAACTTGCGGGGTGGTGGTGCTCGCCTTTAGTCCCAGACTTGGGAGGATCTCTGTGAGTTTGAGGCCAGCCTGGTCTACAAGAGCTAGTTTCAGGACAGCTTCCAAAACAATACAGAGAAACCCTGTCTGGAAAACAAACAAAGTAGAAGGAGTTGGGTGGCTTTCCAGACCAGCTCATCTCTGTGAGGTCAAGGCCAGACAGTTCTAGATAGAGAGTTCCAGGCTACCCAGGGTTAATGAAGCCACTACTCAGATAATAATAATAATAATAATAATAATAATAAGTCAGAGGTGTAAAACCAACTCCCCAAAGTTGTTTTCTGTCCTGCCCCTCCATGCCACACACACATACTAACAACAAAAATAAAAATAAACGAAGGATGTTTTCTGCAACGAGGAATAGGATACTCTGCATTAACATGGCAGCTAGTCTATTCTTTAATCAGTGACCCGCTACTTTTCCGGGATTCACGGTTGAGCCTCTGTCTAGTTCATATCTACTCTGGGGGAGGCACACTAGGCAAAGCCATCGTTGCCATGCCTCCTCCAACCCCTGCACCCCACAGCAGTGTCCCTGCAGACACCTGCGCCCCACGGCAGTGTTCCTGCAGACACCTGCGCCCCACGGCGGTGTCCCTGCATACACTTCCTAGAGAAGGTAAGTGAGAAGGCAGCAACAATGCCAACGAAAGGCAGACATTCTTATAAAGGTGCTGGGCAGATGTGAGGACAAACAAGCCATGTACTGGGATGTCATCTATGTGCCACCATTGCCTGGCTACATAGATCTGTTTTTGTTTGTTTGTTTTGTTTTTTGAGACAGGGTTTCTCTGTGGCTTTGGAGCCTGTCCTGGAACTAGCTCTTGAAGACCAGGCTGGTCTCAAACTTACAGAGATCCACCTGCCTCTGCCTCCTGAGTAATGGCATCAAAGGCATATACCACCAATGCCTGGCCATAAATCATATTTTTAAAAAACGTTTTTATACAGAGAAACCCTGTCTTGAAAAACTAAAAAAAAGAAAGAAAGGAAGGGAGGGAGGTAGAGAGGGAGGAAGAAAAAAAAGAAGACAGGAAGGAAGGAAGAAAAAAAGAAGGGACTTTTTAACTATGTAGGGCATTTAGGACAGCTTAGACTACATAAAATGTCTTAATAAGAAAGTGTGTGTGTGTGTGTGTGTGTGAGAGAGAGAGAGTGTTGGATTCAGCTCAGGGTCTATAAGCTTGCCTAGAAAAGCACAAGGCCGTGGACTTGGTCCCCATCAGTGAGGGAAACTAAAAACAAACTTGCTTGTGGCATGGTGTCGCATGCCTAAAATCCCAGCACTAGAGAAGCAAAGGCTGGAGGATCAGGAGTTCGAGGTCATCCTCAGCTCTGCAGCAAGTTTGAGGCCAGCCTGGGCTACAGGAGATCCTGCCTCAATACAAGTGAAAGCAAAGGCGGTAAGTTAGTTGTCTTTCTTGTTTTCTGATTTCATCATTATACCAAGCTTCCAACCCATCCTCTAACTAATAAGTTCCCTGTGTCTACTCTTGTGTTTTATTGCTTTCAGTGTCTCTCTACACTAGCTATTTATGGAATGTATAAAATGACTACCATGTGGCCAGCAGCCGGCCATGATCCCCAGACCACATAGCACAACCCCTCAGATAAGGTCTTTCATCTCACATCTTTGTATTGTATTGCTTATTCTTAATATACCAGAGCATGGCATGTGCCTGCAAGAAGACTAAAAACCAAACCAAAGGAAGAGAAAAGGGCAGGAGGCGCCATACCTCTTTCAGGGAGTCTAGCGGGCGGGACCTTCCTGGGCAGACTCGGGGGCTTTAGTGCTCCCTTCTCTTCAGCCTGCTTTCCCCGTTGGCATTTCTCTTTCCTTGGGATTCTTTTTCGCTCTTCAGCTTGTCTTTGACTTTCTTTCCAGGCTTCCAATTCTCTAGTTGCTTGTTTCCGTTCATTTTCTTTCATATCTTCTATTTTTTTCCTCTCTTCTTCTTCAATCTGTAAAAATTGTAATCAGCAAGTCCTTTAGAACATTTAGAAAGCAACAGCCCTGCACGTGTGAAGAGTGTGTGTAGCATGTGCTTCTGTTCATGTGAGTGTCTGCACCTTGGGATGAGAATCAGCTGCCACCGCACCAGGCTTTAATTTGCACTGAAACAGTAGATCCTGCGGTCGGCTGTGCACACCTGGGTGACTGGCACTGTCCTGATAACTGAAGGGCACCAAATGGGCAGCCCCTCATCTTCCCCGTATACTTCAGCACCCAAGAGTGTGCATGTAGGAGGAAGTCCTGGGGGGGGGGGTAACATGTCAAATGGTGGGACAGGTCACAGCTCAGATGCCAATAATCTGGTGATGTAACTCAGTTAGCTGAGTGTTTGCCTAGCACTTGGGACAACCTGGCTTTGATGCCTCCAGAGGGCAGGGATTATGATACCACACCTGTTGTTTTTCTTTTACTTTTTCTTCTTTCTTCCTTTTTGTTTTTATTTTTGTTTTGAACAGGGTCTTACTACTCTGAGTGGCCTGAAATTCACCATGTAGACCAGGATGGTCTTGAACTCAGAGTTCTGCCTGCCTCTGCCTCCTGAGTGCTAAGAAAAGGCATGTGTCACCCTGCCTTTTCATTTCATGTGTCTGTGTGTGTGTGTGTGTGTGTGTGTGCACGCGTGCGTGCACTTGAATGCTTGAATGTGGACATGGGCACAGACATGCTATGTGGTTTGTGTGAAATTCAGAGGACAACCTGCAGAGTTGATTTTCTCCTTCTATCTTGTATGTCCTGAGGATTGAACATAAAATACCTTTACACACTGAGCCATGAGTTAGCTTTTGAGAAAGTCGGTTGCTGTAAAAGCTGAGGAGCCACAGATCTCTCTCAGGCTCTCTGTCTTGCTATATGATCTGTCTCACACACTGCCCCTTCAGCGAGCAGATGGACCACCTCGTCTTGGACTCCCAGTCTCCAAAGCTGTAAGCTAAGGAAATATCTTTTCTTTATAAAGTTGCCCAGCTTCACATATTTTTCTTTCATCATTGCTGAGGGTTAAATTCCTGTCTCCAGCATGCTAAGGGGGCACTCTATCACTGAGCACCCTAGGAATGTTGTCATAGCAATGAAAAACTGACCAGTGCATCTGCCTAATTAAGGTTTACATAGTAGGCACCAAAGACAGTAACCACTGCACGGTGGCAGCTCAGAGAGCTGCTAACTGGAGAAACCAAGCAATCTGTACATGACAAAAAGTAAAGTCTGTATTTATATCTCACAAAAGGGCATGATGAAGTCAGAGAGAACACCACAGTCTGAAAGGTAACAATTTGCTTCATTTAATAACAAGTATGTGTTGAGCTGGGCAGTGGTAAGGCACACCTTTAATCCTAGCATTTGGGGGGGGGGGTAGAGGCAGGCAGTTCTCTGTTGAGTTCGGACAGCCTGGTCTACAGAGATAGTTCCAGGACAGCCAAGGCTACACAGAGAAACTCTGACTTGAAAAACAAACAAACAAAAAAATAAGTATTTGTTGCAACAGAATATTTGTGTACACTGTAAAGATTCATCTCTGCCTAAGGCACTTCTTGATTGATTTAATAAAGAGCTGAATGGTCAATAGCTAGGCAGGAGAGAATAGTCAGGGTTTCCAGGGAGAGAGAGGAAGAGGAGGAATCTAGGCACTCAGATTTCACAGAGACTCTGAATAGGACATACAGTACAGAGCAGAGGTAAATGAGCCACGTGGCCAAGTGTAAATTAAGAAAGTCAAGTTAATTTAAGTTATAAGAGCTAGCTGGGAAAAAGCCTAAGCTAAGGTCAAACTTCCATAATTAACAGTTGAAAGACTTTAGTTTGCAGAGCAAGGATGTAGAAAGGGGGCAGGAGAATAGTTCTTGAAAGCAGAATATAGAAAATCACAAAGAATGGACGTGGACATGGGTGGAAAGATCAGAAATTATGACAACAAGAAAGGTTATTATGGTAATGGGGCTAGTAGTTATATGCTAGGCTGATCTTGTTAAACAGGTCTAGTTACTGAATCATCAAACCTTTGTGGAATAACTGAAGGCTCCAAATGTACAGCCAAGAGAAAGCCAGAGTATGAAAGAAGTTTCTCACAGGCCTTGGCCCACCACAAGGAAATGGACCCCAATCCTGGAACAAATGGTCCCAGATGGACAGCCCTGTCTGGGTCACACCTGGCCAACGGACAGTCTGGGAACTTTCCAAGTCATTCTATGGTTTTTCCCTTGAAGAACAGGTCACACCTGGGTGATTTCTCAAACATGAGATCATACTTTGTAATCAATCACCTTGTGACCCATGCATGTATGCTGATTTGTGGTTTGTCTCTATAAAAAGAGCCTAAACCCTTTGAGGAGTGTGCAGCTGACACCTGAGTACACTCCTTCAATAAACACCTCTTGCTTGTTGCATCTCCTGGTTTTGGTGTTTGTGGATCGGGGCTCTCCCATCGGCCCATCAGGACCCAGAAATTAGGGTCTTACATAATAAGTCCCTGTGTGATGGGGGATGTTCTTCTGTGTATATGTTTCTCTTATTGGTTAATGAATAAAACACTGATTGGCTGATTGGTCAGACAGGAAATGACCTGAGCAGAATCAGAATATGAGCAGAGACAAATAGGAAATCACTTTTCTGTGGAGAGGCTGAGTAGTCTTCATGTAGCAGGTAAAGAAGTTGAGGGTCCGGCATACCCCGGTAAGATAAGACCATGTGGAATTACTTAGATGAACAGAAATGGCTTAATAATTAAGACAGAGATAGCCAATAAAAAACACTAGTCACTGGCCAACAGCTTTATAACTAATACAGCGTCCATGTGTTCATCTGGAACTAAAGGGGTGGCTTCGGAACCAGGTGGGAAGTCACTCAACATCTGTGTCTTTTTTTGTGAGCTGGGGGCCCAAAGGAAAGTTCAACTACAAGTATGCCTTCATTTTTTCCCCCAGCAAACACAATGCAGAGAAGAAATGTATAAGGAGTGGGACATCCTCACCCTCGAAGAACCCAGCTGTGTCTCATCGCCTCACACCTTACACTCCCAGTCACAGCACCCTCAATTATTCTTCATGGAACAGTGTTTATTTATAAAATCCTTAATCGTTTCCAGATGCCAAAATGAGAATTAAAGAGAGGAAAGTATTTGTAAACTGGACAGAATTGCTGAAACAGAGGCAGAAGTTGGGGAGACAAGGTCTATATGGCCCTGGCTGTCCTGAAACTCACTGGATATGTAGACCAGGCTGGCATTGAACTCACAGAGATCCTCCTGCCTCTGCCTCCTCAATGCTGGGATTAAAGAGGTGTACCACCTCGACCAGCTTCTTTTTTTTCAAGACAGTGTTTCTCTGTGGCTTTGAAACCTGGAACTTTCTCTGTAGACTAAGCAGGCCTCAAACTCATACAGATCCTCCTGCCTCTGCCTCCTGAGAACTGATTAAAGTCGTTTGCCACCACGGCTGTTGACAGCTTGAACTTCTGATCCTCCTGGTTTACCATCCTGAGTAGCTGGATGGTCTGCACCTCCACACCTGGCTGAACTTCTCATCTTTCCCCCGCTCATCATAGTCTGCCTCAGCAAGCCCCCTGGAGGTCTGCCCTCACCTTCATCATCACACCTAGTGTGTATCTCTGATCTTCCCGCTTGGCAGCACTTTTTGCTTCTGTGGCCTCTTTTGCTTTCTCCTGGGCTTGCTGAATAGATTTTTCTCTTATTCTCTGCATCATCTCTTTGTTGACTGCAACATAAGGAAAAGTATTGAATCGGGATTATAATTAATTTGTTTTTATTGACATGAAAAGCACTTATCATAGGGATCCAGAATAAGATTTCTTTAGATCCAATTTCACAAGAATAGAGGTTTTTAAAAATTATTTTATGTGCATCAGTGTGAAGGTGTCAGATCCTGGGGAACTAGAGTTACAGATAGTTCTGAGCCACCATGTGGAGTCTGAGAATTGAACCAGGTCCTCTGGAAGAGCAGCCAGCCCCAGAAGGGAATGTTTTTGAGAAAGCATCTTTCACATGGCCCAGAATGGTTTTACAGTTGTGGTCCTCTTAAGAGCTGAGAGTGCAGCTGGGCAGTGGTGGCGCACACTCATGTAGTCTAACTTCCCCAGTGCTTGGATTACAGGTACATACTGAGCTCTCATGAAAGACACCCAGCTCAAGTTAACTTTCACTAAAACTTACCACCTGGCATAGAGAGGGTCTCCCACATAACTGGTTCCTTTTTATACAATGTAAAGAGAATCATGTCATTCCCAATCTTGGCTTTGCTATTCCCATCATCTATGGGAGCATAGAGAAACACCTCAAATAAAAATGGAGAAAAGTTGACCTGTTCAGGAGACAGAAAGCAGGCATTAAGTTAGTTGCACACTTAAAGATACTACCATTAAAAAGTAAGTCTGGTCTAGAGAGATGGTTCAGTGGTTAAAAGCACTTGTTCTTGAGAGGACCTGGGTTCTGTTTGCAGCACCCACATGGAGACTAACATCCATCTGTAACTCCAGTTCCACCAGATCTGACATCCTTTTCTGAACTCCAAGGACACCAGACAGGCACGTGGTACACACACACACACACACACACACACACACACACACACACACACACGAGGCAAAATAGCCTTATGCATAAAATAAATAAAAAAAGTTACAATTATTCATTCCATTGGGGATATAGTCTCTGGCATAGTGTCAAATACTTGTAATCTGGGCTCTCAGGAGATAGAGGCAGGAAGCTCAGACTTTCCAGGCTATCTTCAGCTACAAAGTGACTTTGAGGCAAAACCCCACTGAATTTATTCCAGGTAGCTTAAATTAGCAAAGTGTGTGTGGGTATCTGAGGAAGCCATGGATGAAAGTAATCCTTGACCTGGATGTGTTAAAGAGATTTGTCTTTGTTGTTGTTTGTTTGTTTGTTTGTTTGTTTTTCAAGACAGGGTTTCTCTAGGGTTTCTCTATGTAGCTTTGGAGGCTGTCCTGGAACTCGCTCTGTAGACCAGGCTGGCCTCTGCCTCCTGAGTGCTGGGATTAAAGGCATGCACCATCAACACCAAGATTTATTTATTAATTATGTCTGCCTGCATGTATGTATACCTACAGGCCATAAGAGGACACCAGCTCTCATTACAGATGATTGTGAGCCACCATATGGTTGCTGGAATTGAACTCAGGACCTCTGGAAGAGCAGCCAGTGCTCTTAACCACTAAGCCAACTCTCCAACCCTTTTGTTATTTCTTTAATGGCACTTTGTGAGTACCATGGCATACACGTGGAATTGTGGGAAGTTGGTTCTCTCCTTCCCAGGGACTGAACTGAGGTTACGAGGCTTGGCAGCAGTACATTAACTTATTAACCCATCTCACCAGCCAGTTGTTTGTTTGTTTAAGAAAGGTTTCTCTGTGTAGCTTTGGCTAGAATTTGCTCTGTAGACCAGGCTGGCCTGGAACTCATAGAGATCCCCCTGCCTCTGTCTCCCATTGTTGGGGATTAAAGGCATATGACACCACTGCCTGGCTTTAGATTTGTTTTTTTAAAGGGGATTTTAAATTGAGGCCTTGCCAGGGAAGGTGAAGCATCCCACTAAGTCCAGCACTTGGAAGTCTGAGGCAGGAGGCTAAAATTCCAGGTCGGTGTGGGCTACAGAGTAAGACTATAAGCCATTGGGGCTGGAGAAATGGTTCAGTGTTTAAGAGCATATGCTGCTCTTGCAAAAGACTGGGTTTGGAGCTAGGCAGTAGAGGTGCAGGCCTTTAATCCCAGTACTCAGGAAGCAGAGGCAAATAGATCTCTGTGAGTCCGAGGTCAGCCTGATCTACACAGAAAGTTCCAGGGCTGGCTCCAAAGCTACAGAGAAATCCTGTCTCGGGCAAACAAACAGAAAGAACAAAACAACAATAAAAAAAGACTGAGGGGTTTGGTCCCCAGCATCCACATCATGGCTCATTACCATCTGTTAACTTCAGTCCCAAGAGATCTGGCGCCCTCTTCTGACCTTCGCAGACACTGCACACACCTGGTGCACACGCATACACGCAAACATTCGTTCACATACATATACACACATAATGCATGTAATAGCTGGAAATGTAGCCCAGTGGCGTGGCATACATAGGAGGCTGGATTTGATCCCTAGCATCACACACACACACACACACACACACACACACACACACACACACACACAAGCAATTAAAAGTAAAAACTGGAAATAAGAAATGTTTAACAAAACATGAAAAGGTAAACACAATGGACACAGTACAGTACTCCGAGTACACCACCCCTCCCACCTTCAGGTAACTTTCCCCGCAGAACACGTCGGCGTCGCGCACGCACACGCCGCGCAGAGGCAGCGACAGGAAAACCGCGGCCGGGGTCTGCTGCCAGCTGAACTCGCTCACCCGCACCGGCATGGCTGGACCAGGGACGCGGGAGCCACCCCGCGTCGCTAAGAAGCCAGCACGGTTGCTAGGAAAGCAGAGATCGCGGCTGCCATCACTTCCGGCCCTTCGGGCACTTCCAGGTCCTTCCGGGTCAGGGGTCCAGTGGAGGTCCAGGCTTCCCAGCGTTCCTCGTGCGCTCTGGTCGTTCTTGGGTCTGGAGCGTCTGGCTCCCTGCTGCGTCTTAGCCTGAGAGAATGAGGAAGTAGAGCAGGACATGTCCTTAAGATGGACATGGGATGGCTCTGGTGTCGAGAAAATGCGCTGCGGATGCGATCCTCTGAAGGGGACCCAAGTTCGGTTCCCTGCACCTGGGCTGGGTTGCTCACAAGCGCTTTTAGCTCCAATTGGGTACCAATTTCTTACTTCTTGCACTGCACTCGCACGCAAAAACAGATTAATTAAATAAAAGTAATTTCAAAGTGGATTTTGTTAAAGGAGAAGAGAAGCTGTGTTGTGCTCCCTGGGAGAGGTGGGGCTTGCCATGGGATGCCTGACACTGGAAAGGAAAAAGTTGAGGTTTTAGACTTCAGAGGGACATGCACTTTAGAGTCGGGACGTTTGGTTTGCTCTCATCCTTTGCTGGGCATTAGCAGTGCGGTGGCCTGTAATCTCAGCACATGGGGAGGCTGAAGCAGGAGACTTCAGTTGGAGGCCATCCTGATATATAAAACTCTTGTCTCAAAACATAAAGCAACGTGTGATGAATGAATCTGTTTAGAGGCTGTTTCCATCACACATCCTGAGAGCTCTGGTGTGCACGTTTGCATCCTCCAAATCTGGGAACGGACCCAGACTTCAAAATTTGAGTCCTGCTTTGAAAAAAAAAAAAAAAAAAAAAAAAAAAAAAACACAATGGCACACAAACAGCTTCGCTATAACTCCATAGTAGGATCTACTGGATTTAAACCGATGCATTTTTCCAATAGTGTAAGTACACACTAAAAAATCAGCTGCCAAGAAACTTGAAGGTTGTGTAGTTCGGCCCATGTGGTTAAGGAACCTGTGCTCCTAGCATTTAAATCTATTGTTACATACACTGTTGGCAGAATAATGACTGAGATCCTTAATTCATTTTAAATGTTCTTTCTACACTACTTCCTTAGACGCAGTGCCTGGTATAATTACATACCAGAAAAGTTATTTGCACATAGGAAGCTGGATTTTAAACTTAAAAAAACAACAAAAACTTTTGGAGAGCATTTACACAAGTTTTTAAACTCCAATGTAATTCGTTGCAGCTGGGTTAGTATGTTTCCCCCACTGCTGATGCCAACAGACTTTGTGAACAGTTCAATATCTCAAACTTCTGGTCCTTTGGGACAATGGGAGCCATCTTAGAGTTCATTTGTCCCACTGAGCTGAGAAACCTACAAGTCCTGCAGATTTGGTCCATTTTCGTGTTTTCCACATTTCCCCTTTTTATTCTACTCTTGTTTTTACACACACTTAAAAATAAAGACTAAAAGCCAGGCAGTGGTGGCTCACACCTGTAATCCCAACACTCGGCAGGCAGAAGCAAACAGATCTCTGAGTTCTAGGCCAACCTGGCCTACAGAGTAAGTTCCAGGACAGCCAGGGCTACACAGAGAAATCCTGTCTGGAAAAACCAAATAAATAAATACTAATAAAAGGATTGTTGGACTGAGGGTGTAGCTCAGTTAGCAGAGCTTGCTCCATATATCAAGTGCTGGGTTCCCTCCTCAGCACCATGTCAACCAGGAGAGGCTGTGCACGCCCATCACCCTAGAACTTGAGAAGTAGAAGCAGGAAGATCAGAGATTCAAGGCCATCCTCTACTACATACTGAATCTGAGGCCAGCCTGGGCTACATGAGACCTTTGTCTGAAATAAAATGAAACAGAACTGATGTTTATCAAAAAGCATAATAGTGTTAATTTTTTTTATCTGAAATATTTTTTCAACCTAGGCCCACTAGACATCCTTAGTTGCACTCCTTGGCACAGGCATATTGGATGTTTTAAGCTGGAGGAACTTTTATTTCTTTATTTTTCATTTTCAATTCTCTGAGTAGCCCTGGCTGTCTTGGAACTCACTCTGTAGACCAGGCTGGCCTTGAACTCATTCATCTGCCTCTGCCTCCCAAGTGCTGGGCTAAAGGTATGTGCCACAGCATCCCAGCCTGGCTTAAGCTGAAGGAATTTAAGAAAGACTCTAACTTGGTATCTCTGTCTTCTCTGAGACAGAGATAAGATCCTTATGTGAAAAAATGTCCTTGCTAAGGGCTGGAGAGATGGCTCCTAAAAGCACTTGCTGCTCAATTCCCAGCCCACACAAGGCAGCTCAGTGTCTGTAAAAACCAGTTCCGAGAGATCTGACACCCTCTTCTGGCTTCTGTGGGCACTGCAAGCAAATGCAGACACTAGGCAAAACACTCACACACATAAAATAAATGTAAAACTTTAAACCTGGAAAGCATCCAAATGTTTCTCATATATCAGACTATTATATACCAATATTACATACCAATAAAAACAAGTACATTATCACTATACACTAAATGGATGATTGAAAAAAAAGTAAAAAAGATTCATAAGGGCCCAGGTAAAGGAGCTTGCTGCCAAGCCTGACAACCTGAGTTCAAGCCCCAGGACCTCCATGGTGAAAGGAGAGATCCAACTATGGCAAATTGTTCTCTGACCTCTATAACAAATAAAATAAAATATATAAAAAGAAAGATTCTTAAAGAAAATTACTATTTGTTCATTAATTTTGGAGACAAGGTGGCACCATGCAATTCAGGCTGATCTAGAACTTGCTATATAGCCAGGCTACTGATCTGCTGAGATATCTTTCTCCCCCAATCCTCTCTTTATGTGGGTAGCCCAGGCTGGCCTTCAAATCAGTCCTCCTGTCTCAACTTCTCATCCTCCCCAATATACTTATGTGACCCTCACATCCTACTCACCAATGCCATATTTTAAACATTTAAAACAAAAGGTATATCTGTTTGTAGCCCTGGACAAGGTTGGCCTTGAACTCACAGAGATCTGCAAGCCTTTTCCTCTGCAGCACAAGTGCTGGGATTAAAGGTATGTGCTGCCATGCCCACTAAGTAGTTCCTTTTAAAATCTATGTGTTTAAAATATTATGTGTTTGGGTGGCTTGCCTGTTTGTCTTTGTACCATGTTCATGCAATGCCCAGAGAGTCCAGATGAGGGCATCAGATCCCCTGGAACTGGAGAAGGTGGTGAGTTGCCTGTGGGTGCTGGGACTTGAACTCCAACCTTTGGAAGAACAGCTAATGAGTGCTGTTACCCATCTCTCTAGCCCCACCCCACTCATTACCACCCCAAACTACCGTCTTGATCATGGTGTCTCCCCTGTAAGGTATTTAGTTGTATTTTCTGCATAACTTACAATGTTAAAGTTGCACAGATTTTTAAAAAAATGATTTATTTTTATTTTATATTCATTGGTGTTTTGCCTGCAATGTATAAGCCTTGGAACTGGAGTTACAGACAGGTGTGAGCTGCCATGTGGGTGCTAGGAATTGAAACTGTGTCATCTAGAAGAGTAGCCAGTGCTCTTAACCTCTGAGTCATCTATCCAGCCCCAAGTTTCACAGATTTAACCTTCAACTCCACCTCTGTTCTGGTGTCGGTGTGTGTGTGTGTGTGTGTGTGTGTGTGTGTGTGTGTGTGTGAGAGAGAGAGAGAGAGAGAGAGAGAGAGAGAGAGAGAGAGAGAGAGAGAGAGAGAATGAGAATGAGAATATATATCAGGATCTCACCAGAAGGAATTGTCCGATCAGCATAAACTCTTGGCAAATTCCAGGCCAGAGCTTCAGTTAATCTTCTTTGGCTCTATTTCACCCAAAGCCAGTGCAGTCACACCTACCCCTCCTTGCTGAGAGATAAAGTTCAAACACTTAAAATAATCAGGCCTTCTCCTTCAAAACTAGCTTTATTTAGAAGAATCTGAAGTAGAGTAACACCACAGGAGACAAACTTGCAAGTTATTCAGGAAAGACTGCACACATGATTTCCACTATCAGAGTCTACAGACTTCCGGTCTTTACACTGCATGCAGGCGACACAAGCATCTCCCTGAAAACAATGGTGGCAAGAACATTGACTGATGGGAAAATAGAGCCTCTGCTCATCTTACAGCTTCAGAATAAAACACTAATGTGTGGAAGACATGCTCAATGTTAAACTCCAGCACGGTGTTTGGGGCAGAAGGGAACTGTACAAGTGTAACATCCGTGAGGAGAGATTTTTATAACTGAGAATGTAATAGGTCGAACACTTTGAAGCCTTTAAAAAACTATCCACATTTGACCAAATTCTGTCAATTACCAAGCATGTTTCAATTTCTTTGAAAAGTATAAAACCTGTGTACAAACCATGCAAAGATAATAATTTGGGATGATCCACTAGTTACTTCATTATTATATTGTTATTTTGAGACTGGATCTCACCGTGCGTACTTGACTGGTCTGGAACTCACTACAAAGACCAGGCTGGCCTCAAGTTTGCAGAGATCCTCCTGCCTGTTTCCCAGTGCTGAGATAAAAGGTGTGTGCCACAACGCCCAGCCCTGAGCACTTATTAATTCATATTATTACTTCCTTAAAATTCTATGATTTAAACAGACATATACTAAACTCTAAAAAGACTACTTGTTAAATGTTAGACAAAAAATAAATTCCTAAGAAGTGGTACTAAACTTTTTGACACACATACACAAAAATAGGTCTATGAAAATATGAACATTCACATCAAATAGAATGGAAGCATATGACTGGGTGAGTTATTGCTGTGCCATCCTATTAACAAAAGAAAAAAAAATTACAGGCCATACCACAACCAGCATAACAAGCTCTGATGTAGCCTCAGAAGCACAAATATAACCTTGGTACACACACGCTTGGAAAAATACCCACTGGTATAGGGAATTCTTTTTTAACTCAGCAGTTCTGACTGATAAAAGTCTAAACTGGAATGTTTTAGAAAGATACACATCAGCATTTGTTTTTACTTTAAGCATATAATTTCAAATGTGCAAATTTGCAATGTCCAAATATTATTCACTACAACCTCTTTGGGTAAAATTTTAGTGATAATGACTTAAAAACATTTATGTATTTGTTTACTTATGTGTCTCTTTGTGTGTTTGCAAATGTCTGCAGAGGCCAGGAAGAGGGTTTCGGGGCTGCCAGACTTGGGTTTTGGGAACTGAACTTGAGTTCCCTGAAAGAGCAGCAAGCATTCTCAAGAGCTGAGCCAATGCTCCAGTCTCAACAAAGAATGTTTGTAAACTAGTGTTCTTACAGACGTAACTCGGAGATATAAAACAAACATGTGCTTTCCTGGTTAAATGTTTCTAAAATCATAATTATGACTTTCCTTATCAAATCCCATCACCAGACAGTTACAAACTATATAACATCCATGTTCTTGTTCATGGTCACAAAGTCTAAGCACATGAGAGGAGTTTTATTATATTAATAACTGTCTTGATTACCTCAGCAAGTCCTTAGTAAAGACTGGTGCCATTATTTTGGCTATGGTACAGTGAATATTGCTTTTAGTTGTGAGTCATCAAAGGATGTCAGCTAAGAGAATTACTCAGAAATCATACCTGGTAGATGGACTCTTTCTTCTTGATACAGCCTTGCTACATTGCTGGGGTGGTCTCTAACTGCAGAGCCTCAGGTTCTGAGTGCTGGGATTATGAGTTTACGCTACCATGCTGAGCAGGTTAAAACTTTAAGATGTATTTATTACATTATGAATGCCATGAGTTGCTAATGTCACATTTTACTCCTCCCATGCCTTCGAAGACTTCTCATAAACACTGATGTTTCACTTACTTCATAGAGTAGCTTAAAACATACCAGCATATGAAATAACTAGAATTACATAGTAATTTCCTTCGCCACAGGAATAAAGGTTGGACAAAGTCTGGAAACCTTTTATTTTCCAATTTGAATTACAGTAATTTTGCCACAGACCACAGCACTGGTGTATGTATGACTTAAGACACACACTAAGAACAAAAGGTCAACCTACTGCCAAAATACATGTCACCAATGTGGAACACACTTGAGTTTGTATAAAAGTACTGAAGTGATATCCCCAAAATAGGCATATGTCAACAGTACATTGGGAGGAGATAGTTTTAATATGAAACAATTGTTGAAGTCACATACATCATGATAAGAAGCAGGACTCTTTTTTTTTTATAAAGGATAACACTTTAACAAGCAACACCACCTACCACGGAACAAGAAAGGTACAGGTACTTAGAGACATTTTGATATAACTGCAACTAATGTGTTAGGCGAGATCTCCCACCCAGGGCTTTTACTGAGTTTTGAATTACACACAGGCAAGTGTCCAATGTCTTCAGGCTTTGGCTTATATATGGCCACCTTCTTCTGTCTCCCTTTGACTATTTGACTTGGGAGATGTGAGGGCTCCCCTAGTCTCCCTGCTCCAGTGCCTCTAAATGCCCATCCCAGAGTTAACCAAGAATTGGTAAATGCAGACACAACTTTATACTGTTCTCCTGAGTAAGTGGAAAAGTTGTTGGAATTTGAAGATGAGAAGGAAAACTCTGAGCTCAGAAAAGCTATGAAAGTCCAGACTTTCCTGGAAGAAATAGTCCAAAGACAGGGGCAGCTGATTTGCAAAAGTTACTGCTTCCTGTGGGGCCTGGGATTGGGCTGGTCTGAAGTGCTTGATCCTCTTTTCTGAAGACTATCCACAAAAGGAAATGCAATGGCACATTCTCCGTATCTTCATCTGTATCTCAACAGGAAATTAACTCTTACACCTAGCCACTCAACACCACACAAGGAAGTCATTTCTTTCCTTCCTCCCTTCTTTCTTTCTTTCTTTTTCTTTTTCTTTTTTTTTTTTTTTTTTTTTTGTGATACTCTTATGTACCCCAGGCTAGCCTCAAACTTGCTATATAGCTGAGGAAGCCTTTGAGCTCCTGACCTCCTGCCTCCACCTTTCAAGTGCTGGGATTTCAGGGGGGGCACCGCCATGTCCTAATTTTGTGTGGTCCTGGGGAAGGAACTTGAATTTCCCGAATGCCAGGCAAGCATTCTACTCCTGAGCCACATCCCCAGCTCACAGGCAACTTCTGATCAGAGGCAAGATGGGGAAGTTGGAACATCCTGGAGAGAAAAAAACAAACCTGCTTCTACAGCAGACGTGAAGAGAGCTTAGTTGATCCACCCACAGCAGTAAACTTAGGCCTCCCTCACCGCATGGAAAGGACAGAAGCTCACTGCTTCTCCCCCTCTTACACAGAGGTGATCTCCAGTTGTCAGGAGCTTCCCTGGGAATCTATCTCATACCGACACCCCAACTATTATTTACAAATGAGCTCCGTGAGTCTAGTTGATTTTAAACTTTTTGAATTAGAGAAGCCTAAAATGGCACAAATATACATGCACACAAAACCTCTCTACATTACAAAAAAAGAAGTTCTACACACTTTAAAAGCCCCTTTTAAAAACTTCTGCTTGCACATCTGCTTAGTGTTCTACCAGCCCGAGTATGGGAGAAATACTGGCACACTAATTTGTTCAAGTGTGTTTGAAAGAATGTTAGATGAAGATGCTCAGTATGCTTTTAGGATAGTGTCATCAGATTTCATGGTGCCCAGTATCGTTAAGAGTTTTCCCTGTCACTAGGCAAAGTTGGATGTCTGAAAACCAAAAGAAAGCAAAACTCAAAACCTGCCTGTCATTATATTCTTCTTACTTACACAGAATAGACACTAGTGCAGGAAAACCTCACTTCCTATGTGTATGTAACCTTCCAATTGGGGTAGCAAGGACCACAAGAGCAGTATTGTTCCACCCAGAGGAAGACACCGGCCACAAATCTTAGTCCAAGCACTCTATTTGAAGACAGGCTTATTTTCTTTGATAAGCTAAGTTGCTTCAGTATTTTTGTATCCTGGGATATCTGAAGCCTGTGGACCAGAAATCCTCTAGAGAAAAAGCAAGTGAGCCTTTCAGAAAAGAGCTACTGCTTTTAAAAGGCTTACCATTATTATTTGTGCGTGTGCACTCCATGTTTTAATTCACACACAGGGCTGGAGAGGTGGCTCAAGGATTAAGAGCACTGGCTGCTCTTCAGAGGATAATTCTCATACACATGCACTAACCACGGTGGCCAGAAGGAGTTATAGATGCTTGAGAGCCTGACACCGGTGCTGAGAACCGAAGCTGAGTCCTCTAAGAGCAGTAAGTGCTCTTAATGGCTGAATCATACCTCTAGCCAGAACTGGTGCTGTAAATCTTCATCAGTAACAAGGCTTTGTTGAGCAGGCCATGGCATGAATGGTGAGCTTGATGTAGGAGTGAGAGTGTGCGCAGAGGTCGCCTTCTGGTGAAGAAAAAAGGATTATACCAGAAAACACAATCCCACCTGTACATCTTCACCTCTGGTATATGTTTAAAGTTAGGAGCTCTTCATCACTTTGCCTAAGAAAGCCGTGTCAACCTGTGTAACAGACTTCTTTGGGTAAAATGAGACAAAATTTATGGGCCAGGATCATAATTCATCACTTTTTGACTCTCCTGGAACTCCCTCTGTAGACCAGGCTGGCCTCGAGCTCACAGGGATCCTCCTGCCTCTGCCTCCCAAGTGCTGGGATCAAAGGCGTGTGTCACCACCACCCAGCCTAATTCATCACCAAAAGTGTCTTTATAAATTTTATAAATTTCAACTTAGTATTTTGCAGAGACAGATGTGGAACTAGTATGAAAATTAATTCAAACCTGTGAAGATACTCATTAGCTGTGATTACAGCTTGTCCATGACTCATGGCTGAAACAATATGGGGCTTTTTTTTTTTTTTTTTTTTTTTTCAGGATAGGATCTCAATATATGTAGCCCTGGCTGTCTAGAACTCAAGAGATCCTTCTGTCTCTGTCTCCAATGGTTTTTCTTCTTTCCT
Source organism: Phodopus roborovskii (assembly GCF_943737965.1). Classification (NCBI taxonomy): domain Eukaryota; kingdom Metazoa; phylum Chordata; class Mammalia; order Rodentia; family Cricetidae; genus Phodopus; species Phodopus roborovskii. Next base: position 48,771,018 of record NW_026126517.1, on the reverse strand, counting down.
GTTTTTGTCTTTGTTTTGTTTTTGTTTTTCTTTTTTTTCTACACAGGGTCTCTTTCTGTGTACTCCTGGCTGTCCTGGAACTCTCTCTTTGGACCACCCTGGCCTCAAACTTAGAGACCTGCCTGCCTCTGTCTCTCGGGAGTGCTGGGAATTAAAAGTGTGTGCCAACTGGTTTTTCTTATATTTACAGATTCTTACTATGGTGTTGAAAGTCATCTATGTATTTTTTTTTAAAGCAACAGCTTAGAAATAAGGTGAAATAATCACCTTATAAATTGTATGTCCCTAGACTTGATTTGGAGAGGTCATTTCATCTTTGCAAAGATAGCTAACCACTCAAACTATCAGCAAAGCAATGGAGGGCTGGTTAAACTTCATAACCCATTTTAAACAATAACCAAAACAATACTACCATAATGAAGTGTTAAGGCCGGAGAGCACAAGCCATCTTGTTCCACTCATGCTAAAGGTACGCACATAGCAGGAAGAATGTAATTTCTCAAAAGTCAGAACTCAGGGAAGTAGAGATGGCTCAAAAGGTAAGCATGTATACAGCTCCTGCAGAGGACCAGAGTTTGGTTTCCAATACCTTCCACTGGTTCCTCACAACCGCCTCTAACTCCAGAAGGGGCTCTGATGCCCTCTTCTGGCCCCCATGGGTACTGCATGTGTATGCACATACACACAGATACAATTAAAAACAAAATAAAGGTCTGGAATGATGGCTCAGCGGTTTTAAGAGCACTGACTGCTCTCTTCCAGAGGTCCTGAGTTCAATTCCCAGCAACCACATAGTGGCTCATAAACCATCTATAATAGGATACGATGCCCTCTTCTGGCATGCAGGTATACATGCAGAGCACTCATATATAAAATATAAATAAATAAAAATTAAAACAAAATAAATCTTTAAAAAGTCAGCACTCAGACGAATGTCAAGAAAAACAAAGCCAGATCTTTAAACACTGAGAAACTTAGCGCTAACGAAAATAATGCCCAAGAACACAAGATCACATTGTCCTGAACACCAGCACATGGCAGCCCCCATCCTATCCTTAGTCTTCTGCAACTATTCAAGTCTACACACTAAGAAACATTAGTTACAAAACTCATTGTAACTTCATTTCCTAAAACCGTGAAGGTCTGCATTATAGGATTACCCAAAGGTAGATAGAGAAGACCTTGAATTACCTTGTATTGTATGAAACTGTCTTGTATGTCAAAATTAAAGCACTGTATTTATACAAATGTACTTTTCCCTACCCCAAAGCACTGTATTTTTTTAAAAGTTTAAGTCAATGACAATCTATATCAGAGACAATGTTTTCTACCAACAGGATATTAAATTCTAATATTCAAAAATTCATTTTAACATATACATACATCATTCAAATCCTATAATTACTTCTTCTTATTTGCGGAATTCTGTTTCTTAGAAAATGGGCCGGAATGATGAAAAGTGAGCCATCCATTAAATAATGGTCTAGGGATGTAGTTCACAGTCTAAGTCAGTCAACTGTGTTTCATTCAGTGCTTTGAGACAGTACAGGCCTATGGTGTCAAAGTATGGTTTCGATCTATTAGCAGATTTTTTAAGTTAAAACACCTTTTTACAGGGGCTGAAGACATGGCTCAGTGGTTAAGAGCACTGACTGTTCTTCCAGAGGACAGGGTTCAATTCCCAGCACCCACATGGCAACTCACAACTGTAACTCCAGTCCCAGGGCGCCTGACACCCATGTCAAAACACCAAAGCACATTTAAAAAATATCCTTTTAGCTTATTTACTCTTATACAAATGGGCATTTTACCTGCATGTGTGTTAAGTGCTGTGTACCACATGGATGCCTGGTGTAGGGATCAGAAAAACACATGGGCTCCTCCGGAACTGACTGGGATAATAAATGGTTGTGAGGTGCCACATGGGTGCTGGGAATCAAACTTGGGTCCTTTAGAAAAGCAGCTAGTTCTCTTAACTGATGAGCCATCTCCCCAGCCCTATGCCAAAAAGCTTCACACACGTTTAAGTTTCTTGAGAATGTATGACTGCTGCCACTCTTCTCCATCCCTTGAAGCTTACTGTAGTAATTATCTGATCACCACAGTAGTCAGAGTTTTACATTTTAAATGTTTTCATTGCATTTAAAAGATGCTTTCAGTTTATGTGCATCTGTGCATGCCTGAGTTAAGTATGTACACCTTGTGTGCGTAGTGCCCACAAGGGCCAGAAGTGGGCATCAGATCCCTTGGAACCAGAGATACATGCAGTTGTGAGTTGACCAATCTGGGTTCTGGGAATTGAACAGCAAGAACAGCAAGGGCTCTTGTCTGCAGAGGCAGGCCACCAGTCCCACATTTAGAACTTTTTATGGTCACACTGATAATGAATGAATGCCAAAGCATTATTGGGGATGGTTATCAACACCCCACCATTGTCTAAGTTGCTACCTACTGTCATATAGACCATTTGCTTATTTTGGTCACAGGTTGTGACCCACTCCTAAAATGTGTGTGTGTGTGTGTGTGTGTGTGTGATTTTGGATCTTACAGCATCCCTCCAGAGGGGAATTCCTCTCAGATGCATTCTCACACAGTCACAGCAGAAACGAGTACGCCTGAGTTTTGACTTTGGCTCTTCACTGGCCTTTACTTCAAATGGATTTTGGACTTCCCTTAGGTTCCTTTTGCAAGCTCAGATCTCCAGATCTTTCCTCAAGCCACCACTGCTTAGTTCTCAGGGCAGCAGTGCAAGACCACACTGCTGCCTCTGTCTCTCTCTGGGCAGTCTGTCCATAAAAAGCACACAGAAGGAAGAGGTCACTGTCTGAAGACACTGCATTACGGAGAACATTAACAAAAACAACCGAGAGCATAGTGCCAGCATAATTCTAAACAGCACACTTGGAGACATTTGTTATGTCAACTTTACTAGAACCAGTGAGAGATGATATTAGCAATTTTGAGGCACAACCCACTGGGAAATACTACTGGGAAGAGACTATATGCTACAATCCATGACTGTCTTGTACCTATATAGACATCCTGGAAAAGACTGATTTGAACAATGAAATTCACAGATTTTAAAGACTCTAGCAGAGGAAATATCGGGTGTCAAATTCTAACATTAAAATAAAAAAAAAACATTAAAATCCGTTAAACATACCCACATACCCCCCCACCATATTATCGCTACACAGATTGTATTCAGATAACACGTTAAATCAATCTACTCTTGAACTAAATGTGTACTGTCATATGGTCAAAATTTAGCGTTGAAATAGACATTTTTTAAATGACTAACTTCTTTTTTTCTTTTCTTTTTTTTTTTTTTTTTTTTTTTTTTGAGACAGGATTTCTCTGTATTGTTTTGGAACCTGTCCTGGAACTCACTCTGTAGACCAGGCTGGCCTCGAACCTACAGAGATCCTCCTGCCTCTGCCTCTGCCTCCCGAGTGCTGGGACTAAAGGCGTGTGCCATCAATGCCCGGCTAATGACTAACTTAATTTTAAAAGTTCAAACTTGCCTATCTTTGTCATATATTATTTTGAAGCTCCAAGAGGCTTTTAGGTTTATGATAAATAACAACGAACATTTATTTATAAGTATCTCTATAGCACCCCCACACATATTAATCTCATTTAAGACAACAAACAAAACAATAAAATGTTAGTAAGAACTAAGATGTAGCATGTCTGTGTGTGCCGTTTCAAAAATGTCAAACATTAAAATCCTATGTCACCAAATCTTTGCTCTACACAGAAACGAACCCACGTTAGGTGACAGCCACGGTTAGGTATCACTGCCCACAGCAGGTGGACCAAAGGTCTCTCTAGTGCGCATGAGCTGGACATCCTTGTCAGCCATGCATGTGTCACAGCCCCACACCGCGGAGGCCTCGGCCGTCAGGAGCCCATAGGCTGTTTCGGTCATTCCAGTGCAGATACGGTGAAACCATTTCTGACAAGAGGCCTCACATAGGATGGCATCCTGATCGTCATTCACTTCATTTGTACAAATCCCACACGGGTACACCGGGTCAGAAGATGAATGGCCATGGCGGCTGAGGTGCAGGGAGAACTTGCGGCTTTTGTCTGTGGTGCACAAGTCGGCTGCGCCCCTGGGCTGCCGCGGCTTGCTCTGGGTCCCATTGGCATGGCTGTTGGTGGCCTCTGCACTACCCGAGCGGCTGTTCTCTTGGACGGCATTGTTTCTGTTGACATTTTTCAATTCCACGGTGCTCTGGCTGACCGTGTCCTCCATGTTTAAGTGAGGTGGGTGAGCAGAGGAATTCTGATTCGTGCTTTTGGTTGCCCCTTGGGTAAAGTCTTGTTTGGGAGGTGGCGCTTTTGCTTGACCAAACGCGTTTGGGGGTGGGATAAAAGAATGATTCGATTCCAAAGGGGAGGTAAAATTTGAATTATTTCCAGGGACAAAATTAGATGCCAGGTCAGGGTTAGATACTTGGCCAGCATTCTGTGGGGGAATCTGACTGAAGTTTTCGGCAGGGCTTTGTCTAAAGTGCTGACCGGGCATGTTCATGTCCTGACTCAGCATGTTATTGTAAGGTGGGCTTCCAAAACTAGGATTATCATGTGGCCCAAAGTTAAAAGCATGCGGCCGGTTAAAGCCCATGCCCAAAGGGTTCTGAGGAAATGGATGTGGTTGATTCCTGAGTGAGTAAGGACCACAGTAGGGGGAAGACATTCTTGGGGGCACGTGGGGTGGCATTCTGAATGTGCTGTAGCCTCCAAAGCCAGGATAACCAGGGCTAAGATAGGGACTGGAGGAAGGCAGTGGTTTGTAGGAAATAGTATTATAGTTGTCATCGAAGGGATTGGCAGCCACTAGATGGTCGGCGTTTGGATTTGGTGGTGGTGCATACTCAGACAATGGAGGGTAGGAAGGTCCCTGCAAAGAGAATTTAAAGGAAAAAATAGACAGTCTTGATGCAAGAGATCAGTATAACAGTTGGTCTCAGCACCCAGAACCTGGCTTTGGTCAACTTTCTCTTACAGTACTAAGAAAACTTGATATTTTCAATTGCCCTTCCTAGTGTTTATATTTAAATTATACTTGGTAAAATATATATATCTGGAGCTGGAGAGCTGGCTCAGGGGTTAAGAGCACCGACTGCTCTTCTAGAGGACCCAAATTTGGTGCCCAGCATGTGCAGCACAGCTATGTGTAATTCCAGCTTCAGGGAGCTGATGCCTTCTTCAGGCCTCTACAGCTCCTGCACTCTGGGGCACACACCCACAATACTCACACACATATATAAATGCTTTAAAGTAAAATAAAATCATTTTTAAAACACAGGTCTCTCTCAGTAAGGAATGGAAATGAGGCATGCTTTTGCAGCTCAAACCCACTGCTACTTCAAACTCCATTTAACTCTCAAAAAGAGCCTATCATGGGGCTGGAGAGACGTCTCCACAGCTGAGAGCACTGGCTGCTCTTCTAAAGACCTGGGTTTCCATTCCCAGCACTTATGTGGTGGCTCACAGGTGCCTGTAACTCCAGACCCACAGGATCTGATTCCCTCTTCTGGTTCATAGACACCCGACATGCACATGGTACACAGACATTTATGCAAACCATCACTCATACACATAAAACAAAAATAAGTACGTCATTTTTAAAAAGGCTACCACAACTTTCATGTGTGTGATAGCCTGTAGCTAAATTCTCTTAAAACTAAAGTATTCTAATCACAACTCTTCTTAGATTTCCCACATAGCCATAAAGCTAGAAAATGATAAAGCAGATTCCAAGTGGTTTTCTTAATGTCAAGAGAGCTATAATTAATGCATTCTCCAAGTTCTAATCTCTACATCTCTTAACAGAAAAATAATGGATACACTTCAGATTTAACAGACAGTGACCAAAATAAACGAAATACAATTTAGATGCCTATCAAAGTAACTCACACTCATTATCACATAGACACAAAATTGAAAACGGTACACAGCAAATAAAACAACAAGGCAAGGCTGGAGAGATGGCTCCGTGGTAACAGCACTTGCTGCTCTGGCAGAGGATTGGGGTTTAGTTCCCAACACCCACATAGCACTCAAAGCTATTTGTAACTTCAGTTCCAGGTGATGCAGTGCCCTCTTCTGGCCTCCCAGGATACTGCATGCACACAGTACACAGGCAGGCAGGCAACCCAACACTCATACACATATAAATAAAAACATGAACAAATCAATTTAAAACCATAAAGGCCTATATGTATAATTTTTTATTACAAGCACAAGTTATAACAAGGGACACTTCCACTATGATCACTTCATAATACCCAAACAATACTGATGACTGTAATAACAGAGCAATACAAAATAAAACTATTTTAAAAATCTCTAAATAGAACTAAGGCTTAGACTTGAATGCAGAACCCTTCATTAGGCACTGAAACAGAAGCAGCAGACAGCAAAGCATATATATATATATATATATATATATATATGTGTGTGTGTGTGTGTGTGTGTGTGTGTGTAAAAATTCACTTATCCACTTGATCATACCAACAAGTGAAAATTGCTGCTCCTAAGGAAAACACTGGGGCTGGAGAGACTGCTCAATGGTTAAAAGCACTTATTGCTCTTCCAAAGGACCTGAGTTCAGTTTCCAGCACACATTTCAGGTGGCTCACAACTCCCTGTAACAAGCTCTGGGAGACAGGGCGCCCTCTTCTGGCCTGCCTGGGTACCTGCCCTCACATACACTAGATACACAATTAGAAACAAACAAGTAAACAAACAAAACAGGTCTGAAAAATACATCAGTACAAATAAAATTTTAAAAGAAAAAAAGAAGTCAATTTACCTGTGTGCTGGCCTTGCGTTTTTTCTTATCTGGGCTTCCTAGTTGTATATTTGGTCCTCCTAACCCATCCAGTCCACTGTCACCACCTACAAAAAAAAAAAAAAAAAAAAAAAAAAAACTGATAACATTCCCACTTGGAAATGAAACTGTTTTATGTATCTCATGGTAATTTATTTTGTTTTGTTTCAAGATACAGTTTCTCTGTGTAATAGCCTTGGCTGCCCTTGAACTTGCTTTGTAGACCAGGCTGGCCTTGAACTCACAGAGCTCCACCTGCCTCTGCCTCCCGAGTGCTGGGATTAAAGGCATGTGCCACTATCCAGGTTATCTCACAGTAACATTGTCAAGGCAACATACAACGTTAGGGAAAATTAGAGGGTCAGAGAAGGAGCCCTCCCCCAGGAATCAACTGCTGTGGGCCATCTTCTTTCCAAGCCTTAAACTTGCAGCTCTCAACCCTTTTGCTACTGTACTGGCTCCTGGTTTCCCCTCATCAAAGTATAATTTCATCCAAGGAATCTCTAGAGCATCCTACAGTTTCACTTACAAAAGACAAAGGAAAAGGGATGAACAGAATGGTTGCAGTCAACCTACTGAGACATAAGTTGAGAGCCACTAAAATGGTTTATTAACTAAAGCAAAACAATTAATTATACTCTCTCCTGAGTTTTTCTGAGTGCCTCTTTGTAAAAATTATTGATTTTTATTTCATGTGCATTGGTGTTTAGTCTGCATGTACGTCTGTGTGAGGGTGTTAGATACACTGGAACTGGAGTTACAGACAGATGTGAGCTGCCATGTGGGTGCTGGGAATTGAACCCAGGTCCTCTGAAAAGCAGCCAGTGCTCTTAATCACTGAGCCATCTTTCCAGCCTCTGATCTCTTTTTGCCTAACTTTCACACTTCAGTCTACATTAAAATAGCTTTAGTAAAAATCTCCAACTAGCTGGGCTGTGGTGGTGTGCACATCTTTAGTCCCAGCTCCCCTAGAGGCAGAGGTAGACAGAGCTCTGTGAGTTCAAGGCCAGCCTGGTTTACATAACAAGTTCCAGGACAGCCAGGTCTACACAGAAAAACCCTGTCTCTAAAAACAAAAACAAAAAACAAACAAACACACAAAAAAACCACAACTCTACTTCATGCTGACTAGTCCCGAAATTCTTTTAAAAAAAAAAAAAAAAACATTTATTTATTATGTATACAGTGTTCTGTCTGCAAGTGTCACTATAGGCCAGAAGAGGGCACCAGATCTCATTATTGATGGTTATGAGTCACCATGTGGTGGCCGGGAATTGAACTCAGGACCTCTGGAAGAGCAGTCACTGCTTTTAACCTCTGAGCCACCTCACCAGCCCCTAAAATCCTTTTCAGCATCGAAGCCACTGATCCCAGTTTGGCCTAGGTGGAGATCCCTAAAAGATTAAAGGACAGGAATCGTCCATGAGACAACTGGCTTGTTTTATTTATCATTTTTGTTTTGTTCTTATTACGTGTGTGTGTCTCTGTGTGTGTGATATTTATGTTTGGAGGGGTCTGAAGCTATGCCACTGGATGTGTGTGGATGAAGGTCAAATGGCAACTTGAAAGAGAGTTGGTTCTCCCCACTGTGGAACCAGGAGATCAAACTCCGGTTGTTAGGCTGCGGCAAGCACCTTAACTCGCTGAGCCATCTCACCAACTGCCGGTATCTATTACATTTAACCCATTTAACCCACTGTATGACTTGGAAGGGGTGAGACTGACGTATCCAGCTCAGTTTCAGAGGCTCAGCCTCTGCTGCTTGGCCCATGCATTCCTTCACCATGGTGGTGGGGTGGAGGGAACAGTATACTCCAAGGGTTTAAGCAAGATGCAGAGAGCAATTAAGAAGCAGAGGCAGGAGTATCTCTGTGAGGTCAAAGCCAGCCTGGTCTACAGAGCAAGTAGACCAGGACAGCCTCCAAAGCTACACAGAGAAACTCTGTCTTGAAAGAGAGACAGAAGGAGAGATAGAAAGAGAGACAGAGGGAGAGAGAGAAAGAGGATCAGTACAGCTCTCAAATGCACAGCCCCCATTAGGCCCCACCCCCAAGACAGCACTCCCAGCTAGGGACCAAGAGTTCCACACATGAGCCTAGCCCATATAGCTCTTAATCTCAAGGTCTCTAAGCATTCAAATTTACAGGGTGGTTCCTCCAACCCTCTAGGTTCCAGTGACCACAACTTTCCCTTTTTTGTTCACTGAATCCTGAATGTGGAAGTTGCTTTCCATAGTTATGTCTCTATGGTTAGCTCCTCTTTCTGGCTGTCTTTTTTTTTATTTTTATTTTAGATGTCTCAGGCTGCCCTTGAACTTGCAGTCTTCAGCCTTCCATGTGTCATACACCTGGAGCTTCAGATCAACACTCATTTAGTCAATTCCTTACACAGAATTATATTGTAAGTTAAATTATAGGTCAGGAAGATGGTTCAACAGGCAAAGGAGTCCCAGGACCTACATCACAGAACATGAGAATCAGTTCCCTCCAGCAAGCTATCCTTTGACCTTCACATGGGTGCTGCCACTAATACACCATAACACACACACACACACACACACAGCACACACCAGACATATATACACACATCTCACACATCTCACACACACACACACACACACACCCACACACACACACAAATACATAAATGTAATAAGCTAAATTATAGGTATAATGAATATCTCCCTGCCTGGAAGGTACCCGATTTCACAGGCTGTGTTCCCTGGAGATAGTATGACGTGTTTTTGTTTCCTGTAAATTGGAAGACAAGGTACTTGCTCATACTAAGTTCCTGTTTTCACAAGTTTGTCAAACATATAGCGATCGATTCCATCAGCAGGCAAGGCATTTCTGTTGTGTTTTTAAACTGATGTGAGTACAAGTATGCACATGTCACAGCTCATGTGTGGCGGTCAGAGGACAACTCTCAGAGAGAGGTCCGCTCTCTACTGCTGCCTTGTGAGATCTTGGGACCACACGTGGGTCCTTCCTTAGCCCTGTTCATAAGCACCTGGATCTGCTGGGCCACCTCACTGACCTCAGATGTTTTCCTTTATACTTGCTGTAATTTCCTGTAGTGTAAATTACCATGTCTGAATATTTAAAACAATGACCACTTCAGTGGGGGAGGGGGTAGCTCAGAGGCTTAGCACGTGCAAGGCACTGAGTTAGATCACCATGAACCCCATTTAAACAAATGGGGAGAATACATACTGCCTCCTTCCATTAGGCTGAGATTACCTTGATACCAAAACCAGGAAAAAAAAAGTAACAAGAAAAAAGCAAACCAAACAAACATCTATTAGAATTATTGGCACAAGCCAGGTGGTGGTGGTGCATGCCTTTAATCCCAGCACTAGAAAGGCAGAGATAGGCAGATCTCTGTGAGTTCGAGGCCCTGTCTTAACAAGGAAACAAAAAACAAAACAAGGAAGAAAGAAAGAAATATTGACACAAACCATTTCAAATCCATGCTATCAACTGAATTCAGTAGTGTATCAAAAGGCTACATCGTGATGCAGTAAAATTTTCACCATAAATACAAGGTTGATTCAATAGATGAAAATCAAACAATGTAATAAACTGTTTTAGAATAAAGAGAGGAAACCCTCACATGATCACGTCAACACATGATGCAGACAAAAAACTTAACAAAGCTAGAATATTTTCATCATCATCATCATCATCATCATGTAGCTACAGGCCACACCTGCAGCCCCAGAATTTGAAGTCTGAGGCAGGTTTCAAGCCAGCCTCAGCTTTAGACTGAAACCCTGTCTCAAACCAAACCAAATAACAAAGTATAACTTTCCTTTCTTTGTGTTTTGTTTTTTGAGACAGGGTTTCACTGTGTAGCCCTGGCTGTCCTGGAACTTACTCTGTAGACCAAGGTGGTCTCAAACTCTGAGAGCCCCTTGTGTCTGCCTCCTGAATGCTGGGATCCAAGGTTAATAAATCCACCTCCTGGTTAATAAATCATTTTTTAAAAGGCCATCACCACACAACCAGGTATACACCTTTAATCCCAGCACTTGGGAGGCAGGGGCAGGCAGATCTCTGTGAGTTCAGGGCCAGTCTGCTCCACATAGTTTTAGGACAGAAGAAAGGATGGGAGAGAGAGGGGAGAGGAGAGGACAGGAGAGAAACAGAGACAGAGACAGAGAAAGAAGCTACCATATTCAATACATGTAGTGCTGAAGATCAAACCCAGGACTTCATGCTTGCTAGGCAAGCATTCTACTGAGCCACACCCCCAACTCCATGAGGTTTTGTTGTTTTTTAAAGAGATTTGTATTTTACTTTTATTGTGTATGAGTGTTTTACTTGCATGTATGTCTATGTACCAAACATATGTGTTGACCACATGGGCCAAGTAACCAGCATGCTTTAGCTTTCAAATTGTTGGAATTAAAGGCCTGAGCCACCACCACACTGGCTCTTATTACCAATCTCTGAGCTATTCACCATTATTTTCTCTTCCATAAAGTATGTGATAATCTGAATGACAATGGAACCAGTAGGCTCATAGGGAATGGGTCATTAAGAGGTGTGGCCTTGTTGGAGTAGGTGTGGCCTTGGAGAAAGTGTGTCGCTGGGGGTGGGCTTTGAGGTTTCAGATGCTCAAGCCAGACCCAGTGTCACTCTCTCCCTGCTGTCTGTGGGTGGATCCAGCTGTGGGTGGATCCAGCTGTGGCACTCTCAGCTCCTTCCCCAGCTCCTTGCCTTCCTGTACGCTGTCTGCTTCCAGCCACGCTAACAACGACTAAACCTCCAAACCTGTGAACAAGCCCCAATGAGACATTTTCTTTTGTAAGAGTTGCTGTGGTCTTGATGTTCTTCACAGCAACAGGAACCCTAACTAAGACAAAATGCTTTCCTGTTTTATGGCTTGTTAGAGGGCCCAAGTTTGGTTCCCAACACCTACATCAGGCAGCTCACAACCTATACAACTCAGCTCCAGGAGATCCAATGCCCTCTACCAGCCTCCTCAGACTCCTGTACACACACAGAAATAAAAGTCTGAAAAAAATAATTACTATTATAGGGGCCAGCAAGATGGCTCAGTGAGTAAGGGTGCTTGCCATCAAACCTGATGATCTGAGTTCTATCTCCAAAGCCTGTGTGGTAGAAGAGGAGAACCAACTCCTGAAAGTTGTCCTCTGACCTGCACTTGTGTCTTGGCAACCCTCATCCCTACCCCTGACCCAGTAAATAAATGTTTGTTTTTAAATCTCAGAGAGCTTAGGCTGGAGTAGAGCATTTACCTAGCATGTGCCCAGCACCCAGGGCCTAGCACCTGAGTTTGGTCCTCAGAATTTCAACCTCCTCCAAGTAGAGGTACCCTTTTCTCAGAAGTCTGTGTTACACTCCACATGCTGCCTTCTTGAGTTCATGTATTTTAGTTACCACAGACTCTTCTGTTTTGTCTGAAAGCTTCAGGGATGGGCAGCTGTTTCCTATAGTTGCCACCTCCATGAAGACTTTAATAGCCTACTGTGGTCACTTCCATTTGCCATCTGTTAATGACTGTTAAACAGTGGTGTGGTTTCTGTCTCCAGATAAGATACCAACTAAAAAGCATCAAGTCCCACCAGCCAGACGCAGACATGAAGTTCACCTGCCTCAGATGCCTGGCTTGCCATCCGTGGATCTATTTTTCATCCTGCATACACAGATACATACACAGTGACACTTTTACACAATCAAGACACAATTTCTTGTGTCTTGTATTTTTTTTTTTAAGCATGTAGAGGGCTGGAGAAATGGCTCAGTGGTTAAACACTGGCTGTTCCTCCAGAAGTCCTGAGTTCAATTCCCAACACCTTACAATGCATCATGGTGGAAGCCAGCCTGTCTACACAGTGAGTTCCAGGCTAATCAGGACTACATAGCGAGAACCTGTCATAAAAGAGGGTGTAGGCTGGAGAGATGGCTAAGTGGGTTAGAGCACTTGTTCTTGCAGAGAACCCAGGTTCAATATGAGCACCCATATGTGAGGGTCACAACCATTTGTAATCCAAGAAATCTAATGCCACCTTCTGACTCTGTGGACACTAGACATCCATGTGGTATAAATACATCCAGGCAAAACATTCCCACATATAAAATTTTGTTAAAATCCCAATCAGAAGGTTGGGAATTTAGCACACTGGTAGAGAACTTGCCTACAGGCCCTGGGTTTGGACCTCAGCTCTGAAATAAACAAACAAACAAACAAACAAACTCCCAATCAGTAATCTGCATATTTTGTACTGAGTCTATCAAGAGACACTCAAGCCATGTAACATTAACAGGCAGGAGCCCAAACAGCATTCCTCACTTTGCTTTCCTTGAGACTAAACTATACCAGAAGCACATCCCATTTTAGTTTGTATCATATGGCACATGCTGAAACCCTAGCATGGTGACACACACCTATAATCTCAACACTTTGAGAAACATAGGTAGGAAGATCCCGAATTGGCAGCCAATCTAGGTTGCACAGTGCTGGGAACTGAACTCAGGACCATCCATTTAAGCCATTGATGGAGCACTTGGTACTCAGTCATAGCAGGTGCCACTATACTAAGTGGCTTTGCAAATGGGATAAACACGGGCCAAGGGGGAGCCCAAGGCTCGCCAACAACCAAAGGGAGAAGCAAAACCTGACGTAGAGAATTGGTTTGGGGAGGGTAAGGAAGGCAGTAGGCTCCAGTGAGACTGTGACCACACTGTGTGCAAGCGAACAGGGTGCTTTTCAGCTACAGGAAAAAAGAACACCCGGTGTGTCTCACAGACCGACACTGCTACAGTCTGAATTGGAAACATCCCCTGCAGGGCCTCATGGGTTTTGTTCTGAGACAGGATCTCCCTATGTAGCTGAGCCTCAGCCTTAAGATTACAAGTTTGTGCCATGACACCCAGCTTGTGTGTTGTGCTGAAGGTGGAAGGGCCTTGAGGAGGTTGAGTTTGCTGGCACAAATAGGTCACTAGAGATTGGTGTGTGTGTGTGTGTGTGTGTGTGTGTGTGTGTGTGTGTGCGCGCGCGCGCGCGCACGTGCATGTGTGTGCTGCCCCCCCTTCTCTGTAGCCCTGGCTGTCCTGGAACTTGCTCTGTAGATCAGGCTGACCTTGAACTGGAATATCTACCTGCCTCTGCCTCCTGAGTGCTGGGATTAAATGTGCCACCACCCCCCGGTGAGGCTGACCTTTTAAAGCTTCTGCGCATTTTTGCTTCTGGTCCACCTCTCTCTGCTTTCTGGCTGCAGCCATGTGACAGAGGCTCCACCACAGCCACCTACTGGTGTCCCTTCCTCACTGTGAGACTGCCTGAAACCATGAGCCAAAGCAAACCTGTCATCCCATAAGGGTTCTGTCAGATGTCTTGTCATACAACTATAAAGTGAAACACATAACTTCCATTCAACTCTTTAAAGATAGAGTTCAGAGGCTGGAGAGATGGCATCACAGTTGAAAGTGCCAACTGCTGTCAGAGCACAGGAGTTTGTGATCAGTGTTCACACTAGGTGGCTTTAAAGGCCTGTGACTCCTCCTCCAAGGTAGACAATGCCCACTTCTGGCCACAGAGGCTCCTGTGTGCATACACACACCATGCACAGGAGTGGGGGAGGGGACACAACAGAGAGAAATAAATCTTAAAAAAAACTCAAATGCCTCAGCTGGGAAAGATGGCACACACCTTGAATTACAGCACTCCAGAGGCAGAAGGGAGGTAGATTTCTTTAAGTTCCAGGCCAGGCTGTTCTACATAGTGGATTCCGGGCTAGCCAAAGTTAAGTAAGACTCTACTAGCCAGGTGATGGTGGTACACACCTTTAATCCCAGAACTAGGGAGGCAGAGACAGGAGGCCAGCCTGGTCTGCACAGGGAGTTCTACCACAGCCAGGTGTAGGGCCCTGCATGGACCCCCAGGCACCATGAGCAAGCCTGAAGCTGTTGGCTGGAACATCTTGCCCCCAGAGTTGTTTTTTTGTACTCTTCCTGTTTCGCTAACACACATTTGCCTCAGAGGATCTAAGGTTGAAAAGCTTTTTGTTTTCCACTGTGCTGTCAGTATATAAGCCCACTCCTTCTCCTCAATAAACGGCATTCAGCATTTGGCATTGGCATTCCTTCATTATTGTTGAACAAATGATCTGCTGTCTTGTGTCTTATTTCAATCTCTAGGCCTTTGCCTGATTAGTGGAGCAGATCATATAGCACAGACTCTACAAGTAGAGGTCCCACCGAGATAGAGAAGAAAGGATCACCTAAGAAGAGATAGCCCTTGGAAGTGGGCTGGCAAAATAAGTGAATGAGGGTGTATTGTAGGGTGGGTGCCAGTAACTCTTAGGAAATTCTCAGTGGGCAATTAGTGGCCCCATTGAAAAGACTGGGCATTGGGATTAAAACTAAGGCAGCTAAAGAATTCATTGCCATATTAGAGAAACATAGTCCCTGGTTTATGCACTCTGGAGGCTTCAACATCCCCGACTGGGAACAGGTAAAGAGAGATCTCCAAAAGGCTTATAAAGAAGAGGGTCTGATAATTTCCTCATCGCCACCTTTTCCCTGTGGCATCTAGTTATAGATGCACTCCTGAGCATCAATGTTAAGTAAAAGGACAATGGCAGACATGAATAGGACTTTTGAGGAAGTACAAGATTTAGAATCTGTGAAATCTATCAGGGAACAAGAGAGATCTCAACTAGGAGATGATAGTCCTAACATAACTGAAGATGAAGATACTTTGAAAGCAGAAATTAAACAATTAAAACAAAGAATTGCTGATGCTGATAAGAACAAATGCCATCTGCCACGGCACAACCCTTTTTCTTGTGATCCTTTTAGTAGGGCCTCAAGGGATAGAGGAAGAGGTCAAAGATTTAATAACCAAGGTAGAAGCATTAGAAAATGAAAGACAAGCTTTTCCTGTGATTGAGACAGTAGATCCTCAGGATAACAGGGTTAGGGAACACAGCCCACTAAATTTCAAGGATATAAAACAACTTAAAGAGTCTGTCATTGCCCCATGCTCCTTTCACTCAGGGAATTTTTGAGTCTTTCACAGTGTTAAATTGCACCCCTAGTGATTGGATGCACCTCTGTAGAGCCACGCTCAGTGAGGATGATCATTTGCTCTGCAGAGGCGAATTTCACAAATATTGCAAAGAATCCGCCCAATGTAATGTCATTGCCGGATTGCCTGCTAGGAATTTAGATATGCTCACAGGCACTGGGCAATATGCTACCCTTGCAATTCAAATTCTTTTTGACCTAGTGGTCTATGCACAAATTGCTGTTGCTGCTACTAGAGCTTGGAAAGCCCTGCCTAATAAGACCTCAGGGGATCAACTATCTAAGGTATTACAGGGACCATCTGAGCCCTATTCAGAATTTGCAGACTGCCTTCTACAGCTGGCTGGTTGCATTTTTGGTAATGTTGAAAATGCCATGCCCATAGTTAAACAATTCGCATTTGAAAATGCACACAAGTATTGTAAAGAGGCTCTACGTCCTCATAAGGCTAAAAGTCTTCATGACTATATACACATATATGGGGACATAGATGGTCATCACATTATGGGCCAAGTTATAGCTTCAGTCATGAAAGGAGATGGGAACAATGGAGGAGCCAGGCCAAAGACCTGCTTTGGATGTGGACAGCCAGGACATTTCAGAAGGAACTTCCCCCAGAGTGCCACAATGCAATCAAGTCCTGGGCTGGGGCTTTGCCCCCATTGCCATAAGGGTCCACTGGAGCAATGAATATAGATCAAAAACAGATGCCCTTCGTGATCCTTTACCAGCTCCAGGAAATGGGAAGTGGGGCCAGCCTCGGGCCCCTCAAGCCCAGGTTTACGGGGCAATGGATACACCTGTAACCCGCCCAATACAGACGATCCCTCACAGAAACCCCTTTATGTCCAGGACCTTATCAGAGGTACCCCAGGAAGTGCAGGATTGGACCTCTGCTCCGCCATCCGAGCAATATTAACACCACAAATGGCCACTCAAGCTTTAATCACAGGAGTTTTTGGGCTTCTTCCCCCAGAAGTGATAGGGCTGTTGTTAGGACACAGGAATTAGTGTCATTCCAGGAGTAATAGATTCAGATTTTCAAGAAGTAAAAATCATGGTTAGGGCAAAAGTGGGGGTATTAATGATACCACAGGGCACAACTAGTTCTTCTCCCTATGTTCAAAACCAACAATCCCTTTTTAAAGAACACCAGGGGATCTGCTGATTTTGGGTCCACAGGCTCCATGAGTGCCTTTTGGGTATCAAGTCTTGAACAGCACCCCATGCTTACCCTTACCATATGAGGCAGACAATTTTCTGGACTTATAGTAGATACTGGAGCTGACTCCTCCCTCAGTAATAGCAAAAAAACATTGGCCACAAGCATGGCCCCTTCAGCTGGCCTTCACTCATTTACAAGGAGTGGGTACTGCTGTGGCTCCAGAATGTAGTACTCAGCTTCTTAAATGGTCAGATGATGGACATACAGGGCTTTTTCAACCTTTTGTGTTAAGTCATATCCCTGTTAATCTTTGGGGAAGAGATATGCTTCAGGCCATGGGAGCAGTCCTTACTACTGAGCCTGTTAAAAATATGCTAGCTGACCAAGGTTAAATACAAGGAAAAGGACTGGATAAGTTTCACCAAGGTGTCCCTCAATCTATTGCATCCAAAAATGTAATTATCAAAAGAGCTGGAGATTGCTCTGGGTTGGGATATTTTCCTTAGGGGCTATTGCTGTGCAGCCTGACCCCATTGCTATCATCTGGAAAACTGATAACCCAGTCTGGGTGGAGCAATGGCCCTTATCTATTGAGAAATTACAGGCTGCACATCAACTTGTTCAGGAACAATTAGAGACAGGGCATATTGTTCCTTCTACTTCCCCATTGAATACTCCAATTTTATAAAGAAAAAATCTGGAAAATGGAAACTCCTACAAGATCTCCGAGCTGTTAATGATTGTATGCAAATTATGGGAGACACACAACCTGGCTTACCTTCCCCTGTAGGTATTCCTCAAGGCTATCATTTATTAGTTATAGACTTAAAAGATTGCTTTTTTACCATTCCCTTGCATCCTCAGGATAATGAGCGATTTGCACTTAGCATTCCTTCTGTTAATTTTAAAGAGCCCTATAAGAGATATCAATGGGTGATGTTGCCTCAAGGAATGGCCAATAGTCCCACTATTTGTTAAATTTATGTATATTTGGCCATTGCCCCCATTAGGGAAAAAGTTCAATCCTTGTATATCACACATTATATGGATGATATTCTTTTAGCCGGCCCAGATCCTAAGGAAGTAAATGAGACTTTGGGGGAATTGGAACATAATCTTCAATTAGCTGGCTTAAGAATAGCACCAGAAAAAGTATAACAAGAATTTTCCTATTAATACATGGGTCATCAATTGTTATATTCTGGTATCTGTCCTCAGAATGACCACCCTTAATGATTTTCAAAAATTATTGGAAGATATAAATTGGGTTCGATATAGTTTGGTCCTAACCACTGGACAACTTAGACTTGATTATTTTACATGGAGATTCTGATCACTTTCCCCTGCACCTTAACATCTGCTACTCACGAATGTATACAACTTGTCAAGAATACCTCCAATCTGGACACTTGACTCTCAAAGCTTGATGCTATTACTTTTGATTCAGCATATTCCCCTACTGGAGTGTTTTGGCAAATTGATCCTATATTATGGGTGCATGAACATGCATCCCCAGGAAAAATAGTTAAATCTTATCCCCCAGGCAATGCTTTCCATTATTCAAAAGCCATACAAAATGAGTCTTCACATTTTTTGGCAAGATCCAGGATGTAATTGTCACTTCCTATACTCAACAACAGATCCAACAGCTTCAACAGTTTGATGAGGATTCAGCACATTTCATTTTTTCCACACCCTGCCACTTTGATAGTCATTTTCCTTCCAATAAATAAGCTCATTTAAAAAAAATCATCCTGTGTGTTTCCCCAAAATTATTTCCAAAAATCCTTTGAAGGGAACTCACAATGTATTTACACATGGCTCCTCAAATGGTTGTGCAGTTGTTGTTTCCTTTCCTGTTGGTAAATGCTCTACACTGCACAATTTTCTGAACCAGCTGCAGTACAATTAGCCCTTCAGCATCTTTTTGATGAGCTGTTTAACTTATACACTGAGAGTAGATATGTGTATCATATATTGGCCTCCTTAGAAACTGCTGGCTACATAGCTCCGGTCTCTCATATACAGGAACACTTACTAGCCATACAAAGCCTACTACGGAGGTGCTGTCATACAATTTTTGTAGGACATCTCCAAATGCATTTGGATTTGCCAGGCCCTTGAGTGAAGGAAACGCCATTGCCGATTTTAATACTAAAACAGATAGTGCCATCACGATAATGAGAGAGTCTGGTTATAAAACAGCCTGCAAAGCCCATACAACCTTCCACCTTATAAGCAAGGTCACTTAAATTCCATTTTGAAATTACTGAAAACCAAGTTATTAATATAGTTAAAAATTGTCCCCTATGTGCAGAGTTCTTACCTGTTCCACACCTTGAAGTTAACCCCTGGGGTGTCACGCCTAATGATATCTGGCAGATGGATGTTAACAATGTTCCTTCCTATGGCTGACTACAATTTATTCATGTATCTGTGGATACCCATTCTGATCTCATATTTGCCTCTGCCCATTCTGGAGAAAGGCTTAAGGATGTTAAGAGCCATTGTTTGCAAGCCTTTGCTTATATGGGAATGCCCAGACAATTAAAAACTGCTAACGGCCCTGCTTATATTAGTCAGGGTTTCAACTCTTTTTGCAAAAATTTTTTTAATCTCACATAAGACAGGCATCCCTCATAAACCTCAAGGTTAGGCCATAGTGGAGCATGCACGTCGCACAATTAAAGCCTATCTTCATAAAACAAAAAAAGGGGAATTTACAGGCATTGGTGACCCCAGTCATCTGACTATACAGCTCAGTTATGTGGAAGAATGTCACAATGTTGTGGCCCCAACCAGGTTCTAGTATGGGCCTAAGGATCAGTTTGTGTCTTTCCACAAGATGCATATAACCCTGTGGGGAGGGACCATGATGGTAGCAGCCATCGAGATGGTCCGATAGGTATTCATCAAGAATTCACCCATTCTGATGCCTGTGGGTCTGAGTAGCCATGTGTGGCCCCTTTTCCTGACCACTAATTATAATTTGGGTAAAGCAGCTATAAATTTACACTTTGGTACAAATGATAAGAATTTCACCTTCATTTCAGGCACTTGTGTTCTGGCTCCCTCCTTTTTTGTTGTAACTAATGCTACTAATGTTGGAGGAAGTCTCAAATGTTCTCAGCAGGTCTGCCGACTGGTTAGCTGCTGGATGTATGAAGTAACAGCTGCCATGGTCCGAGTAGCCGAGGTGGTACCTATGCCTGAGGCCTCCTCTACAGATGACCAACTTGTGCAGCATAAAGGAAAGGAGATTTTGGGATCAAGGCTGTGATTGTTGTTACTGTTACAACCTCTGCCACTGCAGCAACTGTTTCAAGGAAAGCCCTCTTCCAATCTGTGAATACTGCAAGCACAGTGGATCAACTATCAGGTGAATTGGCTGAAGCCACAGCAACCCAAAACACATTCAATTATCTAATACAAATTGGCATTTTAAAAATTATCTACAAACTAGTCTCCTATAGGAACAATTGGATTTATTATGGGAGGTTCATATGGCTTCTTGTTCTCTCTTTCACTCATATCTGTGTAATACCTGCTAAAGCTAAGAATGCATCAGTTGTAGTTACTTTTCTCCAGGGATCCTGGAGTGATCAGTTTTTAAATCATATGCATGCTTTAGCCATGCAGATCATTAACATCAATGAAACCCGAGTACCACCTGCCAGTGCAGAAGACCTTTTACAAGGACTTCAACTTGCCGGCAGATTAGAGAATAGGCAAGCTCTCTCTCACTGGGGATCATAGCCCTTGCCCTTAACAGGACCAGGCCAACTTTCAAACAAGATAGATTCTACTGTCTTTGGCTCAAGAGAAAATGCCTCTGCCCACGTATGGCTGAATTTACAGAGGAACTAATCACCAGAGATGGATAAGGCAGAAGGGGGCAAATACCCAACCTAAGATAGGAATGTTATAGACCTGGGTGACCTCTCCAATGATGGGTAAGGAATTATGCTAACATCCTCTGCCACCTAAGAGTGTTGTTAGTTTATATTAAAAGAAAGGGGGACCTTAGGGCCCTGCATGGATCCCAGAGGCACCTTGAGCAAGCCTGAAGCTGTTGGCTGGAACATCTTGCCCCAGAGTCAGAGTTGTTATTGGTATTCTTCCTGTTTTGCTAACCCACATCTGCTGGGGAGGAGCTAAGCCTGAAAACCCTGTTGTTTTCCACTGTGCTGTGAGTCAGTACGTAAGCCCACTCCATTCCCTCAATAAATGGCACTGGGCATTCCAACATTGCTGTTGCACGAATGACCTACTGCCTTGCCTCTTATTTCAATCTCTAGGCCTTCACCAGATTAGTAGAGCAGATTGTACTGTGGGCGATATATCCAGGGCTTCACAGAGAAATTCTATCCCAAAAAACAAAACAAAACAAAACAAAAAAGAGCACTGGCTGCTGTTCCTGATCACTTGGTTTCAGTCCTCAGCACCCACATGGTGACTCACAGCAGCCTGTAACCCCAGTTCCAGGGGGTACAATGCCTTCTTCTTGCCTCTGCAGCCTTCTGCACTGGTACACATTAATTCACACAGGCATGCATACTTGCACATAATAATGAATAAATCTTTTTAAGACACCCAAACTCACCGGAGGTCGGTGGCGCAAGCCTTTAATCCCAGCACTGGGGAGGCAGGGGCAGGTGGATCTCTGTGAGCTCGAGGCCAGCCTGGTCTACAGAGTGAGTTCCAGGACAGGCTCCAAAGCTACACAGAGAATCCCTGTCTCGGGAAAACAAACAAACAAACAAACAAAAAAACCCAAACCAACCAACCAAACAAAACACCCAAACTCATCTATGTAACCCTCATAAATCCACTCCTTGTTTTGTTTTGTTTTGTTTTTTTGAGGCAGGGTTTCTCGGTGGCTTTGGAGGCTGTCCTGGAACTCGCTCTGTAGACCAGGCTGGTCTCAACCACTCTTTTTTCTATGCACGTGTCATTCTCTTAGCATTTCTCTATCTCCGGCAGCGCTCTCCCTCTGCCTTTCTGAGTCTTCTCCATCTGTCTCTCAAATGTTAGTGTTTTCCAAGTTCGTGACCTCAGGGCTCTTCTCACTGCTCCTTCGTTCTCTCGGGTATGCTTGTATGTTCCCAAGATGTTAATTAGCATTCACCTGTTTACCTAGACTTCCAGATGTCTATTTCTGGATTAAATGATTGGCTTCAGTTACAAGCCACAGTCAGGCAGACTCACTGCATGCACTGGAATACCCTAGGGATGGGGTGGGGTGGGGTGGGGTGGGGGAGACAGAGTCAATAAACTTAGAACCAAGCTCAGATGTTCTGGGCTGTACACAGAACCATGTTAAACACAGAAACCTTTGCCTCTCTGCTGTTCTACTAGCTCTTCTGCTCCTACATCTCCAATCTCAGCCCTAACCCCCACACATCCACCTGCCTCTGCCGCCAGAGTGCTGGGACTAAAGGCTTGCACCACCACACCAGGCTTATTGTGATGCTTTGGATTTACATACCAACATCTCATTCTTGTCAAACCTAAGTTCTACCTATAGTAGCTTCTTATTCATTCGTTCATTGTGTGTGGAGTAGATGCGCCACAGCACACATGCATCAGCCAAAGGATAGGTTTCAAAATCAGTTTTCTTCCTTCCTTCTATCCATGGGTTCCATGAACCCAACTCAGGTCACCAGGCTTATATTGCAAATACCTTCACCTGCTCAGCTTGGGTTTTTGTAATATTTATTTTTATTATTATTTTAAATTATGTGTATGTGTGTGTGAGTGTAGATGCCCTTGGGAAGCAAGAGGCATTGGACCCCTGAGAGCTAGAATTTCAGGCCCTTGTAAGCCATCCACTGTGGGTGCCGGGAACTCAATTTAAGTCTTCTGCAAAAGCAATGAGCCCTTGTAGCTTCTCAACACCTACCCAGCCCCTATACTCCTATATTCTATATTACTTTCAGCTTTTGTCTGAAACAGACTCATTTATGAGTGAAATCAATCTTTCTTTTAAAAAAAATATCAGTAAAGGCTTCTTTTACAACAAAGGTCATTCTGCATAGTCCTGGCTGTTCTGGAACTCACTCTATAGACCAGGCTGACCTAAAACTCACAGAGACTGACCTGCCTCTGCCTCCCGAGTGATGGGATTAAAGGCATTTGCCACAATATTCAGCTCTATATTAATTTCTTAACAATTCATTTAGGGTTCCTGGGTGATAGCTCAGTGGTTTGGGGAATACACTGCTCTTTTAGAGGACAAGAGTTCAGTTCCCCTCATCCATCAGGTCACTCACAACTGTAATGCCAGCTCCGGGCCATCACATGCCCTCCTGATTTCACAATCACTGGTTCTCATGCGCACAGAGCCCCCCCCCATATACACATACCTAGAAATAAAACTTTAAAAAACAATCCATTTTAATTGAAATATGTGTATATCTATGACATACATATATGTATGTATGTAAATCTTACCAGGGATTTCATGAACTCTTTGTAATATACATGAAATAAACAAATGGCCATTACAAATAGTCTGCCAGCAACTAATATATATATATATATATGTACATATATTATATTATATTGTATTATATTATATAAATAATGAACAAGTGGATGAAACACTGTGAGAAGCTATGCTCAAGAGTATGCCCTGGAGGCAGAGGCAGGCAGAGCTCTGTGAGTTTGAGGACAGCCTGGTCTACAGACGGAGTTCTAGGACAGCCAGGGCTGTTACACAAAGAAACTCTATCTCAGAAAAAGAAAAAAAAAAAAGAGTCTATGCCCCACAAAAGCCACAGCTTGCAAAGTCTCAAAAAATTGTATAGTTACAACAACCAGCACAGCTACTTTCAATAGAATTGTGCTTCAGACAAGCTCAGATAGTACTCATGCATGTCTGTAGTCATCACACTCAAGAGGCTGAGGCAGGGGGACTGCTCGGAGTTTGACCAACTTGAACCACATAACATGAACCTAGTTTTTTTGTTTTTGTTTTTAATAACAAACAACAAAAAACTCCACAAAACCTTTATGGATTATGAACTAATACCAAAATGTCTGTTAAATTAATGTACTTGGAAATAAGTTATTAAAAACACTCCACGGGGCTGGAGAGATGGCTCAATGGTTAAGAGCACTGGCTGCTTTTTCAGAGGTCATGAGTTCAACTCCCAGCAACCACACAGTGGCTCACAGCCATCTGTAATGGGATCTGATGACCTCTTCTGTAATGCAGGCACTTGTGCAGACAAAGCACTTATACATAAAAATAAATTAATTAATTTTAAAAAGACACTCTCCACGAAGTAAATATATTGACTGAACTTTTAAAAGTGATTCTTGTAGTCTGGGATCTAATTGAGAGTATTCCTGGGCTGAAAATTGAGCCAATTTCCCACTGCTGACGTAGGACTGAATGCTGCAACTGCAACAATATGAAGGATTTCCTGTGTTCTTGCCCATGCTATCAGGTACTGACAAATTTTACTTGGCATTACATTTGGTTAGGATAGACAGCTAAGATCAAAGGCATAAGCCTGAGAGCTCTTTCCTTTAAGCCCAAAGCAATTTATAATAATAGGAAAACTTGTACTGCAAAAATCTCAGGGGAAAAGTGCATCTTAGAAAGACCTAAGCCTTAAAGACTTTGGCAACTCATAATCACAAACAAAACAGGGCTACAGTATTTCACCAAGCGGAGCATTGTGGTACACACCTTTAATCCCACAACTCCCTGCAAAAGGCAGGTGAATCTCTCTGTGAGTTTCAAGCTAGCCTGATCTACATAGTCATTTCCCAGTTAGCCAGGGCTACATAGTAAGACCCTGTCTTTAAAAAATAAAACAGAAACAAACAAATAAAAGAACCCACAATAGCTGGGGGGGGTGCATGCCTTTGATTCCAGCACTGGGGAGGCAGAGGCAGGCAGATCTCTGTAAATTTGAGGTCAGCCTGGTTTACAGAGTGAGTTTCAGGACAGGCTCCAAAGCTACACAAAGAAACCCTGTCTCAGAAAAGAAAACAACCCCCATACACACACACACCAATAACAGCTACAACAAAATTCACCAAATGGAAGGCTATCTGGACTGGACATCAGGCCTTTAAAATCAATGTTCTACTCTAAGTTAAAACTTTTGCTTAAGGGACTATGAAGAACTTGCTCTGTAGACCAGTCTGGCCTTGAACTCAGAGATGACTCTGCCTCCCAAGTGCTGGGATTAAAGGTGGGTGCCACCACTACCGCGCCAGGGAGGGATTCTTGATTGCTTTCTAATTTATGCTGATTTCAGCAGCATCTCTCACCCGAAACCAAAGCTCACTGAGTCTAGCTTGCTATGGGGACCACCTGTCTCCCCTCCCACCTGCTGGGATGACAGGGAAGCTGCCACACCTGCCTGGCATTTACCGAGGTGTCTGTTCGGCAAGTGCTTTACCCACCGAACCATCCCCCAAGCTCTAGAGAAGGGAAATTCTACCTAAATGGTTGAGAGAACATCTTTTGGATCCCATGGCATTGATGCCATGAGGCTGTCCCGTTAAGCTCACTCTGTAGTCACACTAAACCAGAACATCAATGGATGCCTTAGTCAGTAAGTCAGATGGAAATTTCTCTTCCTAGTTACTGATTTACCTGCACCTTTGTTTGGATGAAAGGGTTATTGCAGTAGCCTCTCTGCTCCAGCTGTTTCCCTCAGTCTTACTTTGTATACAACGACCAGATAAACTCCTGTGAGAAACTCAACTGCTGCTTTATTCGGAAAAACTGTCCAGTCCGATCTCAGAGTAAAACTCGAAGTCTGTCTGTCTCTTTCTTTCTTGACAGGACTGCAGTATGTAGCCCTAGCTGGCCTGGAACACACTACGTAGACTAGGCTAGCCTCAAACTCACAGCAATCCACCTGCCTCTGCCCCTGGAGTGTTGGAATGAAAGGCCTATCAATCACACCTATCAAACGCCAAAGTCTTAATGACTCTCAAGACACACTCCTCTAACCTTAGCCCATCATACCTGGAACTTGTGACTGCCCTGGCTCACACTGCCTCAGTTGTCACAGCTTCCTCACCACGACTGGGACACACAGCTACCCAGACTTAAGTTCCTTGTATCTTTGGTTCCTTTTGCCCGGAGTGCCCTTTCCCCAGGTATGACAGGGATTGTGCTATCTTCCTTTCAACCCATCTTTCAAGTGAGCCTGTGGGTCGCCTTCTATATATTCCCTGACCACCCCCCCACCGGTCTTTGCCACCCTCATTGTGTGGTTTCATATTTTGCACAGTACCATGTATATTGTTTACTGAGTGTGTGCACTCCTGTGTGGAGATCTATCTACAGTCTTTATTCACTGTTTCAACCTGTGCCAAGAACAGTACCTAGCACACAGTACATGTTCAACAAATATTTGCACAAGGAACAAACTTTGAGACTCACAGACTTAGAAACCCATCCGGGGCTGGAAATAAGAGCTGGCAGACATCCACACATTCCCAGATGGTATTTGGTGGCATGTATGTGTTTGAAACTTACATGCAGTACCTTTTGTTCAGTACAACCTTCTCTCTGATTTCCCCGAGACACTCAGAGGCATTCAAATTCCTCACTAGTTTGCAAGGAAGAAAACCAATGATGCAGAAAGCTGATTTTGGATGATTTGATTCTTAATCTTATTGGTTAATAAAGAAGATGCCTTCTGAATGTGTCTAGTTTTTCTCTCCTTAAACTAAAGGAAAATATAGTGAATATGTGTTGCCTTTTGGAGGGAGGGGCTTCCTCAAAGCGTCTCAACTCTCTAGCAGTGCAACTTAGTTTTCTGGGGGGGGGGTATTGTTAGGGGGTGTCTCTTTTTCGCCCCGAGATGTCTATTGTGCTATGTGGTGGGAAGCAGAAGAGGAGCCTGGTAGGAAGGGATGCTGAGCGTTGCACGTCTGCACACAAAGTGGGGACCCCGCGCGCCTGGGGCCGCGCACTTAGGCCCGGGCCGCCCCGGTGGCCTTCCCGTGGGCCCGCGCTACCCCGGTCCTCCCGACCCGGCTAGGTTACCTCGAACTCTCTTCAGCGCGATGGGCTCCTTGTCCTGTTCCGCTGACATTACCGACCGCCGCGCATGGCTCGCCCCCGGGCCGCGGGAAGCCGGCGTCTTTGATGCGGTGGCCCCTCCTCCTCTGGGTCCTCCTGCTGGTCCTCCGGGTCCTCTTGCTGATCCCCGGGGTCCTCCCGGCCGAGCTCCGAGCCCAGGCCGGCCGGGCCGCGGGCCGACTTTGAAAAGTTTCGGAGGCGGCCAAGGCCTCGGGGCTTCGCACACTCGCGGGGCTCAGCTGGGCTCAGGGCCGCGGCCTGGGGGCGGCGCCCGCGCCCGGCCCGCAGAATACGCGCGCCCTGGGCCGCGCTGCGTTGCGCTCCGCCCGCGCGCGGGGGAGACGCGGCCTCCGCGGACACAAAAGCCCCCGGCCTGCAGCGGCCGCTCCGGGGACGTGGCGCGGCCCCGCGGCCTCCCCGCCCCGCCTGTGCTCCACAACCCAGCTTCGGGGGCGGGGACCCAGGGCGCAAGGAGCCCCGCACCCGCACCCGCACGGAGCTCCGGGGACGCGGCCTCTCTGGGAGGCTGCGCTGCACTGCGCTCCGGGGGCCGTGCGCGCCAGGCCCTGCGCTCACCCCGCGCCCCTATGCGCCGGGGTCCCCGCGCCCTCCAAGGCCCAGTACCCCCAGCCCTGCGTCTCCCGTACGCGCCACGCAGCTTGGGCTCCACGCTCTCCGCTGCCCTCCAAGGCCCAAGACTCCCTGGCTCCTCGCACCCTGTGCAGGGCACAAGGGCGCAACGTCCTGCTTTGCGCTCCCCGCCGCCCTCCAAGGCCTGAAATCCTCCAATTCTGAGTCCAGCTCCTCTGCGCCCCCGGCTGCTCTCTGCCCTCCAGGCCTCAAGATACCCCCAGCTCCACGCATCTCTGCAATCCCAGTCCAGCCCCAGCCTCCCCAAGGAAATCAACAGCTCCCAACTTCATCCCAGTCCCGGCAGGCATCTTGGCCTCGCAGTTAGATTTCAGGAAAACTTTGTCAAAGAAAGCGGCATAGTTCTAGGTGGGGGTGTGAACATCCCACATTTCCCATGCCCGTGGTTCGAACTCGTGTTTGTACAACGCCCCCTGCCTTGGAGATTTAATAACGGGCTGTTGAAAACAGCGTGTGGAATTAACACTTTGAAGAGCACTGGGAAAGGGGATGTCACATGGACAAGCTGAAGGGAGATTTCCCCATGACAACCCAAGGAGACTGTAAATTAGATTCTACTGGTAGTCCACATACTTCCCTTGGGCTGTGTGACCCGAGACAACTGAGGTGTACACACTCTTGAGATTCAGTTTCTGATTTATCAAGTGAGTGGGATTTCATCTCTAAGGTGTCTTCTAGCTCTGACATTCTTTGATGAACTTTTATGAGTTTTCCCCTGTTGTTAGGTTTTCTAGTTACTGTACTAAGAGGAACTAGGTGCAGACTATTCCATCAGGTTAAAAAAACAAAACAAAACAAACAAACAAAAAAAAACCGATTTGTTTCCACTTCTAATCTTAGGCAAGTACTCTTTGCTTTTTTGAGATAGGGTTTCTCTATAGCTTAGGAGTCTGACCTGGAACTAGCTCTGTAGACCAGGCTGGCCTCGAACTCACACAGATCCACCCGCCTCTTCCTCCTGAGTCCTGGGACTAAAGGCGTGTGCCACCACTGCCAGGGTTAACCTTCCTTTCCTCAAGTTGCTTCTGTCAGGGCATTTTATTATAGCACTATCACTAAGACAGCCAGAACCTAATTTGAGTTGTGCAGGAAGCCTCCTGATGCTATTACAATGGCACCTGAATTATGAAGGAGACACATTCTAACAATAACAATTATTAAATGATATCCAAGGAGTGAGTGAGGGCCTCATACATACACTGAGGTGGGGTAAAGGAGTTCATGGAATTAATTGCACAAATCGACAATTACGTTACATGAGGCACCAGTCATGAGCTGGCTTCCAGCCTTGGAGAGAAGACAGTGGGGGGTGACGGGCTGAAGGTGAGCTGAGTTTTGGACGGCCTGGGTCTGAGGTTGGGTGACAGAGAGATACACTTATGAATTCATAATACCTCAGGTCATATGTGTACCAGTACTTAGGGGTCACATCTGCATTGATGCATTTATAAGTAATTGTATATCAGTGTTGTGTAATGACCCCAAACTCAGTGGTTTAAGTTATCATTACTTGTTTATAATTCCGTGTACAGGCCATCTGTGCTGGACTCTGACAGAATGGCTTTTTGTAGTACCACCAAGTGATTCAGAATTTGTGGTCAGTTCGTGGTCAAAGCCCTTACATGTGTTGAGTCGATGGCTTTGAGCAGGATTGATGAGCAAACATCATACCTGGGCTGTGGGGTAGCATCCACCCTGTCAGGCCATACTCTTTCAGATGATAATAAGAATTTCTAGAGTATCAAGGGAGGGCAAACCCTACTATGTGAGCACTTTCCAAGTCTTGGCTTATGTCTCTTTGGTTAAAGCAATGTATTTGGTCAATGCTAGAATCACTGTAGGAGTGCATTACTACACGGACACACAAAATAGGAAGAGCAAATTGGGTCTGTCACTGAAAGCATGCATGTGTCCTTTCCCTCGAGGCTCTTGGGAATAGGGAAGGCAGACAGGAAGACATAGTGCTTTTACACAAATCTACACATACCCTTCACACTTTCATGTCTGTCTTGTTCTTCACTCTCGTTCCCTTGGGAAATGCCGAATCCGTATGAAGAGTTGTCACTATGCCTCAGCACACTGATCCAACATCATGGATACAAACCTTAAAATGTCAAAGGGAAACTGAAATAGCATCACATTTACACAGTCATGCAGACATGGAGGAAACTGTCAGTTTGTCAGGATCTAGGGTTGGCAAGGAGACAAGCGTCAGGGCAAGCATGTGAGGAATAGTTAGATTACATTAACTAAGGCTGAAGACCCACCACCCTACTCCCCCAGGGTCTTGGACCGAAGAAAGAGAAAGGGAGCAGAGCACCAGCTTGTCTTTCTGCTTCCTGACTGAGGATGTGATTGGATTGGGTGCCTCATGCTCCAGCTTGGTGACATCCACTATGAAGGATGGTACTCTCAGCCTGTGAGCCAAAACAAATCCTGCCTTCCTTTTTGTTGTTGCTTTGGTTTTGTTTGTTTGTTTCGGTTTTTTGGAACAGAGTTTCTCTGTGTAGCTTTGGAGACTGTCCTGGAACTCACAATGTACATCAGGCTGGCCTTGAACTCAGAGATTCTGCCTGTCTGTCTCCCTAGTGCTGGGATTAAAGGTGTGTGCCACCACTGCCCAGCATGCCTTCCTTTAGGCTGCTCTGGTTAGGCATTTTGCTACAGCATACACAAGTCACTGTTCTTCCCACCCAACCCTATTAATCTCCTCGTGTTCCCAAAACAACAGAATTCCTCTCAAAAATGTTCATTCACCTTGCTGTAGTCAAATCCACAAGCCTTGGCTATGAGTCCCAGAGTTGATCTGCACTGAACTTCTCACTCAGAGAGGTGCACAAAGTAAATGGGCTCCACTGTTCAGAGCAACAAACTCAATGCTTGGACAGACCCAGGCTACAGACACAAATGAAGAGTCAGGCAGAGCCAATGAGGACGGCCAAGAACAGAATTCAGTCCCACATACGTTTTCAGAGTTAGATGGAGATAGAGAAACCTATGGAAATTAAGAGGAAATGGGAAATCACAAAGCAGGTTGTTAAAGGCATGACCATACTCTAAGGCAGGCTCATGCTCAGCATAGCTGACAGCACATTTTTTGTTGTTGGTTTTGGGTTTTTTTGTTTGTTTTGATTTGTTGTTGTTGCTGTTGTTTCATATTTTGTCTTCCTTTCTTGATTTCATTCTTTTAGAGAGAGAGAGAGAGAGAACATGAAGTTGGGTGGGTGGTGGCTGGGGAGATTGTGAGGTCCTGGGAGGACTTAGGGGAGGGGAAAAAGTATAATCAAACATATTGCATGAAACAATGTAAAAAAAAATTAAAGAGAAGAGAGAAGACAACATACGCTCTATGCGTGACCACTGCTGACATCAATATGGCAGTCAAGTAGGGTTCTTGCCTTGCTTTGCTGTGTTTTGCAGCAATAGTAAAAGGCATAGGTAGATTGCAGCTTGAGAAAATGTCTTAAGTAAGCAAGCTGTATGAGTATTTGTGAATGAAGCACAGCAAGGCGGAATTAGAGCAAGGTTTAGTGAAAACCAGCAGCTGAGTAAGGCACGATCAGCACGCTATGAAATCTTTCTTTGTTCCTTGAGAAAGGGTTCCTCTGTGTAGCCCTGGCTGTCCTGGAACTAGCTGTGTAGACCAGGATGGCCTCGAACTCGAGATCCACCTGCCTCTGCCTCCCAGGTACTGGAATTAAAGGCATGGGTCACTGTCCCGTGGCTTACGAAATCTTTCCTTTTCTTTTTTCTTTTGAGACAGGGTTTCTCTGTGTAGCTTTGGAGCCTGTCTTGGAACTGGAACTCTGTATGTAGCCCAGGCTGGCTTTGAACTCATAGAGATCCGCCTGCCTGTCTCCTAATTGCTTCGCTGGGAGTAAAGGCATGCACTACCACTGCCTGGCTACAAAATCTCTTTTAAGAGAGAGGAAATGTGCCTATTTTAAGCCTTTAAAAGCCTGTGTTCAGGATTCATCCATATTGTATTGTTATGGGCGTCCCCTTGGAGCCTACCTACACAGTTCATATACCAAGTCAATGTAGAAAAGGAAATTTTACTGCAATCAAGTCACTACTGATCAATCAGGACCTCAGAACAGACTCAGAAGCTCAACTATAACCCCAAGTCAGAGTGTTACAGAGCTTTTAAGCCTGAAAATCATAAACATCTGTGTCAAGTTACAGTTACATTCTTGACCAATCAGGAATCAAAGATTAGGAACTTTCCTAGGAACATTTTTCTGTGGTACACTTGTCCTCATTGGCTGGTTTACTCAACTATGTTGAGGTGGCTTGCCTATCATTCTTGTCTCATCTTGCCAACCAGGATGTTGTCAGTTACCTTGGGGGGGGGGGGTCTTAGGAACTCAGACTTTATTTGACCATTATTCAAAATGGAAGTTCTATTCAAAATGGCTGCAGTTTGGTTCCCTCTCATAGTGCATGCATCAACATTTCATTTCTTTGGAGGCTGAGTAATATCCCATTGTGTACACAGACTGGTACATTCACTTTTCTTATTTATTTAGAGACAGATTTTCATGTAGTTGAGGCTGTTCTTGAACTTGATATGTAGCCCAGGATGATCCTGAACTCCTGATCCTCACCTCCCAAGTGCTGGGATCACTGGTGTGTCGATTGTTCTTCCAACCTTTTCACTTTGATGCTTTATTGACTTTTCTAGCTTCTTTCTGCACACACGTGGAGAGGCCAGAGGACAAAGCCCAGGAGTCATCTCTCACCTCCCACTGTGTGGGTCCTGGGGGACTGAACTCAGATCATCGAGATGGCAGCAATCACCTTCACCTACTAAGCCATCTCTCCAGACCCCATTTTTTTTTTCCTAACGTGTTTGTGCTGTATGCCTAGGTACTTACTATTTTACTGTACCCATGAGTTCTTGACTTTTCTTTTTTTGCACATGCTCAGCCACTGCTCTGATGATATATCCTCTGGTGTTTTAGTTTACTTGAGTTCTATTGTATCCTCATCTTGATGTTTAAACTCATCAATTATTTAGAAAGGTGTAAAAACTTCAAAGTGTCTAGCACCTTTCTTTTCATAATTAACTTTGCAGCTCATTACCTTGGGGTTAAAGACCATGGCCTATAGGAGTTTCACCCTGACATTTGTTCAGACTTCTAGCAAGGGTGACTCAGCATCCCCTTGCAGAACTCTCAACTTAAGTTCCCAGCACCTACATTGGACAGCCAACTACTTTTACCTTTAACTCCAGGGGACCCAACACTTCCGACCTACACGGGCACCTGTACATAAAAGCCTGTGCACACACTCAGTGGTTAAGAGCACTGGCTGCTCTTGTAGAGGACCCAGGTTGAGTGCCCAGCACCCACATGGTAGCTAACAACTAACTGTAATTCATTATAGTGGATCTGACTCCCTCTTCCGATCTCTCTGGGCACTAGGCACACACAAACGTGCAGACAAACACTCATACATATAAAATAAAAGATATGTATCCTTAAAAAAACAAAAATAGTAAAGAGTGTCTTTTCTCTTCACTTCATTAATTCAAGCTTGTTAAAAATTTCTATACTTACATTTAAAAAAAAATCAAAATTTTGCCAGGGAGTTGGTGGCACATACCTTTAATTCTATCACTTGGGAGGGAAAGGCAGGTGTATCTCTGAGTTCAAGCCCAGCATGATCTACAGCGTGAGTTTCAGGACAGCCAGGGCTACAAAACCTTGTTTTGAAAAACAAGCAAACAAACAAACCCCCAAATCCAAAAAAATTATTGTTATTATTGTGTGTTTAAGATGTAAGTACGCACCTGTGGTGGTCAGAACAACTGTATACAGCCATTTCTTCCTTCTCTTTCCCATGGATTCCAGCATTACAGTCAAGTCATCTGGCTTGTACACCTTTAACGATTGAGCCATCTCTCTAGCACCATCTCTAGCTGTCCAATGGGAAGGTTTCCAGCCTCCTTTTGTCATTCCAAACTCTCACTAGCATCTTCATCTGGAGGCATTGCTTTGTGTACATGAACACGCCCAAGGCCTCTGGTCACCTAATGCTTGCTTCTTGACTGTGTGCATCAATCAACAGGAGTGGGAAAGGCATATGCTCTTGCTGGTGTTCAGAAAATGCCATGTGGCTTCCATTCTTAGAGGGAGGCCTTAAGCACACACATAATATGTCATCCTATCCATGTATTCTGTAAATCACAGATGTCTATTCTCTAGTCTCCCAAAGAAGGAAAACACATGCCTTCGTTTTTTAACTAAGGAAAAGTTTTATTTAAAATGTGCAATCAATCAGTATGTAGACAGCAGTTTTCATAAACATTTTGGCATTTAAACTTTTATTCACTTTTTGGCATGACCTGTAGGGTAGAATATAAACTACCCGGGGTGGGTAGGGATTTTAAGAAATATTTGCTATTATGCTAGGAAAAGAAAACAAACCCACATTATTAAACAACAACAAAAAAATGTTTTAAAAAGACATTTTAAAAAGTACATTCAAAAATCAAGGCAAACATTCACTTTCTTCGTGTGATTGAATCTGCGGAGCTGGTCCCCTGAGTGAAATAGAAATCAAATGTAGCTCAGCTCCACAGTCCACCAGGAAGCCAGCAAATGCTGCCCTTACAAGGAAGCAGAGAGTGGCAGGACCCAGAGCACCCACTACATAAAATAACTTAACTGGCTCCCACACTTCATTAAATTCACATCTTTGAAATAGAAAACACAACTCCTACACATACAGACACAAATTTTTGTCCAATGACAGTAACAGACAGATTTTCTTAATACCTGTTCTACACTCTACCAGGTGGCTAAGGCAATGTCTGTGTTCAGGCTTATTGCCAGGAAGGGTTTTAGTTTGGGAATGGAAGAGATAACATAGAATGTGGCAAGTAAGAAACTCTATGACATAGGCAATAAAGAGTAGTTCCTTTTCTTTTTCTTTTCTTTTTTTTTTTTTAAAGTGACCAATAACAAAAGTAACTAACACTCTTTCTAAAGGTGTATTTCTCTGTCATAAAATATGGCTGAGACAGAAACTTGAGGAAGTCTGTAACATCTGGCATCTCATAGAAGGAGTGAAGACAGCTGATGCCAAGGAAAGGCTCCTTTGTTAATAATGAAAGATGAGGCCAGAGGTGGGGTGGGGATGTAACACCTTTAATTTCAGCACCCAGAGGCTGAGTTCAAGGACACGTAGCTTCTTCGTAGTCAGCATCTCATCCTGTGAACCGAAACAGCTTTCTCTCTTCTGCTGAAGAAATGCTGAACATTAGGGTTGAATTCAAAGACATCCTTCCAAATGGAAAGAAAGCCAGTATTGAAATGATCCAGAAATCAGAACAAACTGGAGCTTTAGAACAAAATGAAGCAGGTGAAGTAGGTTAGAGTATCCTAGGAGACACATAAGCTGATGGAGTGAGGAGAGGCAAGGGCAATGGGAAGCATCCGAGTTGCCCAATCAGAAGGTTGAACATCCATCACTGTGAAGGCAGAAAACCAGGCTGCAAGGTTGTACATGCCAATGTGCTTTGGAAAGAAAACCAAGGATGAATCTGCCCTGTCTTGTTCATCTACCCAGGATCCTCAGCCCTTTCCCAGCAACAAACATGAAAAAGGCTTTTCAGATCTTTCTGATGAAGTCCAACACTGCTGGAGGTGAACATTTAAGAGATTTTCCCTATAAAACAGGAGCCAGGTGGTGGTGGCACACACCTTAAATCTCAGCACCTGGGAGGCAGAGGCAGACAGATCAGATCTCGGAATTCAGGCCAGCTTGGTCTACAGAGAGAGTTTCAGGACAGTCAGGGCTACAAAGAGAAACCATGTCCCGACCCCTCTCCTCCCCCCCCCTCAAGAAAAGACTGGAGTTAGGACATGAATGAAGCTCATTTTCCAAAAATGCTTAAAGCTTAACTGTCTTCGAAGGGTTTTAGAGATAGATTTTAACATGCTTTCAACAAACTGGTTTTTCCAGTCTTTGAAATTATAAAGGTCTCCCAGGAGCAAGTGAACATCAGATTTGCTACCTCTTGAAAACCTAGTACCATGCTACTGAGAAGAATTCCACAGAACTGATGGCTCTGTAGTAGGAAAAATAATGGCCACCCACAAAAGTCTACAGAGAAATCCTCAGAACCTGCAAGAATCTTACAATAATATGACAAAAGAAACTTGGCAGACATGGTTCATATAAAGACATCATCTTAGATGATGGTCAGAATAATCTAACCAAATGAAAACTTGGAATTGAAGCATCTTTCTTTCTTGGGATCAGAGAAAGAGGAGAGGGGGCTATGTTGCTGGTTCTTTAGAAAGACTGAGTTCACAGTCTTTAAAAGTTGAAGAAGGCAAAGGAATGTTTCTTCTCTCAGACCTCAGGAGGAATGCAGCTTCATTAGCACCGCCATTTTGTCCTGGTGGTGCACACTAATCCTGGGCAAGAGACAGGAGGGTTGCCACCGGTTCAAAGCTGGCCTGGCTTACTCAGCCAGCAGAAAATTTAGGACAGCAGAATTTCCAAGCAAAAAGAAAAAACAAAAAACCGCCTCAAAAAGAAAAAGAGTTCTGACCTACAGAGTTCTAAAATAGTTGTGTTGCTGTTTACAGACATTAAGTTAGTGAACGTTTGTTAGAGGACATTGCAAGAAAATCAATACTGTACCCACCTGCCGGAAAAGCCTGTGACACACACATTGCCTTAGCCTGTGAACTTATATCCTGAGAATAAACAACCCAGCACAGAATCTACGGTTGCCTGCTAAATACCAGTTAAGATTCACAATGAGACGAATGGCTGTGCAGGGTAGTCTCCAGAACCAATGCTCTCTCTGTGCTTACAGATCGCACGAGTGAATTTTGACCTCTACCAAAGCAGTTTTATCAGAGACACATGTAGTAAAATTTCAGGCAGAAAAATCTGCCTCAGAAAAGTAACAGCTCTTTTTACAATACAGTTCAAACTTGTTTTCCACATCTGGTATTCAAATTGGACATTTGATGACATGCAAATGTACAAAATGGAATCACGAATTGCAACAGTCACTGACTGATCCACATGTAGCAATATTTCCTAAAATGACACCCCCCCTTCCTGCTTTGCTATGTAGAGCAGGCAAAGCAGGGCTATCCTTCCTTTGACTGTTGCAATTGATTAAAGGAGTGTACCACGACAGCTTTGGATGGCATGAAAAACTATTCTCAATGGTGGTGTCTTCCTAAAGAAGACTTCAAACAGTGCTCTGAGTTGTCAGCCATAAGCCTTTTTATTATTATTATTATTATTATTATTATTATTATTTTTTGCAGAAGCCCTCTAGAAAGCATAGACATGTTCCATACTCCAGTCACCATTGAGTTGCTGGCGTAGCTTGTGTCTGAGTTAACAGCAAGAAAGCCTGTCACATGTCACAGCATCTAATTCTCTTGATATCTTTTAAAAACTATTTAATGGATAAATCTATCTTTTACAAATCTCTAGATTCTGTTAAAAAAAAAAAAAAAAGCCATTCTTCTTCACGCAGGTTTCCATTTGAGATTAAAGCCCAGCTTCTTTGATGCAATGAAAACCTTACAATTTAGGAACCACCTTTTAACTCAAAGCACTGGCCACCCAAATAGTAGCTCCTTTAATTTGACTTCCTCAATCTATCCCTGTAGTTGAATCAGCAGATTTCACTGAAAATCCTCAGGATGCCCTCTGGACACAGAGGAGAGGTTCTGGAGAGATGTTTCATTAACATAAAAACAACAAACAACAGTTCAATGTACAGCTAAATTTCCCTATATTCGGAGGTAACCTTAAATATCTTTGGTTTTTTAAATTTCTTTTTAATTTGCTGATATAAAGTACTTGAATAAAAAACACTGATAAATAACCAATATAACTGTATTGCCTTTACTATGTAAACGTAGCCTTTTGGTATTTTCTTTTTGCCACTAAAGCTAGATTCCCTATCTGGTTCTAAATAAATTTATTTTAAATCTGCTCATCTTTACTTACAGGCTAAATTATATATTTTAATGGTCTTTGGTATGAAAATACTGATGAGCAGTATTTTTTAATATTTGACATTAAAAATGACAGGCAGGTTATCAACACTTCTAGCAAATATTTCTTTGGGAAATGAAACAGTTACCAACTTGTACATCAGCTTATTTGGAGTTGAAATATGATGAATTAATGGCACCATGAGGAAGAAGTGATAACCTTCACATTCTAGTTAGAATTTCATACTTCAGACTTCAAAGAAGCTTGCTTTTACCAAGCCAAAAGCCTCTGTTGAACATTAAATACCTTATCCCATGAGATCAAAATACTTATTTTTTAGTGATTTTTTCCCCCTCTCCAACAAGTAATTTTAAAAAAATTGAAAATACATTAATACTATAGAGTTAAAGATTTCTTTACTTGCTGAAGGGAAAAAAACTCTACAATTGAAATATTTTATAACTATCTGCTTATAAGGAAATTACAACTTATTTTAAACACTCTGGTGACAGTAAGGTAGTTAATGTCACTACTCTAATCAACTGTAACTATCAATATAAATCCTACAGTTTAGGGTTAGAAATTACTTGTAATTGGATCTATTTATAGCTGTTTCTAGGGAATTCCATTTGGGGTAATATAATAGAAATTTCATTTTCTACTGGAAATTCTTTGGTAACAGAATTATGACAGAAAAGTCTGCCTAAGAATAGAATGAAAAGGTTAAAAAAAAAAAAAAAGCACTAGCAAATAGTTATAAACTAAAGGTCTATTGTAACTAAGGGTCTATTCATCAATAAACTGAGCACTTTCTTCTGTGACAGTGTCCCCTCGGACCCTTTTAGATGGCCCAGGCAGGGAACACATTTCTGACGGGTCTGGCCCTAAGCCTGAAGTTTCACCTTTACATTTTGTTTGCTCTTGAACACTGAAAACAACTGATCCCATTGTACCTCTTCTTTGTAGACACTGATAGAAGTCGGCCCACACACTTCTACAACGAACCAAACCACACCATACCCTGTCAATGCACCTGCCCATTCGGCATGAGCTCAAAAGAAACAAAACAACAAAACAAAACGAGACAATTCCCTGAGTACAGGAAAGAACAATAACACTAGCATAACTTTAAAAAGAGGTAGTATAAACAGGAGCACCAAGGCAGGGGAAGCCGGTTCTTCTTGCCTCCCATTGTTCACCTAAAGCTCTGCTTTCTTTTTTCTTTTTTTCTTCCTCCACCCCCAACTTTGCCACAAAGCCCACAACGGAAGGGACAGAACAGCGCTCAGAAGCAGAAGCTGGTGCATCCTGTGGGAGAGGTTCTAAGCACGTTCTAGAATCACAATGAAAAAACTCTGTGGTAGGGTCATCAAGATGACGGCACTGGGTTACCCAGCAGAGTTCCCTTGATTTTAGGACACCTGGTTCATCTGTGGAGGCGGGGTTTCAAGGGAAAACCCCACATGGGGCCCTCCTTTTAAAATGCAACGGGGGGGGGGGAGGGGGAGGACAAAACCGATGATTTTAAAAGGTTAAGGACGTGCCTCTTTTTCACCAGTCTCATATTTTGTCCCTCCCATGGGGCTCAGCACCTCAGTTTGAGAGGTCTAAGGTGCCAAGTAAACAGCTTGCTGATTTCAAACCAGGCAGAAGATGAACAGTAAGCCACGAGCTCGGCCATTGGGGTAGTGGGGGACAACATCCCTGAGGCAAACCTGCGCTTCAAAAAGAGAACACCCCCAACAAGGTGCCGGATAGCAATAGGGCTATCAGTAAGATCCAAGCTTTGTTAAGGCAAATTTTTGGTATCCTTCTTCCTAAACATCTTCATGGATATTAAAAAGGTATAAGGCAAAACTTTTCAATATACTGGAAGGCACTGCTATTACGAAAATCTCAAGTTCATCTTATTTTCTACTGCTTTGTTTATCTTCATCCTTAATACTTCATGACATGTCTTCAACCCATTTGAAGCCCAACTGGGATTTTAAAAGAGAAAAATCTGAACCATCAAAAAAAAATCCATTTTCTACATTGTGTTTTGCAGTTAGCTCAGAAACTCTGAAGATGTTACGAAAGCGCAGCCCTTGGCTGACTATGGGGCCAAGCAGAAGGTGGCTATTGCAGGCTGAAGGCAGGCAGGTGCAGGCTAGAGCAAAGGACTCCTGCCCTGGTGCTCCCAGCCTAACAGCCTTGCAAGGATACGCTCCTCTATATGCTATGGAATGGTTCTCTTTTCCAAAGACACATATTTGTTTCATCCATTCAAATAAATATAGTCCCATATTTTCTCCTCACAGCCAGAGGTCTTAACATTATCCAAATAATCATGCAGGTGTCATAGTTCTTTAAAAAAAAAAAAAAAAAAAAAAAAACACAGAGCTTCAGATCAACGTTCTTCCTCATCTACCCATCGGACTCCTCAGTTACATACATCACACACATAATGGACACACGGCGTCACTAGAAAGTCCCGCTGGCTATGCTGCTGAGAGAAACCAGCACGGAAAGGAGGCAACACACTTCTTCAGAGTCCGCCAACAGCAAACTGAGGTAGCTATTCAGCAGAGGGCTCGGGCAGTCTTCCCTCCGCTCCAGTGATATATCATAGAACCCAGTCAAGCGTCCTGACTGCCCTTTTTCACATTGTTGACAATTGAAACATTCAAAATTCGTGCGCTTAAAAATAATTATAAAAATTAAAAAAAAAAAAAAAAAGATCAAAAAACCAGTAAGACATCAAGATTTTCACAAAAAGGCTTTTTGGCTCCCTGTTCATTGTCCTTCGAACAGATGCTTGTTGTAAATCCCTGAGCATGGCTGTCTAGATGGGAAACCCATCAGCAGCAAAGCGCAGCCCTGCAGACGGTGGCTGTGCGGCTGGGGAGGAGGTCTGCTCAGCCGGCAAGGGCTCTGCAGGGTCTCCATGTTTCTCCACTGTACCAGCGCCATCAGAATCGCCGCCAGCCAGGGAATCTGAGGTGCGGGGTGTGCTGCTGATGACTGAGGACAAGTGTATCTCATCATTGGACTCGTGGGAAAACCGTCCAGAATCCCCTGTCTCATGGCTGCCTTCACTGTTGGCTGAATGCTCAGTGTCGAGGGCAGCCCCAAAGGGTCTTGGGAAACTGGTGGTCTGGCCTGGGGAGGTGGGGGAGTCTTCATCGCTGATCAACACTGTGGTGCCTGGCTGGTAAAAACAGACGGCCTGGGTAGTAAACCTTCTTTGTGTCTAGGCAAAAACAGAAAAGGTAGCAATGAGACAGCAGATAACTCATATGCAGGGACAAAAGGTCGCCATTGTGAATGGACAGAGAGCTGGGAGCATTTCTGAACTACTATACCAACTGAAATGCCAAAACCTTCCTTGGTGAGGCTGGAGAGATGGCTAAGTGCTTAAGGACCCTTTAGTGCCCAGCACCCACATCAGTAATTCCAGCTCCAGGTGATCCAACGCCCTCTTCTGGCCTCCAGGGGCAGTACTTATGTACATGACATACAGCTACCCAGGCATAAATAAAAATAAAAATCTTAAAAAAAAAAAAAATCCCACCAACCCAAAACCTTGGTTACTGTGATATAAGCTCACGTCCCTCTCTTGTCTTATGGTCCTTATGTCCCCACTGAAGACCCACATCTCTGATTACTATCTGAACTGTCTTTCTGGTTGTCACTCATCACTCTTCTCCACTGTCAGAACAGAACCAGGTGGGTCAAAGCCTATTCATTACATTTCCCCATTCTTTTTAATTATCTTTCCTCATGCTATGGACAGTGAAGGATTCTCACATGAGTAGATTACCTGTTCGGCTTTCACCTTCTTAGTGTCTTGGAAGAAAAGCCACTTTTTCTTAGTGTTGTTTTTAATGATAGGACCATAGCTATTGATGATCAGGTCAGTCCCTCCCTGAGGAAATACAAAGGGAAAATACTTCAGAATTGTGAGATTTGGGTTCATCACAATTAGTACACAAAGAGTGTAAATGTCTAAAGAAGACAAAGATCACATATGGCAATTGCCTCTTTTTTTTTTTAAATAAAGGTTTATTATGTATACAATGTCTGCCTGCATGTGTGCCTGCATGCCAGAAGAGGGCACCAGACTTCATTATAGATATTTGTGAGCCACCATGTAGCTGTGGGCATTGAACTCAGGACCTTTGGAAGAGCATCAGTGCTCTTAACCTCTGAAGCATCTCCAAAGCCTTGGCACTGCCTCTTGTACTCAGCATACTTGTTTGTCATCAGAATCATATTGGGGCTGAAGAGATGGCTCAGTGGCTAAGAGAACTGGGTGTTCTTCCATAGGATTTAATTCCCAGCACCCACACGGTAGCTCACAACTATCCATAATTCCAGCTTCAGGGGATCCTATGCCAGAACCCACACAGCACAACGAGAGAACTGACTCTCACAATCTGTGCTATGAGCACCATGACATGCTTACATGCAAACACCCACAAACATCAGAAACACAATATAAAGAAATGCAAAGAGTTAATACACATTCTCCCAAAACTTTAGAATGTTTTTGTCACTGTAAATTTCAGGAAAGGGTCTGTGAAGGACGGCTGACCACAGGGGAGAGGTTGGCTCTGCAGGACACAGTGACGTCCCTACACCATCATCTTCTCTAAGACTCTTTTAAACAATCTAGAAAACATTCTTTGCTGAGGCAGTGGTCACACATCCCAAGCTGTGGGTGTGTCTGCAGTTACTGGTGACTGACACGTGTCACATTGGTTATAGAGCTACTTATAGGAATGTGATGAGCCAGGTGGTGGTGGCGCACACCTTTAATCCCAGCATTTGGGAGGCAGAGGCAGGCAGATCTCTGTGAGTTTGAGGTCAGCCAGCTCTACAGAGCTAGTTCCAGGACAGCTGGGGCTACACAAAGAAACCTTGTCTCGGAAAAAGAAACAAAACAAAAGAATTTGAGGAGGCTGAACACAGTTCTAGCTGGTTTCCACGGTGCTCTAAGAAACCCTGAGAAAGACATGAAGCAGCACCCTCTGGTGATATACTTCCTTGTAATATTCCACTTTCTCCGGCCATCAAGAGAAGGCTCTTTATATTTTATATGTACATGTGTCTTGTCTGTGTGTATGTATGTGTACCATGTGCCTGAGGAGGTCAGAAAAGGGAGTCAGATCCCTTGGAGGAGTTACAGGTGGCTGTGAGCCTCATCTTGGTGCTGGGAATGGATTGTGGATCCTTTAGAAGAGCAGAAAATGCCTCTAACTTCTGAGTCATCTCTCCAGCCCATATCTTTTTTATCTTAAAAAACAAAAAAGAAAACTATTCTTTGAAGGCAACAGAGATGGCTCAATGATTATGATCACAGAGAGGTGGCTCATTGGTTATGAGCACTGACTACTCTTCCAGAGGACCTGGGTTCAGTTCCCTGCACCCACATGGCAGCTCACAACTGTCTGTAATTTTAATTCCTGGGGACCCAACAAACATGCACATAAAGTAAAAATAAATAAGCTAAAAACAAAAAACAAAAAACAAGTACTTAAAAAAAAAAAGCACAAGCTATTTTTTCAGAGAACC
Organism: Phodopus roborovskii; assembly: GCF_943737965.1. NCBI lineage: Eukaryota > Metazoa > Chordata > Mammalia > Rodentia > Cricetidae > Phodopus > Phodopus roborovskii. The sequence continues at coordinate 48,727,702 of NW_026126517.1, read as the reverse complement.
AGGGACAAGATCCCAGGATCCATATGTCATCTCACAATCATCTGTAACTCCAGTTCCAGAGGATCTGGTGCCCTCTTCTTCCATCCTTGGGTACTGGGCACACACATGTTGCAGAGATATACATGCAGGCAAAACATACATGTAAAAGATTTATTTAAAAGTAAATCTTAAAACCTCTGTAACTGCTGTGCACTGAGAATGGATTCAGGCAACCGTGAAACTCAGTGTAAAATAATGTAATAGAAGTGCTTACACCAGAAGTGCAGGGGAGCCCAATTATACTAAATAATAGCTAATGATGGTGTATCCTAGCTCCCATAACCCTGCCTAATATCTGTGTCCCCACCTCTTCTGTATCTTCCATTCTTTGTTGTTTCTCATGTGTCCTCGACTTCTTCCCCCAAAACTGTGGGCGGAGTATATAATTATACTTAACAGGACACACTCAACACACTTCCCTGTTACGCTCATTTCACTCAAGGAGAAGCATTACATATCAAACCTTTGCATCAATGAAGTTGCTTGGCATCATGGGGACCAAGGACTCTTCATTCTCGGTAGCTCTCTCCAGGTTCTTCCCCCTGTCGCTCCCTGCAGCTACAGAGGTACTGGCTCGGGATAACGGCTGGGTTCCACTCTGTGCTGTTTTGGAGGCAGATGACTTCCTGAAATATTGGTTAAAAAAAAAAAAAAAAGAAAAGTCTTCTCATCTCATAGAACATATGGGCAAGTGCACCAAATTTGGCATTTAATCATAACTTTCTCTCTCTTTTTCTTTTTTTGTGACAAGGTTTCTCTGTGTATCTTTGTAGAGCAGGCTGGCCTCTAATTCACAGAGATCCACCTGCCTCTGCCTCCCAAGTGCTGGAATTAAAGGCGTGAGCCACTACCGCCCAGCTTTTTTCTTACTTTTTTTTTTTTTTTTTTTTTTTTTGAGCTATCCCAAACTGGCCTCAAACTTGTAGAAGATAATGACTTTGCATTTACATTTTCCTCTTAAAATTTTTACATTTATTTGTTTACTGAATGTGCCAATGCGTGCATTCCCTCACATGCATGCATATGTACGTGTGAAGGTAAGGAACAATTTGCAAGATCCAGTGTGCTCCTACCAGGTGGAGTTTGGTAGTCAGGCTTGTGACCAAGCTCCTGTATCTACTGAGCCACCCAGAACCATCACACGTATGACGGCCCCTTGACCTTGAACTTGGTCCTTCTGGTGCCACCATGAGAGGTGAGAATCACCACACTGGCTTAAAGTAGTGCTGGGGAATGAACCCAGGACGTACGTGATGCTAAGCACACTACTAACTGGGCCAGCTCCTCAAGCCCACAGATTTGGAAACAGAGGGTTTCTTCAATGGTTATGTCTCAAATATCTTTGGAATATAAATGTTACATTTTTTTAAAGATTTATTTCTTTATTTATTATGTATGCAGTATTTTGCCTGCATGTATCCCTGCAGCCCAGAAGAGGGCACCAGATCTCATTACAGATGGCTGTGAGCCATCATGTGGTTGCTGGGACTTGAACTCAGAACTTCTGGAAGACCAGTTAGGGTTCTTAGCCATTGAGTCATTTCTCCAGTCCCTAAATATTAGATCTTTAGCTCTACTCACTGCTGTAGTGTTTGCAATTTGCCAGATAGCTGATGGCTAACACATCTGTTTACTTCACTAGCCTGTGATTCCGGCCCCTTGTTCTTTATTTCTCTTAGTGCCTAATGCATGTCTGCTACCAATACTTAGATATGAGATCATAAGGGATCCTCTGGGGGAAAGGGGTGTGCCATGAAAAGAGACACAGAAGGAAAAGTCAATCGCCCATTTTCTCAAAATGATACAGAAATGCAGAAATCAAACCCCCATCTAGGGATTTTTATTGGCACAGCAGTTTTTTTCTCTCCAATGGCAGGAAAATGATCTCAGTATAAATCCAGCACACTCTGAGCTGTAAACCCCACAACATAATACTCCTTTTAAGGAGGAAAATTACTCAGTTGATTCCACAAGGCGCTTGATTTCAATGTGTTTCCTGCAGCTGCTGTTATTTAAATATTTATAACCATTACAGCATCTCTCCTTTGCACGCCTACATACGAACAGTGTGTGCGTGGAGCGCTGAGGTTGACCTAGGTGTCAATCACTTCCCACATTACGTTTGAGGTTGAATCTCTCACTGAAACTGGAGCTCGCCATTTCTACCACGTTGCTGTGGAGCTGCAGGGGGTTGTCCTGCCTTTGCCTCTTGAAAGCTGGGATGATAGGCAGGCACCACACCCACCTAGCATCTCTGTGGGTTCTGGGACCTTTGGTTCTCACACTTGGCATTTTACCTGTGAGTCCATCACTCCAGGCCCTACATTAGCATCTTGAGCAAGAGAAGCATACCTGGCTTTGCTTCGGTATATCAAGATTAGAACACAGATGAGGATGCAGGTCAAGGCTATGCCAACGCCTACTGCAATACCCGTCATTGACTTCTGGTCCAGATGGTAATAGCCTGAATAAGCTAGAGAGGGAAGACGTTTATTCAATCAGAAGAAACAACCACATCCGCACCATCATTGCTCACACAGTTGCTTTTCTGTAACTTGCCTTCACCTCACAGGAACAGTTTAGACATTCCTTCTAAGCAGAAAAGTCATGAATTGATTCTTGCCAGTGATTACAGAAGTCAATTTATCTTCTAGTATGAAGATTGAGGCCAGGCCACATTTAGACAGCATACTATTATATCAAACAATGAGCATCAATCTAGAATTTTATTGAGTTATTTATTTGTGTTTTTTGAGATAGGGTTTCTCTGTGTAACAGCCCTGGCTGCCCAGGAATAAACTCTGTAGACCAGGCTGGCCTTGAACTCAGATATCTGCCTGCCTCTGCCCCCCAAGTGCTGGGATTAAAGTCGTGCAGGACCCCCTGCCTGTTTTTGTTTGTTTGTTTTTCAAGACAAGGATTCTTTGTGTAGCTGTGGCTGTCCTAGAATTCACTTTGTAGATAAAGCTGGCCTTGTACTTGCATAGATCTGCCTGCCTCTGCCTCCAGAATGCTGGGACTAAAACGTGGCCACCACTACACCTGGACCCTTTCTGTTCAGCAGGCAGTTTCTGTTTACAGCCATTCTGTTTCTCTATAGAAACCAGAGTGAGGTGTCTAGTCCTGGACCCCAAGGAGGCACTGGCTCCCTGTAGACCAGCGGACAATTGAGAGTCCTGAGTAAAGGTGGGGGCTAAGCCACATTTCCCCCGCTCCCAGCTGTTTTTCTGGGTAAAATCAAACTTCTGGCTGGGAAAGCTGTTTTTCTTAATGAAATCCAGGCTCTTCCCAGCCTTGGTACCACAACCACCTCTGCTGCTGATTTCCTCAGAACCTTCCAGGATGCTCACACCCACCAGTGTGTAACTCATCCAGCCCAGTGGCTGCACAGCTGGGTAAGCAACTGGGAGCATATTGGTCTGGGAGCACTGTGGTCTGGAACATAGTGGTATGGGAGCACAGCAGTCTGGGGGCACAGAGGTTTGGGAGCATAGCAGTCTGGGAGCACAGAGGTTTGGGAGCATAGCAGTCTGGGAGCACAGAGGTCTGAGAGCACAGCAGTCTGAGAGCACAGAGGTTTGGGAGCACAGCAGTCTGGGAGCACAGCAGTCTGGGAGCTGAAAGTTCGTTCTGAGGTGTGTCTAGGATCACAGATAGCCATGCATTACAGAAAACCCAGAACTCCACAAGCAACAATTCAGCAAACCAAATGTAGGGTTAGGAGTGTGGCAATTGTGGCAGCTGAAGTCAAGTATTAGGGATGAAAACCCAGTGACTGTGGCAGCATCCAGACCTTTGGCATCAGAAGAATCCAATCGCTTGGGCCTCTGGTTCGATTCCGAAGTGCCCTTGGGGAGGACAACCAGCTCCACAGAATTGGAGAAGGGGCCTTCTCCCACCTCGTTGGATGCAGATATCTTGACAATGTACACGTTCCCTGCCACCAGGTTTTCCAGTAAAGCCATGGTCATTGCCCCTAGAGACATACAAATTAAGTAAACATTTACAGCCATACAAACATGGACCAGCACTTAAAAAGTATTTATTCTGAGGGGTCTGGAGAGATGATGGCTCAGCAATTAAGCATGTTTGCTGGCCTGGTGGTTGCGGCGCACACCTTTGATCCCAGCACTCAGGAGTTCGAGGCCAGCCTGGTCTACAAGTCAAGTTCCAGGACAGACTCCAAAGATACATAGAGAAACCTGGTTTTGGAAAACAAACATACAAACAAAAACAAAACAAATAGTGTTTGCTGATCATGCAGAAGACCTGAGTTCAATTCCCAGCACCCACATCACACAGCTTACAACACTTGTAACTCCAGCTCCAAGGATTCTAATGTCCAATTCTGGATTCCCCAGATATATGTGCCATGCACAAAAACATAAATAAAAATAGAAGTAAATCTAAAAAAAATCTTTTCCCTAATTGTAGAAGTGACTTTTTCATTACTGTCACCTGGAAAACAGATTTAAATATAGATACACTGATTATTCCACTGCAGACATTTAAATTATTTCCATGTGTACTAATGAAGGGACACAGATTTTCCTGTTCGTTTGCTTTTTCAAAAACAATTTTTTTTTTTGGTTTGGTATGGTGCTAGGATTGAACCCAGGTCCTTGTGCTTGCTAAGCAAGCGCTCTGCTATGGAGCTACATCCACAGCCCGAATACATACTCACCTTATGCACTTTCACAGCTTAATGTTTTCACTTAACACTGTACTATGCATATGCAGTCAACCCACAAAGACCCCAGGTGGAGGTTTTTTGTTTGGTTGGTTTTTTAAAGATCTGTTTTCTTTTTAATGATGTGTATGTATGTTTGGGGAAGGGGTATGTGCCTGTGGTATACATAGACATCTGAAGGGGCATCAGATCCACCCCTACACATACCTCAAAGCTGGAGTTACAGGTGGTTATGAGCAGCCCTGATTCAGGTTCTGAACACTGAGCTTGGGTCTTCTGAAGAGCAGTATGCTTTCTTAACCATCAAGCCATCTCTCTAACCCTTTAGAGGGAACTCTTTACACAGAGCATATACTTTTGTTTCAGTGTATATGAGTATTTAAAATGTATATCAGTTTAATTTATACTGTTTACTTATAATGTATATGCCTGTATAATGTTTTACTCCTTCTATACACATGACATTTAGGACACATAATTATGGCCATTTCAACCTGTACAGAAAGAATGGCAAATGTAATGAGCCTGGATCAACAGTTAGAATTAGACTTTAAAAATCTAGTGTAAGAAAAAAAAAAAAAAAAAGCAATTCCAGCATAAGACCAGTCTTTCGTTTCAACTACTTAAGGTAACAGCTGTTTTAGATGAGCTTGTTCTTCCTTCTGACGCAAGAATAGGAGCCGGAGAAATGGCTCAGCAGTTAAGAGTATGTACTGCTCATGCAAAGGACTTACGTTAAATCCCCAGCACCCATGGCAAGTGGCTCACAACTGCCTATTAGTCCAGCACAAGGGATCAGGGCCTCTGGTCTCTGCAGACACTTGCATTCACAAGCACATCTCCCCACAAAGACACACTACACACACTTACTTAAAAACAATTAGCTGGGCATAGTGGCACACACCTTTAGTCCTAGCACCCTAGAGACAGAGGCAGAGGCAGGCAGATCTAATTGAGTTTGAGACAAGCCTGGTCTATAATGCCAGTACCAGGACCACACAGAGAAACCCTGTCTCAAAAAACAAAAACAAACAAACAAAAATTACAAATAAATAAATAAAAATAAAAATAAAAATAAATGGGGCTAGAGAGATAGCTCAGTAGTTAAGAGCATTGGCTGCTCTACCAGGATTTGGGTTCAATTCCCAGCACCCACATGGTAGCTCACAACTGTCTATTAACTCCAATTCTAGGAGATCCAATACCCTCTTTGGCTTCCACAGAGAGGCATCAAGCATGCAAGTGGTATATAGATATGCATGCAGGCAAACACCCATACACTTAAAAATGAAAGTAAAAATATTAAACAATAAAAAGACATATTTCATTGAGAAAGACAAATATTTTCCAAATGTTGAATGAATCTTTCAGCAACAGATTATCTTGTTTCTAAAAATACAGGTTTCCATGGGAACCACAGAGGCTGATGACCCCTCACAGGTTAACTCTTCTGAGAGCATTTTATTACATTTCTGTTTGAGTGTATGCTGTATGTGTGTGGTTGTGTGCACACTGGTGTGCTGCAATCAGCTATCTTCTTCCAACACGGGGGTTGGAACTCTTCCAGCTTGTTGGGGAGTGCTTTTACCCACTGAGCCATCTTCTCAACCCCACGTTAACCTGTACCCTGCAAGGTGACCAGACCATGGCCGGCAAGATGGCTTAAGGGCTAGAAACGCTTGCCATTGAGCCTGAGAGTCTGACTTTGATCCCTGGAACCCACAGGATAGAAGGAGAACTGACTCCCCACAGGTTGTCCCCTGATTTCCATATTACCAACCCAACACACACAGGAAATAAATAAAAAATGCTTTAAAACGATGCCCATGCTTCTTTGTAAAAGAATACATCTGCCTGAAGGCAACCATCACTTGAATCCAGGTGTTTAGCATCTGTGGGTGTTTTCTCTTCGATGGTCACTGAGGATTCCTGTTTGAACCTTACTATTTGTTTCTGCATTTAAAGAATTTCTCTTCAAGAGAGTCAGCCATACAGCTGTCATAACAGGGACACCTAGCTTTCCTGGTATGGGGAGGGAGCATTCTCCTCTTCCCATGATGCACAGGGGCCTACAACAACTTCAGAAAGCTTACAAGAGCTCACTCTAGTCAACTGCAAAGCCAGGGCTGGCTTTTCTGGAGCACTCACTAGGGTGCACCTCATCAGCAGGGAAGTGTGGGCAATCCTATGGCTGAAGCCCTGACACCACGGCCATTCTGCAGGTCACACACTGTGAGGTACCAGGAGCCCAACAGGACTTGTTTTCATGTTCTCCGGTTTCAACTTGGCCTGAAGAGAGTGTGAGTTACTTGAATAACCCAGCTGCTAAATAAACACAAGAAGCCCTATTTAGAAGCAGGAAGAGTCTGTACTGTGTACCTTGGACACAGGCAGAGGCATTACAAAACAAAGATGTACCGTGACAAGTTAAAATTAGCTAACGGGCCATTCCAACTTCTTCACAAGTAGAGATGAAAATAATGCTCCTGCTTTAGCATTAAATACATTTAAAATTTCAAAATGCTTGGCAAAAACTTACCACTACCAAAGCTTTGGCTGGGCAGTGATGGGAACCCCTTTAATCCCAGCATTCAGGAGGCAGATGCAGTGAGTTCGAGGACAGCATGGTCTACAAAGCAACTTTCAGGACAGCCAGAGCTACATAGAGAAATCCTGTCTCAGGGGAAATTTTTCTTTTGTTTTATGTACCCGAGCTCCTGATCCTCCTGCCTCTACATCCCAAGTGCTGAGATATGGGCATGCACTAACATGGTCAGTTTTTTCCAGTGCTGGGGACTAAACCCAGGCTTTCATGCATGCTAAGCAAGTACCCTACAAGCTGAACTACACCCCCAGCCCAATTAATTTAAGTTTTGTGAGTCAGCAGTGTATGTAAACACAATTCCTCTACCCAGCAAAAATGATTTCAGCTACAAAAAAAAAAAAAAAAAAAAAAAAAAAAGGAAAGAAAAAGAAAAAGGTGTAACACTCTGGCCTCCCATGAACACATGAGGCTTGTGTGTGGAGATCAGGCACCAACTTGCGGGCATCAGTTCTCTGCTTCCACCGTGTGGGTCCCAGGGATCAAACCCAGGAGCAAGCATCTTCGCCTGATGGTCCATCTTGCCAGCCCACTACCACAAGTGTTTTGATCCTCAAAACAAATAAATAAATAAATTCTTGATCTATCTGGTATTAAATAGGAACATATATATGTTCAATTTACACACATTAAAGATTATCAGCCAGGCAGTGGTGGTGGTGTGCGCCAATCCCAGCACTGGAGGTGCGGGATGGGGGCAGAGGAAGGCAGATCTCTAATTTCAAGGCCAGCCTGGTCTACAGATCGAGTTCCAGGACAGCCAGGGCTACACAGACAAACTTTGTTTTTCAAAAAAAAGGGAAAAAATATATCAGATCTGACAAAACCCTTACTTCCCCGTCTTTTCCTATACTCTCCTTTCCAAAACTGTTACGATCAGACACAAAAGACACTTTTCCACTTTGAGTTTTTCTCTATGCTAGGCTGTGTTCTTGCTTCTTAAGTGATTATAGGTTGACTCCTTTATGTTTTCTCTCTCAAAACTGGGACTAGATGGCTTTTTCTTATATTATTTACTTGTTCTTTCTGAGCCACAGCATTAACCATAAAGAAAGCTCTCTCCATTTAACAGACGACAAAAGCTTTTCACAAGAATGTTCCTGAAAACCTCACCAAGCAGCGTACAGATCATGTTTTCCCGCACACAATTATGTAGTTAGGAAGGTTCACAGAGATGCAAAGCCTGCAATTACTGTCCGAGTCTCCATGGAGCCAGAAATGAGGTAAGATATTCATTTCTGAGCTCTTTCCCAAACTCCAGAATGGGTCAATTTGAAAACAGGCAAAGGAAATTATTGTTTCCTTTTAGGAAGGCAAGAAAGAGGAATTCAGAGCAACGAGCTCAAGTGGGTCCTTATTAATATTTATGACACCTCATTAAATCAGATTTGTCATTTGGTTAAGTATTGTGTCAATAAACCATCTTGGAAAGGAGGCTGGAACTGAACTGCAGTAGGGGGTGGGGAGATGGCTCATGGGTGAAAAATGTTGCTCTTCTGGAGGACCCCAAGTCACTCATGCTCTAGGAAACTCAGCATCCTCCTCTAGCCTCTGCAGGCACTGCACACATGTGACAAGGACAAACAAAGGCAAAAATAAATCTAAAACGAGACACATGGTAGGGCCCCCAAAAAAGGCAAAGAGGTTTTAAAGGTATGACAAACCAAGTCAGATCCCCAAGACCCACATAGTGGAGACAACCAACCCCTCCATGTTGTTCTCTGAGCCCCCCTAACAGGGGGGGTCTAACAGGACATCAGTACATGTAACAACACAGCCAAGGTTGGAGACACTTTGTTTCCACAGCTTTATCTTTCCATCCAGACTCTAAACACCTCTCCCGACTGTCCCTAGACTCCTCATCCCTATCAGAATCACAGTTCATGGAATCAGTAAGAAAATGCAGTAATTGCTTGAAGCTCTAGAGGGGTCTTTGAAGCTGCAAGGGACACTGACAAACAAGACACATAACTGTCAACTCTTAATTACCTTCAAATGTCCTCAGAAGCCAGTTACTCCTGAGTGGGGCTCATGAGAACAGAAAACATGGATCTACAGCCATAAAAACTGCAGGTACATGGCTAGAGAGAATGAGCCACAGCTAAGGGCACTAGCTGCCCTTGCAAAGGACTCAGGTTCATTTCTTAGCTCCTACATGGTGGCTCAAAATGCCTATTCTGAGAAATCTGATGTCCTCTTCCAGCCTATGTGAGGAATTGCATTCATACGCACAAACTCAGTCACACAGAATTAAAAATAAATTTTAAATCTGTAAAGAAAAGAAAACTCTCCAGCCAATGGTGGTGCACACCTTAAATCTCAGCACTCAGGAGGCAGATGCAGATGGATCTCTGTAAGTTCAAGGCCAGCCTGGTCTACAGAGCGAGTTCCAGGACAGCTAGGGCTACCCAGAGAAACCCTGTGTAGTTTTTTTTAAGGAACCAAAAAAAAAAAAAAAAAGGGGGGGGGGATTATTATAATCCTTAAGCTTTTTGTGTTTTCTTCCATGAGATAGGCTTGTGCTGGCCATAAGATTGGAATTTTTTTTTAAATCTCAAAAGTGCTAGGATTTACAGATGTGGACCACCACCCCCAAATCCTTAAACTTATAATTGCTTGGCAAACCTTCCTTTTCCCAGCACATGTGAATTAAGGGCATGCCAGAATAACACTTTAAATTCCCCATCTAAACTGCTATATGGAACATGTCCAAATGGGGGATTTAAAATTTTAAAAAGAATGTAATGTTAAAAGCACGCAGTGAGAATATTAAGAATTTGATAATTCATTATTCCTCAGATAAAAACAGACTACTGTTTGAGACCTTTAACAGTGTTATTAAGTCCTGACCAGGTTTTCTCTATACTTAAAAAAACTGGGGCCAGCAAGATGGCTCCAAAGGCAGCGGGCTTGCTGAGCAACCCTAACTGGAACCCACTGCAAAGGCCAGAAGTGGTGGCACACATCTGTAATCCCAGCACCCCTATGGTGAGATGGGAGGTGCAAAGAGAAGTGACCAGGGGCTCCTGGGTCAGCTATCAGAGGCAGAGACAAATAAGACCCTGCCTGAACAAGGTGGAAGGCGAGACACGTGCATGTCTGTACTCACACGTACCATTGACTAACTGAGTGGAACTGGCAGATGGCTTGCCAATGAATGGTCTTTGAGCAAAACCAGAAACCTTAGTAATCAGTTACTTCCTACATAAGAACGTAAACTCAATGCCAGTTCTGTATCACTTCCTTGGTCTCCCTGTGACACTGACATACCTTATTGGCATCCTCCTTGATCACACTCACCTTCTCTGTGTAGGACCTGCCACTCGCCCGCAATCCAGGCCTTCCTGGAAGCATATAAGATGGTGTAGCGTGTCACCACTGTTTCTGGGCCATCTGGGGGTTTCCAGGAAACAAGAGCAGTGTCATCCTCTATCAGTGTCACCTTCACCCCCACTGGGGGGCCTGTGGGTGCTGTGGGGACATGAGAATGATACTGTATGAGCAGGGTTAGAGGAGTTACAAGCACTCAAATGATGGCTGAGAGACGGAGAACCATGGACAAGTCTGCTCAACCAGAAACTACTATAAGAAATCTAAACATCACAGCTTTTGAGATTCATTGCAATAACAGGAAAGAGCTGAGGCTGGCCTCCAATACCTCCCCAGAGCCCGGAACAGGCAGGTACTACCATATCTGGTTGGGTAAAACCGAGGGCTCCGTGCATGCTAGGCAATCGCCCAGCACTTACCTTACCCACTGAGCTATTTCCCCAATCTTAATTCTACCTTCAGGTAGAATTAAAAAGCATTACATTAAAATTTTTTACATTAAAAAGCAAAACAAAACATAAAGAAGAGGGTAGACTCTACATAGAAATGTCCTAGATCCGAGGGACAGGATTTTCAGGACTTTTAAAATGTTATTGTTAAAGTACCAATCAGAAGCCGGGCATCAGTGGCGCACACCTTTAATCCTAGCACTAGGGAAGCAGAGGCAGGGGGAATCTCTGTGAGTTCGAGGCCAGCCTGGTCTACAGAGTGAGTTCCAGGACAGCCTCCAAAGCTACACAGAGAAACCCTGTCTCGAAAAAAAACAAAGAAACAAAACAAAAAAGTACCGATCAGAAAGGCTCATGGAAGCAGGGAACTGATGAGCATGAGCCAGGCCATTGGAACACTTCCTGGCACAGAGCGGAAAGGGAAGGGAGGGTGTACAGTTTATTGTTTCATCTATTCACCAGAGAAAGGCCCTATTGGTACTGACTCCAAACTGTAGCTACTACTAAAACGTTCAGAACAATAACCTGATCCAGAAAGCCTGAAGCAAATGCTCCAGAGACTAAAGCATTTAGTTACTTCCCAAGACGCCAGAATCTGTGTTTATAGATCAGACTCGAATAAGAATGCCTGTGTGTGTGTGTGAACGCCAGTAACATGGAGTATCAGCTGACTCCACATTTAACGAGAGCTCAGAGTATGAAGAGACAGGCTTTCATGCTGTGTTTTATGGATGTCATCTAAACCACAGATCTAGGGACACAAAGCACTGTAACCAGAGCCACAGATGTCATAGTCGGTGCACAGCCAGCTATTCATGTGGCACTGGGTGCACCACCAGGCTGATGTAGGGAAGTGCGGTTTGGGGTGGGGTCCTAAGCGGCTTAATAAGCTTCTTCTGCTCTCAGTGAGCTGATGCTGAGGCTCAAACATCATGACTAACTGGGGAAAAAAATTAAAAAGGAGTCCGCAAAGGGACAGAAACTAAAGTTTACCGGCTTTAGTTCGGGGGAGGGGGGGGCGGCGGAGAGGGATGTGCTTAAATATAATAGGGAAAAATTCAAAAGGGAAAAAAATTAAGTAGCAGATATCAGTTGGGGGAGATGAGGGGAAGTGGCGGATAGACTTCCATTCTTCTAATCTAGGCTTGTCCTTGAACTCACTATGTAGATGAGGAGAACCTTCAATTTCTAAGCCTCCTGAATCTATCCCCTGGTGGTGGTGCTCACCTTTAATCCCAGGAAGCAGAGGCAAATGGATCTCTGTACATTTGAAGTCAACCTAGTCTACAGAGTGACAGATAGGACAGCCAGGGCTACAGAGAAACCTTGTCTCAACGCCCCCCTCCCCTGAAAAACAACAAACCTCTCTGAGTTTGAGGTCAGTCTAGTCTGCAGACTGAGTTCTATGATAGCCATTTTGATTCTGTCTCAAAAAACAAAACAAAAACCCAAACAACAACAATAACAAAAGCCAGTTTTTAAAAAATATATAAGCAGAGGCAGCTGGATCTCTGTAAGTTCGAGGCAGCCTGGACTACACAGCAAGTTTCAGGACAGCCAGGACTGTTATACAGAGAAACCTTGTCTTGAAACAACAATAACAAAAAACAAACAAAACAAAAATAAAAATGTAAAATATAAATACACACACACACACACACACACACACACACACACACATATATATATATATATATATAAAATCCATAGTGGAACTAGAGAGATGGCTCAGTGGTTAAGAGTACCATCTGCTGCTATCGTGCAGTCCCAGTCCAACCATCTGTACCTATACCAGAGAATCTGATGCCGTCTTCTGGCTTCTGTAGACACTGTATGCATGTGCTGCACAGACACAATGCAGCCCAAACACCCAATCATGTAACAAATAAAAGATGGATGCACGGGGTGGCTTCAGGTCCTACCTTCTGGCAGTGTGGAGTGGTAGACCACGGGGCTCCAGGGACTGGAGAGCTGATCCACATGCAGACGGACAGCAAACTCATACTTGGTGTTTGGTTCTAGTCCTTGGACCAACATGTGCGTTTCTGATCTGTGTTAAAGAGTAAGGGGGTTGTTAGCACCGGTGACATATTTGCAATAGTCGGTGTATCAATTCATGTCAAGGAAGCACAGTTTTCAGAACCGAACAAACAACGGGAACCGAATCTTCCAGACATTTTAGATTATCAGCTCTGAAAGAGTCCTCAATGAAGCCCAAGCTGAGCCCAAGACAGCAGTCGGAAGTGTGAGCGGCCAGGATCGCAAAGGAAACAACCATGAAGGCGAGTTACATACGTTTGCAGGTAGAGAACCAGAGAGGCGTTCTGCAGGCCGACAGGGTTACAGCGGATAGTGTAGTTAATGACTTGGGCCGTGGTGAATGCAGGCCTCCTCCAGTGCAGGAAGATGGAAGAGGAGGTGTTAGCCTTCGCATAGAGATGGTGGGGTGGCGGTGGCGGAGGGACCATGCGATCTCGAACAGCTATTGAGAAATGCAACACGGATTCACTGCAAGGGTTGGGTGTTGTAGAGAGCGGTATAACGGAAAAGGAGAAAACTGCAAGGCCGGTGGGTCTGAGGTCTTTCTCCCACCGGTATCATAATGGCCTATCCCTGACTACTCAAGCTAGCAAACTCTTCTGTGAGTTAGATGAAGACTCAAACGCTTAACTGTCTGAAAAACAATAGCTCTAGACAGTTTTAGTAGCGCATGACTTTAACCCCGGCATTCAGAGACAAGAAGAACTCTGTGAGTTCAAGACCAGCCTGGTCTATACAGTGAGTTCCAGAAAATCCAGAGCTACACAGTGAGGTCCTGTCTTGAAAAAAAAAAAAAAAAAGAAAGAATGGAAAAACAAAAACCCAAATGTTCCCCCACTCCCCTGCAAAAAAGGAAAAAAAAAAAAAAAAAACCAAACAAATACTCTAGTATCATAGCAGATGCCTTTAATCTTAGGAGACAGATCTCTGAGTTCAGTTCATTTTCTTTTCTTTTGAGACAGGGTTTCGCTGTGTAACAATCCTGGCTGTTCTGGAACTCACTTTGTAGACCAGGCTGGGCCCCAGCTCATTGAGATCCGTCTGCCTCTGCTTCCCAAGTGCTGGAACTAAAAGCATGCACCACCAACACCTGGAAGATCTCTGAGTTCAAGGCCAGCCTGGTCTATATAACAAGTTCAGGACAGCCTGGGCTATATACAGTAAGACCCTGTATGGGACCATATATGGAAAAGCAAAGTACTAGCCAAAGGTAGAGAAAGCCAGAGCTAGAAGAACAAGACACAGAAACAATTGAAGAAAAAACTGGCCTCCAGGCAAAAGCAGACAAGAGGAAATTCAGTGTGTAGGTAACCTATGTGTTTCCCCCAGTTAGCTTCTAACAGTCTTCTGCAGGCAAAATTAAAACAGGTACTTAGAACTGAAACATCCCACTTTTACTGAGTCCCCACTTATACAAGACGTGCCCAGCAGCTGGAGCATATAAAGAAATTACTCCCGCCCCATCCAGTCTTTCAAGTAGTAAGGAAGCTGAATTTCAAACAGGGGGTGGGGTGGGGTAGGGGGTATATCTGAGCCACAGCACAAAGCTGTGTGGCTGTCACTCACACACGCATCCAGGAGTGCTGACAGTTTGGTCTGCCTGGTAGCCGTCTTCCATGTTGTTGTAAGCCAGCAGCCTCACATGGTATTTTCTTCTTGGATCTAGAAAGGAGACCAGCATCACTCATGGAGACCAACCCTCCACAGCATCACTCATGGGGACCAGGTCTCCACAGCACTCATGGGGACCAGCCCTCCACAGCATCACTCATGGGGACCAGCCCTCCAGCATCACTCATGGGGACCAGGCCTCCACAGCACTCATGGGGACCAGCCCTCCACAGCACTCATGGGGACCAGGCCTCCACAGCATCACTCATGGGGACCAGCCCTCCACAGCATCACTCATGGGGACCAGGCCTCCACAGCATCACTCATGGGGACCAGCCCTCCAGCATCACTCATGGGGACCAGGCCTCCACAGCACTCATGGGGACCAGCCCTCCACAGCACTCATGGGGACCAGGCCTCCACAGCATCACTCATGGGGACCAGCCCTCCACAGCATCACTCATGGGGACCAGCCCAGCACTCATGGGGACCAGCCCTCCACAGCATCACTCATGGGGACCAGCCCTCCACAGCATCACTCATGGGGACCAGCCCTCCACAGCATCACTCATGGGGACCAGCCCTCCGCTACGGGCAGAAGCCCTGGCAGAGGTGCAGGTTTGGCATGGGCACTTTCTGAACGTAGGACGGTTCTAAGAGCAATGCCCCTTCCTTTTTCCTAATCTAGACTCTCTTGCTGTCACTATCTGCTGTGACACTGCCACTGGGATTACTGGTTATCTTTAAAGTTGATGTGTTTAACCCAATTTCAAACCACCACAAACACTCCATTTCAAATGGCCAAATTTTTATTTTCATTATAAATTACATTTTATTCCTTCATTTTGAATGTTCGTGTGTCCATGCTGCCACACATGGAGGGAAGAGGACAACTCTGGGTCAGTTTTTCTTTCCACTCTGAGTTCTGGAAATCACTTCTATCAGGGCTCAGTGTTTTTAAGGACAGGGTCTTGCCCAGGCTGCCTTCCAATTGCCTATGTACTCAAGCTAGGCTTAAATTCCCCATACAGTCCAGACTGGCTTGGAATTGTACCCTCTCCTGACTCAGCCTCCTCTCCATGATGGGTCCCCAAAGGTTATTTTATACAGATGTGTTTTGCTGTGGCAATTAAATTCGAGAGTAGTATTTTCTCCCTCAGTTAGGGAGAATTAGGACAAACACCCTTCAGTAGAACCTCTGAGTATTTATTTCTAAGTGGGTCTCTTTCCAAGAAACCTCCATTTTCAAGCTCATATATAATTCAAGACTGGTGGGCTGGAGCGCCCTCTACTGGTGCCTGTTAGCTATCACAGCACAAAAAAAAGGAACCCATCCCATGCAGTTTTTTCAATGTATATGAATAGGTATTCAAATCATTTTTCCTTAAGCAAATGAAAAATACTCTCATTCATAGAACAGTTGAGGAATTAATTCACAGCTGACCTAAGGGCACACACATATATTAAAAATAACAAAAGTAACCCTATAGTGAATTCATTTAAAACATGAAAATACATTTGTGAAATTCTCCAAAGTAATTTTTAAGATTTATAATTTCTACATTAGAAATTTATAAATATATTAATTCTTTATGTTAAAATATATTTAAAAGGGCTAGAGAGATGGCTCAGTGGTTAAGAGCACCGGCTGCTCTTCCAGAGGTCCTGAGTTCAATTCCCAGCAACCACATGGTGGCTCACAACCATCTCTTCTGGCCCAAAGGCATACATGTAGGCAGAACATCATATTATAAAATATCCTGGGTAGGCAAGAAGGCCCAACAGGTAAAGCCTGACTACCTAACTTCAAGGTAGGACACACACAGTAGGAAAGGAAACAATGCCTCAAAAAACAAAACACCTCTGTAAGTTCAAAGCCAACCAGTTCACACAGGGAGACCCAGGGCAGCCAGAACTACACAGAGAGACCTTGTCTCAAGAAACCAGAAAACAACAACAAAAGAAAGCCACAACAAACATAACCAACCAAAATATTCAAAAGACATTCCCCACCTAAAAACCGACTTTAGAGAGGATAAGAAGAAGGCTCAGGGCCATACAAAGCTAACTGAGAACTGGGAACTTACCGACAGATACATATGTTCTCCTCTGTTCCTTTTGGAGGCAGCCAAATTAGGAAGCCCAGCCTGGCCTTGAACTCACAATTCTCCTATCCCAGACCCCAAGTGCAGTGTTTAAAGGCATGTACTACCACTCCAGCCTGGACTACAAATTTATGACAAAGCACAGGGCCTCTACATTTGCACAAATACACATTCCTACATCAGAAAAAGTTTGTCTGTTCCAAACAATTTCAAAATAGAACACACACACACAACTGAGAGCTATTAGACAAATATTTTTAAAATAATTTATATTTTTATTTCATTTGCATTCATGCTTTACCTGCTTGCATGTTTTCGTGAAAGTGTCAGATCCCTTGAAACTGAAGTTACAGGCAGGTATGAGCTGCCATGTGGGTGCTAGGAATTGAACCTGGGTCCTCTGGAAGAACCACTGAGCCATCTTAACCACTGAGCCATCTCTCCAGCCCCAGACAAATATTTTATAAAGTAATTACCAGAATTACTTTATTCAAGAGCACTTGAATTTCATGACCCAAATAATTTACAATTTTTGGTTCAGGTTAATGACTATTCAAATTTGGATCTATTTTCATCTTTCTTTCCCATCCTTCTATTGAATCTATCAATCAATTGAATTCCTGGTTCCACCCTGCAGGTACTCTGTGTTGTGACTAGTGGAACACTGCACTAGATTCCCATGAATTCAGAGGGCAATGTTGGCAAATCTTTCTGTAATCAGGGGCTGGGTCTTTGGGACCATCTGCTGATGGTAGCATGCCATTCCAGGGACAGGTAGACACAGAAAAGAGAATATGAGGCAGACTTGCTTCAGAGCCCAACACAGCATAGGCATTCTCATAGAATATTGCCTAAGGAGGGTGTTAGAATGAGTGGAGAGTTCATTTCTCTGATCTCTGGGATGGTGTGTGTATACATGCATTTGAGTATGCACAAATATGTGTCTTGTATGAAGTTATGGGGCCAGAGGTTGACACTGGGTACCTTCCTGAGTTACCTCTCCATGTTATTTTTGAGGCAGGGGCTCTCACAGAACCTAGAGCTTACTGATTCAGCTAGGATGGCTGGTCAGTGAGCTCCAGGGATCCACTTGAATTAGTCCACTTCTGGCTTCTTTGTGGGTGTTGGGGATCCTAACTCTGGTCATCATTCTTGCATGGTAAACATTTTACCAACTGAGCCTGTATTCCCAGTACGGGGAAGGCAGAGTCAGGATTCCTGAAGCTTGTTGGCCAACCAGCTAACCCATTCAGTGGATTCCAGGTTCAGCAAGACACCCTGTCTCAAAACACAAAATGGAAAGCAACAGAAGAAGGCAGCCTCTAACTCAACATACATATCACACACACATACACACACACACACACACACACACACACACACACACACACACACACACACAAAGGAGGGAAACATAAAGCTACATCATTAGTAGAAGGAAGGGAACAAACTAATAAGTTAAGCATGTAGAACCAACATTTGAAACAATAGGCAAAAACACAGAGACTAAACTGAACAAAATAATGGGAGTTCTAAACCTGAGTTCTGCAGGCTTCGGCTCGGATGGTGAAGCAGAGAACAGGATCCACACTAGAACGCTTCGTGGAAAAAGCTCCTTAGGCTAACACAGCCCTGCTGGAGTTAAGTATTGCCACATGCACAGTGCTTTATCTCATGACACTCAGCAAACTAAGGCAATGTGGTTTGAGGCGAAGCAGCAGAGCTAGAACAGCCACAAAGGACAGTGTAGGCTTTCTCAGGAAGGGAGGAAGAGAGGAGGCAGGACAGAAAGAATTAACACCAGTTCCCAAAACTCAACACAAGATACTTTTATATTTTCCTTTCCATCTTTCTTTTGTTCTTTCTTTCTTTCTTTCTTCCTTCCTTCCTTCTTCCCTCCCTCCCCCCTCTTTCTCTCTTCCTTTTCTTTTTTTTGGGTTTTCAAGACAGGGTTTCTCTGTGTAGCTGTGGAGCCCCCTATGTTGATCAGACTGGCCTTGAACTCACCATCTTTATACCTCAGCCTCTCAAGCAGTTGGAATAACTAACAGGCATGAGTCACCAGAATGGTGCAAAGAGGTAGCATTTGAACTTTGGGTTAAATTTGCTTTAAAGGGGTCAGGAGAGACAGCTCGATGCCTAAGCATGCTTCGTGCTCTTGCAGAGAAGTTCAGTTCTTAGCACCCACATCGGGTGGCTACAACCACCTTTATAGAACTTCGGCTCTGTGGGGTGTGGTGGTGCAGAGTCCCACTACCAGAGAAGGCAGAAGATCTATGAGTTTAAAGCCAACGTGGTCTGCAAAGCAAGTTTCAAGACAGCCAAGGCTTACCCACAGAAACCCTATCTCAGAAAGAAAACAAACAAGCAAACAAAGACAAATAAAACCCTCCAGCTCCTCCTCTGCGACCCTCTTCTGGCCACCATAGGTAACTGCATACATACACAGGGCATACATACATACACACACACACACACACACACACACACACACACACACACACAGAGTTAAAAATAAAATTAAATACCTTTTAAAATGCTTTAAAAGTTGGAAATGTATAAAAATATTGTGTCAAGGCCAAAAAGCTCAAATAGTTCAATTTAATGTACATTTAATCCTAAATGTTTTTTAACTAAAAAAAGTTTATGTATGTGTATGTGCCCCAGGATGTTTGCGGGTACACATGTGTGCCATGGAATGCATGTGGAGGCCAGAGAACAACTTTGTGGGATCAGTGCTATCCACCTTTGTGGGGACTCTGGAGCTCAAACATAGGTCTCCAGATTTGGATGGCAAGCACCTTTCTGCTTTGAGCCATGGTACTGGCCCCCTACATGTTTTGGTTAGTAACAATTCCAATCTGGAGCACGAGCTTGTATGAAAGTGACTGTCATCCCCAGCCATACAAATATGACTCATCTGTTCTAAGGAGTCAACTTCTAGTCAAAAAGGTCCTGACACACTGATGAGATTTAGCCAGTGTCTTTCTGCTGGCTCTGGGTCTCACCTTCCTTCCCAATCCATTCTCTCCCACAAGCTCACCTATTAGGACTATTAGTCACAAGAGACGGAGTAGGGACCAGGAGCCTGGCTGGCTGACGGAGAAAAGGCTCCCAGCTGTCAGGAGAACACTTACAGATTGTCTGCCAAAAGTCAGACTCCTGAGACTCGAGGATTAAAATGACACAACTCTTCCTTTGACTTTGATTGTTTTGGTTTTTAAAAATTATTTATTCTTACATTGGTGTTTTGCCTGCAAGTATGTCTATGTGCAGGAATCAAATCCTCTGGAACAGGAGTTACAGACAGCTGTGAACTGTCACGTGGGTGCTGGGAATTGGACCCTGGTCCTTAGAAGGAACAGCCAGTGCTCTTAAGCTCTGAGCCATCTCTCCAGCCATTGACTTTGATTTTCTAAAATTTATTTTTGTTATCTTGTGTACATTTGTCTCTCTGTGTGTATGCCCCTGGAACTGGAGTTACAAACATTTGAGAGCCTCCCAATGTGGGTGCTAGGGATGAAACTTGAGTTCTCTAGAAGAACAGTTATCACCTTTTAAATCCCTAAGTCATTTTTTTCCAGTCCTTGCTTTTCCTTACAACATTTTGTTTTTTATTTTATTATATGTGCGGGTACACACATGCCATGGTGAACATGTGGAGATCAGGGCCAAACAGAGAGCAACTATTTTCTTCTACCGTGTGCATTCCAGGGATCAAACTCAGGCCGTTAGTTATCACATCAGGTGTGCTTTTAACCACTGGGCCATCTTGCCAGCCTCCGCTTTTACCCTGAATACACCAAAGGAGATACTAATAAAATCATCATTCTGATGAGTGTGGTGGTGCACGCCTTCAACCTTAGCGCTCGGGAGACAGAGGCAGGCAGATCTCTGTGAGCTCGAGAGCCTGGTCTACATAGCACGTTCCAGATCAGCCAGGGCCATATAGTGAGAACTTGTCTCAAAACAAAACAAAACATTCACAAACATTCCATATGTATCACTTACTAACTATATTGATCTAAGCAAGTTCCTCTAAGCCTAGTTTGCACTTAAAAGATGGAGATAAAAGGAGACCTTGTCAATAGAGGTTTTAAGAGTGTTAGCCCATCGGGCATTCTGTGCTACCCCAGGATTGATAAAACACACAAGCCCGCTGTGAGGTGGGTGAGGTTGACTGAAAGAGAGAAGGCAGTTCCCAAACTGTAAGCAGAACATCTTGTGGAGGTGTTTATAGACGAGAGACATCTGCTTATACAAAGCAGGTCTAGAGCCGAGGACGCCAGGAAATTAGCAACCAGCAAATACTCAAGCTGAGCTCAGTTCATTGTCCTCACTAACATTCCCTGGCACAGGGAGCAGGTAAGGGTTCCCAGGTGTGTGTCTGACACACCTATGAGTTGGTCACCTCCCCATCCTTGGCATTTAATCCTCTCAAAGGAGCAAATCCAATCACCCATGTCTCCCATAAGATCCTAGGAAGTTCTCATCTAACAGCCCTAAAGACAATAAATGCTTTGGAGAAACTGGTCAATAAATGTCTTCCTCAACTAAAAAAACAGTAAAGTGTTTCATGAATGAACTATGGAAGCCTTTGAGGGCTAGCACTAGAAATGGCAAGCAGATGGACCCCAAGATTAATCCAATCTGTTAGCTATATCCAGTTTTTCAAAGTAGTTACAACCCTCAATAGCGTCGAGGCAGAACAGGAAAAGCACAGTTCAATGAGTGACAGTCTTTGAAACACCAAATCTTCATGAGACATAGTCATCTTTTCCTCTTAATTTTGTTTATGTGTCTAAATATAAATACAATCAATATAAAATTCTGGCCTTTCCCCAGTTTTACTAGAAAAGTCTGCATTTTCCCTTTTCACCACTAGATGGCATCTGTGTGCAAGCCAACAAGGAGTGTGATGAGCCCATCCTAGGATTCGAGGGACTCAGACACCAACCGGTGAGCAGGCCAAGGAACAAAGGTCACAATGGAATTCAGCTACTGAGTAAATTTCATCAAACTATACTCAGGATTAACTCTCACTCGGGTAAGAAAAGAAAAGAAAAAAGAAAAGGAAAGGAAAGGAAAGGAAAGAAGACAGGCTGAGTGTCAGAGAGAAAGCTCAGTGGTTAGAACTTGAGGCTGAGGACCTGAGTTTTGTACCCAGCACCCACCTTGACGCTCACAATCACCTGTAACCCTAGCTCCAGGGGACTCAATCCCATCTCTCTTTTTCTTTTTGGTTTCTGCAGGCATTTGTGCATTTGTACACACACACACACACACACACACACACACACACACACACACACCTCTCACACTCTCTCTCTGAGATAAGACTAAGTTTGCATTATAGTTCCTTACCTGTAAGGTAGGGATCAAAGGGGTTTATACTTATATAAAGAGTTCAGAAAAACACTTGCTACTTGTGTTTACTGCTGAACAAAAAACACACAGGTGAGAACAGCTTGGGTACTGGGTGATTAAGGTCTCAGGCTTGACAGCTCTGTGGCTGTGGAAATCATGATTTCCTCATCAGATTTCCTCATCAGAAAGCTGACTAGAAATCCATCTCAAATTAGTTCAGATACTACATATTAAGGAATTGTGACGGCAGCATAAAGTGGTAACTTGCAAAGTAGTTTGTTAAGGCTCTAACAGTATTCACGAGTGGGAACAATTAGTTCTGATTCAGCGTGAATCGGCCTCAGAGAGGCAGCATTTGAGAAGCCATTCCTATGAAGGCAGGGCGGCTGAAGAGGAGTGTGGGTAAAATGACCAGGGATACAGCAGCCCAGGTCCCCAGCAGTGAAGTTACATGAGAGGTGGCCACATCCACGGGTCAGGCTGAGGACAGATTTGGGAGAACGGAGAGCCGGGCTGGGCTCTGCAAACTGTATTGGAAATACACAAAAGGCAACTGGCTAAATAGGGCTGTTTCCCCAGGGTAACCCACAAACATGGAAGAAGACATGGCAAAGGGCTGCTGACCTTCAACTTGCAAGCTTTGGCCAATTTAATAAACCCAGTGGCAAATGGCCGCTCATGTCCGTAAAGTCAGTTAGTGAAATGATTGGGAGTATGCCAGTAAGGAAAACACAAGAACACCTTTTACATACCGAGTGACTCCCAGGCCGAAGCCCCTTCTCTTGTTCCTGATTACCTCTGAAAAGTGGTATTAGTGTGATCCTTTAGAACAATCAAATATGTATTAGAAAAGCAACACAAGGCAGAAACTGAAGTAGTGTCCCAGCTTGCTTTGTGCTGCTGTGATAAAACACTGGTCAAAAAGCAACCTAGGGAGGAAAGAGTTTATTTCAGCTAACAGTTTATACTCCATCATGACGGCAGGAACTGATGCAGAGACCATGGAGGGGTGAGGGGTGCTGCTTACTGGCTTCCTCCCCATGGCTCGCTGGGTCTGTTTCCTAATACCACCCAGGACCACCTGCCCAGGAGTGATACTGCCCACAGTGGGCAATCATGAATCAATTAAAAAAAAAAAAAAAAGTGTCCCATAGCCTTGCCTACAGGCCAGTCTAATGGAGTACTTTCTTGATTGAAGTTTTTTCTTCCCAGATGACCCTGGCTTATGTCAAGCTAAAAAAATAAAACAAACAAAACCCAAAAGACTAACTAGCACAAACAGCGATGACTAAATTACTTTAAAGAGAAAATATTTGAGCCACACATTCGCAAGCTGTATGTCCAGCTCTTAGGAGGTAGACAGAGGCAGGAGATGGTGATTCCAGGCCACTCTGGATATATAATTGAATAATTGATACCTTGTCTCAAAAACTAAAACAAAAAACAAACAAACTAAACAGTTAAAAAAAAAAGACAGTTCCGGTTCTCCAGCATCCTGATCATTGTTCTCTTTGTACTTTATTTAAGTCCACAAAACACAAAATGTAAAAGGTTCGCTTAGTAAGTAATTTCCATACTGTATTCCCCCATCAAGTGCTCCCTAGGGAGGGGCTAAGGCAGAACCCGATGGGCACTGAACTCAAACCAGAAGAACAGTGCTATTATACCAACCCTTTGGCTCGAGTCCTGGAAATCCCACACCAGAAAACAATTATTTACAAAGCATGGGTTGTGAACCAAAGATACAGATAAGGCAGGGTTATGAAGACCAGCCTTTGTTTCCTGCAGTTGCTACTTGTCCGTGAGGCCCCAGGAATCCTCCAGAAGAGCCAGGCCAGAGCCAGAGGTCAGGGTTTGATAAAATTAGGAGAAAACCTGAGGTCAAGACCATGTGAAAACTTCACAGGAGCAGAGTAATCCACCCTTCCAGCCATTCCTCAAACTCAAATCTAAAGTGCAGAGAGTTTTAATTGCCTATTTTTCTATGGAAAACTCCCAGGTGGTGGGAAAAGTAATCCTCCAGCATCAAAGGAACAGGAAGTAATCCTCTAGACTTTAGCCTTGTCCTCTGCCTCTTCAATTAACAAACAGGAGCCCATGGGAGTAGCCTGGTAGAACACCCTCAAGAAACGGTGCTGTTTGCTGTAAGTCATTTAGTTCTAACTCTGCCATGGATTTCTCTCTTCTGGTGGTGGATGAGTGTACACAAATGTATTTCATAGTGAAAGTGTAAAACCCAAGGAGAATTCCTCAGCTTTAGAATGGTTGTTTCAACCACATAGAACTTCACTGAATATATATATATATATATATATATATATATATATATATATATATAGTTTTGGGGTCTGATTAACTTCATTGTGTGGTACTTTTTTTAAATATATATTTAAGGTTGGTTTTTTTTTTTATTTCTGTGTGTGTGTGTGTGAAAGAGAGAGAGAGAGAGAGAGAGAGAGAGAGAGAGAGAGAGGAAAGGTTTTTTAAAAAGAAAATAAAGAGTGCTGTTTTAAAAATCACTATGCATTGCTTTACATCATTTGCTCAAAGGGCCGCCAGAAAAAGCTTTGCTGATAGCTACCACAATATGCCTCAATTAAGACAGCTTCAAAGCCTAAGTGAGTCAAGCCGGAAGATGTTTTCAGAGGTAAAGGGCACTCTCAAACTTAACTGGCCTGAGGTCAGCTCGTGTAAAGATACTAAAAGAGGACACGGGAATGCATTAGGAAGGTGAGAGGCTCTGCAGGGTGAAGCCCAGCACCCCACTGAATGTCCACTTTTAATTTAATCTTTTGTGTGGCCAGGTTTTGTGCAAGCCTGCTCAGGCCCATTGTTTCCCGGCAACCCCGACCAGAGCTCTCCTGGGTCTGCCTAGCCAGGGTGACTACACTGCCCTGGAGCCTGTCCCTTCTAAACAATACTGCCCATATAATTATTCAGAGAGAAGGCCGGCAGTAGGGTCGGCTGTGACACCTGGGTCGTGGCCTCTGACACGGAATCTGGGGCCAGCCCAAGTCTGGTCCAGCAGGCAGAGGGGAAGGAAAACTGCTAAGGGGGGATGGGTGGGAAAGGCAGGCAGAGCGGAGCAGTTTAAGACACCACACTTCAGCCCAAATCGCATTTCAACAGTGGGTTGGCCTCGACTTTCTCAAGCAGGTCCCTTGTTCTTCCTTTTTAACAAATCTTTTTAGTGGTCATGCAAACATAACGGGTTTCATTATTTTTACACACACCTGTATTCAGGTTCTAAGTTCCTATCCGTATCTCCACAAAGCAGGTCTCTTCAGAACCCCCACAGTTACAGGGTCAACACACTATTGTTGGGGTGGGGGGACTCAGAGCTTCAGGTGTTTTACTCAAATGTGTTAGTGTCCTAATTAAAGTCAGGTTTTAGCTGAGGAGATCAGTTTCGCTTTAAGCTTAGACTAAAGACTTATCCCCTTTTATTTACAAGTTGATTTTCTGCATGCCTGTTTATCATGGATGTTTTTCACGTTGTTTGTATTATAAACAAAGCTCACATTTACTCGAATGAGTGTGCCAAAATGTTACAAAACTGCTCTGTGAGTATGTAAAGAGCTTAAGTTCCCCACACAGCTTTCCTGCAAGCTAAAGGGAGGGCGTGTTTCCAAACCTCAAACACTGGACTCCTTTTGTCTGGCTTCCTGAAGGGTCTTAAGACAAATAACACCTCTCTCCACCAGTGACAACATCCCCTCTCTCCTACTGGGTGGAGGATAATTTAAGGGAAAGTCCTTTCCATGTGACATTTTTCTATCAATTTTCTATCAAAATAAGCATATAC
This sequence comes from Phodopus roborovskii, assembly GCF_943737965.1. Classification (NCBI taxonomy): domain Eukaryota; kingdom Metazoa; phylum Chordata; class Mammalia; order Rodentia; family Cricetidae; genus Phodopus; species Phodopus roborovskii. Next base: position 48,701,664 of record NW_026126517.1, on the reverse strand, counting down.
TACTGGCAATGGCTATCAGAAAGACCTCTCTGTCACAGCTGGAACTGTTCAAGACCCAGACAGAGGCAAAAGGCCTTCCCAATTGTACTGTGCAAAGCTCTCTACTCAACTCGTTACAGGCACACTGAACAGCTAATCTAGAAGTGACATAACCCTGCCCCCACTGCTGTCAGGGTTGGGGCCAGATCTTCACTCTGGTGTAGGGAGACACCTTTCCCTTTCCCTGTGGGTCAGCGTGGAAGGAAGGCAGCCCACAGCTCCTCTTTGCTAAACTCAGTCCCCACCAAGTCCATAGACAAACAGAGAAAAGTAGAAGACAATTGTTTCCTGTGAGTAGGGAGGAAAAGAGATGATTCCAAAAGAACAGCAGCCTAGGGTCCTAGCAAGATGGCTCGGCAGCTTCGAGGTGTGGCTGTTTCCAGTGGACCCAGGTTTGATTCCCAGCACAAACACGGCAGTACAACTCCACTCTCTGGGGATCTGACACCTTCTTCTAGACTCTGGGCACCAGGCCCATGGTCACAAACATACATGTAGGCAAAATACTCAAGCACAGAAGATAAAATGATAATTCAAAAACAGAACAGTTTAACTGTCCCCAATTTTATGACAGTAGTGCATGAATGGTATCAATGAGTCTGTGTTCACATTCAGAATCCCAAGTGGGGCAGCTGTGGTAAGGCACTCCTTCAATCCAAGCACTCGGGAGGCAGAGATAGGCAGTGCTCCCTGAGTCTGAGGCCAGCCTGTTTTACACAGTGAGTTCCAGATAAGTCAGGACTGCATAGTGAGACCCTGTCTAAAGAACAAATAGAAACAAGTAAAATGAATGGGCTGCTTATTATAAATAAATTTCAATTCTAACAAAATAAAGAGCATTGGCATATCTCGTAAGACAATTAAAGACTATCAAACTTGTGAGGTTTACTTAAGACTGTTACATAAGAAGAGAAACGAAGGCCTTTCTTTCGCCATGTTAGTATTTTCATCAAGAGCAGCGCTTGCCTGGAAGCCCCCAGAGGAGGCTGTGAGGCTCACACAGTACTGTACCTACCTCACACTTGTTTAAGTAGCCACTCTGTCCGCCCCACACACATCAGTGCCTTACAAACAATATTTTTATAGACTGGCAGAGGAAGCCTATTCATGACAGCCCAACTTCCCCTGAAGCCATGAAATAAATTTCCTTTCAGGACTAACACTTCTCCACCTCCCAGTCACGGACTCACCATGGCATTTTGACCCTTTTGTGAAGCAACGTGAAAATATCATCCATCATTCCCTGAGCCATGGGGACTAGGGGTGGAGGGGCACAGATGCATTGCAAAAACATCTGTAGTTTGATAACCATCCCTGGAACATGCAACCCTTGGCGGTTCAAAGCATGCTTATGGGATGGGAGAGATGTAGGAAGATGGCCTGAAACCACTCTTCAATTTCTTCCCAAGTGAGAAGGTACACTGTGGAAAGATCAGCCACATCAATCATGGTGTAAACCCCTCACTGTTTATTTATGCCTGCTCAGAAGTTACGAGGCACGCTGTTACAACTTACTTAAACAAAACACGCTGAGCACATCACTGGGAAACCCATTTTAATGTTAGCACTGAACAACAGAATTCTTTGATGCAAGCAAACATTTTGATTGGTTATTAAGTAGCATATGCAAATCCTTATCAAGTCATCAATCTTTCAGACACTTAATGAAAGGAAGCCCTTTGGGAGAATAGAATGCTCTCTCTCTTTCTGTATTTTAATTTTCAAATTAATGTATTTATTTTTTGAATACATGTATCAGGGTGAATATGCCACAGTGTATGTGTGGAGAGGAGAGGACAACTTTTAGGAATCATTTCTCTCCTTTTACCACGTGAGTCCCAGAGATCAAACTCAGGTCTTCAGGATGGGATGGCAAGCACTCACTGAACTACCATGCTGCCCTGGTCTTGGGCTGTTTTCTATTTAAGATGAAAACTCAACAGCTAGAGAAATGGCTTAGTGGGAAAGAACACTTCTCTGAGAACCTGAATTTGGAACCCCCATAAAAAGTATGGCTGTATGCTCCTGTAACCCCAGAGCTGTGGGAAATGGAGACAGGGGAATCATTGGGGTTCTAGCTCTAGGTTCCTGTCTCAAGTCTCAAAGGAATAAGGTGGAGAATGACCGAACTGGACACCTGACGCTCTGTAACACGTGTGTGCATGTGCACATATACCCCACGTGAATCACACTCACACATCCACACACATTCACACTAGTACACACTGCCATTCACGCACACTACCTCTCATTGAGTCCCACTGAAGACCAGTGGGTAAAATGCACACAGACAGAACAAGGAAAGCAAGTGCAGAGCCAAAGAAGTGAGCGACACAGTCGATCCACCGCGGAGGGAATGAGGCTGAAGCAAGCGCAGCAACTGTCCAGAGTCTCTTCACCTCTGGAAGAGCTGAGTGTAAAGGTAATCTCTACAGTTGTGTCAGGCCAGACTGCCCACATGCCATGACCTTTCTTCTGAAGACTTTCTACAGAGGAGAGGTGTAACTATTCGAGAGAAGGAACCAAGCTAAAGATCGCCCTGCCTGCCTATCCAGACGGAGAATGTGAATATTAATAAACAACCATCTGCAGGTTGGAGAGCCGGCTCAGCAGTTAAGAGCATGGGCTCCTCTTGCAAAGGACCTGGGTTTTGTTGCTGTCTTCTGGCCTCTGTGAGTAGTGCACACATGAGCTGCACATATGTGCAGGCAAAATATCCATACACATGAAATGACCTTTAAAAAAGGAAAAATGATTTTGCCGGTTTCATGTGTGATTATCTCTAAATCACCCAAAATCCTGCGCCCAGCTGAGTGGCCCTGGAGACCATGGTTGTTCCCGTTCTCACCACTGTCCATCATTACCCAGTGTCAGGTAGGGATCTAACAGATGTGAGGGGATCTCCAACATACAGTGAAACTAGCCTATCATGGCATTTTCCTAATAATTAAAACACCCCTATGTCTCCTAGCTAATAACACTGGTAGTTTGGCTACAGAAAAGCTCTGAAATGGAGTTCCTGAAAACTGTACAGACCCCTTCAGTAGGAACAAAAAAGGCAAATCCTCCTTTGAGGAACTTTCCAACTTTTACTTACCTTTGGCCCAACTTATTCATCTAGGTATATTCAACTGAAAAGTGATTTATAGGCTAGTGAGGTGTCTCAGTGGATAGAGACACTTGCCATCAAGGCTGACAACCTGAGTTTGACCTCTGGGAATCATCTGGTAGAAAGAAGAACCAACCCATTCAAGTTTTACACACACACACACACACACACACACACACAGTAGCACATCTCCCAGAATCCCAATACAAACACTCACATATATATCGACACAAATAAATTTCATAAATTTGAAATGTTACATAAATGAGACTGAAAGGTTTATTTTTATGTTTATATATGTGTATGGTGTGTCTGTGTGTACTTGTGCATAGGTGCCCTTGGAGGTCAGAACAGGAGTTGGATCCCTTGGAGCTGGAGTTACCGTTTGATATGAGATGCTTCATATCGGTGCTAGGAACTGAACCCACGCCTCTAGAAGAATAGAAAGCGCCCTTAACCACTCAACCATCTTCTCCAGCCCCAACAAACATGCCTTTTAGAATGTTAACATTTTGATTATTATTTTCTTCTAATTTTAATGTGTGTGTGTGCTTGTGTGTTTATGTGCTTCCCTTGTGCACATATGCAGACAAGAAGTGGGTGTCAGATCCCCTGGAACTGAAGTTACAGACAATTTTGAACAGCCATGTGGGTGCTGGGAACGGAACCTGGGCCCTCTGCAAGAAACAAGTGGTCTTAACGTCTGGGCCACCTCCAGCTCCTTAAATACAGATTCTGTGGGCCTGGGAGTACAGCTCAGGGGAGCGTGCTTACCCAGCAGACACAAGACCCTGAGTCCCCAGGACCCCCCACGTCCCCACAAATTTAGTATTCTTTCCTTATGATCAAATGCAAGTTTATCATATAATTTTTATAAGGTTCATTTAAACAAAGGAAAAACAATTTTGATACTAGCATCTAAAGCACTGTTATGTGCACTATATTTAGGATTTTTTTGTTTTGTTTTTGTTTGTTTGTTTATTTGAGATAGGGTTTCTCTGTATTGCTTTGGAGCCTGTCCTGGATCAGGCTGGCCACCAATGCCCAGCTTATATTTGGGTTTTTGAAAACTGTATTTTATAATTTGCTTTTTGTACTCACCAAATACTGTGGACTAGCAGGGCATTAAACGGTTTTGTTTTAATTTTAAAGATTAAAAAAAAAAACCAAAACTATGCGTGGGGAGGTGGGAGGAGGGAGCAGGAGGAGAGGAGGGAGGGGAGGCCATGGTCAGGAGGTAAAATAAATTAATTAAATTCAAAAAATAGTTTTTATGTGTTTTTTGTCCACAGGTAATTTTGTGCCGCACATGTATTCAGTTCCCACAGACACCAGAAGAGGGAGTCGGGTCCTCAGGAACAGGACTTACGGGATGTTCTGAACTGCCATGTGGGTGTTGGTCCTCTGGAAGAACAGCCAGTGTCCTTAACTGCTTAACCATCTCTCCACACATACCCTTATTAAGTACTTCTCTAAAACATTCAACACAGTGTCCATACTTTCTCAAGTTGTCGGAAATACTACAATTTACCTTTTAATGTCTTTTGATTACATCTATGTATCTGCATGTGTGTAGGTGCCATGATCAGATGACAACCTGAAAGAGTTGGTTCTTCCTCAGCCAGCTGAATCCCAGGGATTAAATTTAGGTTGCCAGGCTTGGCAGCAAGTGCCTTTTAGCCACTGAGCCATGTCACTAGCCTGACCATAGTTTATTTTGGGGTTTATTTCAGCCTTGCCCAACTATAAACACCCCTGGACAACACAGTGGATAGATACTCTGGCACACAGTCCCAGTTTCCAATAATGGTCCCTACTGATGCAAGGTCTGCATAAAACTAAGCATCTAATGTGCCCCTCCTTTTTCATTACCCAGTTGGTCCCTAAAAAGTTGTGCATTCATTTTCTACTCCCACCTTTACTATGAGTAGTCTAAATGTTTACCAACTCCAGGTCCTCATCTGACCTATCTGCCTTTGATTTTGTTTGTTTTTCGAGACAGAGTTTCTCTGTATTGCTTTGGAGCCTGTCCTAGAACTAGCTCTGTAGACCAGGCAGACTGGCCTCGAACTCACAGAGATCTGCCTGCCTCTGCCTCCTGAGTGCTGGGATTAAAGGCATGCGCCACCAACGCCCAGCTTGATTTGGTTGTATTTTATGCCTCTATTCTTACAGGAAAGAAGAGTGGGGGCTGGGGAGATTCTCAGGGGTTAAAGTGCCTGCTGTGTCAGCATGAAGACCTGAGCTTGGACACTCAGCAGCACTCAGGGGTAAAGGCAGGCAAGGAGGAGCCATCTGGAACCAGCAGGAGGCAGGGGCAGAGACAGGAGGATCTGTGAAGCTTGCTGGCCAGTCAGCCTAGTGTAACCAATAAGTTCCAAGTTTGGGGGATGACCCTGTCTTAAACACTGACACAGGATTGGGGTGGCAGTGTTATATAAATGTGAAACAATGACTATGGTAAGACAGATTTACACACCCACCCTAGGAAGCTGTATAACAACCCATGATAAGTGGGTTGGGAAGAGCTGCCTATGTTTTGCACAGCTTCAAACAGTATCACCATCCAAACTTGCTGAGAAAGCAAGCTGCCACCACCAAGTTCAGCCAAGGGACCTCCCCACACCCATGGCCTGGGAACCAACTACTATGGCTAATTCAGGAGGCCCCAGCCAAGCACCCCATGTGTCCTCGGTCTTCACAAAGTCTTTGAAGACACTAAACATCTCAAATGAAATTAAAATATATATACATATTTCAACAAGTCACAATGGAAGGACAGTAGAGAACTCTCCTGAACATTACAGGTACTTATTCAAGCCAATGGATAGGTTGAGCTGTTTAAAGAGGGGCAAGATGGCACAGGCCAGCGATCCCAGCCAGCACTCAGGGAGCTGAGGCAGGAGGATGGGAAGGTTGAGTTTGGCCTGGGCTACACAGTGAGACCCCATCTCAAACCAGCCTTCTCCACGCCATCAAATCTCACGTGTTTTAGACAGGAGCCTGCACCAGGGGTTAGCCTGTGTCCATGATTGCTGTGACTCATTCAATTCCTCTACTGTCCCATCAGGGACCCTCACCTATTAACTACAGATCCTTCAGCTCAACTCAGTGTCGCCCTCTCAGAGAAGAGGAACACCTGGCCCTCCCCCAATCCTCAGATTGTCCACTGCCCACTGTTATACAAGCCCTTGTCTCTTTATACCCTTCCAACACAATGCGCACTAGAGTCTGCAACTCTGGCTTATGGGGTAACCTGATGAATGTCCGTGTCTTTCCCCAGACTGTAAAGCTGGGATATGGTCTGGCTACGATGGAAATACCAGATCTGGAATTTTAGAACCACCATCTCCAATTGTTTAAATTTTGCCTTCCACTACTAATTTTATTTGAATTAGCGTGTGTGTGTGTGTGTGTGTGTGTGTGTGTGTGTGTGTGTGTGTGTGTGTATGCATGCATGATCATTGGTCTTCAGGTGTCCTCCACCTTGTTTTTTTGAATCAGGGTTTCCTGCTGGCCTCAGCAGGAAACTATTAGACTAAACTATTAGACTAAACTAGATGATCCTCGAGCCCCAGAGATACACTAAGTGCCCCACAGCTCGGCTGCACTTCAGCCCTAGTAATATTTTTACTACCATGTATGCTTATTATACAGGCCTCCATTTACTTGTATGTGTGACACACATCTTACTTCATAAAAATATAAACATGCATAACTATCTTTAAAGGCTAAGAGAAAACACCCACCTATTAAGGGCCTCACTTAAAGTGCCCCCCCCTCAGCGTTCCCTCTTACAACAGAAAGGATAATTAGAAAAAAAGCGTACAATTCATTTGCATAAGTTTTTAAAGAACAAAGTTCAAAACAAGACTGAAATAAAACCACAAGGGCAATTACTGCTGTACAGCAAACTATTTTTTCTATCCTCCCAGAAGTTTCTTTCATGTGCTAATGGAAACATTAAAAAAAAAAAAGGCCAGAACAAAACAAACAAACAAAAAAACCCTCTTTTTTAACTTAGCTCTTCAAGGACCTCACACATCTAAGAAGTCCTTACATTCACCAGAACTTTCCAGAGTGGTCTGAGGGTCAGCACTGGGACAGCATTGATTTAATTTCCTGCAAGGCCTCTTCCCTTCCCTTTTTAAGAAACGGCAAGCACTCACTGTGATTACAGACTTAAAACACTGGGAGACCGCAAACTTTAGTAAAGACCTCCATCCCCAAGAATTATGATGAAACTGTGGCCCAGGAAATATCGAGGAGCCTTGAGTACCAAGCAGCAGCCAGCTGAAGGACCCTTGCACTTGGATACACAGCAGGACAGCAGGAAGTAAAATGGTAAATTTAGCTTAATGCATTTCAAAACACAAGCACTGCAAACAACAGTAGGGCAACTGAGAACACAGTTAAGTTAGAGAGGCTATGAAGCTATTAGTTAAATAATTATTAAACAGATCGAATACCATCAGATGGAAAACAGCAGGGTCCCACGCAATGAAGCTTAAAGAACTTCCCTCTAGAGACAAATAGGGGAAATCGGGTATTTTATTTTTATGTGACTCGCAACCTCCTTTATCGTCCTTTCAGTTACATCCATTTTCTGAAAATGGTTCCTGTTGCTTCATTTTCTTTTATACAAATAAGCAGAGAAAACAAAAACCAAGCGAACTAAAGATGTACTTCAGTGTCAAGGTTTTGCCAAGCATAGGCAAGGCCCTGGCTTGACCTAGTACCTGGAAACAAAGGCTGAGACAAACAGCGAAACTATGCAGGTTTTCAAGCAGGAATTTCACTTGATAGAGCCAGCATCGTGAGGGGTTGTGTTTGGAGCCATGCTCCCCAAATCCCCACCCCGCCACCCCCATGATACCAGACCCTAAAGTTAACAGGCATTGAGCTGATTTTGAAGCTCCTCGCAATTGGTATTCCACTCTACAGACCAGAGGAAAACCAAACAAAACATCACAGCTATTTTAAAGAATGGGACTTCCTCACCCAGCTTATGTTCTCCACAGGGGCCTGGCTTTCTTCAGAAGCCCTTTCAGACTAGTGTGTGAAGAGACTACTGTAAATCTTTGCCCAGTGCCAAAGGTCAAAGGGCAGTTACCTGTGCTGTGGGGCACACTGGCTTTCTTCATTCTTTCTCCTCCTTTCCCCCTAAGTGTGAGGGCAAGCTTGTGAGTCACACCAAACTAATTTAGATCCTTAAAAAAGCTTCCAGCCTATGGATAGGCTGCTTTGGTGAGGAAAAGGAACAAACACCAGCTTCTCAGTCCTCCACAAAGAGCCCAGATGCAGCTGAGGTCCCCCCTCCCGCCACAGCTGCTAAAACAATAAAACTTCAAAACCACAAAAGGGAAGGATACTTAGGCAAATGCACCAATTTTGTTTTAGGGAGGGAGGAACCCTTTGCTTTATTGTTTTTTGGGTTTTGTTATGTTTTGTTTTGTTTTAAGTAGCTAGGACAGTGGGCTTCTGCTCACACATCACAGCTCATTTAATTAACTAGACAGATGTTGTCCAGGGGGCAGTGCGCATACTTCAGAATTTCAAAGGGAGGGGGCTGTTCAAGGCAGGACTTCAAAGTTCTGGGGTTGGGGGTGGGGGACACCCAGCAAACACTATTTTCAAAGATTTTGTTGGGATTGACATTTTTGGGAAAGTTTACTTTTAAAAGATGGTGATAACTCTTAAGAAATATGGGAGCACACTATTTTTCTGCCTTCAAAATAATTTTACAATGAAATAAAGCCATGTAAGCCACCCCACTGCCATGAGCTCAGTCTCATAGCCCATGATGCACAGTGGAAACGAGGGACACTTCCTCCTGGGGTGCTGCTGGGTACACCCTTGCAATGCCCTGTATGTAAGAAAAGAGCATCACAAGGAAAGTTGCAGGAACGCAAACTGGCAGCCATCTTCTGCGACTAGCTAGGAATCTGATTTCAAACAGTCTCTGCATTTCTGCCAGAACAGGGCTGACCAACCCCCTTTATTTCTTTTCCCTTCCCCATAAATGGATTGTTTGTTTTTAGTCTTTAAAAATGTTCACAGATATGTACAATATGTCTTAGTCATATCCAACCTTCACTCTTACCTCCAACTCCCTCCAGGACCTTCCTTCCTCCAACTTCATGTTCTTCATATGCACATATGAATGTGCAAATGTATTAAAGTTCCTGTATCTTTGGTGGCAAGAGACATTCAGTTTTTAGGATTGCAACATACTACTGCATCTATTCAGAAGGAATTTGTACTTCTGGAGGTCTTAGTAATCCTTCTACACACACACACACACACACACACACACACACACACACACACACAGGACTCCACTGGAATGTGTCACTAAGAAAAGGTCATCTGAAATGTCACCTATCCATCACACAGGAAGGAAAACTTCAGTGAGGTTTGTCTGAAATGCCCACCCACCCCACTCCATGACTTAACTTTTCTTAACAGCCCACTGATGGGTCTCTGTTACTCAAGCCCTTAGGTTTTTGTTGTTGTTGCTTGTTTGTTTTTCTCTCAGGACAGCCCAGCCAGAAATACTGGGTCCCAGGTGTGGTGGGTGGTACATCCTTTAGTCCCATCACTGAGGAGGCAGAGGCAGGTGAATCTCTTGAGTTTGAGAACAGCCTGATCTACAGAGCAGGTGCCAGTACAGCCAGGGATAAATACCCTCTGAGCTAACACCCATTGTCTCCCAGCCATCTGATCTCAAACCAGGTGTTCTGATTTAACAATCACTACAACTAGGACAAATAACAAACAATTCTGTTGTTGTCTAGAGTTTCCATGCTGCCCCTGGGTGGGCAAGACCTGCTCCTATCCAAATCCGAGGTAATCACTAAAGCTGTCTGTTGTTCCTTCTGGACAGACCTGACTCTGAAAATGCCCATGAAATCAAACATCTGAGATATTACCTTCTGTGAATTGCCCATGACTCGTTATGGTGTCATTGAGATTCACCATGGTTCTTTCCTTGCCAAAACTGACACTGGCTACTTGTTTTTAAGATTTATTTATTTATTTATTATGTATACAGTGTTCTGCCTAAAGGCCAGAAGAGAGCACCAGATCGAATTACAGCGAATTACAGATGATTGTGAGCCACCATGTTGTTGCTGGGAATTGAACTCAGGACCTCTGGAAGAGCAGCCAGTGCTCTTAACTCCTGAGCCATTTTTCTAGCCCCAGGTTATTTGTTTGTATTTCTGAGAGCTTTTAATCGGGTATGCTGGGTGTTTCAAGCAACTCTGAACTGAACCAGCCATACAGTGTGTATACATTCTTGTGTGAATCTGAGTTTTATTTTGTGTGGTGCCTGAATACATGCCTGCAGAGGAGGACATCTTATTCCATCACTCTCCATTGTATTCCCTTGAGACTAGGCTAGGTTTCTCAGCCAAGCTGGTGAGCCAACAATCTTGGATACTCCTGTCTGCCCCTACCTCATCCTCAGTGCTGGGTTACAGGTGCACACAGCCATGCCTTTTAAAAATGGGTTTTAGCCAGGTGTTGGTGGTGCATGCCTTTAATCCCAGCACTTGGGAGGCAGAGGCAGGCAGAGCTCTATGAGTTCAAAGGACAGCCTGGTCTACAGAGCTAGTTCCAGGACAGGATCTAAAGCAATTCAGAGAAACCCTCTCGAAAAACAAACAAAAAGAAGAAAGGGTTCTAGAACTCAGGTCCTCATGCTTGCACAGTGAATTCTCTTGCCCACTAAATCACTTCCCCAGCCCTAAACTTTTTTTTTTTTTTTGCATTTTTCAAAAGAATAAACATTGAAGAAGGAATTGCTGATTTGTACGGTATGGATACACTTTCCTAAGAAAGCACTAAGCAGCGTTGGTGGTGCACGCCTTTAGCCCCAGGACTCGGGAGGCAGAGGCAGGCAGATCTCTATGAGTTCGAGGCCAGCCTGATCTACAGAGTGACTCCAAAGCAATACAGAGAAACCCTGTCTCGAAAAACAAAACAAAACAAAACAAAAAAAAAAAAAAAAAACAAAGAAAGCACTGAATGTGCCAAGTATAATGGCACACACCTTTAATCCTAGCATATGGGAGGCAGAGGCAGGTGAATCTCTGCAAGTTCAAGGCCAGCCTGATCTATATAATGAGTTCCAGGACATCCAAGGCTATGTAGAATGACAGTGATGGTATATTTTAGTTGTATATTGTTTAACATTTTAAAAATAATTTTACTGATTTAGCGTCTGTGTGCATGTATGTGCGTGCACGGGTCAGAGACAGCTTTGTGGAGTCAGTTCTCTCCTTCCACCTTTATACAGGTTCCAGGGAGCAGACTCTACCCACCTTGTTTATATTTTTAAAACTGCTTCGTCCAGACTGGTCACTATAACCTCATGTCCCAAGGCCTTCCCATCAGTTAAACCCTACTATTCACCTGCCATCTTCCCAATGAACTACTTTCTCAATTTACATGTTGCTCACCTTAAGTTTCTATAACAAGGGTTACTGGCCTTTCGTCTTCGGTACTCTCTTCTTAGTCCCTCTATAGCTACATCATTGCCAGATCTCTCTCCAGAACAAGCAGCCATTGCAGTTTCCCGATCGGGGCCCACAGCAGTGGAGTGGTGATGCTTGAGGGCACACAGTGCTTATAGTGTGGGTCCAAACCGATCCCAGAGCCTTTACCCTCCACAGATCCCACCCACACAACCACAGCCACATGTCAAAGAGGCTGCCTTTTGAATCTTTCTGGTGTTGTGCATGCTAAGAACTTCTGATTAGGGTGAACTCCACCACACCACCAGGCAAAAGAGTCTTCCTTACATGGTAAACATCGGTCCTTTGTTCCCTGAGCTTCCAGAATACTTGGCCTATGTGGCAATGCTTATCTATTAGCAGCACACCTTCTGAGAAACACGGCTAGGTCCTCCACACTCAACACACATGAGATGGCACGACATTTCATGTCCATACTCAGTATGCCAACATACAGTGCCTGGCACACAGTATGCATGTTCAATAAATATGCGAGATTAAAAAAACAGAAAAATTTTAAGCAACTGCAAATAAATTAAATGATTGGAATGATAAAAAAAACTTGACTAGAATTTCATAAAACAAAATGTGACAAATTTGCATATAAAACAAACATAAACATATACCTGTGCTCAGAGAAAAATATATTTTGCATCCACCTTAAAAAGGAGGAATTTTGCTTTTCTGAAATAAGAGATGGCTCAGGGGTTGAGAGCGCTGATCTTGCAGAGAACTGGGGTTCGGGTCCCAGCACCCTTCATCCAGTGACTTACATGCCTAGGGGACCTAATGCCTTCTTCTGGCCTCTTTGGGCACCAGTACTCGCACAGGCTCATACATGCACACACACAGACACACACACAGACACACAGATACACACACACAGACACACACACACACACAGACACACACACACCATTTGTTTTTTAATCCTTTAAAAGAAAAGACATTTTGATTTCCTAGCAATCGTCTCTGGGGCAGCATCTTCACAAAGAGTCAAGCAAAGAACCTCAGGGGCCAATATTTCATTTTGTGGGGATAGTTTTGATGCTAGAGTTCATTGTCAGTGAATTCTAGATTTAGGTCATTTTCTGTTTTGGAAGACCAAGAAGCATCTGTGACATAATTGTAGCAGTAGCCAATGAGAACTGAGAACCACTGGCCCTGTAGTCCAGACCTACTGATCTCCACTGAACACTGCCACTGAATTCCACAGAGCTACAGAGGGCTTTGAAAACAGGCCTATGGTGCCAGAGCCTATCACATGGCTGAGTAAGCTGAAAAATATTCTCTTTCTGAAGAACCACTAAAGGCTCCCAGGTTCACCTAGGGGGTTAAAAAACACACCATTTACCTTGTGAATTGATTAAGTCCGTGGCTACTTGTTTATTAATTTGACAGTGTCATAATTTCCCAATAAGAGTAGCACCAAGTCTAGGGTAATTAATCTTTCTCAGGGGACAGAATGTGCTTTTAGACTTGGCATTCGGAACCTCCCGGGAGCTAACTCACAAGGAGAGTGATAAACTAATATGCCTCACACAGTCACAGACTTAGCTATAAAGCCGGTGAACCAGTGTCAATGCTTTACGCTTACACCTGAAAGTCACAGGTCCTAAATTAAGCATTTCAGGAAACTTTGAGGCATACTTGCTGGCCTTCAGATGGAATTTGGAGGGGGGGGGGGCGGGGAACAAGTAGATAGTCTGTACTTAAAACTGACAAAGTATACTAACAAGGCCCAATGCCTGTGATCCAGGCTATGAAACATGAGGTGGCCCCGACTTCTGACATTGTGACGTGGTATTTTCCCTTACAAACGGTCATAGCTATGCTGGGACTTTCATTCATAGTTATCTGGCCTTTGAGTCACAGGTTGGGCACATCTAGATACAATTGGTTGGAAAATAATTGTAGAGAGGATACTATTGGGGCTGGGTGTGGGAGTGCACACCTATAATCTTAGCGGTTGGGATACTAAGGCAGGAAGACCGCAAGTTCAAGCCTAGCCTGGGCTACATAGCGAGGTCACGGCCAGCCTGAGCTACAAAGTAAGAAACTCAGAAATAAATAAATAAAATAAGGACTAGGGATCTGGGAGTGTAGCTCAGTGGCAGATCACTTACTTAGCACATGCAAAACCCCAGACTCAATTCTTTAGTAAAAGGCGAAAGATTTATATGATCTCCCAGACTCAATTCTTATGACAAAAAAAAAAAAAAAAAAAAAGCAAACCACCCAAAACAAAAACCTATTTCGTGGCATATCAAAATTACATCAAATTCTTCTTTTGATGTCCACAAATAAAAGTGGTATTGGAAGGCAATAACAAATGGATTTATAGGGTTTGGGTTCTTGGTTTTGTTTTCCGAGGCAGTGTCTTGCTCTGCACCCTGTTGAGCCTCAACCACATCAGTCTCCTGAGTGCTGGGAAGGCAGGTCTGTGTTTTCTAAGGCAGCCTCTGTGTGGCACCGCCAAGCTAATCTCCTGTGGATGCAACATATAGCCCAGGGCTTTGGATGACCTTAAGGAGCACAGACTGCTCTCCCAGAGGATCCGAGTTCAGTTCTCAGCACCCACGTTGGACAGCTCATAACCACCTACACCTCTTCTAGGGAATCTAACATCTCCAGCTTCTGCAGACACTTGCACTCACCTGGACATATAACCTCACCGCCAACACACCGTAATGAAAATAAATTCTTTTTTTTAAAAGATATTTATGCTATTAAGATATTTAAGATATTTATGAGTGCCCCATCTGCATGAACAACTTTATGCCAACAGAGAACATCAGATCTCACTATAGGAGGTTGTGAGACACCATGTGGTTGCTGGGAATTGAACTCAGAACCTCCTGAAGAGCAGCTAGTGTTCTTAACCACTATACCATCTCTCCAGGCCAAAAATAAATTCTTTAAAAAAAAAAATTACAAACCTAGAGGGTTTATACAATGGGGTTGTATGTGGGGGGGGGTCCCATTCTGTAGCCCAGGCTGCCCTCAAATTCTCTGCTACTCTGCCCTAATCTCCCAAGGGCTGGAATCACAGCACTGTCAGAATGACCTGTTAATAGGCTTTTGCCCCCTGTAGTTGGATCTTTCTTTGGGCCATTAGCTCACAAGTCATAGAGACATATCAAGTATGAAAAGTTCAGTTAGCCTTACCTTAGGCTTGTTTTTAACTAGCTTTTGTTTGTTTGTTTTTGTTTTGTTTTCAAGACAGGGTTTCTCTGTGTAGTCCTGGCTGTCCTCAAACTCAGAGATCCGCCTGCCTCTGCCTCCCGAGTACTGGGATGAAAGACGTACACCACGCCACCACCACCTGGTTTAATCGGCTCTTTTAACTTTACTATCCCAATTCTATTCATCTTCGTTCTGTCATGCACCGCTCACTGTGCTTCTTTCGTGTCTCTCTGGCTCACCTAGATTCCTCCTCCTCCCTCTGCCCAGAAGTCCTGCCCTATGCCCACTGCCTAGCTATTGGAAATTCAGCTTTTCATTACACCAATCATAGCAATACACCTTCAAGCAGTGTACAGATAGCCCACAACATTTTTTCATAAAACTGTAATTATTTCTATTTTATGTGTATGGGTGTTTTGCCTGCCTGACATGCATGTCTGGTGTCCAAGGAGTCCAGGAGAGAGTATCAGATGCCCTGGAATTAAAAGTTACAGTTCTGAGTTGCTATATGGATGCTAGGAACAGAAACCAGGTCCTCTGGAAGAGCAGCCAGTGCTCTTAACCACTGAGCCATCTCTCCAGCCCCAAGACCATTTCTCGATGTGATCTTTGCCAGGCATAACACTGCTGTTTGAATGTCAAGTCTGTGTGATCGTAATCCTTAAGAAGGAGAAAGTCAACCATGTAAAAAGCCAGGTAGGTCTATAACTTGGGAAGGGACTAGGGGGGTCCAAGACACTCAGAAACTCTTAGGCAGCTGCAAGAAACATAAGTCAAAATGTAACTCTGGGCAAGGGGGCAGGGAAGGGAGAATGGGAAAATCCCAGCCTGTTTGTCCTCCCCCATGCCACCCCTCAAGCCCCCAATTCCTTCTTTTTTTAGAACTGCATGAAACTAAACCACCTTAGGCTCTGGTAGGCCCAAATCTGGGCTGTTTATTTCATCAGTGAATCTTTTCTTTCTAGATACTTAACCAGCCTTCTTATTTTCCAATTATTTTGTAATACATGTGTTCCCTTCTTTTCTTGGGAAAATAAAAATCATCTCAGGACCCCATCCTCAGGCCCTCACTTAACCCTCACCACACTCACACAGGGTTCTGTTTCTAAGCACTGCACAACATAGGGGGTTTTGTGAAGACAAAAGAATTCAGGCCACAACACACACAAAAGCTAGAGTATTTACTCTCCAGCTCACTGGGAGAAAGTTTTGCTGACCCTTGTCTTAGAGTCTCTACTCTCAAAAGTAGGAAGAAATGCAAAAACTTTAGGCTGCTTCTAAATTCACTGAATAAAATCTGTGGCTTAATAAGATCTGTGGTTAATTTACTTACACACACACCACATTCGCACACACATGCACACACTATGTCCCAAGAAACATTAGTTTCCAAATTTAATAAACATGATAGAATCTTATTTGAGGAAAGCTCGTTTGAGGTGGCATATACCTGTAATCCTAGCAGATGCATGGGAAAACCTTTTCTTCAAACACAGGCTCCACACTGAAGAGCAATTCTTTTTCCCAGGGCTGGGATCCAACCCAAAGCTTCATCTGTGCTAAGCAAGTGCTCTGCCACTAAGCTACACTCTCGGGTTTGGGGAAAGAATTTTACAAACAGGAACAGCTGGCATCTCTTACGGTGCAGGGTGCTGACATTAACCTCCATCTGCATCATTTCACCCCATCCTCCTAACATTCTAAAACAGCCAGTACTAATGCACTGTCTCCATCTAAAAGATTAAGCAAAGAGCCAGGGTTTGCCATCAAGCTGCAGAATTGACGTCAACCTTAGGCAGGAGAAATGATGCTCGCTTAGCTGGGATTTTTGTCTGATCTGTCAGAATGCTAGAAATGATGGGCTGTGTGGGGAGTGGTGATGGCACCTTTGGATTTCCATGACAACCACCAGAAGACCTGACAGTGGGCAGGAGTGTTTTCAAACTGAAGGAATAAATCTCAAGAAAGGCCTCTAGCTGCAATTGGCTTGTAGAAACAGTCCCACTGCGGTCAGACACACTAATGTCAGATTTTGTTTTCTTGTTGAGACAGGGTTCCTCTGTGTAATTGCCCTGCCTGTCCTGGAACTTGCTTCGTAGATCAGGCTGGCCTCAAACTCACAGAGATCCTCCTGCCTCTGCCTCCCAAGTGCTGGGATTAAAGGTATATGCCATCACCACCTGGGGCCACTAACATCAGGACTAGAAGCCTCTTTTTTGGCTGCTGTGATGGCCTAGCAGATGAAGGCACTTGCTGCCAAGATCGACAAGCTAAGTTTGATCCCAGGGCCCACAAGTTCGGGAAAAGAATTGACTTTGTCCTCTGGTCACCACAGGCACACCATGACATGTGCATACCCCCGCACACATTCAAAACAAAAACAAATGTAAAATTTATTTTTCTAAAGAACAAAAAAAAAAAAAAAAAAAAAAAAAAAAAAAGAAAGAAAGAAAAAAAAGAGGAATTTTTTTTCAACCTACTATTGGGGACATAGATGGCTTAATAATATTTTGTTTATTGTATGATAAACATTGCAAACATTTACCTTGTAACTCAGGTGAACACTCAGTGAGGCAAGGAAAAATTATTAGTAAATCCTCAGCAAAACACTCACAACGACTCCTACAAATGCCTAAGTCACAAGACTGATGTGTTTTCCTCTCCCCACAAAAGCCAGATCCCAGGAAATAAACTGCATTTTAGAGTTAAACCTGAACAAACTAGAAACACTAAAGTATTTCTGCTGCTCAACTGAAATTCATATCACACTTTATTACTAAATGCTGGGGACTGGACATATAAAGCTATTATGTACTATATTAAACTGTTATACATTATATGCCATTACACTACATATAGATATAGATATATGCTATTTATACTATACATATACATATTATATATATGTATATATACTATTATGTATTTTACTATCAAAGGCATGAGAATTTCTTTAACTCCACATCTTAAGGGACCCAGCTTTGAGATATTAGAGTAAAATGATCTAATTTTACTAATAACACCAATTAAATTTAGCTAACCGGATGTGTGGAGGAACATTGGACAAGCCAGCCAATTAAATATCATATGGTTTCATCCTTTCTGTTTTAAGCAAAAATCGGACCCCTCACATCTTTTGGTCATTTTTAAAAAAATTTTTAAGCACTTAAATTAACTTAAAAAATTTAAATTAATTTGCTCTTCTGTTTTTTAGAACAAAGACTTGTGCATATTTCTAGGGAGATCTTATCCCAATAGCACACTTTAAACTAAAAACTTAATTACCAAAAATGGAAATGGCAAGGTTGGGGTGGGGTTTCTATAGGCACCAGAGGGGGTTAGTGTGAAAATGAAATTTTGAGAAAGCAGTTTGTTATACAAAACTGACACTCGATCAGCAAGCAAAAGCGTGTGAATTCATTTCCAAGCCCACTTAGCAAAGCTGACTCCACTCTGAGCATCCTTCCCAGGCAATGACTCTGAAAGCCTGCATTCACCAGGCGAGGCCCAAACAGGGTGCCCTTAACCTACTGCCCTCTGGATACATCACTCTCTGTTAAACAGGCAGCCACTGCCAGATGCTCTGGCTAAAAATGGCCCCAGATGGTCAGCTGTCCCCTCCATAGAACACCCTGGCCCTTCCCACATCTTAACACTTGCCTGCCAAAAGCCTGGCCAGGCCTCGGTGGGAACTTAATAAAAAAGATTAGAATCAGGATCTCAGGTTAGAAGGCACCTGGAAGACAGTCGGCTCAACAGCTGAACAGTAACACAACTGAGCACACACAACTGCATCCTCACCAGCCACTCAGATTGCTACTAGCAGATGCAGAAGGTCCTGAACCTGATGCCTAGCAAGGCAGCCCCTGCAGCCACAGAGGCCTCGTTACCATGAGCTCAGGCAAACCAGTCACTCACGATAATCCCACAATCAGGAAACCGCTGAGCTACTTAACTTGATACAGCATGTCCCCTATCCCAAAATGGTGTTCTACTTGATGTGTTTAATGTAGTTTTACAGGCCTAGAGAGATGGTCAGTAGCATGCTTGCCTCACCAGCTTGAGAGTCTCTGTTTGGATCCAGTAGCACAATACTTAAAAACACAATCTATGTAATCTCACCCTAACCCTGGGGCTTGCTGAGCTCTTGGTTTCTCTAGATTGGTGAGCTCCATGTTCAGCGAGTGAACTTGTTTCCAAAAAGCAAGGTGGAGAGCGAAAGGAAGGCAAGTGACATTGACCTCTAGCGTCCACACGTGTGTATATAAGTACATGAGTGAACACATACACTTCCCCACACTAAAGTGATTTTAAATGGAGCTACTTCAAAAGGCATAGATAACATGTTACACAAAAACAGTATATATGATTGACTTTTTAAAGGTGTGTGTGTGTGCGCGCGCACGCGCGTGTGCAAATGCCATGTGTATGTGTCAGTACTACCCACTGCCACTTTGCTTGGCACAGGATCTGTTATCACTGTCCCTGCCCCCACACCCCCAGCCTGGCACACACACAGGCTAGCTGTCCCTGAGCTCCTGACAGTCTCCTGTCTCTCATCTCCTCGTAGGCACACTAGGACTACAGCTGCATGATACTGTGTCCAGCTTGGCATGGGTTCTGGGCATTCAAACTCAGGTTACCATCAGGCTGTCTTCCCAGGCCCGTGTAACTGATTTTTAAAACATAAGAGGAAATAATAGTTTATAGTTTTAAAAGCTATTATTTGGAGAACATAAGAGTTGGGGGGGGGGGGATATCCGTGAGCCTACCTCCCTTCCTCTCTCTCTCTCCAAATGAATGAAGAAGCACTTTTGTAATAAGAGTCTTTTCCTTATTTATTCCTTATTTATTTATTCCATTCACAGATGTATGTATAGGCACCTCTAGAAAAAAATTTAAATGTTAACTAATTGGGGCTGGTGGGGAGGCTCAGCAGTTAAGAGCATACACTGCTCTTCCAGAGGACCTGAGCTCTCGCTACCCACCCTGGCAACTCACACCCACCTCCAGGAGAGCTCATACTACTTCCAGCCTCAGAGGGCACCTGCAATCCCATACAAATATCCCACACACAGACACATACATATGGTAAAAATAATAATAATAAAAATACGCCTTAACAAGACTTTAAAGAGTTGCTTTTCCCTACTGGTGGTTTTGTTTTGCTTTTCTGAGACAGGCTGCCCTTGAACTTGTTACATAGCAGCTGAAAATGATCTTAAAGTCCCCACCCTCCTCGCACCCCCTCCAGAGTACTGGGCTTAGTGCCACCATGCCCCACTTGCTGCCAAAGTCTAATGAAACATTTCTGAGTTTCTTGCAAGAGCAGAGCTCATTCTATTTCCTAACCAAGTATTCAAATGTTTAAGGTAAACTAGCTGGAATGTATGCCCAAGAAGCATGTTGAAGAATATGTTTGTCTCTCCTACATATTTAAACTTCTTTAATCAAGTTTCTGAGTTTGATTGTATTTGTACTTGTATATTTTTGAAGATTTACTCATTTTATACATATGAGTGTTTTTCCCTTCCTGCATGTATCTATGTGCTATGAGTATGCCTGGTGCCCTTGGAGACCAGAAGAGGTTGTCAGATCCCCTGGGACTAGAGTCACAAATGGTTGTGAGCTGCCATGTGAGTTCTTGTGTCCTCTGGAACAGTGGCAAGAGCTCTTAACTTAGAGGGCTGAGCCAGCCCTCTAAGCCCCTAAAAATTATTTTGATTTATGTGCCGGCAGGACCATCTATGTGTGAGTGCAGATGGCCCCCTGGGGTGGCAGCTACAGGTAGGTGTGAGCTGCCATACAGATGCAGGGAACCAGATTCTGGTCTTCTGCTATACCAGTATATGCTCTTAACCACTGGGCCATCTCCAGCCCTGATCTACAGCTTTTCAATCCTTCACGGCCTGTTTCCAACTGGATATAAACAACAAGTCCCCTCCCTCTCGTCAACAATGAGGGCACCCCGAGAATCCACAGGGAGACATAAACATAGAAGGCTCGGGGGCCCTAGAGGCTGGGCTAACCTCATCGTAACCAGTGGATTAAAGAAGCTCGACCTGGACCATATGTCACTGCTCATCATTTACAAGCTTCATGACAGAGATCGACAGTAAATTTATTTAACTGAATGCAGATTAAATTAAAAACCAAATAATAAGATTACAAGCAAAACACCATCTGGAAAACTACAGCAAGGGATCATGGGATAGATTTCTGGGCTCCTGCATCCAGGGACAGGCTCACAGCATGTCCTGTTGACCCAGGGATGGAAATGGTGATTTTCCACACTAAGACCACTGGCCTTTCTCCTTACATCATCTCCAAAGGCTATTCTAGAAGGAAAGCCACAGTGCATCATAAACTCCTACTGTGTGCATAAGATGCCACAACAGTCCAGCAGGTCTCTGTTGATCTCCCAGTGTCTCTGTCTCAGTGTCTCTCCCTCCTTCCTTCTCTTTCTCTCTCACACAGAGATATGAATTAAACCTTGTCTTCATGCATGTTAGGCTAGTACTGGGTCACATCCCCAACCCAATTTCATAACTTGCTAAACACGATTACATTGTGGAGTTCTTTTCTCCCATAAAGAAAATAAGGACAAGCCAGTGTCTCTGAGAACACAGATGAAGCCAACAACAGGGGTGCGTGTTTTATCCCCAATGCATCTGAGACCATGGAATAAATATGTACAGTCCTGTGGGACAAGGTAAGGGCATTATTATATACCACTTACGTAAATTGTTTCATAAAAGAATAGCAATCGGCCAAATTCTAAGTTAAGTGTACTTACTATCATCCAATCATTTTACCAAGTCTTCACTCGACAGTCTTACTCTTTATCGTATGTGTGTGTGAACAGATGTGTTTATCATGAGTGTAAGTATCCACACGTCAGCATGCACGCGGACAGAGGACAGAGGATAATTCCCTCCTTCCACCCTGACATCAGGGGACTGAGCTCAGGCCATCAGGCTTGCACAGCAAGTGCTTTTGCCCACTAAGCCATCTTGCTGGTCCCTACATTCCTCTCCCACGTCCATCCAATACCCATCGGGATCTCCCTGAATCAACAGACATCTTTAAAGAGAGAAACAGACTCCCAGAGCAGGAGGAAAGGAGAACAACTGTGTAAGGACACAGAGACATTGTCTCTTCGCAATCAGTTCTCCTCCATCCAACAACCCTATCCCCAGTCGGCCGAAGCAGAAGGATAAAGGATTTGCACAATGCAGACACACTCACCCAAGCCACTTAGTGTATACAGCAGGTCACCGGTGTCTAGGAAAATAGGTCCATTCTCCTGCTGCCCTTCCTCTTTATAAAACAGCTTGTAGCCCTGAATGGCGGCTGGGTCCTCGGTGTCTTGCAGCCACCTCACGGAGATGGTAGTACAGTTCAAGGGTTCCAAATGAAGTTCAGGGGACTTAGGGGCTAAAAGAGACAGTGCTGTGTCAACAACCCACAGTCCACAGGAAGCCAGAGGGCAACACACACCTCTCAGCTTCAAGCCAATGTTACAAAGTCCAACCACCACACTTTGACCCAACGTCCAAATGTTCACAGTGACAAGCCAGCAGGACGGCTCAGTGGGGAAAGGAGCTTGCTGTCAGATCTGATGAACTGAGTTTGATCCCCGGGTCCAACAAAGTGGAAGAAGAGACCAACTCCCTCAAGTTCTCTACTTTCCACACATGTGATTTCACGTGCATGCACGCATGCACACACACACACACACACCACATTTACAATTTTCACAATGATGTTTAGCTTAGAAATAGAACTTAAAATACACTACCTAAATGTCTAAGACATGTAAATAACAAGATAGTATCTATATTTGTATATGTAATTTAAAAAAAAGAAGTCAATTATGTAATCTAATTTTTACTGTAGAGTATTTCCAGTCAAATAAAAACAGACCAGTCATGTTAGACTCAATAACCACAGTCAACCATGAACTTCCGATCCCCCTGCCTCCACCTCCCCCTAGTGCTGGGATAATGGGACATCAGGTGTGAGCCACTAGACCAGGTTTAAAGAGTCCTAGGTGTTGAACCCAGGGTTTTGTGCATGTTAGGAAAAGACCCTACCAACCCAGCAATGGCACCAGTCCCAAGGGAAGGTCAAGGTTTTACCAATTAAGTTCATGATCTATGTAATATTCCCATATGTGAAACAAAAATGTAAAATACAGGATGGAAAAAATATGGAATGGAGAGATTATTCAACAGTTAAGAGTACAGCTTGTCTTTCCAGAGGACCAGGGTTCAATTCCCAGCACCCACATGGCAGCTCACAGGCATCTGTTACCCAGCCCCAGGATCCTTCTTTTAGCCTCTATGAGCACTGCACACAGTGTACACAGACATGCATGGCAAAACACCCATACATAGCAAATAGAAAATAAGACAGATTACATATAACTAAGAGTGGAAAATTCTAATTCAATAGTAAAACACTATTTCTCTTCCTGAAAATTCCTTGGGAGGTGTTTACCTTTCAAGCTCGTGGCTTTGGGCGTCCTGTGTGAGGTCCACACCGATGACTCGCCCAGCCCCACGCGGGTGGCAGCAGTAATCCGGACCAGATAGACACTGTCAGGCCTCAGACCTTCCAGGAGGTGCTCATGCGCAGTCCCCGGGAGCTCCACGACTTGGATGGAATTCTCAGTGCTCAGGCGGAAGGACAGCCGATACAGCACCACTTGGCCCCGCCGGTACTTGGCCGGGATGGGCAGCCAGGAGACGAGAATGTCGGTGGGACTTCGGCTGGTCAAGCTAATTTCGGGAGGTCTTAGGGGCACTAGTGAAATGAGAAAATAGGTTGTTCATAAAATTTACAATCAAGATGCTACTCAGCACGGTCGTACTGAGTGGAGTGGAGACGCTGGCGCAGAGGGTCTCAGTGAAGTTGACTTCCGGCCAGAAGGAAGGTAATACAATGAGGGTACCATCAAAGTATGGCCATCAGTTTGCTGTGATTGTCAGGTGATTACCCAAGATGAAGATGAGCTTATTTGCCAGCCGCAAAAAATGAAACAAATATATAACTTAAGTCTACCAAAATCCCTTAGACGCAAAGGAAAGTGTGTCACATGACAAGGACGCCCAGGATCCAGAATTGCAACCGAGAAGTTTTCGATGTCTAAGAGTCACATAAAAAATGAACATGAGCTGAGTGGAGGTGGTGCAGGCCTTTAATCCCAGCATTAAGCAGGCAGAGGCAGGCAGATCTCTGAGAGTACAAGGCCAGCCTGGTCTACAAATCTACACAGAAACCCTATGTGGAAAAACAAAACACACACACACACACAAAAAAAAATAATAAATAAATAAATAAATAAATAAAATAAAAGGGGGGGTACATGAACTTTATTAGTTTTTTGGGGGTATTTTTTTTAATTATTATGTGTTTGTGTGTGAGCCTTATGCTGTATGGCAGGGTATGACAAGGGTCAAGTGTGGAAAGTCCAGGCTTGCCAGATTCTCGAAGGCCCCTTTACAGAAGTAAACTACTGCTGGGGAAGACAAACAGCCTGTGCAGAGGGGCTCTTACCTACAAAAATCTCATCTTATTTTCTGAAAAGCGTGTACTACCTTCTTAAAAGAGTTTATGAATTTTTGCTGGTATGTAAATTTGTGTACTCTATGCACGCACTGCCCAGAGAGTCAGGAGAGGGCATCAGATCCCCTGGAACTGGAGTTACAGCCAAGTTTGGAAAAGAAAATCTTTTTAAGCATCCTTTATCACGTTATGACAAAAAGCAGGAGTGAGACCAGGGAGAGCAGCTGGCCTGCGGCTTAATGTAACTGTTTTCATTTCACCCAGCAGATTAACTCCCTGAAAGTGCCCCCATCTACAAATGTTCACACTTGAAAACCCAGAACTGTGTCTTCTTACCATCTTCTAGAGTGTTCTGTGTCACGTGGTCTGACATCTGGCTGGCTCCCATTGGCATGTATGCCACGATGTAGAAAGTGTAACTGCTGGCAGGCTCTAGGTCATCGATGATGTAATGAGTTGTATCATTTCCAAGGACCACTTGATACTCCTCATTATTTAAACCTAGAGCAAAGTATTCATGTTTAAAAATGACAACTATTCAGTTGGGCAGTTGTGATGCACACCTTTAGTCCCAGCACTCGGGAGACAGAGAAAGGCAGGCGGATCTCTGTGCGCTCAAGACCAGCCTGGTCTACAAAGCAAGTTCCAGGACAGCCAGAGCTACACAGAGAAACCCTGTTTCAAAAAACCAAAACAAACAAATAAACAAGACATATTCAAAAGTAGCAAGGTCATTTCCCCTCATGGTTAAATCTCTTGCCTTCTATGTACCTGCACATAAAACCCTGCAGTGCACAGAAAGGTCTTACTTGCCTAAAGTTCTTTGTCTACAAACTACTGGTTGGAACATTTCCTAAAAGACTCCATCTTCTCTAAGGTCATTTACCATCTAGTCAAAACAGGAGGGGCTGTAAGGAGTAGTGGTCGAGGAGAGCTCAGCACAACAGAGTACTGTACCACTGCAAGCAAATGTCCTCGCTTAAACTCAGGCCTTCTGTTGAACATAAACAGAGAGCTGGTGGGAAATGCACAGACTCAGCTTTTTACAAAAACAAACCGAATGAAAAGTTGGTCTGCAGAGGCTCTCTCTCATTCTGTCCCTAGAGAACACACTACATGGGCTAACACGGGTCTTTCTTCTTTTTTAAATACTGAAAGTGAAATGGAAGAGTGTCCCATGGTGAGCGTTCAGTTTTTTAAAGAGGGCAACAAACGCTCAGGGATTCTTAGTAAATCTGCAAGGCAAGGTACAGAAGGGGATCTGTCTGTGTGGGCTTAATCCCCGTGGCGCAGACCTGGAGAAGGGAGGCACAGCCGCCAGCCACCGTGTGCACGACAGTGCGCCGGCTGTGCTTGTCAACTCTATCAGACTGTTCCCAGCACCGGGCCCCTTCTCCCCGGCCTGGATTTATAAACAAAACAGAAGGCACATTCCAGCACTGAGTTTTCCCACATTTCTGAATTAACTTCATAGCATTTTAATTAGACAAGATTAGAGGCGTTTCACAACACGCCAGCTAATGGTTCGTTAATTAGGAAATGCATGGTACAATTTCTGACCTACTAAACAAAGTCCTTGAGTTCAAATTAAAAGGCCTTGTTCTGCCCCTGAATAGAATGCTGAGCGCCACGCAGGGGCTCTAATGAAGCAGGCACAATAGTGAACAAGAGTGAGCCCCGCCAAAGCTAGCATTCCTTTCACCTTCCTGAGTCAGCAGAGGGAATGAACACACTCCAGCATGCCCTTACCAGAACATTCTTCTTGCTACCAAGACCCTTGATTTACATTCAAAATATCCCTTTTCAAAACACTGCTTCAAAGTGTAAAAACCAAACGGCAAACCACCTTTCCACGCAGGCAGCATTAACCCAGTACTAATCTTTCAGGGTTCACCCTGGTCCATAATGCAAGCTACTTAAAAGCCAGACTGAGTACTCCTGCATAAAACTAGCACGTGCAAACCTGAGTCAATGGAGAAAGCACTAGGATTTCTAAACAGCTTTCCTGCTTCTGCAATAATTTTGTATGAAAAATAAGAAGTATTTTTTTTTCTTAATCCCACCAGAACCAGTAATTCTAAATCAGAATTGTAAGAGAGTTTTTCAAGACAGGGTTTCTCTGTGTAACAGTCCTGCCTGTCCTGGAACACACTCTGTAGACCAGGCTGGCCTTGAACTCACAGAGATCCACCTGCCTCTGCCTCCCGAGCGCTGAGATTAAAGTGTGCACCACCACTACCTGGCTAATATTTAACTTTTTAAAACTTATGTGTATATGTGTATTTGTGTTTATGAGTGCCTACATTTTTCTTTCTGTGCCTACGCCAAAAAGAGGGTTGGATTCCCCGACAGCCAGAGTCATAGGCAGTAGGAAGCACCTAATGTGTATTCTGAGAACTGAACCCAGGTCCTCGGCAAAAGCAGCAAGTGCCTGTCTCACCCAACTGTCTCTCCACCTCCTGATATTTAATTTCAGATAGTAAATGAGATATAACAACAATGTCTTGTTCAACTTTTTTTCATAACATTTGGGTGATACTACAGACTGAAGCTAGGGTTTCTGTAGTTCTGGGGATCAAACCCAGGGCCTCATACATGCCAGGGAAGACTTTACCAAGTGAGCCACATCTCTCACCGATGAAAACAAACCCATGACAGCAAACAGCATTGAGTGACGGCTGCCAAGCCATCACCTACCTTCTGCTTTCATGTAGTGCACAGAGTAGGCGATGACCTTGTCTGAGTTGTACAGTGGCCTCTCCCAAGCTAGGAGGATGGCGGAGCTGGACATGGTTTCAGCATGAACATTGTATGGAGCACTGGGTCTATCCTCCGACATAACCACGGTCAGTCTGGCTCGAGACAGAGCAGATCCTTGGCTGTTTTCGGCCATGCACTGATAAAAAGCATCATCTTCCGGGATAATCTGATTAATTACCAATTTGCTGAAGAAAGAAAAAAAGTATATCCATAACAAAAAAATCCTAAGAATAACATTAAAAAGCTATTATTGTTAAACAAACTCCTACCTTATATGAAAACACACTGAAAACAAGCAGTTTTAGTTAAAAATTAAATTAAATTAAGTAATTACTTAAAATTACTCTGATTTATAGTCTCAGTCTCCATCAGTATTTATGGTAGCTGAATTCTTTTTTGTTTTAATCTGTTTCTTTAAAAAATGGTGTTTGGTAAGAAAGCATATTACTCCACTCTTTTGTCTATATTTTACTCATATTGCACTACACACATAAAGTTCAGGCCAACAAAAAAAAAAAATGTAAGGTTTGGTAAATGAGACTGTTACAAGAAAATCTCTCTCTCTCTCTCTCTCTCTCTCTCTCTCTCTCTCTCACACACACACACACACACACACACGTTGTGGGATATTTGTACACTGTATGAAAATATATTGCTATGATTGATGTCATATAATCCTGAATAGCCAATAGCTAGGCAGGAGAGAATAGGCCAGATTTCTAGACAGAGAACTCTGCCTAGGTCCAGAGGAAGTACAGAAATGAGGTAATGAACTAATTCATGGAAGAAAGTAGATTTAAAACTATGGGTAAATTTAAGTTATAAGAACTAGTTAGGAATAAGCCTAAGCTAAGGCTAAGCTTTCATAATTAATAAGTTTCCATGTCATTATTTGGTGCCTGGTGGTCCCCATAAGTACTATAACAACAACAACTACTACTACTACTACTACACACACACACACACACACACACACACAAACATATATGCATATATGTTTATATATGTAATTTTTTAAGACAGGTTCTTACTATGTAGCTCTGGCTGTCTTGTAACTCACCCTGTAGACCAGGCTGACCTCAAATTCACAGATATCCACCTGACACTGTCTCCCAAGTGTTGGAACTAAAGGAATGTACCACTAAGTTTGAACTCTAGAGGGATTATTAGGAGGTAACTTACTTCAGCCTCAAGTTTTTCACTTGTTGGGAGAAGGAACTAAGGCACCGGAGTCCATGATTGCGTGGCCACTTAGCTAGTGGCCTACTGGTCTAGAGTGGCCATCTGGGGGACTGTTTGGTGTATGTCCCATTATAACACATCACTCTTGATCCAAGTATAAAACACAGAAGAATAGGTGATGCACTAATGCTATAAACCTTAATTCCGTACAGGTAGTTTTAAGTGACAAGATTATGTGGTGATCTGATGCTACTATAACCATTTCATGCAAAAACTAATGAAGGCACTATTTTATTTAAAAGTAGCATCGCTTACCTGTTGTACATTTTAATCCTGCCGTTTGAATGTATCCTTCTCCCGTTTTTCAACCAGGACATTTTAGGTGAGGGAGTTCCCTCTGCCTGACACACAAACCGTGCAGTGCCAGCCCGTGGTCTTGTTAAACTTTCAGGCCATTCAACAAACGAAGGAGGAGCTATTTTGAAAGGAGAAAGGAAAAAAAGGTCCCATGGCTTCAATAGGAACGCTAAGAAAGAGTGAAAGAAGACTACGAAAACGAGACAAGCCCCATTTGTAAAGATGTCTGACAGTCACTCCTACAACCAGCCAGGTTGTGATGGTAGCTTTCCCTGTCAACTTGACACAACCTGGGAACTGAGTCTTGGGGAGGGACTGTTTACATTGGGTTGCCCTGTGGACGTATCAGTGGAGGGCTGTCTTACTGATGTGGTAAGACACAGACTAGTGTAGGCCTGGATGACCTGGATGGAATGAGGAAATAAAGGTGAACACAAGCATGCATCCATCCATTTTAGTGCCTCCTGAGTACAGCAGCCATGTGAATAGCTGTCTGAAGCTCCTTTGACATCCCCACAATAACAGACTGTAATCTGGAAGTAACTGCGAGCTAAAATTTACCCCTTGCCCTCTGAGTAGTTTTTGTAAGGGTGCGGTATTTTATCACAGCAACAGAAGCAAAACTAGGAGAGTGCTTCTCTCTAATGTTCAGCCATTTGTGAACACACT
This sequence comes from Phodopus roborovskii, assembly GCF_943737965.1. NCBI lineage: Eukaryota > Metazoa > Chordata > Mammalia > Rodentia > Cricetidae > Phodopus > Phodopus roborovskii. The sequence goes on along the minus strand of NW_026126517.1, from coordinate 48,672,273 downwards.
GACAATACCCACAACCCATCTTAACTAAGCCCAATGAGAGGACACTCGTGAACACAGCCATCAAGAGAGTGAGTTTAGATCATTAACTGGGTGCTGACAAGAAGGGAAGCTTACATAAGAAGGAACATGGAACCCATGCACACAAATATGGTGACTTCACAACATGATTATACAGCTGTATTTAAACACGGGAATTTAACATTCCCCCCCTCCTCAAAACTCACTGCTGGCTTTTACACTTATTATCAAACACCCCATCACTACTGCCAAACTTGAAGTCAAAAGAAAGTTAAGTAGGGCTGGAGGATGCCTCAGGGGTTGAGAGCAATTACTGCTCTTAGAGAGAACCTAAGTTCTCTTCCAACACACACAATGGACGGCTCACAACTTCCTATAACTCCAGCACCAAGGGTTATGTTGCCCTCTTCGGGCATTTTTGGGAACTGCATTCACATGCATATACCTATACACATACACACACATAATTAAAAACAAAACCTTAAGAAAGAAAACCATGGAATTGGGAGGTGCATGGGAGGATGGAGGGAGAAGGAACTGGGATTGGTATGTAAAATAAGATCATTTTTAATTTAAATAAAAATTAATTTAAAAATCTGTAAAAAAAATGAGAGAAATTAAAATGACAAATACTGAAACATAAGCTACTCCTGATTGTAGAAAGAATGCATACCTAATACAGTTAAAGTTGCCATAGCAACTGTGAAGTTGCGAGTGCCAGGGGTGGTGGCCCGACAAACATACACTCCAGTATGCTGTAGCTTGACATCTGATATTATAAGATTGCCATTTCCAAGTACCCGAGTATTGAAGACATCAATGGACTTGTGATCTATTTCAAAGAGAACATGGAAGTTGAAACAATACACTTCATCTGAAACTATGCCAAATGATCACTATCCGTGAAATCAATCATTACAAAGTAGCAATTTCTTGGGAGCATAAGCATTCCTTAAATTACAAAGTGAAAAAGAAGTTGTTCAGATGTAACTGCCAAATGTAACTTTTCTATAAAATGGATATTTTTTTTTAATCAGTTTCACTACAAAGAATAAAGTTGGAGGGAAGGACTCCCTTGCCTCCCACCCCCAGTAAGGAGGACTACTTACCAAGCCGGCTCCAGGAAATGATGGGTTTGGGATAGCCTGTGGCCATACACTCTAGCACAGCTGTCTGATGCAGCGATACAGTTACATTCTGGGGACCGGCTACAATGGTTGGCATGTAGAAGGGTGTCGACTCATTAGCTTTGGGCAGGAAAAGACAGTACATAAGCCACAAGAAACATTAAAACACCAGTCCTTACTCATTTTCTTCATTTAATCATTCATTTTTCTGAGGCAGGATCTCATATAGCCTATGTACTCAAGGATGACTTCCAACTCCTGGTGTCTACTCCATGAGTGCTAGGATTACAGGTGGGTGCAGCCTCATCCATTTTACCTTTGTTTCCCATTCATTTCTCCCATTTCTCAGTCTCCTCCTGCCTTGCCTCCTCTGTGTGTGTGTGTGTGTGTGTGTGTGTGTGTGTTTGTGGTGTGTGGTGTGTGGTGTATGGTGTGTTTGAGTGTGGTGTGTGTGTGCTAGGGTACAGAGGCCAGACAAATACTTCAGGTACCCTGTAGCAGGGTCTCTCACTGAACCTGGGGTTAGGCTGGCAGCCACCAAGCTATGATGGCCCCATTGTCTCTAGTCCTGTACTAGGGTTATGGGCACACAGCTTTTATGTGGGTGCTGGGACAGGAACTCGGGGTCTCATATTTGTACGAGTGTTCTTACAAAGCCATCTTTCCAGCCCCTCGTTCTTTTCTTACTTTCTTATTAATAAGATTTTTTTTTCCCTAAGTGCTATTGAGGTCTTCTAACTCTTACTGTCTACATTTCACCCATTTGATGTTTAACTTAATGGTTTTTAGAATTTTCAGTTAAGTAACTATTATAATTAATTCTGGAATAGCTTCATTATTCCCCTGTTCGAGGTCAGCCTGGTCTACAGAGCTAGTTCTAGGACAGGCTCCAAAGCAATACAAAGAAACCCTGTCTCAAAAAACCAAAAAGAATGAGCGAGAACAAACAAACATACAAAAAAAAAAAAAAAAAAAACCACGAGCATAGAACCTGGAATGACGGTTAGGGAGGCTTCCATGCTTTTCCGCTTATGAGCTGTAGTCGCCGCAACACAGCGGTAATTCCCAGCATCCTCTGGGCCAGCATCATAGATCTGTAGCACTCCTGAGGGCAGGGCCGTCACCCTGTTGAGACAAGAAATGTAACTGAACTTTCTGTAGGACTTTATATTTTACTAAACATACCAGCTGACAGTAATTAACACATTCAACCCCTTTAACCAGGATAGAAACAATACTGTAGAGACCTTTAACCACAGTAGCCTCGCCTGGGGTGTGGCAGAGAACCAGCCTGGCACCCAGGAGGCCCTGGGTATGATTCCCAACCCTGAAAAACAACACCAGTGAAAACATTAGCCTGATTCTATTATTTCCATTTGGGTCACGACAGATCTCTGAGATGTAAATAATTCTGCAGTGCACAGTTCGTAAAATCTAGCACTCTCATTTTACAAAGAGGGTCTTTGGAACATTCTTGCGTTGATTTAGCTGATAAAGGCTCAGACCTTAGCATAATTTATTCTCAAAATCATGTTTTGTTTTGTTCTTTTTTTTAACCCCACTATGAGCTACCTATTCTGCACGACTCAGTTCCTAAAACAGGGTCACAACTCCACATAAAACCACAAAGCCTGAATGTGGGGCAGGCATAAAAAATTGGCAGTAGTAAAGGGTATCTATAAGTGCAACAATAACAACCAATTCAATGTAAAATATGCCGTGAAACCGAGCTGCTTCTGGTGAGCTGGCCCGTGTTGCAGCATGTGACTTCACTTCTGAACCAGCACACACCCACTTCACACTGTGAATACTGTCCCACCACACAGCACCAGTGAATGCTAAGGGAAATGGCCAGGCTCAGATTCAACGCTACTGTGTGCTATGAAATGGCGGCCTTTCTACTGAATATACAAAGTCTTCTGCCCTGAATGAAACATAATTGCCTAATTATGGAAGACAAATACTTCTAGTGATTTAACAGCATATTAAGTATCAAATTAGTATATTTTTGGATTTGCACAGTGTTAGGGTGTTTATCTTAGTATTAGTGCTGTTTGAGACGATGACTTATGTTCAATAAAACATATTCAGTGGTTTTTCAGGTCATCAGGTTTGTTTGTTTGCTTGTTTGTTTGTTTGTTTGATGTGTATGAGTGTTTTGCCTGCCGGCATGTCTATGCAGCACTTGTGTGCAATGCCAGCAGAAGCCAGAATGAGTGTCGGACCCCTGGAACTAGAGTTACAGTCAGTTGTGAGCTGCCATGTGGAGGCTGGAAATTGAACCCTGGTCCTCTGGAAGAGCAGCCAGTGCTCTTAATCACAGACCCATCTCTCCAGCTCCATTACATTTCTCAATACTAAGGATACTGCTTAAATTAATACACTGTATAAGACAGCAGAAGTATATTCAGGGCTACCTCAGAAATTATTAGAATTCTGTCTTAATCTGAAGTCAAAATTCAGTTCCCTTTTTTATTTTTTATTTTATTTATTTATTTATTGAGGCAGGTTTCTCTGTGTAGCTCTGGCTGTCCTAGAATTCACTCTGTACACCAGACTGGCCTTGAACTCACAGAGATCCATCCACCTGCTTCTGCATCCTAAGTGCTGCGATTAAAGGCATTCAGGCCAGCCAGGGCTATACAAAGAAACCCTGTCTCAAAAAACAAAAACAAATACATATGAACACACACAAAAAAAGTTTAAGATATTCTTTTGTTAAGTTGTTTGTTTTGGGGGGTTTGTTTTTTGAGACAGGGTTTCCCTGTGTAGCCTTGGCTATCCTAGAACTCACTGGCTGGACTTGAACTCAGAGATCAGTCTCCCTCTGCCTCCTGAGTGGTAGGATTAAAGGCATTGCCACCACTACCTGGCCTAAGGTATTTTTTTAAAACATTTATTTATTATGTATAGTGTGTTCTGTCTGGATGTCTGAATGTATCCCTTCAGAAGAAGGTACCAGATCTCATTATAGATACTTGTGAGCCATCATGCAGTTGCTGGAAATTGAACACATGACCTCTGGAAGACCAGCTAGTGTTCTTAACCACTGAGCCACTAAAATATTCTTGAATTAGAATTTTTCTTTTTCTTCAATAAACGTTTTCCCATCTTAGTGTTCTATCATTTTAGCAAATGATTACTGTAAACTTTAGAGCAGAGCAGGAATCAAACTTTAAAAAAAAATGTTTATTTACTTTGTGTGTATGTGCATGTGTCTGAGCATATGTTCAAGTATCACATGTCTGTACTGTTGGGAGGAGATCAGAAGTACCGACTCCGTGAAACTAGAGTTACAGGGAGCTGTGAGCATCAGTGTGGGTGCTGGTAAGTGAGCCTCTGCAAAATCAAGGAGTGCTATAATCATTGATCTATCCTCCAGTCCCAACGATGTGACTGTTAATCCAAGTCTGAAGTACCTTAGGAAATCAGTTATTGCCACACCAAATGACAATGAATTTCATCATGTTTACCCCCTTGAAAGCTTTGTATGAAGTCTCCATCACTTATGTGCCACATCCAAGCAAGTAAACATGCTACATTTACCTGTCCATGGTTATAGGCAGGGTTGTCCTATTAAACTCCCATGTTATGACTGCAGGGGGGTTTGATGAAATCTTGCAAGAAAATCTAGCCACTCCCCCTTCGCGGACTTCAGTAGAAACTGGATGGACTTCAAACGCAGAAATAGCTGTGACAAAATGGAACAAATTCAGAACAAGCACACAGCAGCACATTCAGCAATGGCACTATGTGGCACAGTTTAGCAGATCTGAACTCCTGCTCGGGTCGATGTAATTTTAGTACAAAGATGATTTCATGAATAATTTGAAAAGGGGGGGAGGGCACAATGTGGGGAGTCTTTCCTAGAATTTAAAACTCTAAACATAATCTTAGGAAACCATCTATTAGAGAGAAAATAGATAACTGAAGGAAAAATAATTATTCAAAACAGTTATGTACAGTACAAGCTGAACTGTGCTGGAGAACTGAGGAAAATGACCGTGTAGATAAAGTAGCACTGGAGAGATGGCTCTCTTGCAGAGGACCTGGGTTCCATTCCCAGAACCCAAACCAGGAGGCAGCTTACAATTGCTTGCAACTCTAGCCCTAGCATGAGTGTGCACACACACAATTAAAAATATCATATTTTCTCAGCTATAATAAACTATCCAGGTAAAAACTATGTCTGTGAATTGGCTCTGGAATCCATTGGATTCCAAAGAAAGTGGAAACTACATTAATTTGAGGCAAGTGATGCAATGTAGCACAAAGCACAGAGGGAAAGAATGGTCGCCTGTGTTCACTGGATGTGTGGAAAAAGGAGGAATACTAAAGGACATTTCAGATTAACCCCCAATGCCCCGGGATGAACTGAAAAGTATCAAAGGTCTGGTGGGCTTTAAAGAGGAGTGGAGGCCTGAAGACTCAGGGTACCATACGACCGGCCCGCTCCTTAGGGCTGGTTCCGGAGAAGGCGGGATAGGCAACTGTTTGTGTGGGGAACACAAGGCCTCAGAGAAGCACAAAGACAGTTTTCTGGCTCATGCATCTCCAAAGTGGAGATAAATCTTGAAGTGTTGATGTTTCTAGAGTCCATTCCCCTTCCCTATACTAAGCAGGCAGTCACAGAGCCACCCCAGTGTCTGCAGTCCTGCGTGTTAAAGGAGACCAGACATCAAGAAGAGCCAAGTGTCCCTTCCCTCAGCTAAGCCTTCCACAACACAAAGACAAGGACCCAAGAACACCTTCCCGAGACTCCAGTTAAAAATGCCCTCGCTGTTTATCACAGAGACAGACATTAGAGGGAGAATTATGAAAAAGTGGAGAGATAGACTGAATCTCCATCAGATAGGGAAGTACTCCCAACAGACCGGATCAATGCAGAAGCAAGAACCACTACACACTCCCCTGTTAAACAGCAGAGTAAAGGGATATACACAACTATAAAACACCAGGACTGGAGAGAGATGGCTCAGTGGTTAAGGACACTGGCTGCTCTTGCAGAGGGACCTGCACTGAGCTCCCAATACCCACATCAGGGTGGCTCACAGTTGTCTGTAACACCAGTTTGAGGAGGCCTGACACCCTCTTCAGGCCTACACGGGTACTGCATGTATATGGAGCACAAGCACGTACATGTGGGCAAACATACACATACACAGAAATAAAAGCAAATATTCATCTCATTCATTCTACCTTTGGAAAATAATTATATTAATGTGATATTTACATTAATAAATAATGGACCAATATTTTCATTTTTTTAAATTTATTTTTATTTTATGTGCACTGTGTTTTCCTGCATATGTCTGTATGAGGGTGTTGGATGCTCTAGAACTCGAGCTACAGTCAGGTGTGAGCTGTCATGTGGGTGCTGGGAACAGAAGCCGGGTCCTCCAGAAGAGCAGCCAGTGCTCTGAACCACTGAGCCATCTCTCCAGCGCTCAATATTTTCATTTTTAAAGTAATGAAGACCTAATAATTAAACCAACCAGTTTAATTATTTAATTATTTAATTATTAAGTGCTAGGCTCATGCCTTTAATTCCAGCACTCGGGAGGCAGAAGCAGGTAGACCTTCGTGAGTTCAAGAACAGCCTGGTCTAAATAGTGAGCTCTAGGTCCACCGGGACTACACAAACAAGACAAACAAATAAACAAAACTCAATCCCCCCCACACACACAAAAACCAAAACAAACAAAGAAAATGTGGTTGTTTGAAAAAAAAGGGAATGGCACTATTTGGAGGTGTGACCTTGTTGGAGTAGGTGTGATCTTGTAGGAGGAAGTGTGTTACTGTGGAGGTGAGCTCTGAAGTCTCATATATGCTCAAGTCAAGCCCAGTGTCTCTGACTACTTCCTATTGCCTACAAGTAGAGATGTAGGACCCAGCTACTTCTCCAGCACTGTGTCGAACCATGATAATGATGGACTGAACCTCTGAAAATGTAAGCCACCCCAATTAGTTGTTTTTTCTTTGTAAGAGTTACCCTAAGACAGAGGTCATGTGACACAAGTTTTGGGGGGGTCCCCCAAAAGCTTTAAGAGTATAAGGAATGATGCTGAAAGTCCTAGAACCTCTATCCAAGAACATCAAACTCTAAATATCAATACAAATTTCTCTTAAAAAAAATTATTTTGTGTATACCGGGGGAGGGCACCCACACGTGGGCCACAGCATGAGTATGATGATTGCAGGGGAAACTAGTGGGAATTGGTTTTTCTCCTTCCACTGTGTGGGTCCCAGGGATCAAACTCAGGTCCTAAGGCTTGGCAGCAAGCACCTTTACCTACTAAGCCATCTCACTGGCCCCAACATTTCATTTAGATGGTTTCTGTAGTTACTTGCCAGGACACTTCTCTACAAACATGTTAATTCTAGATTGACCTTAGCCCACCACTGCTATTCATCTACTAAAGACCTAGAAGGCTAGGTCTTCCTGGGAAAGAAGGCCAGGAGACAGCTGGAAAGGTGTTGGCTGTGCAAGCTTTAGGAGATGACCCCTAAAAAAGCACATTAAAAGCCATGTCCAGCTGTTTGTGCTTGCAATCCCAGCCTGGGCAGGCGGGAACAGGACGATAAAAAGCAGCAATTGAGGTGAGCACCAACTGTAGCTACCATGTGACCAGCTGCCTCAGGCTCCTGCTGCCCTGACTTGGGTACAACATCACCGACTGTACCCACAATCCTAAGTCAAAATAAACCCTTTCTTCTTCAAGTTGCTTTTGTCAGGTATTTCATCATGGCCATAAGGAAAGTAACCAATAATTCCTTTTTAAAAAGATGCTCTAGGAGCTGGAGATATGGTTCAGTGGTTAAGAACACTGACTACTCTTCCAGAGGACCCTGGTTTGGTTCCCAGCACCCACACAGCAGCTCACAAACTCCAGTTCCAGGGGACCTGAAACCCATGGCAAAACACTAATGCACATAAAATAAAATCATGCTCTCTCTCCCCTCTACCAGTGTTTGATGCCCACGGCAGCACCTCACTCATGCTGGCTTTCATCTGCTAACTTACAGGACTCCAGAGGTTAATCTGCTAGTTCTAAAGCACATGCACATAAAAACTGATTCCAATTTAAACATGGCCAGAAAGTATCCTCACAGAATTATTCCTTTTAAGTTTTTAAAGTAGGAGCTAAAGAGATGGCTCAGTGGTTAAAAACACAATGCACTGCTCTTACAGGAGATCTTTGTTCAGTTCCCAGCAGCCATATCAAGTGGTTCACAACCGCCAGGATCTCTGACATCTGAGGCACCTGTGCGCGCACACACGTCCATGTGTACACAGACACACACATACAGACATAGACACACACACACACACACACACACACACACACACACCAAAATCCTGCCTCTAATCCCAGTACCAGAGAGGCAGAGGCAGGCAGATCTCTGAGTTCAAGGTTGCCCTAGTCTACACAGTGACACCTTGTCTCAAAGAAAAAGTAAAGAAGTATGGGCCTGGGGAGGTAACACAGCTGTTAAAAGCACTGGCTGCTCTTCCAGAGGACCTGAATTTAATCCCCAGCACCCACATGGCAGCTCACTACTGTACATAACTCCTGTTTCAGGGGATCCAACACCCTCACACACAGATGCAGGCAAAGCACCAATGCACATAAAATAAACACAAATCATTTTTAAAATAAATGAAGATAAATATTTAAGCTAAATATTTAAATTGGTTAGTTTAATTACTGGACAGATGGGATGCATGTATCCTTGCTACAGTAAAAGGAAAGGATGTAATGGTTAATGCCAAATATCTGTATTTCAATCTTCTTGGCTGGGTACCATTACCAGGCTAGCTCTGGGGAGGTGGAAAATGCAATTTGGCATCAATTACTTCAAAACCAAACTCTATTTAAGCAGTCACTTTTAAATTGTATAAAGGCATATTTAACAGCTCTGGGCACTGGAGCCTAGTTTTGCACACACTAAGAAAGAATTTCACCATTGACTGAGTCATGACCCAGCCTATAAGGCTTTCCATAAACTGCTATGGTTTGAATATATAATGTTCCCTCCAACCCCAAAAAAAATATGCATCTCTGCTCTTAAAAATATTTGGGAAAATTAGGATGCAAAGGAGCCAATTTCCATGAATCACCATTAACATCAACCCCACTGTTTACGTGATTACATGACTTCATCTATCCAGCGTCAAGCCATGTGGATGGGCTCTGAATTGTAGAGCAATAGTCTAGATTAACTGACTCCTAACTGAAAAAACATTTTAATCCTATTCATTTCAGAAAACTTTTAGACAACAGAGATTCTTCCTAAGTATACAGACTCATCCAGTGAATATTTATCTTGTGTATGGTGTACTCTAGGTGGCCATAATTCAGTGAAGGACAAAGCTAGGGAGGTTCCATTCAGGAATCTAAGAGTAGAAAGAGGTATTTAACTAAATTGTTGCATGAGTTGGTAGCTCAAACTGCAATAAATGCTGGGAAGGTAAAAGTACACAATGTTACAACACAGGTTTCAAGCCTTTTAAGATATAATAGCCTAAAATACATTTTGTTGCTATGAGTGATATATATTCGAGTTATTTAATGCCTGCAGCTGTGTCATCAAAATATTCAGAGGAAGAAACTGAGGTACAGGGAAACAAAGCAGCTAACTCAAGGGATTCCAGCTAGGCAAGAGGTTGGCACTGAGATCTGAACCCTGGTGGTAATTACCAAGACTGAATTCTCTGGTAAACCTGAGACACTCAAGGTTTTTAGGGAAGATGTGAACAGAGACTTTCTACCTCAGACCAGCTCTACTCAGAAAAAGCCAAACTGCACTGGCTTGCTTTCTTTTTTTTAAACATGAAAGTGTATCTATCGCCACAGGCTTCCCCTTGGGTGTGCAAGTGTGTCACGGTGCTTGTGCAGAGGTCAGAAGGGGATTTTGAGTGTTGGTTGGCACCTTCCACTGTGTGGTCTCTGTTGTTTGTAGATGCAGACAGGAGGAGAGAGCTGCCCTGGGAGCTGAGCCTCCAAGGATTGTCCCATTTCTGACTCTCCTTCTGACAGAGGAGTCATAGGTGTGCCTCTACTCCTAGCTTTATGTGGGCTCTGGGGACTTGAACTCAGGTTCTTATGCCTGTGTGGAAAGTACTTTATCCTCTGTACCATTACTCCACACCTCTTTTGTTTGTTCTGGAGATGGTTTCTCTTTGTAGCTTTGAAGCCTGTCCTGGAACTTGCTCTTAGACCAGGCTGGCCTCAAACTCACAGAGTGCTTGGATTAAAGGTGAGCGCCACCACCATCCAGCTTTCACTAGCTTTCTAACTGGCTAAGAATGTGTGTCAAATCCCCAAATTTTTGACCTTGAAAACTTATGCTTAGAGCTGATGATGTAGTGGGAGAACATTTACCCAGCATGCACAAGGCTCGTGGCAAAAATTAAACAAATAAAACCTTGTGCTTACCAACATTTACGGAGGCTTCACATAGGAAAGTTTATAAATTCAATTATCTCAGTATAAAGCTTATTTAATGAGCCATATATCTTTAAAAAAAAAATCGAGTCAGGTGTGCTGACACACATTCCAGACTGAGGATGGAAGAGTACAAGCTTGACACCAGGCTGGTTCCAGGCATGGCTTCTATTTTGATTATATATATATATTTTTTTAATTTATTTATTTTGGGGGGGTTTCGAGACAGAGTTTCTCAGTATTGCTTTGGAGGCTGTCTGTAACTAGCTTTGTAGACCAGGCTGGCCTTGAACTCACAGAGATCTGCCTGCCTCTGAATCCCCATCCCCCACCCCAGTGTGGGACTAAAGGTATGCACCACCAACGCCCAGATTATTTTGATTATTCTTATGTGTATGGTGTATACATGTGTCTGTGCATATTTTCCCATGTGGACACACACATATGCATGCATATGCAAGTTGGAGGTTGTTACCTGGGATCACCCTCACTCTCCCTCCTTAGTCACTGAGGTAGGCAACGTTTGTCAAACAAAACCAGAGCTTAAAGATTTGGCTAGTCTCCCTAGCCACTTCCGGGAATCCCATTTCAAACTCTAAGGATGGGAAATTCAGGAAGGTTGCTGCCCTTACCCTGCAATGCCTTGGGTTTCGGAGGATCTGAACTCTGGTCCTCACGCCTGCATGGTAAGCACTTTAACCACAGAGGTGGCTTGGTGTCATCTCCCAAGTCCTGATTATTAGTTTTGTAATGGGGTATTGAGCTGAGTTTGTGAATGCTGGGGTGAGTGCTGTTTAAGACATGGTTTCAGAATCTTTTCCTTGTCCACGTCTTCTGCTCTTTCTTTAAGTATCCTCTCGAAAAATCTCAGTTCACTTCCTGATGTGGACTTTGTTTCTTCAGGAAAAGTCTGCCTTTATGAGCCTCCGGCCTCCTTGTGAAACCTGACCTCCCTCCACATTCAGAGCTAAACAAGCCAGGAGCGGCACACGGAGCCCTTCAAGTAGTGCTGTTAAGAGGCCAGAGCTCTATAAAACAGCCTGGACACAAGGTCCCCCCAAAACATGCGCTGTCCTCAAAAACAACCTTGCAAACACAATAAATGTAAGTGCCTATTTGATTTGTGATTTCCTCTTCTTCCTCAGCCCACTTAATCATTTTCTATGATTTACAGTTGGGCTGTAAACACTGCTCTGACAAAAAAAAAAAAAAAAGTTCCCGAATTTTTACTGGATCAGAAAGCAACATATAAGTGGATATAGCAACATTAGCCTGCATATTAAGTCAGTAGGACATTCATGCATCCAAAAAGCTAGGCATGGTGTTGGTGCCTTCAATCCCAGCACTCAGGAGGCAGAGGCAGGTGGATTCTCTGTGAATTAGAGGCCAGTTAAGGATACAGAAGGAGATTCTGTCTCAGAAAACAAAACAAAACAAACATGAAAAGGTCAGAATAAATAAAATAATTAATATATATATTACTTTTTTAAAAAATGAAAACCGTATAGGTACATTATTTGTAATAATAGCTTATTTGGTAACTTAAAACAACTTTATAGACTCTTCTCAGGATAAGAAAATGTTACTTTAAAAGTTGCCAATAAAAATGTACTCAGAGATAGCCTGTCAGTCACAGATATCTGGGCATGATAATCATAGCATGAAGGTATCAGCAAGTGTAAACCAAGGAGTAAGTTTCAGACTTATTATACCTTTAAGACTGAACAAGATGGGGAAGGAGATGGCTCAGTGGTTAAGAGCACATATTGCTCTTGCAGAGGACCTGAGTTTGATTCCCAGCACACAGGTAGGGCAGCTCACACCATCTATAACTCCAGCCCAGAGGGATCCTACAGGATTGGCCTTATGGCCTCCATAAAAACCAGCACTCAAGTGTATATACCCACACAGATCTCTCTCTCTCTCTATCTCTCTCTCTCTCTCTCACACACACACACACACACACACACACACCACAAACTCTGTAATTAAAATAAAATTTTTTTTCTAACTTATTTAGGTCCTGGTCTGTTTTACCAAGATTATAACTTTTTCTAGTTCAGACGATGTACCTTCCTCGTCTATCTGTTGCCAGGAATAAGCAGCATCCAACAAAGACTTCCTGAATTAACTTGTTGCACCACATTACCACAACCCTCAAACTCAGGGAATTCTCCCCTCTTCTCCCTGAGAACAATGCAGCTTGGACACGTCCTAGCCCACAGCACTCAACAAACCAAACGTGGTGTCATAGAATACAATATTTACTTCATAGAGATTAATATTCTGTTAGCCATTAAAAAAATAAAACCAAAAACTCAAGCTGGAAAATGGCTCGCTGGATAAAGTCACCTGATACCAGGCCTGACGACCTGCACTGGGTCTCTGGAACCCATACCGTAACAGAGCATTGCTCAAGCTATCCTCTAATCTCCACGCACATACCAGGTCACAGGTGTTTCCACAACACACAAAATAAATGTTCATCCTCAACATGTTCTAAATACATGAGGATACATAAGGAATGGATGTGGGCAGGCTCTCTGAGGCCTTCGCTGCCATGTCCCCGCCTCCCCACCTCCTGGCATCCTTCCAATGCATACTCCACAAAAGAACAAGTGTCATTGTTCCAACATCTGTCTCCTAAAATTGCAAAGAGCCTAAGAACAAGGCACGGGCAATGACTTCAATGGGCCTAAAGTCAGAGTGCTTTAAATACAACTGTCCATCGTCCAAAGTCTGCTTGGAGGGAGCCATCTCACAATTCATGATGACAGCCAGGGTGCTTAGCGGGCATGAGAAAAGATGACTTACAGTCGGTACACATTTTTTTCACACTGAATACTTTCAGCACCATTACTTCACACATGTGACTTCTAGCACAGGCAGAGGCAGAGAAATGTTAGGGTCTGTACATGAACTCATTCATGTACAGCAAGCAGAACATACGGGGACAGCAGACCGGACACCTGAGAAAAAGGGTGCAGACTGTGACACGGTCATCAGTCTGAAGGACTTTGGACCAACACAGAGCAGAGTTTAATGGGTTTGGAGCTATCCTTGGAACCTACTGGTCTCACAGCAGAAGACAATGATTGCCCCTCCCCTGCAGAATCCTTCAGTCCATCAGGGAGGAGTGGGGCCTGGTGAGTCCTCTCCGGATGTCTGTATACATTCTTCACACTGGTCCCCATTAAACTCAGTGGGTCACAGAACAAAACAGAATGCCACGGATGGGGGAAGACTTCTGGGGGAGGGTCGACAGAAGTGGAGGGGAGACAGAAGAGGGTGAGAGTAACCAAACAATATATGGCAGCTGTAAAAAAACTCAGAGAAAGTGCTGGGGAAACTGTTTACTGGGCAAAGTACTTGCTATGCAAGTCTTCAGACCTGCTGTTGGATCCCCAGCTCCCATGTAAGAAAGCTAGGCATAGGTACCTGCATAGACCCGTAACCCTAATGTTAGCAGGTAAAGAAGACAGAAGGTTCTGGAGGCCTGCTGGCCAGCCCGTCTAAACAAAATAGTTATAGGTTCAGTGTGAGATCCTGTCTCAAGAAATAAGGTAGAGATTCATAAAGAAGATATCTGAAGTCAACCTCTGGCCTCTAAACACACTGGCATCTGCATGCACACAGACATATACCACACACACACACACACACACACATACACACACACACACACAAACATGCACATATACCACATACACCAAAGACCCCACATAAAACTGAAACCTAAAAAGTTTTACTGTATACTAACTGAAAGTAAATCTCAAAAGTTCCTTTTCATGAAACAGATTTTTGTTTAATTTTTTAAACACTTTAAAATTTTTTGAGGTTTTATTTTTTTGTAATGTGTATGAGTATTTGCCTGAATATGCCTGAGTATGCACCATGTGTGTGTAGTACCTGCCAAGGCCAGAAGAGGACACTAGATTCCCTGGGAGTGGAGTTAATGGTTATAAACTGCTATGTGGGTGCTGGGAATTGAACCCAGGTCATCTAGAAGAGAAGCCAGTTCTCTTAAGCACTGCAACATCTCTCCAATCCCTCAACGTAGTTTTTAAAGGACAAAAGTCATATAGTAAGCCGGATAACAACACAGAGATTTTATTTTGTCTTTGTCTTGAGACAAGGTCTCACACTGTAGCCCTGATTGGCCTGTAATTTGCCCAACACCAGGATGGTCTTGAACTCAGAGATCCACATGCAACTTCTCCCTAAATTCTAGAATCAAAGGTGTGTACCACCATACCCAGTACATACAGATTTTAAAAGCTGACTCCTGGGCCAGTAAGAGAAGTAATTCAGTGTGAAAAGTGCTTTGTGTTCAGGACTGATGATTTGATATCAATCTCTGGGACTCACATGGGAGAAGAAGAAAGGTGACTTCAAGTTGTCCTCTGACCTACACATACAACATATGCATGAATACATGGATGGACTGATGGATGGAGAGACTGGCAGGTGGGTGGATGGGTGAGTGGGTGGGTGGGTGGATGGATGAGTGGGTGGGTGGGTGGATGGATGGATGGGTGGGTGGGTGGGTAGGTAACCATAAAAGCTGAATCCTGAAGATCATCTCCCCTCTTTTATGAAATGATCCTCATTTCCAATGTAGAACTAGAGACACCTCTCATATCCCCAAGATCGTGGGAGTCTTCCTTTGCATTTGTTTTTATCAGTTTCCAACACAGGCATAACAGCACTCTAAAGATATATGACAAACACACAAACACAGTCTAGAATATATTTTCTTTCAGTTCTATATTCATCTACTATATACTGATCAATCTATCTATCCATCCATCTTTCCTGAATCTTTAGATATGGACATACAGAGAAAATCTACATAGGGCTTTGTCTACAGATTATATACAAGAAGTAGCATAATGTACTGTACACATAATAATTATTTGGAGGAGTATAAGATGACAAAATTAAAATTGTCTCTGGAATAACATACACAAAAACATCCATTAAACAAAATGTATCTTGCCTGCCAGAAATGCATATTATGTTCCTGAGGAAAGTCAGAATTTCAATCTCTACTTGTGGAAACAGTGAATGGGCAGCCACCACTGCTCAGAAGCCAGGAGTTGTGCCACATACAGTCTCCTTCCCTAGAGCTGACAAAGCAGTAACTGTTCTCTTTGTCTTCCCACTTTTCCCAACCGCTATTTTATTCCTGATATTAAAAAACAAAAAAGCACTTTTAAAAAACTTGTCGGGCATTGGTGGTACATGCCTTTAGTCCCAGCACTTGGGAGGAAGAGGCAGGTGGATCTCTGTGAGTTCAGAGGCCAGCCTGATCTACAGAGCTAGTTCCAGGACAGCTTCTAAAGCCACAGAGAAATCCTGCCTCAAAAAGGGGGGAAAAATTCACCTCACATAATCAGTCTCCATATGGCACTCCCATAATCCAGACAGAATCCTGTTAGTTTGGCAGTAAAATCTGATCTCTCTTTGAAAGGCATCCCCAAGTGGGATTTTCCTCTTCTCAGATTATCTGTCTCCCAGAAGCAGTGTTTGGTCACAGAGCGTAGGGCACATGCTAACGCATTTATCAAGTGATTATTCCTGGCCCCTCTGCTGGCAAAAACAAGCAGGAAACCATACAGAGAAAAAAAAAAAAAAAAAAAAAAAACACATGCACAGTAAGCCACAGTAACCAGCTTCAAAGCTGTTCAACTTGTGTGGCTCCCATGAATTCCAGGGGAAGAGAAGAAAGTCCCTTTGCTTTGTCTTTCCCAGACCACTGCCCTTCAGCAGTTTGCCAAGCGACTGCCTTATATTGCCCAATCCGAGAGAAGCCTTTCTTAGGCCTGGTTGTTATTCCATAAAGAATTAGTTCTGCTTAATAGCTCAACTGTGCAGGAAGAACATTCCACAGTTTTCCACTGTGTACTAGTCACAGACTCAAGAATGCATTAAAGTGTGTGGCTTTTGTAACCAAACCTGTGTCACTTAGCAACTTGGTTCGTGTGGAAATTCAAAATAAGAAAAATCTCAAACCCACAACAGAAGTATTTCTTGTTCAGACTCTTTTTGCTTTCAGAAACAGTTATTCTCAAAGACTTTAGCATCTACTCGGGAGCTGCAGTGCATTAAATCCCGTCCTGATAGATCCCACAGTGTTGTTCTCTGGTGTTTTAGATAGCTAGGTAATGGAAAGATGGGTGATGATGGGTGCATGGGTGAGTAGATGGATGGATGATGGATGGAACATGAATGAACAGATAGATAATGAGTAGGTGGGGACAGATGATGGATAGATAGATGGATGAATAGGTGGATGGATGAGTGGGTAGATAGATATTAAATGGATGGGTGGGTAGTTGATAACTAATAATGTATAGATAGGCAGATAGATGGATAAACAGGTGATGGATGGTAGATTATAAATGAGTGGATGGATGGATGCATGGATGGATGATGGACAGGTGAATATATAATAGATGAACAGGTTTTTGCCATTTCACATTATATATACAGTTTCTTCAGAGTATAAAAGACCTGGTTTTCTTTTCTCTTCCACATAACTAGATACCTGTTCTACAATATAACTTTAAAATGCATTACCTAAATTAAAAAGTCAAGACCAGACATGATGTTGCACACCTTTAATCCCAGTGCACTGAAGGCAGAGGCATATTTCTGTGAGTTGTAGGCCAGGTATGGCTACCTAGTGAGATCTTGGCTTTAAACTATATGTGTGTGTACGTATATACATGTACACACACATACACACACACATATACATATTTCTATCTACATATGACAAATTCACAAAGTAAAGTAATGATCAAAAACCAGGTCTAGCTCTTCCTCATGCCACCTCCTAGGTGACAGGCTACATCAGGACTACCTCCCTCCCAGCCACAGGCTGTCAGAAACTCATTGAAATGGATGATGAACATAAATTTCACACTTTGCACAGCAAGTGCACGGCCATAGAAGTAGCTACTGTTGCTCTGGGCAAAGAGTAGAAAGTTAGTGCTGCCTGAATCCACAGTGCAAACTACAAACAAGGTTTTCCTGTGAAGCAGTTGTCTCGACCCATGCACAGCAGAGTGCACCTGCTGTGGAGTAAGGGGCATTCTTGTTTTAGACCAAGGAGAACTAGAGAGCAAATCTGTTCAGGATACATCTTAGATGTCAATCTGAGAGGTCTCAACTTGGTTTTTGTTAAAAACAAAACAAGAGAGACAGATAGACAGACAGACAGACAGACAGACAGGCAGACAGGCAGACAGGCAGACAGAGTCAGAGAGACAGGGAGATTAATTGATTCATTCCTGGACTGGTAGCTACTACTGTGCCTCCATAGTTGGGAACCAAAATAGCCTGCAGAATCTACAGACTTTTTAGTCCTTCTAAAGATGATGTCCACCAGTATGTTATAGAGCACAGGCTTCTTGCTCTTCCAGAGGACCAGGGTTCAATTCTCAGAACCACATGCAGTTCACAACTATCTCTAACTCCATTTCCAGGAGATCTGACACCCTTACACAGACATACATGCAGGCAAAACACGAATGCACATAAAATAGAAATAAATAAATTATGAAAGAAAGAAAGCCCTTAAGCAAGAAGGCAAGAAGCCCAGGACCAAAGTACCAAAGATGGAGGGAACTGTCACCCCATATGTCCTGCAACACAAATGCCAGTGCATGGTTCTGAAGAAACAACACAGGAAGAAAAATAGGAAGGAAACTGCAAAATATGCCAAACTTTTGGCCAAGGAAGGAAGCCAAAGAAAAATACCAAGAACAAATTGCCAAGAGACACAGGCAGCCCTCACTGACAGCTTGCCTTAATTAGGGTTCCTACTGCTGTATAAAATACCATGGAGGAAGCAGTTTGTTTCAGTTTACACTTCCACAGTATCAGCCCATCACTGAGGGAAGGCAGGGAAGGGTCCTGGAGGCAGAAACTGAAGCAGAAGCCATGGAGGTGTGCTGCTTACTGGACTATCCCAGCTTGCTCAACCTGCTTTCTTACAGCTCCCAGGACCACCAGCATGGGGTGGCAGCACCCACAGTGGGCTGGGCCTTCCCACATCAACCCTTATTAGTGAAGAAATTGTCCCATAGTCTTGCAGGCCAATCCTATGGAAGCATTTTCTAGATCGAGATTCTTTCTTCCCAGATGGCCCTGGCTTGTTTAAAGCTGACATGGGAACTAGTCAACGTGGAGCTTCTACTGCTAAGTCCAATCAAAACCGAGTCAAGAGTAACAAATAAGTTATCAGACCTTGAAAAAAAAAGTAACCAGGTTTACATCTCTAATCTCTCTTATTTTTTTTTATAAACCTTCTAAGAGCTGCTAAGGACAGAGCCAGTGTGTTTTACTGGAGATTGAACTAGGACCACTGAGCTGTTACCCCAAGTACTTTTTTCTGAAATAGGATCTTGATAAATTGTCTAGTCTGTGACCTTCCTCCTTCAGGCTCCTGAGAGGCTGGAGTTATAGACACGAGCTATACTGCCCAGACAGAAGCAAGCCAATTTAACACATATACACATAAACAGAGACAGACAGACACATACATATGTAGTTATGTGCACTCATATACACACACACATGCCAGATGACCTATTAAAATGAACTGACATTGACTTCAAAACAACTTGTCACAACATAACAAATTCATTTAATAATACCATAGCTCCCTTTGTGAAAACATGCATATGTGTAGGTACACATACTCATATATGCACACACGTAGAAGCCCAAGGTTGACACTGGGAGTACCCCTCTATTTACACCTGCTGAACCTGGAGCGTACTGTTTCTGCAAGCTTGCTAGCCAGCCTGCTCAAAAAACCCCATTCTCCATGTCCTGTGTGTTGAATTACAGGCAGGCCTCTGTGTTTACCTAGCATTTTACAGGGGTCCTCAGCTTGCACAGCAAGCACTTTTATCAACTGGGTCACAGGCACACAAAAAGCACTAACATATATTTAATAAACCAAATCCAACAGTGCAGTTTATAGAAGAGTTAAAGGAACACAAAGGTCCTAGTTCACCTGTCACTGAGGGTCACCTTCACCTGTACAGGGGAAGATTAACCGGTAGGATTTTCATGGTGTCATCAGCAGTAGATCAAGCCAAACAATCAAAGACTGCTTCTTTAATAGCTTATAATTAACACCTTACAAAAGATTTTTCTTTCTTTCTTTTTTGAGACAGGAATTCTCTGTGTTTCTTTGGAGGCTGTCCTGGAACTAGCTCTGTAGACCAGGCTGACCTCAAACTCACAGAGGTCCACCTGTCTCTGCCTCCCAAGTGCTGGGATTAAAGGTGTAAGCCACCAATACCCGGCTCCATACAAAAGATTTTATATTCAGTGAAAGATGCAGACTAAAAGGACCATAAAACCAGTTTCCCTGGTTAATAGCAACACTAGTCACACCGTACAGATATGCCAGTATCGTTAATGATACCCAGGTTCAGTCCTCACAGCGCAGTACCCCAGGACTGGCGTCCAAATGATGACGATTCTGATATAGATCAAATGGCATTCACAATCAGCCGTGCATAGCTGGGTTAACCCAGCTTGAAGCCATGTACTTTTCACAGCATCGTATGAACTGTCCATACAGCTTCATGAGACCAGATCTTCCATTAAGGGAATGACCAACAATGGGACGTGGCCACGTAAAGACATCTGGAAATATACCATCACTTTGGAGGCAAATACAAGGGTGGTTTTCAACTGTTCTGTGATGGCTACTCAGAGGGCTGGAGGACTGAGAAGCAATTTCCCATGGCCACATGCCGGTGGTAGTCAGCTTACACTCTTGGAAGAGCATGGAGTGCACTGCTGAAGAGAACGGAAGAGAAAGAATCAAAAGAGGAGACGCTCAGCCAGCAAAGAGCTCACTGCACACATGTGGCAACCTACATTCGGATCCCCGGCACCCACATAAATAAAGCCAGGCATGGCAACATCCCAGAGCTAGGAAAGTGAACACAGAAGCCTCTGGGGCTGGCTCACTAGCCAGCCAGTCTAGCTGAGCTAGGGAGCTCCGGAGTCAATGAAAGACTGTCTCTCAAAAAAGAATATGGAAAGTGACCGAGGGAGACCTCTGGCTCTGTTTCTAGCTTTAATACACACACTCAATCTGGTGCGATCCATGCGTGCGCATTCACGTACCAGCCCACACAAAACCTTGGCCTGAAATAAAATTTAAAAAGTGTTAAGCAAATAGATGAAAATTCTCAGTGAATAGTACCCAGAGCGGGGGAGGGGTGCAAAGAAGGAAGAGAGGACAATGTAGTAACACGGTTTTAAAGGGCCACAATGACAGGCTGCACACAGAATCCAAATTTCACTTAGAGATCTATCTCAGTGTGGGCCCTTAGTTTGCCTTCTGCTTGAAGAGTTAGTGCCTACTATGACTGGTGTAAACCCCAAAGAAATGTAATCTGAATTTCCAGGTTAATCGGGGTATTTTGCATTTGCCTTCAAAGACAAGAACATTTCCCTGAGGTAATCCCCACTGTAAGTAGATTGATTCATGGACTTTATAAACAGAGGTATTAAACTCTCAGGAACTCTGTTAATGGAAAGCTGCTAGAGTTCCGAATTGACAGGGGACCCGAGGGCATCTGAAGCCTTTATAAGTGACCTGAGGCCCAGACCAGGCCCCACACAGGCCCTTCAGTGTTTGAAAAGGCAACAGGAAGTCCTTAATCCCCCTTCCCTTAGGAGGAGATAAAGGCCTTTGATTTGGGATCACAACACCCAGGGTCCAAGGGAAGATGGAGGATCCCATCCACACAGCCCCAAGCATGGAAGGTCAGTGGGGAACAAACGGAACACCAGCTCCAACACGCAAGGGCTAACCTTTAAGCCAAAAGAGCAGGGCGAGACTCAGCCAGGAATGCAGCCGCTCCTCCCTTGTTCTGTTGCTTGCTAATCGTTAATTCCAAGTGCAGGAGAGCAAAGAAGGAGCCTTGTGTGATGAGATGTGCATATAGCAGCTCACACCAGCTGGAGAAGGCACAGCCAAGCCAGCCAGGCTCCTAAAACCTGTTCACATTCATTTAGCCCCCACCCTGCCCATAAAGCTACAAAAGCTATCATGTAAGCAGAGTGCTGCTACAGCATTCTCTTTGGAACTCAGTTGCCACCAATTTGTAACTCTGTACTGAAAAATCAACAGATTCTCCAGATACCATTGTGTATGAATTGGGGCTGGAAAGATGGCTCAGCCATTAAGAGATTTTATTGCTTTTGTACAGGACCTAAGTTCAGTTCACAATATTCAATATCAGGCACCTCACAACTGCCTGGAACTCCAGCTCCAAGGGATCTCACACCTTCTTCTGGATTCTGGGGACCTACACTCACACATGCACACACCCACATAATTAAAAAATAAAAGTCTGGGCAGCGGCTGCACATGCCTTTAGTCTCAGCACTGGGGAAGCAGAGGCAGACAGATCTCTGTGAGTTCGAGGCCAGCCTGGTTTACAGAATGAGTTTCAGGACAGCCAGTGTGATCACTCAGAGAAACCCTGACTTGAAAAACAAAACAAAAATCTAAAAATCTTTAATTAATCATAATATCCCAATTTGTTGTTAACCAAAACTAGCTTTTCTTCCATACCCCACTTCTGTGCTTAAGCATAGCAGAGTGATTCCTCTGCCAGGTGTAGAACTACTTCCTTACCTACCTAATCCCTAAAACTCAACAGGAAGTTAGCCTCTATGGGGGGGGGGGGGCAAGGGACCATGCTCACCAGAGGTTTCAAATCACCAAGAGGATTTTAACAAGAGTCTATAGTCACTTCACAACAAAGAAAAATCTATCTTGGAGTCAAGCTCCTAGAGGCTTCAACCTCTAAGATTACAATTCAAATAGACAACATCTGAAGAAATCCCAGGCTGTCCTCTCTCTCTCTCTCTCTCTCTCTCTCTCTCTCTCTCTCTCTCTCTCTCTCTCTCTCCTTCCCTATATAATCTCCATGGGGCTTTGGGCAGGTGGTAACCACTGTTAAAAATCTGTTAAAAAAAAAAAAAAAATCACTGTCTGTGCCAGCAAACCTTAGGTGAGAACCAGCTCTTCTGAACAATCTGTGAATACCCTGAGGAAGCGGCACAGTGCTTACTGACAGCTGCTTGCTCCAGCTGCTAAGGTGCAGCTCGACCCATCCTCGACTGCTTCAAACAGTTCATATAAGATTCTTGCTATCATAAGCACTACTGAACTCTAGATGGCCTTGCAAACATTTCTGCTCAGGTCAGAGAGAAAACCCATCCCCTAATGGCTGGCCCAACAGAGAGACTGCTGTGACTGGTACACAGGAGTCGATGCTGTGATTGGTGTAAACACAAACCCTCATTTGCATAAGAGGTTTGCTGTGTCTGGCTGCACAAGCAGCACATTTGGCCTCTTGGTGAGGTAGATGCCTCTCTGGCGTTTCGACATTAGGCTCAATAAAAGGCCTCTCTCAGCTGGTCAGCTCTTGCACATTTTGGGAGAGCAGGCTAGGCTAGAAGTATGAAGAAAACAGGGGTGGGACAGAGATAGTGATGTCTACAAGTGGCTGCTGCAGGTGGCTGCCACAGAGGCAGAGCTGTGCAGTGCTGCCCACAAGCTGGGTGGGAGAGTCCAGAGTCACCAAAGCTTTGACTCGGCTGTAAGAGGGAGGGAGGAAGAGCCAGACTGCAGCCAGTAGCATTAGAAGGAGACTGATGCTTGCAGAAGCAAGGGCTTCGGGAGGAAGAAAGATAATGGAGCAACGAGGAGGAGGAAAGACAGAGGGAGGAACAGGAAAGGAATGAGGAGGGAAAAGAAAGAGGGAGGGACAGGAAAGGAAGAGGAGGGGAAAGGGGGAAGAGTAGGGAGGAAAAGGGAAGGTGGGGACGCAGGAGGACAAGGAAGTAGAAAAATCCCCATGGGCCTTGGGTCAGGGGCGATGGCAACGGTGACAAGATGACACCAGGCCTTTGCCTTTCTTTTCTATGTATGTTAGGTTTTCAGACAACTCTCGCCATGTCCAGCCCACCCTGGATCTGAACTCACGACCTCCTCGGTGTTTACATTCCAGGGGGTCACACTACAACTGGCTAGCAGTCACATTTTAGTTATGAAAAATTCTTTCAAGTCACCACAGAGTACAAAAGGATCTTTTTACAGAAAGATATGTAACAAAAGTTATATACACGTGTGTACAAACGGGGGATGGGGGAGCATTGACACAGACTATTGCCTCGACGGCAGCTAAAACTCAAGATGCCATCAGGAAATAAAGATTTGTACACATATGTGTGCGAACGCATATGCATATGCACACACACACACACACACACACACACACACACAGAGCAAACACACCTGCTCACTGTCTGATGGAATTCATGCCTGACATCATCAGATATAAACCAGTGCAGCGACTGTGGCAAAAACGCCACGAAACTATTTTGGATAGCAAAATATTTTGAAAAGCAAAAACTTAGGTTAGTGGGAGTCCCAGGTGGTGTTGTCGGCCAGTAATGGGAGCGGCCACCACATCTAGTGACCTCGGTTGTCCAGAACTCCCTGGTGGAAGCAGAGAACTGAGCCCTGGAAGTTTACTCCTGACTTCCACACACCCACTGTGTCACACACACACACACACACACACACACACACACACACACACCCATTGCATCACACACACACACTCACAATTTTTTTAACTATTTTTAAAGTAGATAATCCAGGCAATGAAACAACATAAATTACATGATATGCAGACCACAACACCCAGCTTCCTACTCCTTTCCCATCCCAGCCCACGTAAAGGAAAGTGGGAAAAATAAATAAATAAATAAATAAAACCTGTGTGTGTGTGTGTGTGTGTGTGTGTTTAACATAGGTTACATGCTCTAATTTATTTTAAGCAGACTGCTTTAAATAAAATATGGCAATACAGCTAAAAATCACATTTGGCACATTCTAATGGACCGTTTCACATTCAAAGTATTTGTTGTTGTTCAAAACCCAAGAAAAGCACAGCATTATCTCTTCCTGGATTCTGCTGGTCCTCAACCATTCTGAGAAGAAATTCTTAGAAGAAAACGGCTCTTTCCTGCTGATTTATGAGTCATTTCTTTCAACCATCACTCCTCAACAATTCTATGCAAGACGGAAGAGGCATAAGGTCCAGGGCACAGTTGCCAGGATCAGCATCTGAATGCTCCCATTCTCCGAAAGAAATAGTGTTCCGACCTTTGACATCCTGCTAAGGTGTCAAAGCAACTGCTCATAAATGTGCATCAATAACGAGGCAGAAATCAATCATTTCATTTAATCTCGTCAATTATTATGGAGTGGGACACAATGCCTCCAGAGCCTCACACAGTTCAGTCACTTAGTGGCACCAAGGCTATTTTGTTAAGTTTGTTTTCCCTGTATTACATTTTGTTGTTGTTGTTGTTTTGTTTTGTTTTTAAAAGCACAATCCTACTATCACAGATGAAAAGCATCCAACCATCTAAAGGTAATGCATCACCCATTGTTTTCTCATCTAAAACTTGAAAAAAAAAAAAACTATGCAAAATTTTAAAAAACTGTTATCACTGGATCTTCTTACATATTATGGGACAACTCTAACAATACGTCTCATGATTAAAAGTTCTCATAAGCAATTTCACAAACAGGAAATTGGCTTTATAAACAAACACTGTTACACTGAAATTTCAGGATAGGTAGATGCCTTTTATTTTTTTTCCCAAATGTTATTATTTTATGTATATGTGAACTTTGCCAGCATGGAAGTCTGTGCCCACATAAACCAGATGGGGGTATTGGATTTACAGATTGGTGTGAACTGCCATATTGGTGCTGAGAACCAAACAGATCTTTGGAAGAAACAGCTAACAATCCTAATAACCACTGAGCTGTCTCTCCAATCCTGGGGTTGTCTTTGCAGCAATGGCCTCTAGCACACAGGCAAATGACCTACTACAGTTACAACTCAGCATAGCCTGGGCAGATCATTGAAGCAAAATAAATGAACAGCTCCAAAATAAAATCACAGAACCCAAACCCTGAGTTGAGAGATCCTTTCATTGTGTGCTTTGGTTTTACTCAACTGTTTCAAATGCTTAGGTGTAAAAGAGAAACTGTTGCCATTGTTGCACATGAACAACACCCTTCCCAGGCTGTCATCAGTACACAAAATGAGCGCTGGGCTTGAAACTCAAAGGCCCAGTATTTGCCTTTCATGCTTGCAGGTCCAGGTTCCCCCAGCACAAGAAAACAAGAGAAAAAAAGTGTGGGAAAAATGAGGGGTGTTTTGTTTTTTGTTTGTTTGGTTTGGTTTTTTGAGACAGGGTTTCTCTCCTTATAGTTTTGGAGCCTGCCCTGACTCTGACCCTGTAGATCAGGCTGGCCTGGAACTCCCAGAGATCCGCCTGCCTCTTCCTCCCAAGTGCTGGGATTTTTAAAGGCATGTGACACCACCGACCTGCTTGAGTCTGTGTTAAATCTATCTCCCCTCCACCCAAGCTGACAGGCTGAAGTTCTAAAACTGTACTAGGGGAGATCTGTTTAATGGATGACAGCAAAGACTTCAATGAACTAATAATGGAGCTCGCTAATGGCCTCACATACTTCCGTCAGCATTAATTTTAAACAGCACATTCCCCCAGGCAGAACTGTATAGCATTCATGCACATAAAATATAATGTCAGTTTAACCGTATACATGACATTAACTCAGTTTCTGATAATTATTTGGACATTGTTGGAATGGTCAAGAAAGATCAAAAGTGAGGCAATACTGTGGTTTCTGTCCAGCCCACTGCTCCCATTATGTGTGGCTCATAAAGTATTTGTGTAAAAAAAAAAAAAAAAAACCTCTAAGATGCTATCTTACTAAATCATAGCTAAGCAGTATGGTTTTGCCTTTTCAAACAGTATCAACGGGGCTGGGGCATTGCTTGCCACACCAGCAGGGACTGGAATTCCAAATCCTCAGAGCCTATGAAGAAGCTAGCTGTGGCCATAAGCACCGGTAATTCCAGTACTGGTGGGGGTAGACACACAGGAAGATCTCTGTAGCTTGCTGGCCACTTGGGCTCACATCTCGCTTGACTCCCAGACTCCCACGCCAAACACCTAAAACTAACATCTCATGCCCTTGCCCCTGCATTCTGTCTCTCAGCTGATGGCAACACCACTTACGAGGTCACACAGATGAGGACACCAGCAGAA
Organism: Phodopus roborovskii; assembly: GCF_943737965.1. NCBI lineage: Eukaryota > Metazoa > Chordata > Mammalia > Rodentia > Cricetidae > Phodopus > Phodopus roborovskii. The sequence goes on along the minus strand of NW_026126517.1, from coordinate 48,645,464 downwards.
GGGCCAGGCTCTACTTTACTTTCTGTTACTGTGATAAAACCCTGACAAAAAGCAACTTGATCCATCCAGGCGGTGGTGGTGCACACCTTTGATCCCAGCACTCAAGGCCGAGGCAGGCAGATCTGTGAGTTTGAGGCCAGCCCGGTCTACAGAGTGACAGCTAGGATGACAGAGAAACCAAAATAAATGAAGATAACTTGAAGAGGAAAAGGTTTATTTCATCTTCCAGCTCTCAGGTCTCTATCATGGCGGGAGGTCAGAGAAGGAACTCAAGGTAGGAGCCAAAGCAGAGACCATGAAGGACGGCTGCTTATTAGGCTTGCTCCTCCTGGCTTACTCAGCCTGATTCCTTATAAAACCCAGGACCACCTGCCTAAGCATGGCAGCACCCTCAGTAGGCAGTGCCCTCCCACATCAATCATTCATCAGGAAGATATTCCCACAGACTTGCCTACCGGGAATCTGAAAGGAGCCAATCCCTCCTCTTTCCCGGGTGACTCTAACTTGTGTCAAATTGACAAAAAAAAAAAACTACCAATCTGCACACTATGCAGGGATGAGATCTAGAGTTCAGATCCTAAGCACCACAAAGATAGTGGGCAAGGGTGGCAGCTCCTCTGTAATCCCAGGGCTTAGAAGGCAGAGACTGGACCCCGAATGCTAGCTACACTACCAGGATCATAAGCTCTGGCTTCAGTGAGAGATCAATAAAATAAAACCACCTCAAATAAAATGAAGATCGGTGGAGAAAAACACTGAATACCTTTTTGCTGTTGCTGTTTGTTTTGGTTTGGTTTTTCCAGACAGACAAACTAAAGCTGAGGAAGCTTGTCACTACTATTCTACAGGAAATACTACAGGGAGCCTGACAGATTGAAAAGGAAGGACGCAGGTCTCAAATCGACCCAAACACATCAGCGCCACCTATTTTTCACTTAAAATGTATTTTGTTTTCATTTATGTGAACATATGTGTCTGTATACATCTATGCACATGTGTGTAGGGCCTGGCAGAGGCCAGGTGATGGTGACACAATACCCTGGAGCTAGAGTTACAGGTGGTTGTGAGCTGCCTGATGCCAGTGCTGGGAAATAAAATGGGGGTCTCTGGAAGAGCAGGAGAGGCTAACCACTGAGCAATCCCTTCATCCCGGCAGTATCCATCTGGCCCTCTTACTTTATTTAGGATGTGTGTGCAAGCTCAAATGGGAGATCCTGTCTCAATTTACAAGTTGGAGAATGATCAGAATACCTAACACCAACCTCTGGCCTTCACACACACACACACACACACACACACACACACACACACACACACCACAAATGCATGAAAACGAAAGAGCATTTCCCCCCCTATTCTAAATCGACTTTGAGGTCAGTATTTTAATCTGAATTACTTTAAACCTAATCAAATAGACTCACACTAATTCTGACTGAAAGCCGGGAAAAATTAACCCTTATCATATTAATAGAAACTGTGTCATCTGCTCTACACAAATGCATTAGCAAAGCTCTCAGGAGAAAGTCGTAACTATATTTTTAAAATGCTGAATCAATACACATTAGGATTTACCATTAATATTTATAAAGTCGTGTGTCACAGGTGCAAATTTTCAAAGAAACAGCCATATAGAACTGAACAGTCCCCAACAAAATGATAATACCCTTTCCTAGAGTCTTAAAAATAGGGGTTGGAGAGATGACTTGTGGTTAAGAGGACCTGAACAATTGCCTTCAATACAGTTCCAGAGGATCTTACTCCCTCATCTAGCCTCTAAAGGAACTGCACGCACATGGTGCATGAATACATACACACAAGCAAACACCCACGTACATAAAATAAAAAGAAATCATAAAAAAAGGAATACAGTTAGTGGTCCTAGTAAAGCTGGGATTAGAGATGTTAATGAAGTGAATTCTTGCAATGGAGAAGGTCCAGGATTTAATCCCTAGTACCATGAAAACAAACATAAACAAATAAAATACAAGTATCTAAATTGTCTGCATTTGGCTTTAAACCTCCCATGAACAAAGTTTAAAATGGTGTATTAAATACCAGCCAAGTTACTTTAATTTTCTTCTCAGGGACTTAAATGGTTCTGTTACAATAGAGCTGAACAAAATCTCATCGAGTAAATACTCAGGGCTGATGAGATGGCTTGGGGAGTAAAGTGTCTGTTGCACAAGCATGAGGACCCAAGTTCTGCTCTCTCACATTCACATAAAGCAGGTACAAAAGCATGCACTGTAACCCCAGAACCAGGGAAACAGAGACAGGAGGGTCTCTGGGGCTCTGGCTACCCAGAACACCAAGTTAATGAGTTCAGGCTCAGTGAGTCTCCAAGTCTGGAAAAACAGGTGGGAAGAGGCTAAAGAACACACTAGATATTGACCTCTGGCCTCTTCAAGCACATGCCAACACATGTATCCACAGGCATACCTATGAGCATGTACACATATTTGCGCGCGTGCGTGTACACACACACGCACACACACACGCACACACACACACGCACACGCACGCACGCACACACGCACGCAAATATGAACACACACCTTGACATCTTGAGAAAGATGAAGACTAAAATCTACCAGATTCCTTTCCTGCCACTAATAAGTAATCTAAAACAAATATTTTAAAAACAGTCACTTGAAATGTTATCTGCAAGCTTCCTTGTGTGCTGGTAAACACCAGTCAAGCCCAGTGCCTTCCTCTGTCCTTGGCTCTGGGGTCCTCTCAAGATGCTGCCATCCATGCCAGGTGGTGGTACACACCTTTAATCCCAGCACTCTGGAAGCAAAGGCAGGCAGATGTCTTGAATTTGAGGCCAGCCTGGTCTCCAGAGCAAGTTCCAGGACAGACAGAGCTACACAGAGAAATCCTACCTTGGGGAAAAAAAACAAGGATACCATCCTGGCATCATTATGAGCAGAAGTTAAAAGGCTCCTGCTCAAAACAAGAGGAGGGTACTGCTGATTTACACGAAGAGGCTTGTGTTTGCCATGCATCCACATGCTACCACATAGTCAACACTGTGTGGCCTGTCAATGCCACACAATGTGCAGGACACCCCCAAGACACTCTCCTGGATAGAAGTTTCCTTCCACCCACAAAAGTATCAGCGGTCCTCAAACAGGAGTGTCTGGGATTTTCTGGTTGTCACAGAAGGACTGGGAGGGACTTAAAGGCCAGAGATGCTAGAACACAGTATAGAAGCCACCAGATAATAGTGAGGCATTGTCTGGCCCAATTTTCGAACTATGCCAAAGCTTAGGAACCCTGAGAATGTCACCCACCTTTATAAACATTTTCCTGAGGCCTGGGGGTGGGGGGGGCAGTTGGTAGCACAAACATCCCTGAGTTCTACTATGATCTGAGTACCACTAAAAAATTACAAACCAAATGTCAGTAGGACAGATTCAAGGGTCTGCTACCAAGCCTGAGGACCCGGATTCAATTCCCAGCTCTCACAGAGTGGAAGGAGACAGCTGAGTCGTGCATGCTGCCCTCCATACTCCTGATATTTCACAAATACATATCACACACACACACACACTTTAAAGCAGTGCTACAGAAGAAAAATTTTAAATAACTATGATAGGGGTGGGGAGATGGCTCAGTGGTTAAGACAACTAACTGGCTTCTCTTGCAGAGGACCCAGATTCAATTCCCAGCACTCACAAGGCACTCACAATTGCTCTTAACACCAGTTCCAGAAGATCCAATGCCTTCTTCTGGACGTACAGACACCAGGCACACACATGGTGCACAGAAATACATGAAGACAAACACACTCATACACATGAGATAAACAAATAAATCTTTTAAAAAGTGCTACTCAGCCAGGTGGTGGTGCACACCTTTCATCCCAGCACTCGGGAGGCAGAGAGAGGCAGGTGGATCTCTGTGAGTTTGAGGCCAGCCTGGTCTACACGGTGAGTTTTGTGACAGCTAGGACTCTTACACAAAGAAGTTGTCACAGGAAAAAAAAGATTCTGTTTTCCACAGTGCCGAGCACTAACCCCAGTGAGGACACAGGTGCAAAGCCAAGGTCCCAAACAGTGCCTGCACGCCCGTCTCCTGATTAATCTAACCAGCACCAATGTTGAAGCTGCCAAACAAACACTTTAGAAAGGGCAAGTCCTCTAGAAACAAAAACCAAACATTTTAAATTCATGCCTTCTGTTCAGTCTGTAAGAATTTGGCTTTTTAAGGTTCATCAAAAGCAGTTTCTAAGAATCAGAGATTTTTTTTTCTTTAAAAAAAAATTAATGTAAAAGTCAGGAAAAATTTGGAAGGTTAGTACAAGATCTTTCCAGGGTGTGGCCTCCACCCTCTCTGCAAGCACAGCCCACCAGCACCTCGCATCACAGCCCTGGGGAGACTGTGGTACATTTTTACCTGTTTCACACAACATCTCCATCAGCTACATCCCTCTTCAAGCTGTGCCAGGAACTGCAAACATGCCAATGGCTGCATCACTAGCTGTTTCCTTTCTTACTTACCAAGGTGTGAAGATACTTTACAGCGAAGGGGCCAGGCAATATAAACTCAAAGGATTAAAATAAGACTTACCTCAGAGGTTTGTAAGAATTTTTTTCTAACTGAAGTCATCGAAGTGAAGTTGCTTTGCTTTTTTTGTTGTTGTTGTTGTTTTTTTTTTGGTTTTTCAAGACAGAGTTTCTGTGTAACAGCTCTGACTGTACTAGAACTCACTTTGTAGACCAGGCTGGCCTCGAACTCACAGAGGTCCACTTGCCTCTGCCTCCCAAGTGCTGGCTTTATAGGTGTGAGCCACCACACATGGCTTGCCCCCCCCTTTAAGATTTTTTTTTTAATTTTATGATTATTAGTGTTTTGCCTCCATGTATGTCTGTGTGAGGCGATCAGAAGCCCTGGAACAGGAGCTTCAGACAGGTATCAACTGCCATGTGGTTGCTGGGAATTGAACCCTTCCAGAGGTGGAAGGGCAGCCAGTGCTCTTAACCAACAAGCCATCTCTCCAGCCCTGCTTGCTGCCCTTATAGAGACCAGAATTCAGTTTCCAATATCCACATCAAAATGCTCACAAATGTCTGACACACCTTCCATTTCCAGATCCAGCAGCATCCATGGGTACCAGGCATGTATATAGTACATATACTTGCAGGCAGGCACATGGACACAAAATAAAAATAAATATTTCTTTTTAAAGAGATCAAGTATGACTCAACATGGCTGATTATTTTGCAAGTAAGTCATCATCAGTTTTCTAGCTGAATCCTTGCTAGTTTACTGTTTACTAGATCCTGGCTGAGCAACTCCGGCTATAAGATAAGCTCTTGTCTCCTAACTGTAGTTAAAAATGTGGCTTTCACAGAGGTAACCTCAAGCGCATTTGATTTACTAACTGAAAGTCTCAATTAAAAGATTAGTTTTCGGCTAGTCTCTTAAATTGCTGAGAGCTTCCCCCACAAGCCCAGCTGTTGAATTTGTTTTGTACAAACAACCCTTGGCTGTGAAGATCTTTCTTTGGATTCAACAGAGACAGCAGACCAAAAGGGTATAGATCCAGGACTCTTTTAAGATTTCCTTTTAAAAAATGGGCAGAAATAAAACAAACACATTTGTGGTGTGTGTGTGTGTGTGTGTGTGTGTGTGTGTTCAAGAAACATAGAACTCTACCCCCTTGCTGGACTCTGATTTGCTTCTAAAACAAAAACAAAAAAATCCTCCAACTTTGAAAAGAGGGAGATAGTGTTACAAGTGGCAGAAAATGAGACATGAATCACACATAAAGAAGGAAAAACTGGTTCCCTGACCCAGAGATTATCAGGCCCCAGATAAGCAGACCTCAAGCAGAGAGACCTTCAGAGAGTCCAGCACCGGCGTAAAGCCTGCAGGACCAGGTGTATGCAGCTTTTACTGAGTTAACTTCATGTATCCAGGACAACTGACAGTAACTTAAACAGATCATTCAAACCACACGCTCTCTAGGACATCAGGAAGCAGAAACTACAATTTATTTCTATAGGGTTAGCAGACCAGTCTCTCAAAATACCTGTTTCATTCTCTTTATTTTTTCCAAACTCCAGCATCTTTGAGTTCCGGGTTAGAGCTGCTGAATTGGGGGGGGGGTGACTGCTAAGAGCTTTTGTGCCCCACAGACAAAAGACCGGGCCTCTGAGTCCACAAACCCCACTGGGACAGGGATGCTGTAGAAAAATTTTGCCAGTTTTGGGTTCAGAATCTCTAATAATATCCAAATATCTGAGCTATATTTTCATATTCTTATTCTTTTTTTCATATGCCATACCATCCTCTTTTTCCAAACATCATTTCAAATATTCTTTACATTTCAAATTAAACTTTGAGTGGTAATTGATAAATTACTCTTTAAGGCAGAAAAACATACCCACAAAATAAAAATCCTTGAAAGTTCATCTTAAACTGAAACAGAAGCATTTTATTCATGAGAAACATATCTTACTAAAGGCAAGGATTCTTACCCCTTAAAAGTTATAGAAATGGCTCGCCTAAACATCACTGGGGCTAAAACTAATCTCAAATTTTTAAGAAGCATTATGAAGTTAAGGTAATTCCTCTGTTCTTCCATCTACAATTTCTTTTTTGTCTTTGCTCAAGATAAAAAAAAAAAAAAAAATCATGAAAACACCAAGAAAGACAGGACAGATTTGTGCTCTCATCCTACCTAGGGGCTTCGATCCCCACCTTTTATGGAAAGGAGACAAACATGAAGCTTCCTGTTCAATCCTCACTGATGGCCAGACTTTTAACATCACAGAGTACACCCGCCTCCTCCTTTACTTCCCTTATCTTAATTTAAACTTGTTGAAATATGAGACTGTTTAAAACACACTAATGCTTTCCTATGAGATTCATCTTACGCCAGCATTAAGAAGGCTAGAAACATCAAGACAGCTCTCCGGTCATTTGGTATCCCTAAAATATTTTAATTGCAGTGTTTATATAAGGAAGACTTAGCACTCTAGTAGGTGAAATTTTGATCCACTAAATCTTAACATAGTTACGTTTATAGGTCCTATTTTAATGTCCTGATTACTATTATATGCAACTAGAAAAAGGGCTCCCAACATCCTTCACCTCTTTTCAAATTACATGAAAATGTAAAAAGGGGACGATAAAATGGCTATCAATAGAAAGGATTACTTTAAAAAAAAAAAGTAACTATATATTACTTTAACCCTATGTTTTCCTTTTTAAACCGGGATGCCTTAGCAAAGCTAAACTAGATGCATTCTTTTGTGCTTGGGTGAACAACCGGAAAGCCAAGCCTCCAGGCCTTGGGGAAGGACCCTGTGCTGATGTGCTGGGAGATAAGGCCCCACAGTGACACTTAAGGAAGGGCCTGCTTGCATTCGAATTTCTGCATTCCTCAAGAACAATTCATGGCAATAAGCAACTTTGCAGAAGAGCTACATGAAAGCTGGGGCCAATGAATGAGGGTCATCTGCTCTTTATCACAGGGTAAACCTCACCCCGGCCAGTGTCTAACCTTTTAACCTTGCCGATTCCTAATTTACACATGAATAATGGAATTCTGGCCCAGAGTGCAACTTTCCGCTTCTAGCGGCTAAATTCAGAAACTAAAACTCAGGCTGTGTGTTAAAAAAAAAAAAAAAAAAAAAAGCCCTAGAGTGGCACAGATTAAAGTTTTAGATTACAGGTCGCCTACCACCACTAAACCGAAAGATGCATTCTCTCATAAAACTACTAAGAAAACAAAAAGAACACACTTGTACCCTGCTGTTATCAGTAAGTGGGGGAACTAGCTTTAAAAAACACACACAGAAACAACAGAATGCCCGCTTAATGCTCTGCTCTTCCTGACCACTTTGGATAACATCTGCACAGGAAGAGTGATTACAGCCCCTGTCACAAGACAGGGCCCCTTAAACAGCAAAACTGTATGGATCCAGGATCGCTGCTGAGAGCCTTCTTAAAGAAAAATCTAAATTTAAACCCACTGTTCCATCTGGGAAGTTCTGCTTGTTTCTCAGGGCTTGTGAGCTCAGTGAGTAAATAAACATTTCTAAGACAGGGTCTTGATACATAGTCCTAACTGGCCTAGAACTCCTGCCTCAGCCTCCCACATGATGGGATCGAAGGTATGCCCCACAATACTGTGTAAAGTGATTAATATGTAAACAGGTATTACTAATAAAAAAATTTAAAGATACGAAAATGTGATACTCAAAATGTTATGTTTTTTGAATTAGATTTTTTTTGCGTGTGGAGTGTTGGTTTAGGTTTGAACTGAACCCAGACACGCATCATGCCAAGCACACACTCTTCAACACTGTGTCACTAACCCTACCTCTGGTCCTAATATGTGCTTCATTTCAGCTTTTATTTATGGGGTCAGAAAGCAGGGTGAGTTGTGGGATTCTGCCAGGCTTCTCAGGAGGTCCTGGAAGCAAGTGTGGTTCTGATAAATGTTTGTCTTTTAAGCCCTGTCTACTCCCCTCTGCCACCCACTTCCCCACAAACGCAACACAAACTACAGTTCCTTGGCATGAAAAAGTTTTGAAAAAGAAAATGATTCCACCAATCTGAAAAGACGGGAACAGAAGAACCCCAGGGTGATTGCACATCACACAAGACTCAAATGAACCAGACATAAGGATAAAATGCACAGTCTCCTCAAAGTGATACTGTACAGCGAAACCAGTGCTCAATGAAAGAAAGATTTCAATGGCCAGCGATCAAAACCCAAGGAAAACAGCAGGGGGGCACTGGGGGTGGAGTTTACCAGAAATCTCAGGGTTGTGTCTTCCACAGCACGGGTGGGAGGTGGGTCTAGGCTTGGAAGCATCTCTAATTTGCCAACATAGTTCAACAAGAGTATCTCTCTGCAATTATTTTCTACACTTCATCATCATCACACAATTACATCAATTACCTCTATTAAGTGCAGCAGAAATATGCCCCTGAGCTGTAGTTAAGTCACCTGGGAAACTCAAAGCCATCCTCAGAGGAACTTCGATTGTGGAGACCTTGAATAAACCACTCCCTAAAGGTTATATGGTTATCTCAAGAACACACTCTTCCTGTTGTATGCTTTATGAATGGGTCAGTGTGTACATAGTGCAAAAATCTGCCCTCTGGAGGTTAACAGCATAGCTAGAGCTGTAAAACTCTTTTCTAACACCTCACTTCGTTGGGTGCATGGCTTGGTCACCCGAAGAGGAGCTCCCTTACCTGACACCTAGCCCCTCCTGACACCCAGCAGTTACCAGGCCAACCACCACCCAATGGGTCATAAGGCTGACAGTTGCTCAGATGAAGTTAATACAAAGGAAATCCTTAGACATGATAACTGGAGAAAATAAATGAGCAGATCTGGTTTAATTCCATTAGGCCTAATACAGAAATGGTCTTGATCTCTTCTCTCCCAGCTGGAAAAGGCTCGAAATACTCAAAGGCTTTGGAGTTACTGACCAATTCCTTCTCTTACAATCAAGAAGCAACATGGGTGACCTAAGAGCGGTCTGAAAGATGGAAGGTTAGCACTCGGGAGCCAGCAGCAAGATTTGTTTGTGATTGTTTCCATTCAATGATTTCCAAAAGGTTGAAACTTTACCACAAACTTCCTCATGTAATTCTTACAGTGTGCGACACTTGAAATTAAGACAGTCACCTGCCATTTTCAAACTCTAATTTGAATTGGTTTATGTAGTTTTTGCACACCTCCGTCAGCGCCAGCTATTAGCAACCCTGGTGAAATTCTTAACGTTATGTATGATTGTAGTGCTACTCATAAGCCAAACAAAAAACAAAAAACAAAACAAACAAACAAAAAACCCTTTTAACAGAAAACTGTTACCACCAAGAAGAACTTAAAACACTTACTTGACAGTGTCAGATGAGCTTTCTGACTGAGAATGGCCCCGTATTTGTTCACTGCCAAGCACTGATAAAATCCTTCATCCGACTGCTCTCCTCGCCTGCCTTCCATCTCACTGATGTGCAAAGAGCCGTTAGATAGAACCTGGATCCGTTTATTTTCAGACAGTTTTGCTCCATTTTTCATCCACGTGACCTTAATGGGACCTTCTCCATGAGCCTGGCAATCTAAAGACACCGACTCTTTCCTTGTGACAGTTATATCCTGTGGTTCTTTCACGAAAAACAGTTCACTAAAGCTCCACACTCCTGTAAAGAAAAGGGGGGGGGTGTCCAAAATTACAAGTATAAAATCATTTAGCACACAACTGTAGAACACATATTTGTGGTATAAGGCAGTTTCTCCAGCCATGATGGTTAACTTCCAAGGACCTTAATAACTGCAAGCCCTTTCAACAAGTCAGAGAAGCTGCCCTTTCCAAGTCTACACTCAAAACATGGGGAAGACTCTGATAACTTCTATGAAGCCTAAGAATCTGGTTCTCAGGTTTCTGGTCAGAGACCCAAAATCATCAGAACTCACTAGCACAAGCCATTTGCTACTTTTACAAGCTTGTCAAAAAGATCTTGAACAGGGTTAAGTCATAAAAGTCTAATTTTACAAGAAATCATTAGCAAAACTCCAACTCTGTGAACAAGCGAGTTTATTTCCTTGTCTCTTGAAGTGTTTTGGAAAACCCGGCACCTACTTCTTTGGGAAGTGCGTTTATCTTTTGTGACAAATTACAAGTTTGCATTTTTTTTCTATGTGCCCTGTTACAGCAGGGATGCTGTCTCTGCTCCTTAAGAGAAATCCATTTACTTCATTTCTGCCGAGCCAGCTAGGTATTTAAAGGGCACACAATAGACTTTGAAAAGTCGGTAACTCTGGCTGCTTGTGCTCAGTGGGTGATCGGATTAGGAAACCTTTATTTCACTTTTTTCGAGCTACCAACTGTTGGAAAAAATGCGTGACTAATTGGTCCTTACTGTCTAATAGGGATAGGAGATTGCTTAATCAACCAATACACATTTTTATCAGAGCAGAGGAAATGCTTTATCCAAGCACACACAAGCTTCTGGTTCCCCGGAATAAAGCATTTTTTGCCTCTTGCGTTTAGAGCAAAAGTACATTAACCTGAGCCAACTTGAAGTTAGGGGTCTTGATGAGAGTTCTGGCTTTTTTAAACACTTCTTCTGGTCAGTTTGAAGCCCTGATTACAAATACCCAGCAATGATTTATCTGTTTCTCATCAAGACAGATCCTGAAAACCTCAGTCTGGAGCTCCGAACTTCCACTAAGGTCCGCCCAGGGGAGCTACCCCAACAGCCCCAAGCAGCATGCAACCACTCCGGAAGACGCCCATTGTGTTTCTGAGCCGCATCCTACTTTGATCCTTTCTCTTGCTAACTGAAACTAACTCTTCCAGAAAAAAAGAAAAAAGAAGAAGAAAAAATTGTTTGTAACTTATAAATAACTCAAGCCCCTTAACACCTTTTCAAATCCCCTCCTTCCCCACTTTATACGTTTCCGTCTTTGAAGAAACCAAGACTGAAGAGATAAATAAATTTATCCAAGTTTGTCCATGGCTAATCTGGAGGTTTCAGGGTCCTCCAGCCGGAACCCCAAAGACCTACATGCAGAAAATAAGTTCTGTCCAGACACCTTCCCCCTGCCTCTCTGGAGGCACAAAATGGGCCACACAACTTTCAAGCTCCTTCTCGTTGCAATTCCACCCTCCCATCTCCTTGCTCAGTTTCGAACTGCGGAAGCGGGGGGCGTCCGGCTCGGCCACCCCCGCGACCTGGGGGACCCATTGCAAACCCTAGAAACGGCGCGCAATCGCGGCTACCCCCTGCGCGGCGAGGCTGCCACTCAGGAAACAATATAAATAAAACCACGTGCGGCCGCGGCCCCGAACGCAGCGCGGAACCCCGGGCTGGCCGCAGCGCGGACAATGGCGTGAGCAAGGCGAGTGGACAGCAGCCCCGGGGAGACTTGGCCTCAGCCGAGGATTGCTCGGAGCGCGCATCCCGAGGGAACCCCGGGCCTGCCGCACCACCCGGATACATCCCTGCCTGTCCCCGTCCCCCTCCCCGCGCACGGTCGCGCACACTCGCTCGGGGAGCGCGCCCACCTGGAAGCCAGCCGAGCGGCGGCAGCAGCAGCAGTAACAGCAGCAGGGGCGGCATCCCCGGGCGCACGGGAGGCGCCATTCAGCGGGGCTGCGCGGGCATGCTCCCGGGCCGTGCGCCCGCTGCTCCCGCTGCTTTCCTGGACCCGCAGCTCCTGCTGCACCCGCTGCTCCGGCGTGGCTAGGCGACGCGCCGCTTGCAGGCGCACGGACCCCCGTGCGCGCGCCAGGCCGCGGGGACCACGCGCGTCGCGTCCAGCCCCGGGCGGAGGGAGGCTGCAGAGGGCGGCGCAGTGGACAGCCTGGTCGGCCGGGGACTACTTTCTACATCTGGCCCCTGGGCCCCCGCACGGCGAGGTCGGCGCTGCTGGCGGAGGGACACGCTGCGATCTTTTGGGCGACCCCGAGGACAGGGGGAGGGCCCCACTGGACAATGCACCTGGGGGTCAGGCCCCCGCCCCTCAGCCTGCGCGCCACGGCCGGCCACCGGGCCACAAAGGCCAATCCTCCTGGCCGCGGCCAGCCCCCCGGGGCCCTTCTCCCTCCTGCCGGCCAGTTGAGGATTCTGCACCGAGGAGGGGGGTGGGGTGGAGGGATGGTGTTGAGAGATGTGGAAAGGCCGGAGACTTCTCCCCTGATGGCCCCCTGCCCATCCCCCTGCTTTGCTCACCCGCCCAGGCCCTGTTCAGGGAAGTCCAGTTCCCACTTCTGAGGCTTGTCAGCGCCCCTGGAGGCATTCTATGGTGACAACCCCCACACACACTCACTACCACCCACATTTGGAGACTTCTTATCATCCCTGGTCTCATCAGATAACAGCCTTGGCTCGAAAATCATCTAAGAGTCCTAAAACTAGCAGTTACCTTCGGGAGAGAATTTTTTAACTCTGCTTCAAGTTAATTAAGTTTTTAATGTGTGAGAACTAAGCGTTTAAAGGCCCTTGTCCTGGGAATAGAGTCGAGATCAGAATGTGTCCAGAGCTTGGTATTCGAGGCCAGACTTTGGTGGGTTACCTGCTTTAAAGAGTTAGGCTGATGAAACAAAACACCAAAGATGGGAATTTGTTCACAGTTCTTGAAGTTAATTAAGGATAACCAGAGGAGTCGAAACGTACATTTAAAGAGGGCAAACAGGGGGGCTACCCGTATGGAGCCCACAGAGCCTTTACATGTGGATTAGCGTTTGCTAATCCCGATCTAAATCTTCCGCACATGACGAGGGCACAGGCTAAAAGCTAACTTTAATTAAAGCCGCTGACGGAAATGTAGCTTTTTGTCACTAACTGCCTTTAGCAAGTTTCTGGAGTCCTTCTGATTGAGCGGGAGAGGGTGGAAGTGGGAGGGGGAGGGTGGTCTTGGAAATCCATCAGGACCCCCACGCTACTTACCCTCAAACTTATTTTTAAAAAGTCAATGTACTCAGCAATTTTATGTTAACCCCATGTAAAACAGCAGTACCTTGAATCTGTAGCTTCCAAACCCGTATTATAAATGAGTTTGAACAATTTTTAGTCCTCAGGATAAAAATTCATAGAAAAGGAAAAACTGAGGTATTAAAATGCAGTGTTGCAGAAATCTTTTAAATATCTGGTCATTGAAATTTACAGAAAATGAGGTTCTTAACGGTTGGCTTTTGAGCTACATTTTTGTTTGGATTGTTTTGAGACAGGGTCTCACTTTGTAGACAGGAATAACCTGGACATCACTTTTATGTCGCCCGGGCTGGCACACAACAGGTTTGAGCCAGCATCCCAAGTCTAGCTGGGTTTTTCTTCATTATGTGATTTCCTTCTCCCTCTTGACATGGTATTTTCGGTCCCAAATGACCACACACACACACACACACACACACACACACACACACACACACACACACAAGTGTTCATGTTTCCAGGATAAGAACTGCTAATAAGATGTTTTCATTCAGCTACACCTGGGAACCTTGTGACTTGGAACCTGGTGTTGCTTTGAGGAAGAATATTTTGCATTGAGTCAAAATGAAGGAGGAGGGAGTAATACATTAAACTGCCTGCTGAATCAAGTCTGGCATGTACTTACGGCACCACGCTGGACAGGAGTATGGTTCCTTTGACCATATATATTACACCATGTTGTAAGATTTGTGGTCTATTCAAAAGTTTTCATATGCACTCATTGGCCTCTCATGGCAAACTTATGAGGTAAATAGAGCTGTTGGGAGGAAAAAGAGTTTATTTTACCTCATAGATAACAATCCATCACTGAAGGAAGTCAGAGCAGGAACCTGGAGGCAGGATGCAGATACTATTGAGGGGTACTACTTCTTGGATTGTGCATATACATATATACATACACACACACACACATATATATATATGTGTGTGTGTATATATATATATATATATATATATATATATATATATATATTCATACAGGACCATCAGCCCAGAGGTGGCACCGCCCACAGTGATCTGGGCCCTCCCAAATCAATCCTCACTTAAGAAAATACACAAAGTTTTGCCCACAGGTCAATATAATGTCGGCATTTTCTCTGTCACTGAGCTATATCTCCTACCCATAATGAGATTATTTGGGGAGGGGTTCAGTCTTTAAGACAGGATTTCTCTGTGTAACAGCCCTGGCTGCCCTGGAACTCACTTTGTAGACCAGGCTGGTCTCAAACTCAGAGATCTACCTGCTTCTGCCTCCCAAGTGCTGGGACCAAAGGTGTGAGCCACCACCACCCAGCTTTAACTTTTTTTTTCTTTATCACAGATGTTCTTATTAGCAATATCTCCTATTTAATTTGAAGAAATAGATTTAGCCAAGGTCATTCATTAATAAGTGATAACTAGGGGCCAGGGTTCATGTTTTCTAATTTCCAAGATTTACCTGTTTTCTGTATAGAATCCTTTCTGCCTTTAAACTTTTCTCTTTAAGTAGTTTTTCTAGTACTAGAGTTTGAAACTCAGGCCCCATATTTGCCAGGCAAGCACTCTACCGTTGAGCTACACCACCACCATACCAACCTACCACCCCACCCCCCACCCCCAGCAGACCTTTATCTTTTCTATTAGTTTTAAGATTTACTTTTTAATTTTAAGTATGCATGGGTGTCTTAATGTGGTTAAATGCTCAAGAGTACATACAAGTGTCCAAGGAGGCCAGAAGAGGGTATCAGATCGCCTAGAGCTAGATTTATGTATGGTTGTGAGCTTCCTGTCATGGGTAATATGAAGCGAAACCAGGTTCTCTGTAAAAACTGTATGTCTTTTTAACTGTTGAGTTATCTCTCATTTTATTTGTATTTTATTTTTGAGACAAGGCCTTACGTAGCAGAGACTTGCCTTGAACTCCAGATCTTCCTGCCTTCCTCTCCCAAGGGCTGT
Organism: Phodopus roborovskii; assembly: GCF_943737965.1. Classification (NCBI taxonomy): domain Eukaryota; kingdom Metazoa; phylum Chordata; class Mammalia; order Rodentia; family Cricetidae; genus Phodopus; species Phodopus roborovskii. The sequence goes on along the minus strand of NW_026126517.1, from coordinate 48,630,056 downwards.
GATTACAGGTATGCACCAGTTTATTCTGTACTTGGGGACCAAACCCAGGGCCTCCTGCATGCTAGGCATGTCCCTACTAACTGACCTCTATCCCCAGCCTCCTGAGTCTACTTAAACACAAAACAAACAAGCCAGGTGGTGATGGTGCACACCTTTAATCCCAGCACTCTGGAGGCAGAAACAGGCAGACCTCTGTGAGTTTGAGGCCTGCCTGGTCTACAGAACTCCACAGAAAAATCTTGTCTCCAAAAACCAAAACAAAGAAAAACCTATTCTGAAGATAATTTACAGCATATGTAAATTTACAGCATATGTAACATAGTACGTATCTCCTCACAAATTGTTCTCACATATTATTATTCTTGCATCATGTGTGTACTCAGTTCCATAGCTACTTAAGAGCTTAACTAGCTCTTGGAATGACCTGGAATTTCCATCCAAAAGCATATGTTACATACACTAGAAGACACCACATTGGTAAAGCCTGGTTTGAGATTTCTGACACACTCAAGTTCAGATTTCAGTATTGTGTAAACAAGTTCTTCAAGTTCCCAAACCTAATCTATTTAATGGGAAGGAGGATAATGCCAGTTGGCTACAGGGATATACTAACATGTAAGGAAAGCACCTGCCACCTAGGCCATAAGAATTGCCATCGTTACTGTCTGATAAGCAGATAGTTCCAGTAATGGCAATCTTCATCCTTTCAGGCAGGTTTGATTTTGAAAAGTTCACTTCTGAGAGTCAGATCTGATTGACTTGGAGATGACTTTAAAAATTAAAAAAAAATAAATAAATAAAAACTCCTGTGTGGTCTTGAAGGAGTTAAGACCTGCCTGGGTGTCCAGCCCCCTAAGATTTTCCCCTGCAGGATGACACTTATCGAGACAACTGCTTACACCTTGTTTTACTCTCCTACTCTGAAACAAGAGCAGGTCATATTTACTAAAAGTGAAGAACTGAAGGGCCCAAAGAAATGGCTTGGTTGATAAAGTGCTACATGGCTATGATGGCCTAAGTTCAGATACCCAACACCCACATGAAGCCCAGGCACAGCAGACAACTAGCGGGAGCAGAGGGGTGGGTCCTGGGGGCTCACTCACTGATGAGCCAGCCTAGGCAAGTCAATAAACTCCAGGTTCTGCAAAAGACCCTGTGCCCAGCAATAAGATAAAGGGGCTGGAGAGATTGCTCAGTGGTTAAGACCACCTCTTTCTTACAGAGGGTCTTGTTCAATTAGCCACACAGGGCTAACCCTCCCTGACTTCAGTTCTAAGGATACAGGGACCTTTCCTGGCCTCCAGAGGCACCAGGCACATATAGGGTACATTCATATGCCGGCAGGCAAAACACTAAGGCATAAAATAAAAATACTTGAATCTTTTTAAAAAGCATGAGGAAGACGGCCAACGTCAACCCCTGACCTCCACTTCCATGTACATATACACACTGAAATCTGAGGAAAATTTGGTGCATTTAAAAAAATTTTTTTTTAATTTTCTTTTTTAAAATAAAACCCAGAAACTAGTTCTATAAGTTCAAGTGGCCTGATACAACATCAGGGGAGTATACTTACAGCCGTCAGGCTCTAGAACGATTTTGAAAGCCACTGACCCCGGAACACAATCTCTGTAGAAGATCACAACTCGGGTGCTTGCTACCACAGCACATATTGGAATGATACAGGGGGAAAATGACACACAAATTCATGATGCATTACACACACACACACACACACACACACACACACACACACACACACAAAACACAGCTCAGAGGCAGTAAGAAAGCAGCAAACCATGGACTTCTCAAATAGCTGTTGAAGCCCAATAAACATCCTGGGCCATGATCCTCACTTCAGAAGTCCCTCCCAGGCAAGCCTGTGGGCTACCATCCAAAGCTCTGAGATGAGTCTTTGTGAGCATGGGTTGTAACTGCTGAGCTATGAATGATGCAGCTGCTGTCAGAAGAGTGTGGAAGTTCCCAAAGAACAAACAACATGTCAGGCACCATCACACACCTTTGTAAGCCCAGGACCAGGAAAGCTGAGGCAGGAGGATCAAGCATTTGAAGTCAACCTGTAGTACATACCATGACTTTGAAAAACAAAGTAATCATTTAAGTTGCATTTATTATTTATTTATTCATTTAGTGTGTGTGTGTGTGTGTGTGTGTGTGTGTGTGTGCGCGCGCGCGCGTGCGCATGTGCACGAGTGCATGCGTGCATATCACTACACATAGGTGGAAGTCTTCAGACACACAACTTTCAGGAATTGATTCTCCCTTGCCAACACATGGGTCCCAAGGATTGAACTCAGGGTGTTCGGCTTAGTGGCAAGTGCCTTTACCCACTGAGCCATTTTTTCAGCTCCAAGCAACAATTTTCGTTTGTTTTGTTTTTCAAGATAGGGTTGCTCTGTGTAGCTTTGGCTGCCCTGGAACTCACTTTGTAGACCAGGCGGGACTGAAATTCACAGATATCAGCCTGCCTCTGTCTCCCGCGTACTGGGATTAAAAGCATGTGCCACCACTGCCCAGCTCAGTATTTCTCTTATTCTTATGTTTGCTGATGATGCCTAAGTTATCCACTGACCTCTGTAGGAACTTCTTCCTAAAGCCTAAATATTCTTCTTACCCTGTTTACAGCACTCTCTGAGACCTTTCCTAATCTTAACAATGCTTATGGAGAAGGCCAAGGGATTATGTCTAAGACTTTATGGCATTTATTGCCACATGGCATGGCTTGTCCATAGTCCATCACTCAGCATCTGGAACCAACCAAGCTCTCATTTACCTTTTTCTCCTCAGCATGAAGGACACTACCTTGCAGGCAATAACTGAATATATACATTTGTAAGGATATGTTTGTACTTGATGTGTATGTGTTTGTATTTGCATGTATGTGTGTGCACCAAATGCATGTCTGGTGTTCAAAGAGACCAAAAAGAGGATGTTTAATACCCTGGAACTGGAGTTCCATCACATGGGAACTGAACCAGGCCCTCTGGAAGAGCAATACATGCTTTTAACTGCTGAGCCATCTGAATAGATATTCCTTTCTCTCTTTTTTCTTTCTTTCTTCCTTTCTTTTTCTTTCTTTTTGTTTTCTTGTTTTGTTTTTTGTTTGTTTGTTTTGTTTTGGAGACAGGGTTTCTCTGTATTGCTTTGGAGCCTGTCCTGGAACTAGCTCTGTAGATCAGGCTGGCCTCGAACTCACAGAGATCCACTGGCCTATGCCTCTCGAGTGCTGGGATTAAAGGCGTGCACCACCAACACCCGGTGATATTTCCTTTTAAAATAATTTATTTAACTTTATTTTATGTGCATTGGTGTGAAGATGTCAAATCCACTGGAACTGGAGTTATAGCCAGCTTATTGAACCCAGGTCCTCTGGAAGAACAGCCAGTCCTCTTAACTGCTGAACAATCTCTCTAAGTGCTTGGATATTTCTTGTATGAAAGAATAATGAGTTCCAGGACAGCTAAGACTACACAGAGAAACCCTGTCTCAAAAACAAAGCAATCTGATTTATATACAATTTATAAGAAAAGACCTCAGCTCTGCGGCTGCCACTCAAAACTTACACTTATTCATTGATGTACGTTGTCCAGAACAAGGACAGTGTGCTCTCACACATCACCACAATCATACAAAGTGAGTCTATTATGCTTATCCCAGAATCTCACGTTTTAAAAGCAAGCATAGGCCATAATGTGTGTAAAATGTTTGGAAACCAAAGTAGCCAGTCAGAGAGATCCCAGGCTAGGAAAGGTCAAGAAACTTCTGGAAGGTCATAAATAAGCAAATGAAACGTGCAATTGAAACGTGAGCTTGCCCTTTCAGTGCCTCATTGATTTGTGTGTACTTGTTTCCCTACTGCAAGGCACCTGCTTATCTGTGAGTGTTCATTGATCCATAGTGGATAGGATTCACTGTCGGGGGAACTTTTTTTTTTTTTTTGAGACAGGTCTTCTGCATTTCAGGCTAGTCTCTAACCTGCTATATACCCGAGGATGACCTTTGACTTCTGATTCTCCTACTTCCACCTCTTGGGTGCTGGGATTACAGGGGCTCACCACCACAACTCTTTTTATGAGGTACTAGGGCTTGAACCAGGGACCTTGTGCATGTTAAGCAGTCATTCTCACAACTAGACTATATCAGTAGCCCTGAATTGAGCTTCTTCCTCCCTCTCTCCCTTACATTTAGGGCCATGCAGTGGTGATCTCTGAGTTCAAGGTCAGCCTGTTCTACAGAGCCAGTTCCAGGACAGCTAGGATTATACAGAGAAACCTTGTCTTGGAAAAAAACAAAAATTATGTTTAGTGGCTAGAGAGAGGGCTCAGCAGTTGAGAGCACCTGTTGTTCTTGCAAAGGACCCTGGTGGCTCACAACCACCCATAACTACAGTTCCAAGAGACCCAATGTCTTCTGACCTCTGTGGACATCATGCATGCACGTGGTACACATACATGCATACAGACAAAATACTCATACATGGAAAATAAATCTAAAACAAATTTTAATTACCATTTATTCATTCATTATTCTCTCTCTCCCTCTCCCCCCCCGCCCCCCCCCCCGTGCATGTGCGTGTGTGCCACTGTACTTGTGTGGGGTCAGAGGACAGCTTTGGGGACCTGGTTCTCTCCTACTATGTGGGTCCCAGGGATTAATGAAAACATGTGCATTTTGTTTGTTATCTCTTAAGGACATTGCTAGAACCCTCAAATAAAAGATCACTTGGGTCAGAGAGATGGCTCAGAGGGTGCAGGTAACTTGTTGCCAAAACTGAAGACCTGAGTTCAATCCCTGGGGTTTATAAAATTGATCATTTACTTGTCTTCAGCAATGACCTTTTTTTTCTATAAGAGTTCTATTCCCAGTTTTGCTTGATATACTGTGAGAGACGGTGACAGGGGAGGAGAATAGGAAACTTGAAGATATTGATGGAGGTGTCATGAAGGTCTATAAAGTCAGACTGATGGGAAGAAGGGATTCAAACACTAACACTAAGAATTAGAAGTAGCAGAAGAAAATTACAACAGTAGAGCTGTGGTTTTGAGAAAGTTTCCATGTTCCTACTGTTATGTCTCCTGCCAAGGAAAAGACTGTGCCATCCATTGAGCTGTAGGGTGGACTAGAAGAGATAATATGATGACTAGGAGAGGAAATGCTATGTACAGAGACATTGGCTGTGACACCTCGTGCTCCATTAAAGGCTCTCTAGGGGTCTAGAGGATTCCAGCACACTGTTCCTTTTATGGCTGAGCTCAAAGAGTGCACCAGGCCACAACACCTTTGGGTAGCACCTAGCTAAGTGCTTTGCACACAGTGGACTGAAGGGGAGTCCCCAAATTTTATAGAGGAGGGATGCCATGCTTTTAAATTGGTTCTTGCCAAGTAGGAGGTTTGGCTGAGGGTTGGGATGTTTCTAGGGGCCTGGGGTAGAGAACAAAAGAAAAATCTCCACAGGTAGAAGCCTTTAAATTGTGACCATCCCTCGCCTGGGCAGCATTTAAAGCCCAAGCAAGCTTTAGGGCACAGAAGTCTTTCTGAGCTTCCTTCCTTAGCAAACTCTGATGTGAGAGAGAGAGATTTGTGGTGACTTCAGGCTGGGATTTGCTCAAGAAGGTCTTGCAACTCATCAAAGATTTGTCCAAGGTTGGGGGTGTAGCTCAGCCATTAGAGTGGTCTGTGGCTAGAGAGATGGAAGTTCCATTGGGAAAGTACTTGTTTCACACACATGAGGACCCAGCTCTTTTAACACTAGCACTGAGGAGGCAGAAGAGAAGCAGGGGACCCCTGGGACTTGCAGGCCAGCCAGCATGTCCTTCTTACCAAGTTCTAAGCCAATGAGAAAGACTGTGGAGAGGAGGAGGAGGAAAAGGACGGGGCTGATACCTCAGTCGTTGCCACCTAAGCATGAGGCTAACACTCAGATCCCCAGAAACCACAAAAAAATGTCCTGGCAGGCGGGACAGCCCTGCAATCCCGGTGCATGGGAGGAAGAGAAAGGGGTGCTTGGGAGCAAGTTGGCTAGTCCAACTAGGCAAAATGGCAAGCTCTTCATGTAGGGTCCTCAAAGCGTCCCCGTGCACATGCATGTGCACGTGTTCCACAAAAGAAGGTGGGAACAGTAGAGGAAGCTCAAGTCATCTGAGGGTAGCCTGGTCAACATAAGACCACGGACTGTGTGTCTCAAAGAGAAAAGGAAGATATCTATAAACTGGTATTTAATCCCTCATTACAGGGCTGGAGAGATGGCTCAGCGGTTAAGAGCACTGGCTGCTCTTCCAGAGTTCAATTCCTAGCACCCACATGGCAGCTAACAACTGTCTGTAACTCCAGTTCCAGGGGACTGGACACTCATGGCAAAACACCAATGCACATAAAAATAAAAGTAAATGAATTAAAAATGTACTCTACAGCCAGGCATGGTGGGTCACAACTTTAATCCCAGCACTTGGGAGGTGGAGGGAGGCAGATCTCTAAACTCTGAGTTCAACTTCAGCCTACAGAGCAAGTTTGAGGACAACAAGGGCTACACAGAGAACCCTGTCTCAAAAAATAAAATAAAACGATACTCCAAAATGCATTTTCTATAGGTAGGAAGCATTAGACTTCCTCTATACAGTGGCCTGCTATTATTCCTGGCCTATCAGCCATGAATGACAGCTCTAGTGAGGTTTAAAACAAATTCAAATAATGCTTATTTGTGTCTAAGTCAGTCATGGCATGTGTAAGTGTGGATATCTGAGAGCAACTTAAAGGATTCAGTTCTGACTCCACCTCCAGAGTGTCAAGATCATCACAGGTGTGTACCACCACACCTGCTTCTGTGTGTTACTGGAGACAGAACACAAGATTCTGTGTGTGTGTGTGTGTGTGTGTGTGTGTGTGTGTGTGTGTGTGTTTGTATTTGTGTAGGTGTATACATGTATGGAAGCCAGAGGCGTGTGGAAGCCAGAGGACAGCCTCGGGTATCATCTCTCTTAGGCACACCCACACACAGACACATATGCACACACAAAATTTAAAATAAAAACAATCTTCTTTTTTAAAAAAGTCTAAGGGCTCAAAATGTTAGTTTATTTATTTGAAAATAGTTATTTAAATGCTGTCTACCAATATTCACTTTATAACACTGCCCAACTCTTATGTAGGATTTTTGGTAATACTATACAAAACTGGGAATAAAGACTGTACGATCTTATGTACTTTCATTTTCCAAGATAAAAATTTATATGCCAAGTGGTGGTAGCACACACCTTTAATCCCAGCACTTGGGAGGCAAAGGCAGATGGATTTCTATGAGTTTGAGACCAGCCTGGTATACAGAGTGTGTTCCAGAACAGCCAGGGCTACACAGAGAAACTCAGTCTCAAAAAGAAAAAGCAAAAACAAAAATTATAACCATATTTAGAGTATTTAGAGGGTGGTAGGAGTAGTTTACCATTGGTACTGACAAAAACAAAACAAAACAAACAAACAAAAAAAAAAACCGAGTCTTTGTTGGTTGTGTGTATTCCAAATATTACAGGAGATTTTCATTTCAAAGCTGCTCTTAAACTTTCCTTGAGGTTGATATTAACAAATGAACATTATCTATTTTTACCAGTCAAATCCTATTTTCATGACTGGCACCTTATAAGGCCAATTGCTACCCTGAGGGCCTTGCTTGCAGTTCAAAGCCCCTGTATGCGTGAAGATGTGTTAATGGCTTCAAAGTCTTCCCAGCTGCCTCTCCTCAGCCTTGCAGAGTCCAGGGACTCTCCTGGAGTGTCACAGATGTTCCAGGTTCTCACCCTCAGAGGATGGGAAGAGGGGCGGAGCTGTGTTCGCTCCCTGCCACCTCTGCTTGGGAACCTTGGCTCAGTCAGGCCTAGCTGTGTTTTCTAAGACTGCCCTGGTTTCTCGTGGAGTGGCAGGAAGTGGAGGAGGGGCATGAGAGAAACTTTACCCCCGCCACTGGGACACTGTGTCCTTTCTGTCCTCACCATATACGTTTCCTCCTTCCAGTTCCTATGTGATGTATTTATGTCTAAGAGGGTACCAGCTCTGCTGCAACAATGAATAAAGTAGTGACCGTTTTTTTTTATAATTTTCTAAGCGATTTCTCAATGTTAATCTTTTTTTAAAAATTTATCTCGATGTTAATTTATACAATATTTTATTTACTATTTTGGGGACATTTTTTACATTTACTTGTGTGTGTGTGCGCGTGCGCGTGCCATGGACGTGGATACCATTATACCCACGTGGATGTCAGAGGACAGATCATGTGAGCCACTTCCCCTCTCCACCATGTGGATACCAGGGATGGGATCAAACTCAGGTTGTCACATTTGACACCAGGTACCTGTACCTGAAGAACCATCTCATCAGCCCTAGTTTTATGATTTTTAAACACAGATGCTTGACATTTTATTTTTTTTCTTGTTTATTTCGAGACAGGGTTTCTCTGTGTAGCCCTGGCTGTCCTGGAACTCACTCTGTAGACCAGGCTGGCCTGCAACTCAGAGACCTGCCTGCCAATGCCTTCCACATGCTGCGTGTGCTGCCACCACCCATGACATGTTCTTTTTTCTATTTTTGAAAGAAATGTTTGTTTCTTTGTGGCTTTCTTGTATGGGAGATTAGTTTGTCAATGTCTTTCCTGTAGATAAACCAACAAACACATGGCAGTCAAAAGGGCTGTCTAGTGAAGGATGTGACATGTGAGCTGGGAAACCCAGAGGAGAAGGTGGAGCTGTCTCTGAGTGCTGGATGCTCCTCTGGCACGTGAAGCCCTGAGCTGGATCCCCAGAACTTCATAAGACCAGGCATGGTATCGAAGACCTGTAAGCCCAACACTTCTGAGGTCAAGGCAGGAGGATCAAAAAGAGTTCACAGCAGACTACAAAACAATTCAAGGTCAACCTGGGCTACATGAGACTGTAACTTTTCATGAGAAATAATGATAAAGACTGAATTTATGACATTTATTTCTTGCTTATGTTACACCAAGTGTTAATATTCATGATTAAGAACGGAAGACCCACGTGGTCATTTAGGAATCCTGAAAGGTTTCCTTGGACACATCAGTCCATTTTCAAAGTGGCCTGAACTCACGAACATGACCTAATCTCACTTCCTGTTGCTGGGACATGTGGTCTAGAGGGGTTCCAGGGGTAATGGGAATGGGCTATAGGGTCCACCACAGTCTAATTCAAAAAGAAATACTGCAAATACTTGTGGAAGGTGTCAGAGGGTGTGAAGTCACTTAGGCGGCCTGTGGCTGTGTGTCATCAGCTGCCCAACCTTTCTGAAGGCAAGTCTGTCTCATGAATGGAGAAAAGTATTGTATTTCTTTTAAAAAACTATATTATTATTTTGCATGTATGTCTGTGCATGACACGTGTGCCTGATGCCCACAGCAGCCTGAAGAGGGCATTGGACCCCCTAGAATTGGAGTTATAGACTGTTTTGAGTTGCCATCTCTCCAGCCCCAACTGTGGAATTTCTTAGGATTAGAAAGAGTAAGTCATCTAAATCATTCTGAATGGGATGAAAATTAAATCTCAAAGTAGTTTTAATTTGCATTTCCATGATGGCTAAGGATGTTAAACAGTTTAAAAGGTGTTTCTTAGCCATTTATATTTCATCTTTTAAGAACACTTCTTATTGTCATGTCCCATTTTTTAACTGGTCATTTGTTTTCTTGATGTTTGTTTTTTGGGTTCTTTATACATTCTACATACTAAGCCTCCATCAGATATATAACTGGTAAAGATTCCCCCACCCCATTCTGTAGGCTGCCTCTTCATTTAAATGTTGGTACCTTTTGCTCTACACAAACTTTTTTGTTTCATGAGGTCCCATTTATTAATTGTTGATCTCAATGCCTGCATTATTGGGATCTGACTCAGAAAGTCCTTTCCTGTGCCAGGAAGTTCAAGTGCATTCCCTACTTTCTATCAGATTCAGCTTTCTGGCCTTTCTGTTGAGGTCTGTTGAGTGGTGTATAAAGGGAGATAAAGATCCCGTGTTTTTCTTCATGTAGCTAGCTATCCATTTTAACCCGTGCCATTTGTTGAAGATGCTGTCTTTTCTCCAGTGTGTATTATTGGTCTTTTTGTCAAAAGTCAGGTAGCTGTAGGAGTGTGGGGTCCTTATATATTAGTCTTCCATTCTATTTCATTTATCAATGGGCCTATTTTTTATGCCAATACCATGCTGTTTTAGTATGGTAGCTCTGTAATAAGACTTAAAATCTGAGATGTGATTGGCTCTAACAGCTTTTTTTTTTTTTTTTTTCCTTCATTCAGAATTGTTCTGGCCTTCCTGGGACCTTTGTATACCACATGAATCTTTTTTAAAAATGTCTTTTAAATGTTTCTTTTTTTATGTATGGGTATTTTGTTTGCATACCATATATGTGCTAGAAGAAGGTGTCAAAGTCCCTGGAACTAGAGTTTTGAGATGGTTGTGAGCCATCATGTGGGTGCTGGGAACTGAACTTGGGTCCTCTGCAAGATGAGCAAGTATTTTAAACCACTGGGTCATCTCTCAAGCCTCTTCATGTGAAGTTTAAAATCACTTCAATTTCTAGCCATACTGAACATCTGCAAAGTTTTGGTTATTTTCAAGACAGAGTGTCATGTAGGCTCAGACTGGCTCCACATATGAAATACAGTAGTTGATAACCTTGAACCTCAGATCCTCCAGCCTGTATCTCCCCAGTGATGTTCCAAAATTCAGGTGTGTGCCTTCATGCCAGGCTTTGTACACGACTGGGGAAGTCATTCTTGACCCAGCACTTGACTGTGGTGACAGTAAGTGGGGTGATTGGTTGCCATTTTAGTTTCTTTTCACTCTCTTTTAGTATCTTCCTGTACTCCAGAGAAACCGGCTAATTGCTCTCAAGACAAGATTATTTGAGCCAGGCAGTAATTCCAACACTTGCGAGGCAGAGGCAGATTTCCATGAGTTTGAGGCCAGCCTGGTCTACAGAAAGAGTGCCAGAAGAGGCTCCAAATCTACTCAGAGAAACCCTGTCTTGGAAAAAAAAAAATACAGGATTATTTGGATCCCTGGAACTTGAGTTTCTACCTCTTCTGCGTCTTATCCTTTTTGTACAGTTAGCAAGAAAGACACCGGGGGACAAATGTGTTTGCAGTGCAGGTAACCATGTACCCAGCTGAGTTTTTTTTTTTTTTTCCTTCTTTCTCTTTTCTCTTTCTCTCTCTCTCTCTTTTTTTTTTTTTTTTTTTTTTTTTTTTTTTTTGTTGGTGGTACTAGAGATAAACCCAGTGAAACAAACACTCTGGGACTCTACCACACTCCCAGCCCTCCAGGGTTGACTTAGACTCTAAAAGTTCTGTAGGAGTAAAAATATTTCAGCACCTTGTATTTGTGAAAATTAGTTTCAAATCAGGCAGTTCAGATTTCTTTATTGAAACTGAAGAGACTTTCAGGTAAGACGTGAATTGAAAGGAAAGAAACTGCCAGTTTCTGTCCCAAAGGTGACCCTTTTAAAGACATATTTGTTAGTTGTGAGTGACAGAGGTTACAGAGCCAGCCGGGACCGTTTCTAAAGTGTTAAGCTGACCCTTGGTAACAAGGTCATGAGGTCGGTGGGGGTCAGGATTGGTGCAGGAGAACCCTTTGCCTTTTGTGGAGAGCTTTTTAAAAAAAAAAAAAAAAAAAAAAAAAAAGGGCTTCAGCTTTCTGTCCTTCCCTGTCTTCTTGCTTGTCTCACTCTGCCTGGCTGTTTTAAAAAAACCACGACGGTTTGAAATCTGACTCACAGGCTGACCTCCCCAGCCTAAGGGCACATGGACAGCCAGATGCTGTGGCCAGAGCCTCTTTCCATTTGGCAGGATGGCAGGAGCCAGGAGCCTGGCAGGAAGGACTGCCCTCCCCCCTCCCTCCAAGTCTCTTTAATGCTCTCTCCAGATCATCCCTTCTTCTGCTTCAACTTTTATATGTCTCTGATGACCTCAGGTTAGTCCTTCACATTCCTGGAACTCTTTTTTTCTTCTCATTGACAAAATAAGAAATTTGGACTGCATAGTGTACATTGTGTATTCTGGGTTTTTTGGTTTGTTTTGTTTTTGCTTTTTCCCTTTGGTTTTTCAAGACAGGTTTTCTCTGTGTAACAGCTCTGGCTGTCCTGGAACTCACAGAGATCTGCCTGCCTCTGCCTCCCAAGTGCTGGGATTAAAGTCATGTGCCACCAATGTCTGGCTTGTATTCTTGCTTTTTATCTTTTTTATTTGGGTCGATAAAATGCCTGAAGTTTTGTTTTGTTTTGTTTTTTGTTCTTGTTATTCCTCATTAATAAAATTAAAAACAGGTCACATGTTGTCTTCTGTAATACCTGCATCTCTTTAGGAATGGGACTGCTGGATTTGCTTTGCTCTGTATGTAGCTAAGGGCACTCACTGTACACGGGGCAGTGACTCTGGGGCCTCTACTTACAGGGCCTTTATACTCAGTCCACTGAGATGCCTCTTCGGGTAAAGGCACAAACCGGACCACCCCAGTCTGATCCTAGGAGGAGCTACATAGTGGAGGAAAGCTGACTCACACATGTAGTCCTCTACTTTCACTTGTGCAACGGTGGCTATGCATGTGAACACAAACACACGTGCTCATAAAATGAAGTGCAATTTTTAAAAGTTAAAAAAAAAAAAAAAAAGCATTTGGTTCGAGCATCCAAGTTCTTACACATCATGTATGCCCTATGCATATTCTGTTTTCTCTGGTGCGTATGACACGGCACTCAGATGACCCTGACACCTCACCACAACACTCTTTCTCTTCTGAGCATGTGGGGCACATTCTGACACACACTCTTTATGCAGCGAGATCCAGCACCCGGCCCTCATTCATCTCCCTCCATCAGTTTGAAAAAGAAGTCTCAGCAAGATGACGCCATGAATCATGAATTCCCCCCCCCCTCTCTCTCTCCTCTCTCAGTCTTTGGAAAGACTGCTGGAATCCACTGGAATGTTTTCCAGGCTCCCAGTTGTAGAGATCTGAACCTCCTGAAACCACAGCTATTTTCATGTTTGCTGCCCCACAGAGCATCCTCCATCCCCTCAGCCCTTGCTGGCTCAGGACTCTGAAGACTGGCAGGAGGGCAGCTCTGCCTGCCAGGTGCTCCCTCTGCCAGCTCTTTCTATCTCCATTTTAGGAGAAAACAGCAAGGGAAGAAGAGGAAATGATGGTGTTAATGATCCTTGTCCCATGGATATCTAGTAGATATTCTGGGCAAACAGAACTTGGAAACCAAGAACCCCGAGTAGGAATTAATTTTAGAATTATTTCCATCTGATTAAATTCAACAACTACTTCTTATTAGTTTGTTTGCTTTTTAGCCCTTACTAAAATATATATAAACCAGGCTGGTCTTGAACTCACAGAGTTCTGCCTGCCTCTGCCTTCCCAGTGCCACCATACTTGGGCTTCCACAGTAAAATTTTGTCCCATGAGCAAGGGAGATCCAAAACACTCAAGAAGTATAAGAAACAAGTTCATCCTCTAAGGGAAGAGAAAGAAAAACTCATCTGATCTCACACAAGATACAAGAGTCACAGTGGGTGGCCACAGAGGGGAGGTAGCTATCAGAAAGGAGAGCTCCCAGCAGGCTTCTGGCCACAGGTAGCATTTTAACTCAGAAGAACTGGTATGATTTAGTGAACAGATCTTACTAGGGGGCAGAGGCCAGCGGGAGGATGCAGAAGAGAGAACAGAAGGCAGTTTAAATAAAATCCTAGAGGAGGCAGCAAATGGCTGAGGAAGGAAGCTAAGACTCAATAAGGTCCTGAGCAATTAGCATTGCCTTGAAAATCAAGGAAGGACTCCAGGCAGTGGTGAAGGATGCTGGGCAGTTATTGTGAGCACACTTTCAATCTCAGCACTTATAAGGCAGAAGCAAGCAGTCAGATCTCTAAGTTCGAGGCCAGCCTCGTTTACAGAGTGAGTTCAGGACAGCCAGGGTTATACAGTGAAACCCTGTCTTGAAAAACAAAACAAATACAAACAAACAAAAATCAAGGAAGGGCCTGGGCGGTGGTGGCACAAGCCTTTAGTCCCAGCACTTGGGAGGCAGAGGCAGGCAGATCCCTGTAAGTTTGAGACCAGCCTGGTCTACAAGAGCTAGTTCCAGGACAGCCTCCAAAGCCAGAGAGAAACCCTGTCTCAAAAACAAACAAACAAACAAACAAACAAAAAAATCAAGGAAGGGAAATATGGTGTTAAGAAGAAAATAGTTAGAGGCAAGACTGAGAACTTAGTGTACAGTGTGTTTTGTTCAGGGCTAAGATAGTGTGCGCTTCTTCTAGCATAAGTAAGGCCCTGATTCAGTCCCTAGTACAAGATGGATGGAGAGAGAGAGAGGGAGAGAGGGAGAGAGAGATAACTAGATAGATTGACAGAGACAATAAATGAATGGATATATGATAAAGGAGTGGTTGGAGAGATAGATGGATGGGTGGATGGATAGATAGATGACAGATGATGGATGAATAGACAGACAGGTAGATGATAGATAAGACAGAGAGATGATAGATGAGAGACAGATAGAGAACAGGAGAGAGGAAAAGGTAGGGAGAGATTATTAGAATTAAAAACCTGTCATAAACAGTACAGATTACCTTGGAAAATCTCTGTAATTACTTAGGCATTGTTCAGATTAAGATGTTGGAAAAATGAAAAATAAAACATATAAATGTTTATATGTGTAAGAAAGCAGGTATGTGCCAGAGAGAGGCCAGAGGACAATCTCAGCTGTCACCAGCAAGTTCTCAGGAACTCACACACCTCCTCGGTCTAGAGCTCACCAACTGAGCCAGACTGACTGGCCAAGAGCTCAGGGTGCCCCTGTTTGCGCCTTCCCGACACTGGGATTGGAAGTGCACCCCACCATGGCCGGCATTGTCAGGGTTCATCTAAGGCAGATGCAGTCGCTTCTGAGGTAAACACTGCGGAGTTACTCCCCAGCCTGCCTTCCTTCCTTCTTTTCTTTTTTCTTTCTTTCTTTCTTTCTTTTTTTTTTTTTTTTTTTTTTTTTTTTTTGTTTGTTTGTTTTGTTTTGTTTTTCAAAACAGGGTTTCTCTGTGGCTTTGGAGCCTGTCCTGGAACTAGTGGAACTCGCTCTGTAGACCAGGCTGGTCTTGAACTCGCAGAGATCCACCTGCCTCTGTCTCCCAAGTGCTGGGACTAAAGGTGTGTGCTACCAATGCCCAGCTTCATTTTCTTTTCTTTCTTTCTTTTTTTTTTTTTCTTTTTTCTTTTTTTTGAAACAAGTCTCACTCTATGCCTTTGGCCTGGGAACTTGATATTTAGATCTACCTATTTCTGCCTTTGGAGTGCTGTGATTAAAAGTGTGCACTAACATGTCTAACTATACTTACATACTTACATTTTAAATGTAGGTGCTGAAGGAAGAGCCCCAAGACCTAGATATTTAAAAAATAATCTCCCTCTCCCTTTTCCTCCCTTCCTTTTATTTCTTGTCTTTTGAGAGGGCTTTGCCTTATATCAGAGGTGGCTTAAGCCAGTCTCGCTACCTTTACCACTAAAATCACAGGCATGTGACATAACTCTACCCATAAATTTGCTTTTCTGTAAACTCGATGCCTTTCTCTGAAGGGGAAAGAAAATAGTTTTAGTGAATTTGTGTGTTTTTTGTTTTTGTTTCTTTCCCTGTGACATGCAAGGACTAGAGGGCTCTTCTGGCACTGCCTAGTACTTCAGTCCACCCTGCTGGGTGCTAAGCCATTTCTCATTCCTCTGAACATCTCAGTTTGAAGAACTCATCCCAGTGTTGTGGCGCTATGTGTACCCTGCTGCTCAAATGTTCATATGGTTGTCCCCATTCTGTACTGTGCTGTCCCTGGGGTCTCCAGGAGGATTTCCCCACAGCCATCTCTGGGCCAAGAGCACAACCTCCGCCAGCAACCCACCTGCTGGTGGTCCCGGTCACTGTAGCATCCTTTCTAGCCTGGGGTTTCCTCCTCTTTCCACAGCAGAAAGCCTTCCTCTTGGCCGGCATGTGACCATTACTTTTAGTTATTGTCAGTTTGGCAGTCTAGAATCACCTGTGAGGCAGGCCTCTGACCAAGTCTTGATTGCATTAACTGAAGTGGGAGGAGCTGCCCACTGCCCACTGCGGGTGGCTCCAGTCCCTGAGTAGGGGATTCTGGCTTAAGTAAGAGGGAGAGGAGGAGCAGGGCACTAGCTTGTGTACATTAATTCCCTGCTCTCCACCCTTGACCGTGGCTGTGATGTCACTAGCTGCTTCAAGCTCCTGCCACCTTGTTCTCTCACAATGATGGGTTGTCCTTGAGAGCCAAACAGACCCTTTCTCCCCTGAGTTCTTTTCGTTAGAGTACTCTATCACAGCGGAACAAAATTCAGACATTGTGCTTTGAAGCCATAAGAGCCTTCCCTGTCTGCTGAAGACTTAGAATGTCCTTTGTCCCTCCAAGGAAGAATGGACAGGGAAGAAGAGACTGTGGAGTAGCAGAGTCTTTGTTATTTCAGTTGCAATAGATGTTTGGTGAAGTGGACCTCCTGGTATGGAAAAGAGAGCTGGAAATATAAATGTGGGCATAAAATATATATGGGTTTTGATCCAGGAGAATATTCTTTGTCTCCACACATGTCAAAGGGGAGAGGGAAAAAAAAACCAATCCAGTGAATTTTTTTAATTAAGCACTGTGCTAATTACCCCTAGGGGATAGACAGGAAGTTTGCTATTAGGTTTAAGAGTCTTTTGCAGTCTGCTCCCAGGCTCCCTTTGTAGCCCTTTTCCCACCACAGCCTTCCTAGAATACAGACTCCTTAAAGCTAAGCCTTTGCTGGCTCCTTCCCCCGGGCAAATGCCTGCAAGGCTCTCCTGACTCTTTACCTCAGCTGACACAGTCGTCCTTAAAGAAGATTAAGTTTCTGTAGAACATTTCCTGTGGCCTGCAGCGCTGTAGTTGCTTTCTCCGCGCCTGTCCTACCTTTTGCAACAGCTGTTCTGTGAACCGGGGAGGGCGGGGACTGAACTCATCCCACAGCTCACCTAGCAGTCTTAGGAGCCTGGGAGATACTGAGCGCATATCTGTAGACTGAATGAAGTGCGTGCGTGCGTGTGTGAGTGTGTGTGTGTGTGTGTGTGTGTGTGTGTGTGTGTGTGATAAAATCTGTATGTGACAAAGCAACAACATCTGAGCAGTCAACTATAATAACAAATACACTGAGTGTTGCTGTCTAGGCTTCCCCTTCATCTTCTCATTTATTCCTACCCACAGACAAAGCTTGGTTTTTAATCTCCATTTACAGAGGAAAGTACTGAGGGTTGTTACCTGTGCAGGGTTACTTTCCTACCTTAGCAACAATTAAATAACAACTGTGACTTGGGAAGGTGTCTTGATTCATGGAGTCAAGGCTGGCGATTTTCCCTTTGGAAAACTTGTGACGACAAGATGGGGTGTTGCTAAAATACCCCATGTACAAATGGAGGAGGGGGCACAGGGCTTGGGGGTGGGGGCGGAGGATAGTCTGGAAGAAGAGACTGAAGTAAAACGCATCAATTCACATCCTGGGCTAGACAGATGACTCCGCTGGGAAAGTGCTTTGAGTTTGAGCCTCAGTAACCATCTGCAAAAGAGCCAAGTGTTGTGCCATGTGCTTATATCCCAGTACAGGGCCATCAGAAACTCAGAAACAGGTGGACCCAGCCAGTCTAGCACAGTTGGTGAGATGCAGGCCAGTCAGAGACCTTGTCTCAAAAAAAAAAAAAAAAAAAAAAAAAAAGTAAATACATAAATAGACAACATCTGAAGAAATCCCAGGCTGTTCTCTCTCTCTCTCTCTCTCTCTCTCTCTCTCTCTCTCTCTCTCTCTCTCTCTCTCTCTCTCTAGGTCTGTAGGTGTTAGGTAAAGATTCCAGTGGTGGGGTGGGCTGCCTGTGAGCTGTTGGTCTGGGATTCCCCTCCCCTCCCCAATAAAGGCTGTAGAGTGCATGCTACAGCTGGGTTCCTATTGCTGAAGGCACTGTATCCTTTGGTTGTAGGACAGGGAGAACTTAGGCTAGGACTGAGTTTAGAAGCCCCCTACCCACTGGCTGTCCTGCATAGTGCTGGAGATCACAATGCAGTTGCTGGAGGATTGTTTCCACTGGTCCTGCCAAGCTATGAGCCTGTGTATTAAGACCAGCATCATGCCAGGCAAGATATGCACACAGGCAAGATAGTGACATAGCTATTATGAGTGCAATCAACTGTTTTCCAATTGGACTTAATGCCTGACCCACAGACCTGTGTTTGGTATGTAAGTGGAACAAACACCTGTGGCCAGAGGTTCTGGTGGGGAAACTATTAGTGTCTTTTCTTGAATGGATTCTATGTGCCTCTGTGTGTGTGTGTGTGTGTGTGTGTGTGTGTGCTGCTTCTGTCAGTCTTGGTCAGGGAAACTTTTTATTGAAGTGGATGGTGGTTGCTATGGGGACTGATAACCAGTCAAACTTCTGGGAATAAATTCTTGTTGCTATGGCACATGACCCAACACTTAGTCCTAAACTGAAGAAATATACATCTAAGTCGCCCTCTCTAAGCTTGGAGAACACAGAGGTAGGAAGAATGTAAAAGCCAGAAGAAGGAAAAGAAGGTTGTGTGATATTTCTTTTGGATAGGACATGATTTTTGTTGCCCTTTTTTGGTTGTTGTTGATGATGTTTTTAAAATAATACACTTCATGTGATATGCATGATACTACATTTTTAAATATTTATTTTTAATTATGTGTCTTGTGTGGGTGTGCACACATGTGTGCTCATGGAGGCTGGAAGAGGATGGAGGATCCCTTGGAAGTGAAGTTACAGGTGGTTGAGAGCCACCCTTACAATGGCTGCTGGGAACTGAACTCAGAGCCTCTGAAATTGTGGCAAGCACTCCTAACTGATGAGCTATCTCTCTAGTCCTGATTATGGTCCTTTTGAATTGAGTACCTGGGATTGTTAGCATGAGGGCTGTCATGAAATGGGGCCTTATTGACATTACCTCTTGGGGTGTTTGGAAACTCATGAGTGCCCTCTTTCCCCAAGGACATGTAAACAGTTAATGGTGGTGGGAGGAGAACCTTAGGTATTATAGCTGCTCATAGATTGCCCAATTCCTTTCTTGTACTCATGTATAAACCCAAATAAATTCATTGGTTCACCAAGACAGGCTTGAGTGGAATCGTTTGTGTGGTCTGTCGTTGCCCCCTCTAGCTGTTGTGGATAGAAATAGATGCTCCAGGGAAAGTCACACATTAGCAGCTTGCCTTGTAGGCTTGTCTTCTGATGGCTCTATGTGGACCTACTTTTAGTTTGTTCAGCATTTTTTGTTTTTGTTTATTTGTTTTCTTATTGGGATGAATGTGAAGATCCCCAAGGCAAAAAGCTTAAGTCTCTATAGATAGTCTATTTTGGAATAAGAACGACATAGATGACTCAGAATAAGGAAGTAAAGGAGAAGGCAGTTTTAGGTCTTGTGCCCATGAGTTTCTCTTGGCTGTGAGATTCTGCCCCTGATGGGACTTAGCAGCAAGCCCCAAGCTCCCTATCAGTGTCCTCCATATCTTACCTTCCAGGGAGGACCTGAAGAGGAATTACTTATCTCTGGGTCTATTAGCTATGGCTGAGGTCCTTAGGTTACACAGTAAGCATGTGGCCTCTATACCCCACCCCTGTGACCTGGGAAGGGGGTCTCTGTAAGATGAACAGAGCCATAAGAATATCCACCTCACTGTTAGATGCCCCTGTTGGAGGTGCTTATGAGGAGAAGGGAGAGAAAAGAATAAATCAACTTTCAGAGATGACAGTTACTGGGTAAAAAGTGCCATTAATGTCCAATTCCAATTTCAAGAAGATGAAGAATGGAAAAAATTGGTTTTATTTAATTAATTGATTAACTTTTTGAGACAAAGTGCACCATGTCCCAGATGAGATATACTTGCTAAGTAGCGGAGGATGACTTTGAACTTCTGACCCTTTCTCGGTGCTGCAATTACAGGTATGTACCACCAGACATGGTCCGTGTGGTTAGGGGACTGAACCTAAGACTTCACGAATACTACTAGGCGAGAAGTCTACAGAACATTTAATTTATTTTTTGGGTACTGGAGGTCAAACTCAACATCTTACACATACTAGGCAAGGGCTCCACCATTCAGCAGCATCCACAGCCTCAAATATGTTCAGTGACTTAAGACGGAAGGGAAAGCAGCTAGAGGAAGCAAGCAAACAAACAAACAAAACAAAAACCAACAACAAAGTTTATGGAGTAAGGGTGCTGGAGAGATGGCTCTGTAGTTAAGAGTGCATGCTGCTTTCCCAGAGGACCAGAGTTGGGTTCCCAGCACTCAGGGCACATGCCCTCAGCTCCACAGGATCTGATGCCCTTCTCTGGGTTCCATGGGCACTGTACCCATGTGTACACATAGACACAATTAAAAATAAAATAGTTTTGAAATCATATGGAATGGGAGGGGGAGAGAGTTCAATGGTTAAGAACACTTATTGCTCTTGTAGAGGATCTAGGCTTAGCTCCTGGCACCTACATGGTGGCTCACAACTGTCCATAACTCCAGTTCCAGGGGATCTGATGCCCTCTTCTGAATTCTCTGAATTCTACAGACACTCCTCCTGCCTGCGTATACGTACACGCAGGCAGGAAAAATACTCATACATATAAAATAAAATAGATGGGCTGGAGAGATGGCTCAGCCACCAAAGGCTAGGCTCACAACCTAAAACATAAAATAGATAAACTAAATAATTAGTATATAAAAAAATCTCAAATTCTCTGCTAATTGGGGTTACTCACTGAAGATGTCAAGGGAGAGAGAAAAGTGGGTGACTTGGACGGCAGGAGCTGATGTGGAGGCCATGGAGTGCTGCTTACTGGCTTGCTCCTCATGGCTTGCTTAGACTGCTTTCTTTCTCCTTTTTTTTTTTTTTTTTTTTTTTTCCTCCAAAACAGGGTTTCTCTGTGGCTTTGGAGCCTGTCCTGGAACTAGCTCTGTAGACCAGGCTGGCCTTGAACTCACAGAGATCCACCTACCTCTGCCTCCTGTGTGTTGGGATTAAAGACGTGCACCACCAACACCTGGCTCTAGCCTGCTTTCTTACACTGCCCAGGACCACTTGCTCAGGGGTGACACCACCCACAGTGAGTTGGACCCATCACAGCAATCATTAATCAAGAAAATGGCCCAAGAGCTTGTCCCTAGGTCAGTCTGGTGGGGGCAACTTCTCAGCTGAGGTTTCCTTCTCCCAGGAGTCTCTAGTTTATGTCAAGTTGACATAAAACTATGCAGCACACCTGGGTTGTAAACTACCCTGAGTGACTCCATCTTGTCCTCCATTTAGCTAAGCATCATGAGCTTCACCTGACTGCTCCCCAGTCTCAGTTAACCACATCCTGCAGAGCAGTGCATTCTCATGCAGCACACTTTGGGGGGTCCATTGTCTTACAACATAAAACAAATTGTTTTAATCAACCTAACTGAAGCCTTTGAAACTTCTCCTGGCCTGCCTCTGGTATGATGCAATTGTGGGTTTTGGCTTCATAAACCCTGCCCTTCCTTTCTCTGGGGCTAAGAGTTCTTTTTGGCACGAGACTGCTCTGAATCACAGGCAAATAAAGGACTCTTAACCTGACTTTTGTTGAGTGGTGTTTTCCTGCATCCCAAGTAGGTGCATCAGGTTGGTTCCTTCTGTGGCTGTGGGAGAGGATCTGCCTATATGCCTCTGCCCTAGTGGGATGTGGCCCTTCAGGTCCTTGCCTTCATCTGTACAGGGTGCTGGCCTTCTCATAAAGACAATAGCGACCCATGGTAGTCTAGAATAACCTCATCTTTGTGAACTATACCTACAACTACTCCTTTTCCAGATAGGGCCACATCTGAGTTCCTGAGGGGTGTGGTTTCATTATATTTTCTTTTAGCATAGTGAATGAACCAGTGAGTTTGCTGGGGTTACTTACAGGAGCGTGGGTGGCTCAAAGGCGGTGGCATCCTCAACACTCCCTGCACACTCCAGGTTAGAGACCCCCTCCCTAGTATCAGTGCATTTTCTTTCAAGAGGACACAAATCAATATTTAGTAGCGCTCACTTTACACATGAGCAGACTAAGAATCAGACATGTCAAATAAATTACCCGGTCATCTATCCTGTCTTAGCCAGGGTTCAAATCCTGTCTCTCTGACCTCAAGATCAAGAGCCTCTCTTCTCTGATCTGAAGGATGGCACAGAGCAAATGGGGGGTGGTGGTCAGGAGAGGCCATCAGCAATGTGCTGAGCACTGAGACCAAAATAGCAGGTCTCTGGAGCAAGTGGCCAAGGGCAAAACCCTCTGCTAAAGGCTAGAGAGGAGCCCTCAGGGCCAAGGGCATTTGCTTCTCTTGTAGAGGGTTCCACCTCTCCTCCCTTCCTCTCTCCTTTCTCCTTCTGACAGCATCAGCCACACCCTCAGGCTGCCATCTCTACATCCAGAAAGCCAGCCCTGAACCCCTTCCAACCGTCACAATTTTCTCTTTCTCTGTTTGACAGCTGATCCTTCATATGGATCCCACAAGAACAGATTTAACATTAGTATAAGGGCACAAAGGTTCCCAATACTTAAAGATTTATTCCATCCCCCGCCCCCCCCCGTGTGTGTGTGTGTGTGTGTGTGTGTGTGTGTGTGTGTGTGTGTGTGTGTGTGTCTGTGTAAGTTCAGTGACTGCAGAGGCTGTCAGATCCCAGTTTGGTTCCCAGACAACCGTCTGCAACTTCAGCACCAAAGGATTCAATAGCCTCTTCTTGTCTCTGAAGACATCATACATACACACACACACACACACACACACACACACACACACAATTAAGGGCCAGACAGATGGCTCAGTGCTTAAGAGCTGCTCTTCCAGAGGACCTGGTTTGATTCCCAGCACCCACGCGATGGCCCACAACTATCTGTAACTCTAGTTCCAGGGAACCCAGTGCCTTTCTGAGGACTCTAAAGGAACTAGGCACCTTTGTGATACACAGAAATACACGCAGGCAAAACATCCATATACATAAAAATTAAATTAAATTAAAAATTTAAACACTAGCTGGCTCAGCAGTTAAGAACACTGGTTGCGCTTCCAAAGGTACTGAGTCCAATAAATCTTTTAAAAAATTTAAAGCCAAATAAATAAAAAGAAAATAAACTGGATGGTGGTGGCACACACCTTTAATCCTAGCACTCGGGAGACAGAGGCAGGTAGAGCTCTGTGAGTTTGAGGCCAGCCTGGTCTGAAAAATGAGTTCCGGGATAACCAGGGCTATGCAGAGAAACCCTGTCTCAAAACAAAAACAAAAACAAGAAGATTGAAATTCAATAAACAATGGTGGTAACAGCAAGGACACCTTTATAAGTGGCTTTCTTTTCTGCAGGGTGCTTGGCTCTTTCACGCTATTTGATTGAGGGCTGGCTTGGCCCCCTTCACTATCTACAGCCATCCTTAGATTACTGACCAGGAAAGTGAGGCTTAGAAAACTCAGTGTATTCTCTAGAACGTCCCAGCTTGCCCAGGGAGCTGTGTCTAGGGCTCTGGCCCCATTCTCTGCCCCCTGAAAGCCACCCTCAGGTGTCTTCTTTATGAAGGGTCAGCTGGAGTCACAAGAAGTCGGTGACATCACCAAGAGAGGCCAGGGAGTGAAGGAAGGAAGCCAGGCTAAGGCCCCTGGGGTGAAGAACCACAGCGGAGATACTCGAGTCTATCCAGGGAAGGATCATGGAATCAGAGGGAATGAGATGGCGCTGGGCGGATCAAACGCTTGAGTAACGTCGAGAATGAAGATGGAAAAATAATGCCAATGCCACTGCTTTGGAAATGAGTCCTTTAGCCTGTGAGAGAGCGGGGAAGGAAACAGGCGGGCAGGGGGCAGGGGGCGGGGCTGAGGAAATGGGAGAGTGAGCGGCTCCATTTTTCATTCAGAAAGTTTGGCAGGGAAAAGGAAGAGAGAACGGGATGGTAGCTGGAGGGCACAGCAGGACCCAGCAAAGGTTTTTCCAAGGGGGGAGGTGGGAGGGCTGTGCGTGTCTGGAATACATCGGATTTCAAGGCTAGCCTCTGTTTCCAGATGTGCAGTAGTCAGTGATGAACACAACAACATCTCCATCTGTCAGCGCAGCCAGAGTCTCCCTCACAAGATTTCCATGTTTATCAACATATGTTACTAATTCTGTTTGCATTGTCTTGGACACTTGTCAGAGAAGTTCCTAGCTAGATTTAAATGCATCCCACCACATGGCAACATTGACTTCGTAGGGACTAAGAGCTCAGATTTGAAGGCATAAGGACCAAGTGGAAACCTTTGGCCAGCTAAGATGCTGTAACTTCACTTTCCTCATTGGGCGCCCAGGGTGGTGCCTACCAGAGCATATTGCCAATAGAAAGAAAGAAAGAAAAAAAAAAAAAAAAAACTCAGCCCAATGCTGCCACATTCAAGTGCTCAGTATACTACTGCTTTACGAAAGGTTGTGGTGGTGGGTGCAGCTTAAAATAGATGTGGAGTCTTGTTTTATGTGCATATAGAGAGTGTGCAGTCTCTTCCTACCAGAATTTTCTTTGGGTCAGAGACCACTGGTGCGGAATGAGCTACATCCCATCCCAGAGCGTACCCCTCCCCCACTCATTCCTCCACTATCAGGTCAGTCTGTGTGTGGGAAAAAGAGATCTGAGCTCTTTGCAAACAGATCTGGGATGGGGGTTGGGGAGGAAGAGGAGGGGAGGACAGACACCAAATGAAACTCTTTGATCTAAAAAAAAAATGCCCCTCAACACACACACACACACACACACACACACACACACACACACACACGGTTTCTCCCTAGCACGAGCCTTCCTTCCTTTTTTGAGGCCTAAGAGATACTGTAGAGAAGTTTTGCTTTTATAGATACTAAAATGGTGAAATCTGATGGAATCAACTCAGCTCTTTTATTGTCCCACAAAGTATCCCGGAAATGGTCCTGAATTATTATCCGGAATTAGAGTTAGTTAGTTAGATAGATAGATAGATAGATAGATAGATAGATAGATAGATCCCTTGCATATATTTTCTCAAACACACACACACACTTTTGGGAACTAGGAAGTGAGCCTGAAGAAAAGGCAGACTGCCTCAGAACCCTGACAAATACAAACAAATATCCAGGCCCACTGTGATTTTCTTTCAAGTTTTCTCAGCTCTTCACAAATACCCATTCCCCTTTGATCAGTGTCTTCTGAAGACGGGACGATGGATCGGGCTTCCTGCTGCTCCTCCCATTTTATCTCATTAGAACCTCTGCTCATCAGGAGAAGGCCACTTGGCCAGGGGAACCCTATCTCTCTCCTGGAATGTGCTCCCTACAGTACTGCTGTCAGGGAAGACTGATGGTCTCCCTGGAGTGTGAAGATAAACAGGTTTCTCCTGTATACAGGGCTTGTTCCCAGTGCCACCCATCCACTCCTGCTCTGGAAGGACCCTCAAATATGATACTCCTGCAGAGGGACTCTCTCTCTAGGGTGCCATATAATTGTCATCCTAGCACCCCTGAAGCAATTAATACAATAATACAGGCTCTTAAGAGGACACCACACCAAGACAAGACGACTCCATAATGGATGAGCAAACAGAGAAGCACAAGGTCTTTCTCTGAGGTGGCCACAGATGTCCAGATCTGCCACCACATCTGCATACATATACACATAGAAACATGTACACACACACACACACACACACACACACACGCATATAAACCAATATATGCACAATACACAAACATATGCATACTCAGAGACACACACAGAAACATACACACACCCAGAAACATACAGACATACCCAGATGCACACACACATACATGTACTCTGAAAGACACTCATGCACACAGACACACACTCATCTCGCCAAATATCCCTGCTAACACCCGATTCCAGCCTCTTTCCCTGGGCACTCCATCCTCTTCCCCACTCACAGAGTATTTGTTCCTGTGATTCAGTGTTGGGTTCGGGTTCAGGAAGAGTGATGACTGGAGGGGGCTCAAGAGGTTGTCATTAACAGCTCAGGGCAGACACATTTGTGGGAGGTGGCAGTGGGCTTCCGATCTCCCAAAACTAAAACAAAACAAAAAAACCCTCCTCTTTTTCAGTGCAGAATTGATGCCGTTTTAGGATGATAACAGTTTCCTACTGATGTAATGGGAAGCCTGGATTTAGCTTTGCAAAATGAAGGTCCTCACATAAATTGAAGAAAAAGGCACATTCCACTAATGGAGCCACACAAGCAAACCTCCCAGCTGGAGGGGCCTATGCAGGGCAGAGCACAGCCTCTAGGCCTGGTAAGAATCTTAAACGATAACCTCAAAATAGCCAATTGGGTTGATAATCCCCCTGGCGGCAGGTGACAAAGGCTGCTTGGTGCCTTGCAGACAGGACCTCCCTGCCAGGGCCCCTAATGATCCCTAGTGTCGCCATGCTCCTGCTCTAGAAAAACCTCCTAGGCGCTGTTGTGGGTTCTCTCCTGGCGCCAACAACCCCTGGCCAGTGCGGGTGGAAGGGGGGGATAGGGGGTCGAGTAAGTCCTTCTCTAGTACAGGAAAGCTCTCTGTACGGTGAAGGAAGGGGAGGCTGCAGGGAGGGCAGCTTCTGCTCCCATCCCTAGTTTCAGAGCAAACTGGTGATGCTAAGGAAGGCAAAAAAGGGCCGGTACTCGAAACTCACAAGAGCTCTGGAGGGCTGGCATCCTCTTCCTGGGCCCTCTAGAAAGGGACAGATTTCCAAGTGAGCCCCAGCAAGGGAGGAGAGGAGTTGGAGGAAGTGGTCCCACACCCGCTTCTGCATTCCTCCATGGTCCTCATTCACCAGCTTCAGCTGGAATTCCTGAGCCTCTCACAGGAAGCCCTCCCTGTCCCTCCCATTTTCTTCTTTGATTCCCAACTAGCTAAGCTTTGTGATTTGTCTGTATCATTGTCTCCCTTGGACCTTAGGGCTCTCGAGATGCAGGTGATGTGATGCCTAAACTCTTTGGTACACACCAGGGATGCTGTGGATGCTGAATGGATAATCATGATAAGTAATGTAATTAATAGTAATGAATGGATGGACCACTCTCCAGAGCATCCTGCATTATTCTAGACTGCTTCCATCCTCTTCAGTTAACATTAGATGATAGATACTGAGGGGTCTTTAAAAAAGAATCCTGCGTGTGTGTGTGTGTGTGTGTGTGTGTGTGTGCATATGTGCACACAAGTGTCATAGTGCATATGTGGAGGTCAGAGGACAACCCCAAGTATCAGTCTTCACCTTCTACCTTGCTTTAGACAGGATCTCCTGTTTGCTATTGTATACAGCAGACTAGCTGGCCGGTGAACCTCCATGGATTCTCCAGTCTCTGTCCAAGCAGTGCGTCCACAGCTGGGCTTAGGATAAGGCCAGAGCATCCTGCACACCTGCCACCTCCTAGCTCTTCCTGGCAGATGGCAGATCTGAAGCCCTGCATGCCTGGCCAGGGTGAAGCCGATGCTGCTGGCCCTCTCTGTGCTGAAGTACCTCACAGACTCTACTCCAGCCATTTCCTGCAGTGGGCCTGGGCAATCAGACAAATAACCAAGATGACCATTCACATTTGCAGTCTGATGTATTTGGAGTCTGTTCTAGGCTTGCCCGAGGCAAATTTCTCATATGTTCCAACGGCAAGGTGTTGTGACCTTTTATCTCAAACATCTCTGAGTTACATGTGCTCCAGGCTAGGCCCCATCAAATCTTGGTCTGACTTTTTTGTTTTGTTTTTATTTTTGTTTTGTTTGACACAAGGTCTCTCTACATAGTCCTGGATGTCCTGGAACTCACGTAGACCAGGCTAGCCTCTGCCTCCTGAATGATGGGTTTGAAGTTGTGCACAACCACCACCCAAGTTGATCTGACTTTTTATAAGACTAAGCTCAGTTGTAGCTAAATAGGGAGCTGTGGTCTGTGTTCCCCACAATTCATATTGACTAGGTGGTGTCTTTGGGATGAGTACTAATACATTCTCGTTGCTATGACAAAAAAGTGGTTTAGATGAGGGCGGGTTTATTTTGGCTTTTGGTTTGAGTAGAAACACTCTGTAGTGGCAGGCGTGCAGGATACTCTGGCCTTATCCTATGCCCAGCTGTGGACACACCGCTTGGACAGGCTTTGCTTGTCAAGTAACACTTGACAACTGTTCTGATGACATTCTGGAAGTATTTTCTGTGGCACAGCAATACCATGATATTTTGACATTTAGAAAATACCAGGAAATAGGGCTGGTGGGGGGTGATCCAGTGGGTAAAGTACTTCAGGCACAGAGATACACACACACCTGTAATCCCAGTGCTGGTGAGCAGAAAACAAGAGGGTCTCTGGGGCTTGCTGGAGAGCTAGCCCAGCCAATCAGTGAATTCCAGGGTCATAGAGAGGCTGGAGAGATAGCTCAGGGGTTAACACTAGCTGTTCTCACAGAGGATCTGGGTTGGATCCCCAGCACCCACATGGCAACTCACAACAGTCTGTAATTCCAGTTCCAGGAGATCCGATGCCCTCTTCTGGCATTTGAGAGCATTGCACATATGTGCACCATTCTGATGTGGCCATTCTGATGACCATCAGACACTGCTGTGTGACCCTCATTCTCCTCTCAAAGCCCAGTATGAGGTCAAACTGCCACTCTGCCTTTTGGATACAAACCCAAGCCTAGGCCAAGCTAGACCTGGTATTTGAGTTTCTATAGAAAGGAGTGTCTGGTTCAGTCAGGGCCCCTTTGCTAAATGCTAGGAGTAAGCGCCCTGCTCCCTGGCCACCCACAGGCCTGGTCAAGTTAGGAAGTAACAAACCACACGGTCCTGTTGTATTAGGGGATACACAGCAGAGTGGTAAACATTGGTACTTGTGACCTGCCTGCAGCCTGAAGAGCAAGGGATATGTAAAAATGAGAAGTCCTGTGCTGAGATAACAGGTCAAACAATCATGCTCTGCTACTACCCCCTTCTATTTAAAAACATCTTATTTTATATGACTAGGTGTTTTGCCTGCATGTATTTTTGTACACCACATTCATGCAGTGCCCACAGAGGCCAGAAGAGGGCATCATATCCCCTAAGTCTGGAGTTGTAAATGGGTGCTGGGGTTTAAACTTGGTCCCATGGATGAGTGGTCGGTGATCTTACCTGCCATCCTTCCAGACCCTCCTACCTGCTTCTTGAAGCCACTCCTCGTTACTGCAAACCTGGGCATTTGTCCTTGGCCCCTCACAGTTCCAGAACACACAGCTGCTATTCAGTGAGTATTATTTTACTAGGTATTTGTTCTTTGCATGTTTCACGTGGTGGTTTTATTTCTAAGTTTTTGCTTCTGTCTTTGGATGACTAATGTT
Source organism: Phodopus roborovskii (assembly GCF_943737965.1). Lineage (NCBI taxonomy): Eukaryota > Metazoa > Chordata > Mammalia > Rodentia > Cricetidae > Phodopus > Phodopus roborovskii. Next base: position 48,600,622 of record NW_026126517.1, on the reverse strand, counting down.
TCTGCATGTGTGTCTGGCTGTCCCAGGGACACCAAGCAAGGTCTCTGGAATCAGGGTTACCCAGTATCCTAACCTCTCTGCTGTACCCAGGCTAGCAAACTGTAGGAATTTCCTATGCATGCCTCATGCCAGGAATGAAAGCCTGTCCGGAAACTCCCAATAGCAGGGTCTCCATGGTTACGCAGGTCATCCCTGCTTCCACTATTAGCTCACACAGCTGGTCCACTGTGTGGCCCTGTGCTAGAGCCCCAGGGAGGGCAGGAAGATGAGCGAAGCTTGGCTTTTGCCCTCAGAGGGTGGCCAGTAGCACAGACCCAGGGAAAAATAACCCTAACTTAAAATAGGAAAATGTCGCTCCATCCTAGTACCAGAGACAAGACTTAGCAAACACATCAGAGGAGGGAGGATTGCTTCCAGCTGCTGAGCCCAGGCAGGCCTCTGGGACACTCACTGTCTTCTGCCACTCACCCCCATCGAGGAGGAGTGACCTCCCAACACTTCAAAGGACTCTGGACCAAAAGCAGATAACAGAGCAACTGGAGAGTCCCTGCCTGCCTGTGCGCCTGAGAATACTTCAGCAATTACTGTGTGGGAAATAGGATCTGTGTGTGTGTGTGTGTGTGTGTGTGTGTGTGTGTGTGTGTGTGTGAGAACTGTCTCTGTTTGTCTGTGTCTCTGTTTCTCTGTGTGTGTGTGTCTCTCTGCATCTTTTTCTCTGTCTCTGTGTGTGTTGTCTATCTCTGTGTGTCTCTGTTTCTCTGTGTCTCTGTGTGTGTGTGTGTGTGTGTGTGTGTGTGTGTGTAGGAACACGAATGCCACTGTGCATATGTGGAGGCTGAGGACAACCCTGGCTATCAGTCTTGGCTTTTCCAGATTGTCTGAGATCTCCTGTTGCCCTCTTCTGTTTCCCCACGGTTAGCCAGGCTGCAGGAGCCAGCCATTCTCCTGTCTTTGCCTCCCATCTAATGGCAGGTGATGCTGGGGTCACAGCCACCGATGCTACCGTGCCCAGTTCTCACCTAGGCTCAGGGGGTCTAAACTCAGGTGGTCAGGCTTGTGTCCCATCTTCCTGTCCTGAGTGTCTTTATGGTCAATGAAATCCCACTGTGTCTGTACACCACACTTTTACTGCCTGGCTGATGGACACTGGGGATGCTTTATCATCACGTTGGTGTTGTGAATAGTGTGCAACATGCAGGTGTGTCCTGGTGTCTGTGTGACAAGCCGACTTGGCCTCCTTTAGGTACTCTCCCAGGAATCAGGAGTGGAAAGTTTTGCTTGTGTTATGAGGAACAGCCATACTGATTTCCAGACTGGTTACACAGTTTTAACAAGTTTATGCTCCCATCAGCAACATCGAAGAGTCCGACTTTCCCCATATTTGGGCAAACGTGTTTTATTATTTTCTATTTATTTATCTATTTACTTATTTATTTTGGTTTTTCAAGACAGGGTTTCTCTGTGTAACAGCCCTGGCTGTCCTGGAACTCACAAAGATCCGCCCGCCTCTTCGTCCTGAGTGCTGGGATTAAAGGTGTGCACCATGACTGCATGGCACACAAGATTTATGTTATTTCATATGTTCAAGTGCTTCCCTGCATGTATATAGATGTACCCCATGTGTACAGTGCCCACAGAGACCAGAGGAGAATTGTCAGAGAAACTGTAGCCTACCCAAGCCACAGGTACCCAGGCCAGCCTGCATGAGCATGTGAGGCAGGCACTTCCTCCCTGAGCCAAGCCTGCCTCTATGCCCAGAGACTGCTGACACCCGACCCAGAGACACCAATGAGGAAAGGACAACGCAGCAGAGTCAGCTGACTGAGCCAATGGGACCCTGGGAGGGGGGATAAAGGCGGGTCTAACTTCCTTAATAAATGAGTCTGCAGCATGCTCTGCTACTCACTGACCCCCCATGGGCGTCCAAGCAGGGTCACATGCAACATCCAACCCACTAGGACATAGCCGGATAGGAAGTATAGGTGGGTCTACCAGAGAAGAGGAGCGCAGAGAGGAGCTGTGAGACAGGCGCCGTACAGCTACCGGGAAGATAGGATGCCTGGGCCTTCCCCGGGAAGATAAGGCCATGTGGAAATACATAGGTTAATAGTTACGTATAGCTACCGGGAAGATAGGGTGCCTGGGCCTTCCCCGGGAAGATAAGGCCATGTGGAAATACATAGGTTAATAGTTACGTATAGCTACCGGGAAGATAGGGTGCCTGGGCCTTCCCCGGGAAGATAAGGCCATGTGGAAATACATAGGTTAATAGTTACGGGTTAATAATTAAGAGAAAGCTAGCCAAATAAGAAGCCTGAGCCACAGGCCTAACAGTTTATAATTAATATAAGCCTCTGTGTGTGTATTTGGGACTAAACAGCTGTGGGATGAGGCAGGACAGAAACTCCATCAACATGTCAATTCCATTTCATTCTTCTACATGTGAACTCCCACTCTACCAGTACCATTGCTGAAGAGTTTTTTCTCCATTGCATGCGTTTGACACCTTTGCCACGATTAGGAACTATGCCCGCATAGGCTTGTTTCTTTCCCTACTACCCTGTTCCTTTGGTATCTGTGTCAGTCTTTGTGCTAGCACCACCCTGCATTGTTACTATGGTTTCTGTAGTGCGTTTTATTTTCTTTTTATTTATTTATCCACATGTTTTGGGTGCTCTGTCTTCATGCACACCAGAAGAAGGAATTTGATCCCATTACAGATGGTTGTGAGCCACCATGTGGGTGCTGGGAATTGAACCCAGGTCCTCTGGAAGATCAGTCAAGTGCTCTTAACCACTGAGCCATCTCTCCGGCCCCCGTAGTATATTTTCAAGTACAGTTTTGCTATGGCTCTAGCTTTGTTCTTTTTGCTAAGAACATCTTTGGTGATTTGAAGTCTTTTGTATATCCACATAAATGTTAAAATTTCTTTTTTCCCCCTAATTATGTGAACCACCACACCTGGTAACTACTCTTAACTGCTGAGCCAATCCCCAGCCCCAGTACCCTGTCATTTTTTAAAACTCTCCATCTGTCCAGCCCCAAACCATATCCCACATCCTTTTATCTTGCGTTGTAGTTTGAACTTGAAATGTCCTCCACAGGGCCATGTTGAATACTTAGCTTGTGGTGCTGTTACGAAACAAAGCAGTTGATTGGTGGAGCCACACTGCTTTAATTCCAGCACCCCAGAGACAGAGGCAGGCAGATCCCTGTGAGTTCGAGGCCAACCTGGTCTACAAATAGAGTTCCAAGACATCTAGGACATCCATAAAGAAAAAAAAAAAAAAAAATGAAAACACTAAAGAGACACAAGCCCTCTGTGAGTATCTGCATATACATGTACATAATACACATAAACACATGCACGTGCATGCACACGCACAGATCTCTTAAAATGTCAGGGAGAACAAGACAACTAAAAGTATAAAATCCAAAGAAAACATGTAGAATGCTTAAGCCACACCAGCAATGGACTAAGCACACTTTTTCAACAATTACATGCCACCTTTACAAAACTTAGATACAACCGTTCTTGTTAGCAATGAGAAAACAGAGGGAGAAGGCAAAAAATAGCAACTAGGCAGAAACAGACACGATGTGTGGACCCTATACCGAAGCCACACTCTTGAGCAGTCCACTGTGTGGAGGGAATGTGGACAGAAGACATTCAGCAACCTCGGGGAGGGGAGTGGTGGACGGTTTGGGAGGGCATGCATCTTCCCCAGCGATGCTCTGAGTCAATCTGCAACTATGCTCTGGCACAGATCTGAGGGACCACCCGCTAGCTGCTCCCTCACCACAGGCCCCAAGGCAGCTCACCTTTGAGAGCTCTGTTGTGTCCCCAGCACACCCCTCTAGGTGCAGCAGTTCACTGTCTCACCACCCAAGGTAGGGCCTTGAGGACGAGGACATTAACACAGTGCCCAGCAGGAAGCCAGTGCTATAGAATGAGGGACAGGTTTCATCTGTGAGTCACTTCTGCCATGAGGCACACAATAAAAGACAGTCTCGGATTTCAATTCTCTTCCCATCACACACACACACACACACACACACACACACACACACACACACACACACACACAGCAGTTAAGGCAGAACAAGGCACTCCCTCCCTTTGACTGTGTCCATAGCTAAAAAGCAGGGTGTCAAGTCCACGTGTGGATGCAGCTGATGGAAGTCAAGGGTCTCTCCTTCTCCCCTCAGGTGCAACTTTTTAAAGATTTATTTTAAATTTTATTTTGTGTGTATGCCACATGGGTACAGGTGCTTGGAATTGCAGACAGTGGTGAGCCACCAGAGGTGGATACCAAGAATTGAACTCTGGGCACTCTCTAGCCTCCTTAGATATATTTCAATAAAACTCTTCCAGTTCCTTGGACTTAGGACTGGCCTCCTTGTCCTCCTCCAGTTCTGCCGGAAAGACTTAAACAACCCCTTCCATTTGTTCCCAGATCCAACAAGAAGAATCATTTCACTCACAGTTACATGGTCATCTGTCCAGTGTGAGACGGGATTTCTTAGCGACCTGAAATGACAAGGTCAGCTCTGACCCACAGGGTCCAGGAGGAAACCTCTACCGCTCTACTTCCTCCCCACAAAAGGAATCAACAAGCCTTCCTCTGACTTTTTCAGGTGACTAAAGAAACTTGACAGGGGCTGGAGAGAGGGCTCAGAAGTTAAGAGCACTGGCTGCTCTTCCAGAGGTCCTGAGTTCAATTCCCAGCACCCACAGGGTGGCTCACGACCTCCTATAGTGGGAACTGGTGCACTGGTGCCCTCTTCTGTCATAAAGTTGGTAGAGCACTCCTGTGCATTAAACAAACAAATCTTTAAAAAGAAAGAAACTTTTGTGAGGTTTGACAGTAATTTTTTCTTCTCAAAAACTGATTCAGCTGGGGATTGGTGGCACATGCCTTTAGTCCCAGTACTCAGGAGGCAGAGGCAGGTGGATCTCTGTGAGTTCAAGACCTGCCTGGTCTACAAGAGCTAGTTCCAGGACAACCTGCAAAGCCACAGAGAAACCTTGTCTAAAAAAAAAAAAAAACCCACACACACACACACACACAGAATCAAACAAACAAAAATCTGGTTCTGTGTGTGTCTGTCTGTGTGTGTGTGTGTGTGTGTGTGCAGGTGCACTCATACATACAAGCGCATGTGGAAGCCAGTAGCTTTATCTATCTTCACCTTTTTTTTTTCACTAAACTTGGAGCTGGCTGTTCGGACTACACACTAAACCCCTAAACCCCAATAAGCCCCCAGCATCTTCTTGTCTCCACCTCCCAGCCCAGCTTTCCCATGGGTGCTGGGGCTCTGGGTGCAGGTCCTTCTGCCCTGTCACAAGGAGGCATTTTATCCGCCGAGTCACCTACTCAGTCCCCAGACAGAGACATCTACCAGGGAACAAAGTTTTGACAACCAATCATTCACAAGGTCACAATCTGTCCACAGGATAATCTGATTTTCCAGCCTGACAAGCAGGAAGTACCAGTTCTTACATCTGCCAAGGCCAGGCAGCACTCTTAAAACAAAGGTCAAATGATACCTTGTATTTTCTACTTGAATGTGTGAGAGTCGCTTACTTTTTATGAAAGAAAAGCTAGAAAATGTGTTTCATGAATCTACCTTTCACTCCCTGGTCTATCTAGTTCCTTCTTTTCTTCTCTCCCTCCCTCTCCTGTCCCCCACGCTCTTCTGTGTATGGGGGGGGGGTTGTCACTTACGTGTGCTTGTGTATAGAAACCAGAAGACTGCCTTTGTGTTGTTTCTCGGGAGCCATCCACCATGTTTCGGAGGACAGGGTCTCTGGCTGTGCAGGTTGGTTGGGTAACTATCAAGCCTTAGGGATACCTCTGTTCTTGCCATGACTGGCTGGGGATTGACTCAGGTCCTTTCCTGACTATCTCCCAACCACTAGCCCCCACCTCCCACCCCCCACCCCCAGGACACACTTCACTTCATTCCATGCTTTCTTCCTTCTCTTCTTTAACAAGTGAGATTAAAAAAAAGAAAGGAAGGAAGAAAGGAAGGAAGGAAGGGAGAAAGAAAGGAACTTCCAGACTGGCTTTGGGTGGCAAGAACATGGTCCTGCTGGCTGCTGGCTGGCCTAATGTCTTTCTGTTTTCTTTTCTTTCTTTCTTTCTTTTTCTTTTTTTTTTTTTTTTTTTTTTTTTTTTTTTTGAGATAGGGCTTCTCTGTGTAGCTTTGGAGCCTATCCTGGAACTCGCTCATGTAGACCAGGTTGGTCTTGAACTCACAGAGATCCTCCTGTATATGCCTCTAGAGTGCTGGGACTAAAGGCGTGCATCACCAATGCCCAGCCTAATGTATTTTTTTTTTCCTGTTCTGATCCCTCTTCACAGTACCGACCCGGCTCACAGTAACCCGAAGTGACTAGAAAACCACATTTTCAGGGCCTCTCTAGCTTAACTGCTGCCAGAGATCTTAAGTTGCAAAATTGTATCTGTGCTCCCTGGTAGCAATTAGGCAATTGCCAAGCTCAGCGCAAATGGTTGATAGTGGGTGCAATTCAATAGCGCATGATCAACTCCAGCTCTGCTAGCCTTTCCCAGAAGCCAGATGACTGTCCAAAGTAAGAGCATGTCCATGTGCATGAAGTCAGCAAAGGAACAGACAGTACAGCCACACCCTGGAAGCATGAGCATCATCATTTTGAAGATGAATCTGTTGGCAGCTGGTGAGTAGGTGAGTTTCCTGCACCCTCTGAAAGAAGGGGATCTGGGGGGGCTTCATAAATGGCCAGCCCACAGTTCTGGGGGAAACATGAGTCAGTGGCGCCACCTTCTGGCAGAAATGACCTCAGGCCATTGCTGAGGAAAAAAACAACCAACAACAACAACAACAAAAAACCTGGACATTTTGTTGGAGGCTAGAAGGTTCCGAACTGGGAGAAATCACAGGACTAGTTTTTGATCTGGTCCAGTCTTCTCATTTCATGGAATCCTGGAGCAGGGGGCTGACGGGAGTCATGGTAGAGAGGAGACGAGGAACTAAGTTCATGAACCAATTCCTACCTGTTGACTTTCCTTAGGGCTGAGCACTGCCGAGCACAGTGTATCTTATGCCCAGCGTGTAAAAAGTGAGCTCAGAGATGCTCACGTGATGGCTACTTACGTGTCACGGTGACCTTTCATACACACAAATACCACATGCAACAGAAACTCAACCTGGGCTCCAGGGTATCTGGGAAAATGCTGCCACTCTATCTGTTCATGTCTCCAGAGGTCCTGAATGGATGGACACTGGCCCTATTCTTTGGCTACAGGCCTGTGGAGAGGGCCTCTAGCAAGCAGTGGCATAGGATCTGAAGGAGGCAAGGGGCTTGTGAGAAGTCAGGCAGTAAATGTCATTCACCAGATGCTTGCTGACTGTGAGACTTTTCACAAATGCCGGAGCAGTGTCTTATTTGGAAAAAATAGTTCCTACATTGTGCGACACAGTGGGAACTCAGGAGACACCATTAAATATAACAGACTAGGCTAGACAGACAGCTCAATGGTAAGGGTGGTTGACTCCAGCAGGGTCACCTGAATTTGACCCCTCTGAACCACATGGGACAGCAGACTCCTGAAAGTAGTCCTCCAACCCCTACACACATGCCATGGCACACACTTGCATGCATGCACCCACAGAAAGAAATAAATAGGATACATATGTACATGCATACATACATAATTAGGTTGTCCACAAAAGGAAATATGGGCATTGTTTCTGCACTCATTTCTCTCTTACACACACACACACACACACACACACACACACACACACACACACCTACATGCATTACTTTTCCAATTTCTAATTTGGCTTGACTAGCTCCAGAAATATCACTTGTCTCAAAGATGGCCTCCCTTTAATATGTTCCTATAATTAAAGTTATTCCTTTGTCTGCACAGTTGGTCAGACAATTGCAATCCCTGCTCCTAACAGTCACTTCTTGAGGTCTGTTTGTCCTTTACAGAGTGGTGGCCATGTTCCTCCTACACTCTTTCCTTTAACTCACCTTGGTGTTTTCCACAGGTCCTTACTGGGGCTTCTATTACCACCATGCAGCCCCCATCCCAGGGGTAACCTGCCAAGCAGGTCAACTTTTTCATACCCAGGCCCTGGCAGGCTCAGGCCTGCCTCTACCAGATGACAGACCTGCAAAGAGTCTTGTACTCAACTGTGGCTTGTACCAGGCAGCTCCTAATGGGCACAATGGCCTGGTTTGTACCTGGCTCTTCAGGGAATACTGTAATGTCTGCAATTACTGGATAACACTGAATTGGCTGTGCCCGACCTTCCATCTCATCCATAAAACAAGGAAAGTGGGCCTGTTTACTTCAGTGACCCTTTGTGTCTCTGATGCAAGCCCTCTTGACATCACCACAGTAGTTCTGAGCGCCTACGCTGGTCTCTCAGGGGAGAGCTGAAACATTTTCCAGTCACATCTGTGTCTCGTCTGCATGCTACTCTTTCCTTCCTAGAAATTTCATAATGGCTACAGATTGCTATTTGGCAGAATCTTTTCTGCCTGAGCTGAAGAATTGTTTGTATCTCTTTTCTTTCTTGCCACTCCCCCATTTTCCTCAGGCCTCTCAGTGGAGGCAGCCCGGGCCACCTCCTCACCTCAGGACATCTTCAGGTTCTGAGTTAGTGACACATGCTGTCACAGCCCTGACCCGAGTCACAACAGGGGTTTCATGTAATGTTCATGTATGTGCAGGAGTGCTGATGAGTGGTGAGGATGGCGTGTGGAGCTCAGAAGTCAGCCTTGGCTGCTGTCCCTCAGCTGACTGCCATCGTTTGAGATACGGCTTCTGGAACTTGCCAATAGGCTGGACCCTGTGGCTTGTGAGCCCCCGGGGATGATCCTTTCCTTTATGCCTTCCCAGCAATGGATTACAAGTTCATGTCACTACACTTGGTGTTTTTTTTTTTTATGTGGGTTCTGGGGATTGCACCTGGTCCTTGGACTTGCAAGGCACTGAGCCATCGCCTCAGACCCAGTCAGTGGAGAATTTTCAACACTGAAGAGGATGCTGCATACATCCAGATCAATGTCAAGATTATGATAGCCCGTCTTTCCATATAATGATTATTTTTATGGACGGCATTAACATGGTATTATTTACTACAAGACAGAGCTAGAGTGTGTGAGACACTGATTTCCTTGAAACACTTCCAGGTGGTAGAACACACATTATTTGTGCAACACTTCATTTATCACAAGGGGGGGGGGATGCACAGAATTTTCTGGCATATAATTCTTTCTCCACAAGGAGTACTTATCTTCCTGACAAGAGGGTGTTCCCAGTGAAGTCAGTAACAGCCTGTGTGTTCAGACCACACTGTTCCTGACTTTTCTCCTCAGCTTTAAAGAACAACAGACAAGCTGTGGCTCATACTGAGTCTAGGCTAGTGTGGCCTGATACCATCCTTGGAGTCCTCTGTCCCTGGTAGGTGGTAGGGACAGCAAGTACTTTGCTGTGGCCACCACCCGGGAATAATCATCATAAGAGAGAAGAGACAAAAATATTTTAATTGCCTTGTAACTCTCCCTAGCTGTGAAATGAGGTGGCCTTTACAGCTGCCCCCCTAGAGAGACTAAACCCTGGCCAGGCCTGTTCTGAATGGGAAGCCATAAAGCACCAGCAGTTAACAAGAGGCAAATCTGTAATCAGGGCTATTTATAGCACTGGCCCCACAGGCACAAGACCCAGAGCTCCTGAAACTGAGCGGGCCTGCCCTCAGCAGCTGGCTTTGCCCAGAGCTGAAGACCCAGAATCCAGCAAAAGGTTGGGTTGGAGGAGGCCAGGTCTATGGAACTAAAGTCTCTCTCTCTCTCTCTCTCTCTCACACACACACACACACACACACCACACACACACACACACACACGCACGCACGCACGCACGCACAGGTGTCAGGGGTGGGGTGGGGTGGGGTGGGGTGGAGGTTCTAAGGCTGGAGTACAGGCCAGAGCCTCCCCTGAGCTAGGCTATTAGGAAGAAAGCTGGGCTGACGGAAGGGAAGATCTGCCACCCTTTCCTCTCTCTTACCCACAAAAGCTAGGATCTATATCATTGGGAAAATTTAAACACTTAAAAAATATTTTTTGTAGCTTTCCCCTACCAAAATTAAACATCTGTAGAACTAGTATTGCCCAGGGTAGCTGTGGCTAGCAGACCTACATACCTCTCTCCCCAGCCCTCCCTGCTTCTCTCCCTCCCTCCCTTCCCCTCCCTCTCCCCTCCCTTCCCTTTTCCCTCCTCTTTCTCTCTGCTGTTTTGAGACAGGTTCTGCCGTCCTGTCTGGCCAGCCTGAGACTCACTATGGTGATGAGGCAGGTCTCATACCTGTCCTCTCTTCCTGACTGGGTACTAGGGTTACAAGTGTGTACCACTTGCCCGGCTACAGCTCTTCCTATAAACACCAACAGAAATCTAAGCACCACCCACAGGCTACCTAGAATGAACAAACGAGGGAGTGAAACCAACAGAAAAACTCATCCCATGGAGAAATAAAATTAAGTCAGGGAACAGAACCTAAAATGAGGTTCCATGAATACTGTCAGAGGGTATCTTATCCATAAAACAAGACAGGACACCATAAAATAGAGCTGGCAAGATGGCTCAGTGAGTAAAGGAGCTTGTCACCAACCCTGGCAAGCTGAGTTTAATCCCTGGAATCCACAAGTTGTCCTCTGGTCTCCACAGGCATGCCTCAGGACACACACACACACACACACACACACACACACACACAGAGAGAGAGAGAGAGAGAGAGAGACAGAAAGTCTTTTGAGAACATCACAATAAGAAAAATAAGAAAGGCTGGACGTTAAAACAATTACTGAAACTGGGTATAGTGGCGCACACCTTTAATCCCAGCACTTGGGTGTTGTATAAAGTTTTACTCTTTTGCCTTTTTGGGGGACCCACCACCCAGCTCCCAATTAACTAAAAAGGGAGGTTTATTCTTAGATATGAATGCCCGGCCTTAACTTGGATTGTTTCTTGCCAGTTTTACTTAAATTATACCATCTTATTTCTGTATATCTTACTTTCCTCCTCAGCCCATGGCTGGCTGGGCTGGCGGGCTGAGCTGGGCTGGGCTCGGCTGGGCTGGGCTGGGCTGGGCGGGCTGGCCGACCCCTGCGGTCCTCCTCTCTTTGCTCTCTCATTCCTCATTTTCCTCTTTTCACTTTCTATTTATTCTCTCTGCCTGCCAGTCCCGCCTGCCTATCCTACCTTGCTATTGGCCATTCAGCTCCTTCTTAGCCCATCAGGTGTTTTAGACAGGCAAAGAATCACAGCTTCACAGAGTTAAACAAATGCAGGATAAACAAAAGCCACACACCTTAAAATAATATTCTACCACACTCAGGAGGCAGAAGCAGGTGGATCTCTTTGAGTTTGAGACCAGCCTGGTCTATAGAATGAGTTCCAGGACAGCTAGGACTACACAGAGAAACCCTGGCTAGAAAAACGACAAAGAAGTAGAATACATAATTAAACACACACACAACTGGTGAGAGAGAGAGGGCCAACTAAGCCCAAGGTTAAAATGTCCAGTTCCACAGAAAGAAAATTGAATAGCATTATGGTGACAGATAACATGATAGTTAACAGGCCCCACTAGTGCTAAGGGTGTCATCACTTACCTAGCTTCTGAGAGGCCCCAGGTTCAATCCCCAGCAATTCACACTTACACAGAATGCCTTGCACAATAAAATCTAGAAAATGGACCAGATGTGGTGACTCCTGCCTTCAATTCCAGAGCCCGGGAGGCAAAAACAGACAGATCTCTGTGAGTTTGCAGCTAATCAGTCTCTGCATAGTGAGTTCCAGGTCAGCCAGGGCTACATAGTGAGAAGTTATCACTAAATAAGTAGTTCCATACACACATATATCATGAACACAAACAAAACTGAAAATGAAGGTCGGCGGGCTGGAGAAATGGCTCAGAGGTTAAGAGCACTGGCTGCTCTTCCAGAGGTCCTGAGTTCAATTCTCAGCTACCACATGGTGGCTCACAACCATCCATCCTGAGATCTGGTGCCCTTTTCTGAAATGCAGGCATGCATGCAGACAGAACACTATATATGTAATAAAAATAAGTAAACAAAATTAAAAAAAAGTATAAAAAAAATGAAGGTCAGAAGTGGTTAAAAGGTTAAAAAGCTGCATACCCAAACAGATGTGCCTTTGGTCATGGTCACAGCCATTAATGGCACAGATGGCAAAGACTGGAAGGTAAATGATTGTTAACTAGAAATCTGTACCCAATACAACTATTACCCGAACATGATGACAAAGCCAAGATCCTCTCAAGACTTAATACATTATTTGCAACCTGTATTTTAGGAATTTACCCTAAGATGTGTTCTAGAAAAACAAGGAAGCAGACTAGAGATGGTTCAGTGCTTAAGAGCACTGGCTGTTCATCAGAGGACCCGAGCTCAATTCCCAGCAACCACATGGTGGCTCACAACCATCTGCAATGGGATCTGGCTCCCTCTTCTGTCATGCAGGCTTATATGAAGATAGAACATTCATATATATGCATGCATGTATGTATCTTTTAAAAAGGAAAAGAAATAGAAAGAAAAACAAGGAAATGAATCGCTGAATTGCAAAAGACCCCTGACTGGCTCCAGTGTCCAAGAGTCTCGGGATTCAGAGGGGCTGTGAACTGTCTGCCCAGACAGAAATCCTAGGAGACAGGTCTGCAGAGAACACAAACATTTGACAATCAATGGAAACATGATAAAGACATTGGTGGCGTAAAGATACAAGAAAGACAGTAAGAAATTCCAGGAGATGGCCTAGAGAGATACTTGGCAGGTAAAAAGTACATGTTGTACAAACCTGTCGACTGAGTTTGATTTTTGGACCCTATGGTGGAGGGGGAGACTGACTTCCAAAAGCTGTTCTCTGACTTCTGTCCACACTATAGGAGGCAGAAGTACATAATGTATTTGTCAAATGTATTTATATGGTGCTTATATCTGATGCCCAGGAGGTAGCGATGGCTGTGAGCCACCAGAGGGTGTGAGTGCTGGGAGTGTGAGTTCCCTGTGGGTGTGAGCATGCCCCGGTGTGAGTGTGGAGGTCACAGAACAATTTGCAGGAAGTCAGTTTTCTCCTTCCGCAGTGTGTGTCCCAAGGATTGAAATCATCCATTAGACTTGGTGGCGGGGCCTCTACCCACTGAACCATCTTGCTGGCCAAGATGATTTTTCAGCAACTGGACTGAGTCAGCAAGCAATCGAAGAAAAACCACATGCTGTTTTTGGACCCAAATGTTAGCACCTTGAATCTTGAAAATAAAAAGTTAAATGAACAGTTAGGAAGAGGAAAGGGAAAGCCATAAAAGAAATGCCACCCACGGCACATGGGAGGAGATAAAGGTATTATTTAAACATTTTCAACTTTACTATTTGTGTATGTGTGCGTGAGTATGTGTGAACATACATGAGCATACGTGAGCCTGCTTGTCTGTATGTATACAATGTGCATGCGGTGCTTGCTAGGTCAGAAGAGGGTCTCAGACCTAACTGAAGTTACAGATGACCGTGAGCCACAGAGGCTGTGGTACTGGGGTCTGAACTCTAGTCCTCTGCAGAAACAGTACACACTCCTGTTTTGTTTTGTTTTTGTTTTCTGAGTTTTCTGAGGGTTTCTCTGTGCAGCCCTGGCTGTCCTGGAACTTGCTCTGTAGACCAGGCTGGCCTCAAATATGGTGGAATAAGGATCAGGGAAAACAGATAGGCTGAATAAATGTTCCCATCCCAAGGATGCCTCCAAATGTTCTCTGTCTCTGTCCAGCAAGCAAGAGAACGCTCGGGCAGGATCCCTACCTCAGACCTAGTTTCCCCAGGTCATGTCCGCACCTGTCTCCACTCCCAATGGGTGTGGTCAGTGCAACAGGTGTGGATAGAGTGAATATCTCACTACACTCAAGCTCAGAGATCTGCCTGCCACTGCCTCCGCAGTGCTAGGGTCAAAGGTATGTGCCACCACTACCCAGCAACAGTGTGCACTCTTATCCATTTCTTCAGGCTCATTATCAGCATTCCTTAAAGGGCCAATCTCTGTTCTGTGACTTAGGACATCACCAGTGTTTGGGTGTTGCCCTATCATGCTTTTACTGATAGATAAGCACCACATTTTGATGTGAGACTGGGCTTTCCCTGGATTATTTCTTCTTCTCCTCCTCCTCCTCCTCTTCTTCTCCTTCTATTTGTTTTTTTAGAGACAGGGTTTCTCTGTGGCTTTGAAGGCTGTCCTGGAACTTGCTCCTGTAGACCAGGCTGGTCTTGAACTCACAGAGATCTGCTTGTCCCTGCCTCCCGAGTGCTAGGACTAAAGGCATGCACCACCACCACCCAACTCTTCTCATTTTATAATAACTTCTATATCAATTTGTCTTTTTAAAGATTGCTGGTATGACACTAAATTTTTAAAAAAATATTTGTTAACTTTTAAATTTGTGTTTGTGTGTCTGCACAAGTGAGTGCAGGTGCTCATGGAGGCCAGAAGAGGGTGTTAGGTTCCCCGGATCTGGAGTTATGATGATTTTGCAATGTTGAATGATTCCCTGTAAGAATAGGGTTATCTTCCATTTGTTCAAAGAGTACTACAGATTTTCCAGGAGTGTCAAATTACATTTTAAAATATACTTGTTTCCAACTAATATTGAGTTTTTTAGGAATGTTATATCCAACAAGATGGAGGCAACATATGCCATATCCTCAGTGGAAAGAAAGACCTGCATCTTAAACAGGATTCTGCTTCACATGCTAAGTGATGTTTTCAAAGCCCATAGTGAGGCTGACGGATTCCTTTGATGAGCTTTGTATCAGTGTCAGCTGCAGAGGGAGGCTGTGGGCAACCAGGAAATGCCAGGGACACCGGATTGTTTTCTTTTTTGGGTCTGCCTCTCAGTGCTCTGCAGGAACCCAGATCTTACCACCTAAACCATAAAATTTCTTGAGAAACATAAACAGCTTCTCTCTTCTTAAAGAGAGTAGGCTGATGTAACCCACAGTCAATACTCCGAGACAGAGTACAGGCAGAAAAGTGTGTAGGGATGTGTGTTCAGGCCCTACTTGTAATGACCAGGCACCAGCTGTGCTACAGAGAGTTGTGTACATATGTGTATACACGGGCATGAACATACAGAACACATGCACACATGTGTGTACACATGTGTATATGTATACAGACATAATATATGGACATATGCATATACACAGCACACACACCATATATATGTATGCAAACATGCACATACATGCACACACATGTGTACTGCACAAAGTGCATGAGAATACGCACTGAAACAGGAGTGCATGTGTGTGTGTGGGTGCTCATGCCCGTGTGTACTACACTCACACACACAGACACAGGACCAAAGGACAGAAGTGGCAGAAAACAGTTGATCTGTGCACAGAGATGAAGAACCATGAGGGACAGCGAAGTCCCCCCATTAGAGAATCTTTAGCAAACTGTGTATCACATTTGGGGATCCAAGGCCACAGCACCCCAACACATTAGGTTTCTGATGAGTTGTGTGTCATGTTTACTATGGTGTAAGTCATAGTTTTAGGACTCATTAAAATTATATAAATGTAAATCCAGTAAGGTCCAGCTGTTCTTAGTTTACTTGTACTCTTCCCATGTGGAGGAGAGGAAGGGGACCTGACTCAAACTCCAGACAGAAGGGTGGTCTCCGGCCTCACCTGCAGGTCAGGTCAGGCACAGGAGATTAAGGTGCTCTCATTCTGCCTCCGCAGAGCTTGGAATCTGTCTAAAGCCTGAGTCCAGAGACCACCCAAAGAGACTGAACTCACTTGTAGACCTCCTTCTCACTCCCTCCCTCGGTGGGTGAGCAACAGCTAGCCCTGCCGGCTTCTGGCTTACCTTTCTAACACTCAGATGAGAATGAGAGTGTGTGCTTTTACCAGCTTCCCTGGCCGTGAATGGAATGAGACGGTAAGAGGGAAAGCATGTTAAAGAGAATTAAAAACACCGTCTAAATGGCAGTGTGTGAGTTGTGTGCTATCGCTCTTCAATGCACTCTCCAGGGAGAACAGCCTGCAATTAGCTCTCTCACAATGTCCTGGGGTTTGAAACTATCAACTCAGTGGAGACAGTCACCCTCCCCACCCAAGTTCGACATAAAAGTGTCATTGTGCGCATGCACGAGGCCAACTCAAAGGGCTAAGGGACATGGATCCCACAAGTTGGAAAAATTTCCAAGCCCCATAACTTAGCAAACAGGCTTCAGAACGAAGCTGTCCCCACACAGCTGGCAGGACACACTCACTGAGGCTGAGTCAAAGGAAAATAGTTATTGTTGCCCTGGCAGAGATTCTACAACCTACAAGAAACATTTCTTATATTCAATTAGGTAACCAAGATCATTTCAAACCTCCCATTTATGGCTGTCCCTTATGGTGTAGGCACATTTGTTCTCTGAGCCCATGCCCAAGAACACTAAGCATCTTTGGGGTAATTCAATATTCAGGAGCATTTTGTGGCATAGAATTGTGAAATACTTGTACTCAGAAGCCCTAAAGGGAGAACTTAGGCAGATGGCACAGTTCAGTGGTCTGTGCTTTGTGGAGAGCACACTGAGCACCAGAACCTCTGCCTGGCTGTCCCTCCTGGCCCAAGACAGGCTTCGGGAGCCAAGACAAGGGTAGGGTATGGCTCCTGAAGGCCTTGGAGGGGCTCTTTCCCAACTTAGGGAAGTGTAACCAACTCTGAAACAATAGTTGACTATGGGTACATTTGGGGCCAGGAAATCTTTTTTCCTTTGGCTTATAGTTTCTTCCCCTTTCTGACAGGGTCTCTTCTAGTCCAAACTGATATAAATTCAGCATGTAGCTGAAGATGACCTTGAACTCCTGACCCTCCTCTTCCCACTACTGTCAGAATGCTGGAATTAGAGTTGTGTATCACCACACCCAGAGAGTAGAACTGGGGAGGGCCTGGTGCACACTAGGTGAGCTCTTTACAGGCTGAGCTGCACCCTCAGCCCTGGCACGTAACTTCAGTGTGGAAATGAAAGGCATCCTTTTCTATTCAGGTCCATTATCAGCAAATAGGTGGGAGTTCAAACCCTAATTCTCCGCTCTCACCCTTCTGAGGCCTTGTTTGTACAATTACCATAACTCATTTCTGGGGAAGAGTTCCTCAAGGCTCTGAGAGTGTCTCATTCTGCTTCCTGCCGGGCCGTCTGGCCTGGTTGATTTCTCTGTCTACGCAATCAGCTTCATGGAGGTAACAGGGCTGTGTCCACGGACCCTCCCCAAGTCCTCTGCAGGTGCCATGTCTGTGTGAAAGTCCTCTGCAGGCTGGGTTCCCCTCAGCAGTGCCCTCCTAGCCCTAGATGCTAACATGGGGACTGCCTTTATCTGGGAGGCTCAGGCCAGGAGTTAGAGGTAAGGGTAAGGCAGGGATGGGGGCTCAGGCCTCTGCCAGGAGGCTCAGGCCTAGGGTAAGGAGCTCAGACACCCTCAGAGGAACGTTCAGGAGCACAAGCAAGACTGTGAACCCTAGCCGGCAGTGGCCATCAGGCTGCCCGGGTGTATGCTCCTGTGCCGATGTCTCGCTAGCCTAATGGGAAATTCTGACTTCATACCGGCTGCCCTTACATAATGGAAGAGTCACCTAAAAGGTGAACAAATTGCACACACACCAGCTCTCACTGTGGCCATAGCTCATGGGATCCAGATCAGTTGCTTCCACAATCGTCTGTTTCTATTTTTCCATCCCAAGATAATCTCTACTCTTCCCCCGCCAGGAGGAACCCCCTGTTTTACTTCACAGGCCACACGCGCAGCTGAAAATGAGTGAGCTGTTCCAGTTCAAAGCCTCCCAGTAGACCCCGCGCCCAGCCAGCCAGCGCTCCATCTGCACTCCATTAGCCCTCCTGGTCTGGTCGCATCTTGTTATGATCCTCATACCCAAAAAAACAAACAGATGTCTCTCCCACAGCCTCTGCCTTCCCCTGCATGTCAGAGGTTTGCTCCCAAGTGACCCCTGCCACCCCAGGCCCTGGGAGCTCCTGCCTCAAACAGTTGCTTTCTCTAGGCATTCTATTTTGCTACCACCCTGTTTCTTGCTCTTTCAGACAAACCAGCTACTCCTGTTTACCTCCCAGCTGTGGGCGCATGGTCTCTTTCACTGAGACCTGTTTCTACCCACCATGCCCACTGCTTTCAGCATGGCTGTTGGGGTCAACCTCAGCATCTCTCTCGGTCTCTTTCTCTGAATCCATGTATCCCAGGACAGACTTGCTATATAGCTAAGATTGATCTTCATCTTTTTGCTTTTTGAGACAGGGTTCTCTGTAACTTTATTTGGAGCCTGCCCTGGAACTCACTCTGTAGACCAGGCTGGCCTCGAATTCACAGGAATCCACTTGTCTCTGCCTCCTGAGTGCTGGGACTAAAGGCGTGCGCCACCCCGCCCATCTCAATCTTCAGCTTTTGATGCTCCTGTGTCTGCCTCTTGACTGTCAGGATGCAGCAGGTGCGTACCACCACACCCAGTTGATACAGTACTGAGAACCGAACCCAGGGTTCCTTGCATGATAGGCAAGTGCTCTATGAACTGAGCCACACCCTCAGCTCTAGAAGGGTTTCTCCTCATACCCCTATTCCTCTCTAGCATGTACTCTGGCATGAGCTGAGGGTTCAAACTCCTCCCCACCATGGTGGTTTGAGCAAGAATGGCCCCTATAGGCTCATATATTTGGAGGCGTAGTTACCAGGGACTGAAATCACTTGGAAAGATTAGAAAGATTAGAAGGTGTGGCCCTGTTGGAGGAAGAGTGTCACTACAGTGGGCTTTGAGGTTTCAAAAGTCCACTGCTAGGGGGCTGGAGAGATGGCTCAGAGGTTAAGAGCACTGGCTGCCCTTCCAGAGGTCTTGAGTTCAATTCTCAAGCACCCACATGGTGGCTCACAACCAGCTGTAATGAGATTTGGTACTCTCTTGGCCTGCAGGCATACATGCAGACAGAACACTATATATATAATAAATAAATCTTAAAAAACAAAAAACAAAAGCCCATGCTAGGCCCAGTCTTAGGCTCTCTCCAGCTCTCCCTCCCTCTCTGCTTGCAGGTCAGGTCCTTCTCAGTTACTTCTCCAGCACGGTACCTGCCTGCTGCCATGTTCCCTGCCATGATGATAACGGACTAAGCCTCTGAAACTGTAAGCAAGCCCCTAACTAAATGCTTTCTTTTATGAGTTGCCGTGGTCATGGTGTCTCTCTCTTCATAGCAACAGAACAGTGATCAAGATGCCCTCATGCTCAGCATCAGTTTCTTACTCAAGTTGCCATTAGTAAACCTATCAGTGAAGTGAAAACTTCTGGGGGAAACACAAATCCCTTCCAACCAGACAGCCATCCTGAACCTTCTAAGTGTAAACTTAGAAAAATGCAAAAAGTGGCAGTCGATAGAGCATTGCTTACTTCTCAGCATTTGGCTTTCCTGGGATGTGAGGAAGAGTGAAAACAGCCCATCAGCTGCTTGCTGTCTCCCTTATACAGTTCCAGCCTTCTTCTTTAGCGCCAGGGCTACACGTGTGGCTATTTGGAACATGTTCAGTCTGAACCGAGATGTACGGTGGAAGATAATACTGGATTTTTGAGGGCCTAACACCCCAAAGTGAAAAATCAGCTCATTACATGGATTACATATTGAAATGGTGTCCAATAAACATTACAAATGACTTCCCATCCTAGTTTTTACTTGCTATTAGGAAGTATCAATGATATAACACATACATGTTCATTGGTTAAGACAGTTTGGGGCCCTCACACAGGTCTCAGTATAGCTTCCAAAGTCTGTGTTATTTCTCCTTCACGACTAATTACAAGTCTTTTTGTTTGTTTGTTTTTGTTTTCAGACAGGGTCTTATGTAGCTCAGGTTTTCCTAGATCTCTCTATGTAGTTGAAGGTGAGCTCGAACTTCTGATCCTCCAGCAGCCACCTCCCGGTGCTTGGATTACATATGTGCAGCATCATACCTGCTTTCTGACTAGAGGTTTTGACACTAAGTCCCCACATTCCTTCCCACACTGTCCCCAGATGGCAACGGAGCAAGCAAGCAGAGGTCCTGGGCAACCATAGATGATTCCAGAATCCTGGTAATGGCTGTGTTCCTAGAACTTTCTCGTTTCTCATCTCACAATCCTTTTGAAGACATAAAGTGAAAATGTGGACATAGATGAGGTGAAGATGTTTCTGAATCCTCCTGGCTAAACAAAACAAAACCAAAACAAAACAACCACACCAGCAACCCCGAGCAGCAAGCACTTCCCCGTTACAAGCAACCGTAACACTAAGGAAGCAAACCCAGGTGGTGGTTAGCCATTCATCACCGAGAACATGGCTATTCCATTAGAGGCTAAACATAAGATATCTCACTGTCATCAGCGGGGAAGAGGATGCTGCTCTTGGACTGGTGCCCAGGGACAGAGCATTAACAAAGTCATTCGACTGGGCTGTGCTTTCAAGTCCAGCATTAGTGAAGCTCCTATTTGTTTAAACTGAGATTAGCTGTGGTTTGCTGTGCTTATTACCTCTTAGTCGTTTAAGTGACTATTCTTGACTTCCTCCTGTGTAAACTGTACTTGTCTGGGGACTGGAGAGATGGCTCAGCCATTAAGAGCACTTAGGGTTCTTGTGGAGGACCCGTTTGGTTCCCAGAACCCACATAAGGCAGCTCATAGCCATCTGTAACTTCAGTTCCAGGAGATCTGATGCCCTCTTCTTGCCTCTGTGGGTACTACACACACAGGCTGTGCACACACACATGCGCGTGCACACACACAGACTCATACACATATACACACATTTAAAAAATATTCATCCATTCTTGTGTATTTAGTCTCTGGTTAACTAAGAGGAAGAGGTCTGATCCAGAGCCACTTGATTGTGGAGGATGGTCCAGCCACGACAGGGTGGGAAGCCCACTGCTGTCCTTCCCTCTTGGGCTTTCCTACACTTGGACTCACCAACTAATCCTGCAAAGAATACCAACCTTCAAATAGAAAAAGGAACAGCTTTGGCTTTCCATTTCTCTGAATAACAAGGAAACACATGATGGGTAGGTAAGTTTAACTTCAGGTCAATTTGCCCATGGCATTGAGACTAAGCATCTGGAGCTTACCTGAGGAGTGACTTTGAGCATGCAGTATTGAGTCCGTTTACACAGCCTTGTGTTGACTACAAATGTAATGTCCTGGATAGGGTTTCTTTTGCTGTGAAGAAACTACAGCCAAAGGCAGCTTGGGGAGGGAAGGGTTTATTTGGCTTATATACTTCATCACCACTGTTCATCACTGAAGGAAGTCAGGACAGGAACTCAAACAGGGCAGGAACGTGGAGGTGGAACGGATGCAGAGGCCATGGCAGGGTACTTCTTAACTGGCTTGCTCAATCTACTTTTTATAGAACTCAGGACCAAAAGCCGAGAGGTCTCCCCACCTACCCTGTCAATCACTAATTAAGAAAAATGCTCTACAGCTTTGCCAACAGCCCAATCTTATGGAGGCTTTTTCTCCTCTCCAATGACTCTAGCTTGTAAGTTGACATAAAACTAGCTAGCACACTGCATATTACAGAATTACACACCTCAGTGTTTTTATATTTAGGGTTGTGAGCCATCTTTCCAGTCTGACCTTGGAGTTTTTAAAGTAAAATCTCCAGTCCTTCCCTTCCTATCTTTAAATTGTGGGGAGGCAGATTTCCCTAAGAACAATCTGGAAACATGCCCCGATCAGGCATGTCTGTGGTTTGTGATGAAGGATCTTATTTCTGGGCATGCTAAGCAGATGGCTCAGCCGATCTTCGAAGGGAGGTTACCAGGTGGACCAAATTTGGTCAAGTAAAGCCCTGACCAAAGGGAAATTTTCCACCTGTGACAGACAAGAGAGCAAACCAGAGGCTAGGAACTTGAGATGCAACAGAGATGGACCAGTGATGGGGGATACAGGTAAGTGTACCACTCCAGCCAACTGCAGCCACAAGAGGATCCAGGCCTGAAGCTATTAAGAACTGGACTCTGGCGGCTTTGAGGGATCCTGGAGAGGGTATCCAGGCTAGTTGGCTCCTGGGTTTTGATGCCAGCACAATCCGTGGAGATTTCTGAGCTATAGAGGGTCTAGTTTTTAAGATGCTAAGTTTGTAGCAGCTTGTGCAAAAAAAAAAAAAAAAAGCATACCCCTGGGGAATTCAGTTTATTCTTTTTTGTCTCCCAACCAGTTACTTCTTGGAAGAGTATCTGTGTTAAGATATCTTCACTAGTAACAGTTAATTAACAATGATAATATGATCAAGTTATTTAATCAACACTGTCATCAGGTACGGCTGGTAGGAAAAGATTCCTGCTCTCTTCTTGGGAGAACAAAACTGCAATAGGTGGTGAAAACGGATTTCAACTATCATTGATCAGTGTATAAGAAATTAGGGAATGGAGGGATGGCTCTGTAGTTAAGAGCACTGGCTGCTCTTCCAGAGGACCTGGGTTTGATCCCTAAACAGTGGCTCACAACCACCTGTAACTCCACTCCAGGTGAACCAATGCTCTCTTCTGGCCTCCAATGACACCCTCATGCATATGTGCACACACACAGACACACACACACACTTTAAAAACTCCATGGGACTGACCTAGGCCATCTGCATGTGTGACAGTTTTATACTCGGTGTGTTTGTAAGGCTAGCAGTGAGATTAGGACCTGTCCCTGGCACTTAGATGGCTTTTGGGAACCTGTTCTCCATGCTGGATTGGTTATCTTGCCCAGCCTTGATGAAAGGGGAGGAGCTAGGTCACCCCTCAGCTTCATGCGCCATGCTTTGTGCAAGCCCATGGGAGGCCTGCCCCTTTCTGAATGGAGACGGGGGAGTGAGTGGAAGGGGAGGGTGTAGATGGTAAGGAGGGCTGAGAGGAGAGGGGGAGGGACACTGTGGTTGGTATGTAAAATAGACGAAAAATGTTATTTAAATGAAAGTAGTACAACCAAAAAAAACTGGTTCTGTAGATCAGGCTGGCCTTGATCTCAGAGATTTGCCTGTCTCTGTCTCTTGAGTGACGGGATTAAAGGCATGTGCCACCACCACCCCGAATTCAAAACAGTACCTTTTTTTCCCCTTTGGAGACAGGGTTATTTACTGGAGCGAGGTCAATGTATCAGTGGCTACACCACTCAAGATGACAGCTCTTCCCCAGCAATTAGTAACTATCAAGAGTCTCCCCGGGAACCACCTTGTGAGCCAGGGCCCGAATCCAGTTCCCAGCACCCACTTCTGGCAGCTCACAGCTGTCTAGCTTTAGTTCCAGGGGATCTGATGCTGCCTTCTGGTCTCTGAGGTCACCTGCTCTCAGGTGTTATATACAGAGATGCATAAATAAAAACAAAGAAAGATGCATGAAAAGCCTAAGATGCGCAAATATATGCAAAGATTATGAACTGGGTTATTGGTACTAGTATATACCAATACTGAGATCAATGAGCCCAAAGAAGCAATGGAAAAAGTAGAAATAAGGTGAGTGTCCCAGGAAATACAAACACTGAGGACTTTCAGTGATCAGGGAGAAATGGTGGAAGCCTCATAAAAGTTTCAAAGGTTTTTAGTGAGCAAAGAAAGTATTAATGAAGGCTGACAGGGGGCATATGGGTGAGAGCATTCAAGGGCCCAGGCTTCAGCCTGAGGTCTGTTTCTATTGGGTCTAAAGGAAGGTGGGGCTGGTTACTAAGGGATGTAGTTTGGATGGCTCCCTATTCATTAATAGATTAGGTCAAATATTCACTTTTCCCACTGTGGTGTCCCATTCCATAATGCACCTGACTTTAGTCATATGCACACCCAATATGCACAGGCATGGAAAGTAAATAGGGCAGCCTTCCCAAAGTTTACTAGATGATATAGTTTAGCCTTACTTCATATGCACCCCAAAACCAGTTCAAGCTGGACCAGCCCTTCTAATCTTCATATTTCGGTATGTTGGATATCTGACTGGACACTGACTACCAGGAACAAGGAAGCTTACACTTTTGTTCAGAGAAGAGAGAATGTGCAGCCCAATGCAGGTGAGACTCCAAATGGGTCCTGAAGTTGCTAGGCATGTTGCTTGGAGAGGGTTGTGTACCCTCAGTACATGTAGGTGAAGGAACTAGACTTCGGAATTCACTATTATTGGGGAGTCTGTATAATCCCAAATCAAACGAAGAGCCCTAAACTAAGCCACCTTGTATGCTTGCCTCCCTCGAAGTCAGAGGGCAGCTCTGTGCAGTGGAGACAGATGTCCATCACCTAGAATTAGTAACTGCAGGAGGTGTTCACACACATGTCAAGTCTATCTTGAGAACCTGAAGAAGCCCCTCAAAAAACTGAAGACGTATCCATGT
Organism: Phodopus roborovskii; assembly: GCF_943737965.1. Lineage (NCBI taxonomy): Eukaryota > Metazoa > Chordata > Mammalia > Rodentia > Cricetidae > Phodopus > Phodopus roborovskii. The sequence continues at coordinate 48,576,173 of NW_026126517.1, read as the reverse complement.
AAAATGAGCCACAGCTTTGTCTTTAAAATTAGAATAGAACTTTATTTGTGGAATTGAGATTTTGAAAATGATTTTATAGTTTATGCAATAAATTTTGTTACATTAATCTGGATATACATTTACCATAAGAAAAAAATTTAAAAACAATGTCAAATAGCTTATCATCAAAACCAATTGTGATTAACTTGATGTTTTTAAGGAATAACTTGGGCGTTATAAATAAAAAAAAAAAGAAAACAAATACCATTTGGGCTTGCATTTGTAATGCAATTTTGTGTTTCATTTGTTGGGGGGAGAGAAGAATTAGAGAAATTGAAGAGGCTAAAATACTTTCCTAGAAAAGTACAAAGCCTTTGTTGCATGAAATTGGCTTCACAACTCCCCAGCAGTCGAATGTCACTGAGACATTTTCATGCAGACTGGCATGAGGGGCTGTAGTGTTCTATCCAGGTTCTCTCCAGACCATTGGTCCACGCCTGGTGAGTGGGGGTGGGCCTGGACTTCCTAATACCAGGTTCTAGTGAAGTCAGTGGACCATCCCAAGGGCTATCAGCTGATGAAAAGAAAGCCCATGTTTTCTAGGCTCTGCTGTTGATGGCTTCTCCAAGGTGGGACGGAACAGCCATGCACAAGTCTATCTCACAAGACAGTTTCACCCTTATTTCCATATAATGGGGACATTCCAGATAACACACTGGCCCATATTAGTGTTACTTTGCTACTGTAGAGAAAGTGAATTCTGATGCTAAGATCCATACAGGAGTACATATATATGCCAGCACGCATTTGGGGTCAGCCATATCCTTTCATCCTCACCTACTCTAAATCACTTTCTTTGCAGGTGAACATACTCACTGGGAGGAGAGGCAGCTTGGGTACCCGACTCAGACTCTGGTGCATGGCAGGAAAGAATTTCTTTAAGCAGAACTGCCTGATCTTTTGGTACTCCAGAACTTACCATAACCTCAAAAGACAAAAGGGTGGCCATAGCTATTCACACCTGACAGATGAAGAAACTGGACCCTTGCGGTGCAGGTTTACACAGATGGCTGATGATAAAAATCAAGACTGCACAGGTGGCTATGCCTGGCTGACTCAGTCAAGACACTTGGGAAGCATGCACTGGCCTGGGGGTTACCTCTCCTTGACCCACGTGATGACGTGCCCTACGGAAAAGTGTTTTTGCTACTGTCAATGAAATCCCTAGCATGGGCTGACAGGCACTTGTCTTGTTACAGACAAGCTAAAACCAATGGTCTCAGGTACTTCTGACAGCTCCCATGGGGCATTTATATGCACCCCAGAAAGTTAACACACGAGTACATTAATTTATACATACCACATTGAAAAGCAGGCTTAGTTTTTTCAAACATGCATAATGAGCATTTTCTGTATAATCACACTGTCATGAGGATGAATAAAAGGAGTCAGCACATACGCTCTATGCAGGTGGACTGGGACCTCGCCTCCCTTTCCTCCTGCCTTAGACTGCTCATCCCCACTTTCTGCTGCTTATGAAGTCATCTACATCTCTAGGTTCCTCGTGGATGAAGATGGAGCTGGCAATTTTATATCAGGCCCTGTCTACGTGTGCTGATTCATGCATGGGATCTCTTCCTATACTTCAATGTGGTTTTGGTGGGATTCCATCTGTAGCATTTGCCTCAAGGGGTTTTTGACTTTTAATAAAACATAATTTTCATAGTAAACAGTTTTTTAGAAAGCATAAGAAACCTGGTAACAAATTTATACAAATTATGCATTGAACTACTCTTTGGTTATTTTAAACAAATTCTTTTATACTAATGTGATACTAAAAATATAAAAATGCAACTACAGAAATTCGCTTAATCTGTAAACATAATGAACTCCGTAAACACGTATGAACTACGTGACTGCAAGCGTGAAGAGTGGCTGGTAAGGGCAAGTCATACATGTAACTCGATTCTTCACGGCATGCGGAGAAACACTGTTTTGTGGAGATTGTTTAGTGTTTGAAGGAATTCTAAAACACACTAACATAATAACTGTAGCCTGTGACTGAGGCTTGAAGGTACAAAGGCAAAAGGGAGGCCTAACACTTTCTACACATTGCAAATAAAAGCTTGCTCCTCCACTGTCTTCTGAATGGCTTGTAGACTCAAGCTGCATGCTAACAAACGTGAAATACATACTGAGTGAAGAGTAAATTTTTTTTTTGTTTTTTTGTTTTTTGTTTTTTGTTTTTTGTATTTTTTTTTTGCAAGTGACTCAAGTGACTAAAAACATAGGTGACACATCTTCCAAAGTTGTTCCAAAGATCTAGGCAATAAGGTACACTAGGCAAGTTCTACAGAATAAGTAGCGACAAGTAGTACTAAGTATGTCGCAGTGACTCAATATTAAAGACTTTTTGTCCAAATTTCATCTCAAAAGAGTGTCAAATTTTCCCCACCAGATACTCATTACAGATATTTCACAGTTGGAATCTCAGTAGTTTCAGAAAGATGTGCTCAGCAAGATGAGATATGGTCAGAACTCAGGCATACAGGACTTAAGTGCCCTGTTGCCTGAACTCCAACGACAGGACAAAGTTAACTGGACAAATGAACACTTGAGTATGGTGGTGGCTGAAACCATAGATGAACTATTCTCTGATCTCTTGGGGAAGAGCTAGTGGCTATCTTTTAGAAGTACTCTGGAAAATGTTAAAATGCAATTTTGCTTTTGCTTAAAAACTATGGTGGTTAAGACACCACAGCTTGTTCCTTGTAATCTAATCAACCCCATCAAAGCCCTGGGTGTTTTCAATTGCCATCTGAAGTTTATCCCAGAGCTCGTCAAACGATTCATAGGGTGGCAGGTCCAGGCGATTAAAACTGAAAGGATAGAGAGAATGTGATTAACTGACAGCGATGCGGCACACGTCACCATGGTAACTGCAATACTGTTGCCACTAGTCAGGAATATGTTCCATCAATGCTATCAGAGGTCACAATGGGCAGGGAGGTTCCTTATGCAGTCTTGTCTTCACCCCCTCCCCCGTAAGTGGGTTCCTTAGCTGTTAGCCTCCAAGATGGAATATTCTATCACTTTTTGGGATGGGCCATCACCCATGGAATGTAGGCAATATACATGGTCTACAATTAGTTGGGCTTGACAGTCCTTAGCTACCTGGATTTTGAGCTCAAGCAGCATGGATTTCTGTTTCTGTTTGTCTCTTCCTCTCCCTAGGGCTGGCACACACTCATCCCCCAAGGGCATAGGAAGGGCTGCTCCTAGGCTAGCAGGAAGGGGAACTCTGCTCCATCAAGGGTGAAGCAGCTACTCACCAGGTATGCGCTCTTGGCAGCTTGTCAGGGGTGCCCCACTGCTCAACTGTGAAGGACTGTGGTCCATTGGAGCCTATGGGGAAAAAGAGTTTCCGTGGTTTAGTTTACTTTACCCACAAGACCCTAGACATTGCAAAACACACTTTTTTCTACATGTAGAACTTGCACACACAGAAGCCTAGCCTGTGCATGGACTCACCCGCAAGTAGTAAAACCAGCTGCCTGTTATTTCATCTGTAGTGTCACACCCTTCTGCCCCACTGTGGCACACCTGGCCCATTGCTAGCTCTGACCTAGCTGCATCTGCAATTAGGATTTTCCTTACAGGTACAGAGAGGACGCCAGGCTCTGCTTTGATTCCCATTGAAAACTCTGTTTTCCTTTTCCTGATTATATAATGTCACTGTAAAGCTTGAAAATAACTGAATAAAACAGAACCAAAGAACATAAAAGTCATTCATGTCCTAGCTCCTAAGGTGGTTAATTTGGGGATGGCATTTTGTGTGGTTTCTTCTGTTTATTGTTTTCCGGTGTTGAACTTAGACCTCATACACACCACGAAGTCACTTGGCTACTCAGCCACAGTCTGTCTTAGAGTTTTTTTTAAAAATTCTAAATTATATTTATTCATTATTATTTTCTGTGTGCACCTGAGTGTACACATGCTATGGTTCATGAGTGGAGGTTAGAGAACAATTTGTGGGAGTTCTCTCTCTCCACTTTGTGGGTTCTAGGGCTTGAACTCAGGTCATTTAGCTTGCTGGCCAGTGCCTGAACTCCTGAGCCATGTCAGTGGTTGAGCCTGGCCTTAAACATCTGTCAATTCTCCTGCATCAGATTCCCATGTACTGGGATTACGAGTGTGAGGGTGCATACCTGACTCAGGAGTCTGAGTGTGTACACAGTGTGCACACTCCTTTAGAGCCATGGTTCTCAACTTCCTAAAGCTGAAACCCTTTAACACACTTCCTCATGTCATGGTGACTCCAAACCACAAAATTATTTTGTCACTACTTCATGTTATGAGTCGTAATGTGAACATCAGATATTTAGGATCTCTGACATGTGACCCCCAAGGGTGTTGAGACCTACAGGTTGAGAACTGCTGGGAGATGTCCACGTGATCCGGTTACATGGTCTATAACTTCTCATTATGGACATTTCAGAAACTGCTTTTCCTTTTCTCAGTTTCCACATAGCTCTCTCCAATCCTCAGCACCCAATCACCAGATAAACGAGGGTCCCACCTGATCTGTGACTTCCATTCTTCTCACACCTCATAATCACCCCCAAGTGGGCATGCACAGCTGCCAGAGGCAGTGAGTGTATGTAATATTCTCCGCACTACGTGTTCTTAGAGGCATAAGTGCATTTCGCCTACCACGCTCAGCTTCACAGCTACACGTTTCTGTACCAGGGCTGGAGATGACTCAGTTGAAAAGAGCCCAAATCACTCCTTCGGGGGACCCAGGTTAGGCTCCCAGCACCCTGGGTGGCTTATAACCTCCCGAACTCCAGCTCCGGGGGATCTGGTAACCTCTTCTAGCTATATTAAAGGGTCCCGGCATTAGGAAAATTGAAAACGCCTGCCCTCAAAGGCACAATGTTTCTGGAACCACGGAGAAAATAGGGCTTAATGCTCAAAAATGGGCATTCCCAGTTTCTCCTTCATTATCTGATACAAGGTAGAAATACACCTTAGACTTCTGTGGTATATCAAACGTTCACTTAAAAGTCTTAATTCTTTTTGTGTGCATGCATGCATGTGTCTGCTGGGGGCCAAGTTCAGGTGCTGCTCCCTCAGGCACCATCCATTTCTTTTATTCTGGGTCATGGGATGTTAGCCACTTGTAGCTTGCCGAGTAGTCTAGGCTGGCCTGCCAGCAAACTCCCGTGACCCACCTACTCCTGCCTCCCCAGGACTGGGATTACAAGTGTGTGTCTCTATACCCAACTTTTAACATTAATTCTGGGATCGTCTCAAGTGCTTGCCAGGTATGCACTTTACCAAACAAGTTGCTTTTCAAAACCTCAAGTTAATTTTTAAAAATTAAGTGAAAGCATCGTGAAAATGGTAGAGGCCTGAAGACATATCAGCCATGAAACCGACAGTCAATGTCTGCATTTCTGAGATCTATGCTTACCATAGAGCTCAGCAAATCCATTCATAGGCACACGGGATGTGCCGGTAACAAACTGAAGCAAGCGTATTCTTTTTTCTGAATCCATCATTAAAACAGCCTGAAAAACAGAAAGATTTGTTGAGATTTGTTGAGAGAGGAGTACTAGAAATAACAGATTATCCTGGAGAAACCTATTAGAAGTTAGAGAGTTAATAATCACTAAAGTTTTGTTTTTGTTCTTAAAAACCCTATTTCTAAGACTTTTCTTTTGGGGCTAGAGAGATGGCCCAGTAGTTAAAAATGCTCACTGCTTTTGCAGAGGAGCAGGAATCAGTTTCCAGAACCCACATTATGGCTGATAACTGTAACTGATGCCCTCTTGTGGCTCTTGTAGGCACTGCATACATGTGATGCACATGCTAGCGCACACACTTTTAAAAACATCTTTAATTATTTCATTTATTGATATTATTGAATGGCACATGAGTAAGAGAACTTAAAGGAGCCACACTGCAGGATATCACAAGTTCTTGAAGGAATCCCCACGTTGGTGGAAAGCTAACGTGTCTATTTTAGCTCATTTACCAACTATTCTGAATGCTTTCCCTACTTACCTCTAAATATCTGGGGGGTGATCACACTCAAAGACAGAGCATACAAAATATAAGGTACATCTGCTCGGCTGGTGTGCTTTTCTGGGTTACCCCTGTGCCATAGCCCCGAAAGTTATTCTAGAGGTGGCATATTATAACCAAATCTACTACTGAAAAGTAAGTTTGAGATTACCTTCCAGAACCAATGGATGACCTGGTGGTTTACGCTGTAGCCATTTTTGTACTTTGTATGTTCCTTCCAGTCGCTGACATCCACATCTCCCAGACCACACATGAGAAGCTGCAGATAAAATATGCAGTCGGAACCTCGAGCAGAAAAACTGGGTGCAAAGCTGTTTTCTGTTCTTTTTTTCCCCCGAGACAGGGTGTCACAATGTACCTCTGGCTGTTCTAGAACTCATTATAAAGTTTGTCCCCCCTACCGGGATTAAAGGTGTGTACCACTATGCCTAGCCAAAACTCAAACATTCTAACCTAAAATATTTCTTTCTTCATCTTTTTATTCCATCTATTTATATATTCACTTAGTTATATGTGTGTGGTGGCATGTGTATGCATGTTGTGAGTGTAGAGTCAGGACAGCTGGTGGGAGCCGGTCTCCCTTTTAGGGCTCAAACTTGGACTGTCAAGGCTTGGCAGTAGATGCCTATCCCACTAGGCCATCTTGCTGGCTCTCCAGTCCTCTCTTTAAAGGCAGGGTCCCCTGTAGTTCCAGGTTAGCTCTGAACTCACAACGAAGCTGAGGACGACTCTGAACTACCGACATTGCTTGTGCCTCTCAAGGGCCATGTAATAGAGTATGCACCAAACTGATGGCGCCCAAGGCCTCAAGCATGCTACGTACCACTTTCCCTCTCCATAAACTCTACCGCTCCAGCGACTGAGCTGTACCCTCTCCTTCCTGCTTCCCTCTCCACTCCTCTGCCTTCTTTCTCACCCACCCTGCCAGGTGGCACTGAGGACTGAACTCAGAACCGAGTTCTTACCCCTGAACCACATTCATACACAGAAACATTTCTTACCTCTAGCTCATTTTCATCAAATATCTTGATGAGATCCTGTGGTATCAGTTCAAAGAATCCCTGGAAGGAAAAGAATGTGTCCCAAGCCGGTTAAAAGGCTCAGATCCTATGCTTGAGCATCTTGCAGCATGGGAATGCTCTCAAGTCTACAGGCACCACCACACGTTCATGAGCTCTGCACTGTGATCCCAATAGGGGAAAAGGAGGTCCTGGTGTGCTCTGTCTCTATTTCTCAAAGTGGCTACATTAAAATATTCCATTCCTTCTCAAGCCCCCCCCCCTCCCTCATCATCCCTTCTTCACAGCACTGAGAAGACTGAGGCAGAACAAAGTCCAATCCCCACCCTGCTGAACCCACCCTGGCAGTGTCCACTGCAGGGGAGGGGAAGATGCCTCTGCTGGCCTCATCAACCTCCTCCTAACTATCCTTCATCCACTGAAACCTATCCAATTCACATCCACCTTAAAAACACCTGTCTCTTCTTCCTTTCAAAGCAGAATACATACAGTATGCAAAGCCAAATCCAACTGCTCACACCCCAACTATTGCTCCAGCACACTGCCACCTGCACAGCTGTGGACACAGCCCAGGTCACCTGGGCAGCACTCCAGTAAACACTTCCTATTTCTATCCTCTTCAGTTTTGTCTGCTTCTAAAAATTTACAAGTGTGTGTGTGCACATGTCTCTGTAAATGCATGTGCACATGATTTTAAAAACATAGCATGGTGTGTGTGTGTCCTGTTTCTACCTTCCAAGATTGGTATATTGGTATTACAGGTGGGTTGCCACACCTACCAAACATTTACTAGGGTTCTGGAATCAGAACTCTGGCCTTACACTTGAAAGGCAAGTACTCTGATGGCTCGGCACCTCCCCAGCCTTCTCAGCGTTTGTTGCTCAGAGTGACTGTATTTTAACACTGACTATCTACTTTAGTAATATCTTGTTAATTTAAATATATGTTTAGGGTGCTGGAGTGGCAGTTCAGTGGTTAAGAGCATATACTGCTCTCGCAGAGGACCCGAATTTGGCTCCACAATGAGGCCCAGGACTTGAAAGTTATGGGCAGAAAAGTGCCTGTACCTCTTTAAAAGCAGCCATTTGCTTCTGGATTCGGTTCACAAAACGCCATTGTATTACAAGGCTAGAAGGAGAAAAAAAAAGTCAAAACATTTTTCCCCCCACACAAACCAAGAAACAATTTTAACACATGTTTATTCCAGTTAGGAACAGACAGACTAGCTGAAGAGAAGCAGGAAGGTCTGAGGGGCATTGTTTCTAAGAAAACTGAGAGTCTGGCCACGGGGGAACAAAGAAGTTAAGGAAAGTCTTTAAAATAAAAAACAAAACAAAGCACGGAACTGTTTCTAGGAAGATACTTAGAAATAAGTACTCACTAAATGTACTCCTTCTTGTTCTTATTGGTGACAACAATCTCCGATCCACCAGTTTTCAGTTCATGTTGATGTGTCTAAATCAAACATGGCATGTTTAGTGAGGAGAATGAAGAACTGTACATGAGTTATACCAGAAGCCTGGTGTTTTAAAAGAAAACTTAAATATTAGTTCTACTAAAATAAATACAGAATACAAAGCAACTAGAAATGCTGACTGAGAGACAGCTTCGCTACTAGAAAAGTAAATGTAAAAGCAGCACACAGGAGTGTCTCAGGCACGTACTGATGCCCACACTTAGGTGACAGCATTGGTTTTGTAAATGATGCACTATCTGAAAGTCTACATACAAACCTGTCCAAAAAGTTCTTCATCAATGATAAACCTGAGGTCCAGCTCTGTTGGGTCATTTTCAAGAATCCATCGCAGTGAACTGTAATATTCACTATCCTAGAAGGGAAATTACATTTTAATTAATTAATTAACGAAGTTTGCAGTGCCTGGAATTGAACTCTGGACCTTGTACATCCCAAGCAAGTGCTCTGCATCAGAACTGCACAGAAAAACTGCACTTAAAAAAAAAAAAAAAAAAAATCTGTATACACAAAGACACCTGAACGACCATAACGACCACATTGGTGGCACTGGGGAGATGGCAGTCAGTGAAGAGCTTGCTTCACAAACCTGAGGACCTGAGTTTGGATCCCTAGCACCATGTGAAAAGCTGGGCACAGGGCATCCACCTGAGATCCCAGCCCTAGGGAGTGGAGACAGGAGGATCCCAGGAGCTCAATGGTCAGCTGGCCTGACCAGGTCAGTGAACGAGAGGTTCTCAAAGAGTACGATGGAGAGAAATGGAAAAGACACTGACATCAGCCTCTGCCCTCCACAAGTACACACCACACACAAAGACACATACCACAAGTGTACACCATGCATACATACACACACATACCTACATACAGCATGTGAGTGTACACACACACACACACACACACACACACACACACACACACACACACACACACACACACACACACACAGAGGGTACACCAAGGATCTGGTTAATTGGGGAAAAGATGAAATTTTAACCTGTACATCTTTCCCATTCACACCTAAACATATTTCAAAGGGAGGGATGGAGCTAAGCTACACGAGTGAAAACACACCAGTCAGTAACATGGTGCCTACTTCTCTGTGTACAAGCAGTGGTTGTAGAGATTTTTTATTGTCTAATCATAAGGCTAAGTAAAACATTTTCCAAACAAATCTAACTTTCCTGGATTTCCAGACATCTCCATTCTAGGACTGTGAGACGGCACTTGAAATGTCTGAGTTCACTGCTGACCCACACTAAACAAAAGTTTCAAATTAAATATAAAACTTTAACCAACCCACACAGTTCCCAAAGAATCATGCTAGGGCTGGGGATGTGGCCCAGCTGGTGGAATACTTCCTAGCATGGGCAAGCCGTGGCTTTGTTCCGTAGAAAAGCATTCACCAGGTGTGGTGGCAAACCCTTGTAATCCCAGCACCCAGAATATAGAGGCAGGAGGCTCCCAAGTCATCCTGGTTACAGGTTGAGTTTGAGGCCAGCCTGCGCTTCACGAGATCCCATCTCAAACAGCAAAAAGCACAATGAAAAACCAGCTGGGACCTGGAGAGATGGTTCAGTGGCTAAGAGCTCTGGCTACTCTTGCAGAGGCCCAAGGTTTACTTTTCAGCATCCACATGGCAGCTCCCAAGCATCTGTTACTCCAGTTCAGAGGAGCCAGCATCCTCTCCTGACCTCTGAGGGCACCAGGCATACACACAGTGTGTAGACATACATGCAGGCAAAATGCTCATATGCATAAAATAAAAATACATCTTAAAAAAAAACATATTGTTTGTACCAATAAAGTTTATCAAGAAGGAATAACAATGTACTTAGTGCAAAAGACCTGATCTCGGAACCCATGTGCATTCACACTGCATGGGGCCACCAGCAGCAAAGACAAAACTTGGCCCTTCAGCCTCTGTTTCTTTACAGGAGCCCTCTAAAACACCCTGCCTTTGCAATGCCAGCTTTAAACATAAAGAACCTAGTGGAGGTCTTGTAAGATGCCTCAGGAAGTAAAGGCAACCACCACCAAGCATGATGGCCTGAATTCAATTGCTGGGATCCACGGGACAGAATGAGAGAAGTGACTCCTACAAACTGTTCTTTGACTTCCATGGGTGTCCAAATAAATAAATGTGACAAAATTAAATGCATATAAATTTAAACATTTAGCAGCAAGTCAGTTGTGGAGGAAATGACTCCTCTTCTATGTGGGTGCCTCAACAATAAACAATAAAATAATCTATCAGGTGTAACTAATATCTGCAATGCATGAAAAATCTAAGATGTACCGATGGACACTGGCACAGGGATAAAGTCAGTGTGTGGTAGACACAGGTATGAGATAGGGAAAAGATCATCACAGAACAAGTGGGCAATGGATATGCAAGCACTCACTGGGAAATGTTCATGCGTATATTTTTGTGTGTAAATGACTGTGTATGGTGTGAGTGTTTATCTTATGCATGTGTGTGTGTAGGGGGCAGAGGGAGGCAGCATGCATCCACTGAGCACACATGTCATGTCCTGCTCTGTCACTCTCTACTTTATCCTAAAGACACAGAGTCTCTGAGTGACCCTGGAACTGAGCTCGTGGGCAGCAAACCCCAGAATTCCTCTAGCCTCTGTCTCCCATGGTCCTGAGGTTACAGATATATACACACACACTCTGCCCGGGTTTTTATGTGGTAAGAAGACATAAACTCAGGCACTTAAGCTTGCCCAACAAAGGATCTTACCCACTGAGCCATCTCCTCAGGCCCCTTATACATTATGAAACATTAAAATTTATTAATTTCTGTTTTAAAAACAAATTACCTGGGCTGTGTGAATAGCTTAATGGTCCAACACTAAGTCACTATGTGTAAGGCCCTGGGTTCAAATCCCAGCACCATAAAAACAACCACCACTGAGCCCCAATTCCCCAAGCCTGTTAAGTCATACATCTTCCAGTGTATGAGACACCTACCACAGACTCCATATCGTGCAGTGTTATCAGTTTCTGAAGCATCATCTTGTAAAAGGGGCGGATGAAAAAGCCTTATAAGAAAGAAAATATATTAGGATGATTATCAATTAAAAACAAAATAAAAACCCCACATTAAAAAAGTTTGCTACTTGATGCTAACCATCCAGCAGCTTGCCATGATAAACTGCCATCCCGGCCACACGACCGATGAACTTGAAGTACGACAGGTGATCTTCGTTACACAGGCCCGAGTTTGGATTTATCTGGAGGGTGTAATTATCCCTGTAAAGACAAGCCACATTTATGTGACCTTCTCAATACTTCATAGGAAAAATTTCACATAGGCAAGTGATTATGAAAATGTCCTCTTTTATTTTTCTCTACTAAAATCAATGGATCTGATAATGGTCTTTTAAAAAAAATCTCCATTTCTGTCAAAAGATGGGAATAACCTCAAAGGACGGTAAAGGAATAGGCAAAACCTACACATTTTTATGTTCAAAACACAAAGAGAAAACCGTGAAACTTGGTGTAACATGGGTGGACTCTGAAGACTGGCTGTTGCACAATTCCCGCTGAACTGAATTCAAATACTCCCCTCCTGGAAGGAGGGCGGGGCTCTTAAGACTCAGAAAGTGCTGAAGAGCATTGAGACCAGGGGGTTGGATTTCCAGAACCCACTCCAGTTCCATAGATCTGAAGTCCTCTGCTAGCCTGTAAGGGTACTGCATGCATGTGGTGCACAGACATACACGCAGGCAGACACCTGCACACATTAAATGAAATAAAAACGACCCAGGATGTTATCAAAACTTACAAGATCCACAAAGCCCTCTCCTGGGTTAGGTAAAGCAGCCATAACTGAGGGGAGAGGAATGCTGACCAACTGACTGATCTACCTGGTCATGTGCCCTGAGGGTCCTCACCCATGCCAGGGTGGGCTTCTGTTACCCAGCTGCCTTTGAGTCATCCCTGGTGCCAGAAGAGTCCCTCACCCTTCTTCTGAAAGTAATCCAAATAATTTCAATGGTTTGATAAGTTGGGGTTTTGTTTGAATCCTAATTTGGTCTGTTCTGTGCTCCCTATCTGGGAGGAAATAGAGATTTGTTCATGTTTCCCAAAGAAATGTCACTTGCCATATGCTAAGTGAAATAATGCCTATACCAAGGACAAATGTATGTTTCCATTCATCTAATGTAACTAGAGTAGTCAGATTCACAGAGAATAGTAGACTGGTGGCTGCCAGGAGGTGGGGAACAAGTATTTAAAAGGGGTAGACTTATTTTAGGAGAATGGAAAAGTAGAGTTCAGTGATGCAGAATGGATTTGAAATGCCAGCCACGTGTGTGCTGACAGAGGGCTGGGGTGGAAGCTCTGTGGGGGAGGACTTGCCAATCACGTGCAATTTAAGTGCTCACAAACACACAGTTAAAAACATTTTAACACAACTTAACATGTTATACACATTTTAACACAACTTAAAAAGGTCACCTCTGACGTACCGGTTAGTCTCCCCATGACACCAATCATGTATGTAGCTCATGCTTTCTAAAGTTAAACCAAGTTTGTAGATTGTGATTCCCCCCTTCCATACGTGATCATTTAAAGTATTTATGCCAAGTGTGGTGGCACGTGTCTATAGTTTTAGCTAATCAGGAGGCTGAGGAAGGATTGCTTAAACCCAGGAATTCAAGGCTTGCCTGGGCAACACAGTGAGTCCTGGTAAATAAGGAAGGAACACTTACGTAGCAGAATATTCAAAGAGCCCGTAGTACGGGTTAAACATTTCCTTTGAAATGAGGAAGAACCATTCCCGAGCAACTCCTCCATAGTCAAGTCCCTTTTCACCATCGAACTCGATCCAGAGTCGAGCCTTGAGGAAGTCAGCTCTCTTCACACCCATAATTCTCCGGTAAGAGTCTTCCAGAACATTTGCACGGCGAAGCTTCATCTCAAATTTGTTTGGAATGTCATTCTGCAGAGCCAGAGAGACAGACATGGTTTAAATCAGCCCAGTGTGTTTATCACACTCCACTCTGTGCCAGCAACCCTCTTCCTTTTAAGTAAAACCATCAGGAAAAACACACTGGGGCACACTAATCTCCCCCACATCAAGAAACAGGGTCCATTCTTGTCACCCAGGTTAGCCATGACTTTGCTAATATCTCAGGCTAGCCTAGAACTCAAGGCCTTCTTGCCTTAGCACTCCCCTGCCCCACGTCTACCCTGGATGTACTGTCCCCCCTAATCACTCCTGATTATGTCTACAGGAGCTACAGCTGGTGAAAATAAACCCAGAAGGCACTTTGCGAGTAATGAGCTCCATGTTGTTACAGGTTTGGTCATTCTCTTGTCAAAGTTCTACCTAAGTGGCCACTCGCCTGCTGCCAGCTACCCACCAACTGCTGCTAGCTGCTCACTACTCCCGTCCCCAGGCACTGTCCTCTACATTTGGCAGGTTCATCCATCCACTCTTCATAACAAACACATTACCATAAGCCGACATATGTGTTTTAACATGAGAAACTACAGACAACAGAAACTGAAAAGGTCTGGCTTCCCAGCCTCGGCTCTTAATGTAGGACACTTGGCTCCCCCATTTCCTGTACGCCTGTCTTCAGAGATAAATGCAGGTAACTCTGCCTCAGACCCCACTGTAAACATTATAGTGTATCTGAGTGTCTCATTCCATTTGTGTACAACCGTCAAGTGGGTGCTGTTGGAAGAGAAGCTCTCCTGCTGTCAGCTCAAAGACAGACAGACATCACTCTGTTTAGGGAAAGCAGAAAGCCCCACAGGAACTTAAAAGAAGCAGCTCACAGAGGCAACATGGGCATCGTACCAGTTTCCCCTGCTGCTCAGACACGTTAAAGAGTGGTAGAATTGGAGAAAAATGGTTTTTAAAAGACTAATTACCAAGGGGCTCAGCAGTTAAGAGCACTGGCTGCTTATCCAGATCAGGGTTCAATTCCCAGCACCCACTAAGGCAGCTCACAAGTATCTGTAACTCTAAAATCTGACACCCTCACACAGACATACATGTAGACAAAACACCAAAGCACATAAAATTTTACACACACACACACACACACACACACACACACACACACACAAACATAAATCAAACTAAATACCTGGCAACTGGTGCAGTGTTATGTAAGTAAACCTTTCTGGGACAGACGCCATAATGGATCCGGGGGTGGGGAAAGGAAACTAAAATTGGGGTATCAAACATACTTCAAGAACTGTACGGTTTTGTGGTAGTGTGGTGGAGGTAAGTTTGTTGAGGACAAACCTTATAGGAGTCGTCCAAGAACTATCTATCAGGGGGAATATGCAGGAGTGAGCTCTTGGTGTGCACTCCAGGCCAGACTGTTTCAAAACACTAGCAATGTATTTATTTATATTTAAATTCTGGGGTACTGTGTGTGGTTGTATGTGCAGGTCAGAGGTCAGTATTCAATGTCTTCCTGAATTGTTCCACATTTATTCATTTTTTGTTTTTGTTGGACACAGGATTTCTCTGTGTAGCTCTGTAGACTAGGCTGGCCTAGAGAGATCCCCCTGCCTCCGCCTCCCGTGTGCTAGGATTAAAGGTGTGCAACACCAGGCCCAAGGTCCCATCGATTGATTGATTGATTGATTTATCAGAGTTTCTCTGTGTAGCCCTAGCTGTCTTGGAATTCTCTGTGCAGACTAGGCTGACTTTGAACTAGACAGATCTGTCTGCCACTGCCTCCTGAGTGCCCAGCAAGGACTTTAACAACTGGACTATCTACCCATTTCTCTCATCAAATGCTTTAAAATCAGAACGCCTAAAAGTAGAAAACAATTTTTAGAGTAATTTAGACATAAAGCTATTGTTTAATGATATCATCAAAGCTCTGCAATATTTAAATGTCCTTTTCTATTTAAAAAAATTCTACTGGAAAATATAATACACACACACACACACACACACACACACACACACACACACACACACACCCCAGTATATTATTTTGTTAAATTTGTGAAAAACTCTGGTATCCAACCCACCATTTTGAATCATTTCAAGACACCAGCTTGGAGCCCTAGAAAGTACAACTCAATATTGCCACCTAGTGGCCCCGCTCCTAAACTGCAGGGAAAGGAGGATGGGACCAGCACACAAGGAAGACATTTAAAATGTTAGTTGCACCAAAGGATGAGCAGATGAATTTAATTTTAAACATACTGGCAATTTTGTGATGGAAGAAATTGTACTGAACATATCTCCCGAACATAAGGAAATAAGAGGCAATACCACTATTTGCACTTTCTGTTCACTGTTAATTTTTAAATTATGTGGAAATGTGTTGTGAAGCTGTGAAGAATGGATGGTTATTAACACTCAGTGTGGTAAAGGAATCCAAAAGTCTCAAGCACACTCACAGGGCTAGAGATGGCTCAGTGGTTAAGAGCACTCATTGCTCTTACTGAGGACCCAGATTCAAACCCATATGTTAGCTCCATCTTCTACAGGCACCAAAGATCAGGCACACATGTGGCCTGTATGCATGAATGTCGGCAAAACACTCATACACACAGAATAAATCAATCTTCTGTAAAACATAACCCCTTTCCCCATGACAGTGAACACTCAGTGCTCCAACACAGCTGTATGTATGTATCTGTAAATCCTCGTCATACGGCCTCTCCCCTGCAGAGAGTGGTGGTTCCGAGGCTGTTACAGTACACTAACCTGTTTCTTCAGCTTTCTTCGGAAGAACTCATACTTCCTTTTGTAATCCCTGGAGTAGGGCACTGCCTTTAGTTGAAAAATTTGGAAAGACAAAGTTTAGGTTTCATTCTGGAACATTTTTACATTAGCCACCCCTCCAGACATCTTATGAATATACACAAAGAAAGAATTGAAAAACCCTTATGTTCAATTTACTAATTTTTGTGAATGAACAAAATCTGAAGAAAAAAATGTCTGGTTTGCACTGTTTTTGGATTGACCGGTGTCAGCCTAGGCTGAGCAGCTGGCTCCAGCCTCTGAACATGTGTCATGGCCCCCAAATTTGTGGTGCGCAGTAAAAATGGCTTCACACCATCTTTTCCAAGAAAAGAGTAGGCATGGTGAGGAGGAAGGGAAGGCCAGGGGAGGCTGTTCCTCTCGGTTCCATCCTTGACCTAGAGGGTCGGGATGGGGGAGACTCACTGGTCCAGTTGTTGCCACGCTCTGAGTCCGAGGGTCTTCCCACTGTGTCTTTTTTGTATCTAGGAGGGAAAGGGAAAGAGAAGTTCCTCTTGTTCATGTCTACAACCAAGTTCTACAAAGAGCTACAACAGAGAGGTCAGGCAGCACAGCACTTACTGTGGTTTATATAGAAGACTCTTCCATCTGTGTGGGTTCTTTCTTCCCATCCTGGCTGTAATGAAACATTTGTTATAATTATGTTAGCACCAGGCCTTAGATGGACAGGCTATTTAAAAAGAACCTCCCAAAACCCAAACAAACAACCCCAACAAATTGGCACTGGCTCTATGCTTAATTTGCACATATCATTTTTAGCAGGCGGTATCAATAGTTTAATAACAATGTTAATTATAGTTAAATAACTCCTATATTTGAAGGTACAAAGTATCAGAGTTAGTCATCAGCTCAGCAGCATAACTTACAGGTAAAGGTCCCAGGTCATTGTCCACTGGTGTCTTTGCTTTCAGATGCTTCAATCTTGGATCATCCTTTATTTGGTTAAATCACAAATAAAATAACACACATATTTTAAAATAATAGTGGTGCTACAGTTGTTCTGTAAAGTCAATGAGTATTTAAAATACTTCTTTGGAGTTGGAGAGACAGCTCAGTGAGGAAAGCATTTGCCATGAAAGAGTGAGGACTCGAGTTTGGAACCCCTGAACCCATGTAAATACCAGATCAACACCATGGACCATTGTAACTCTAGCCTTGGATGGAGGAGCGGGGATCCCCATGGCAAGCTGTTTAGGTAGACTAGAGGCACAGACAAGCTGTGGGCCCAAGTGACAGAGCCTATCTCATCGAATTACTAAAAGAACAATGGAGGATGATTTCTGGCATCAACTTCAGGCCTCAACATGCACACAGAGTTAGCAAGCTCACACATTATACACACACAGCAAGCACATACATACACAAACGCAGCACACATAAAACATGCACACACACACACACACACACACACACATATGAGGACAACATCTGGGCTGGTGAGATGGCCCACTGGGCTGAGGAATCTGCTACCAAGACTGATAACCTGAGTTTGATACCTGAGACCCACATAGAAGGAAAGAAAAGACTCATACAAGTTGCCTTCTGACCTCCACACATATGTGGTGGCACAAAAACATGTACACATACAGGATAAATAAATGCAAGGGTGTAATTAAGCAAACAAATAAAAAAAAATATCATGTTGTGATATCTGTTTGGGTATTGATTTATATTTTCTTTTTGAAAGAGAGGATAGCCTAAAATTAAAGTAACTAAGATCAATTCACATCCAAAAAAATAACAAAGTTCAATTTACCTGGATTAATTAATTATAATTACTTTAATATTATTGTATTGGTCAAGTTGTTAAGCTTCCTTAGATTTGTTTCAGTTATGTTGACCTTTTTAAGTCTCAAGTGTAATGTTTGGAGAACTTTTTTTGGTGATGAGCTAAACATCAAACAACTTTAAGACTTAAACTAAAAATATCAGGACTCAGCAATTAACAGTATTGGCTGTTCCTTCAGAGGACCAGAGTTTGGCTCTCAGCACCCATGTGGTAGCTCACAACCAACTGTAACTCTAATTCTAGGGGATCTGACATCCTCTTCTGGCCTTCACCGGTGCATAGGCATACATGTAGGCAGTCATACACATAAAATAATGTAAATAAATCCCAGCAACAACAATAACAAAGTATCTGTCCTGCCTAGCTTTGCAGAATCTTTCTGATAATATTAATAAATGAGATAATCTTAAGCCTTTATGGAAGCCTTTATGAGTAGTGAGTCAAAAGTTGGAAACAGGAAATAACTGTGAACACCTTCATAAAAATCTAACAATCTCAAAAAAGAAGCATAAATATACTTAGCTACAATAATGCTATTAAGACTCCATGGAGCTGGGAGTGTGGCTCAGTTGGAAAACACTTGCCTAGCGGGCCCAAAGCCCTGGCTTCCATTCCCCACAAAAACAGCGCCTCAAATGTGGGGACTCAGGAGGTGGAGGCAGGAAGAGCAGGAGTTTAAGTTCAGGTTCAGTTTTACAGTAAGTTCTAGGCAAGTCTGGACTGCATGAGGCCCTACCTCAAACAAGAACAAACCCAACCCACAAACCAAGACTTCTGCATGTAATTTACTGACCATTAGGAAAGGCAGACTGCGCTAGCACATGTAATAGATGCAGAAGCACTTGTTGCTATAAATTTAACTCGAGGAGCATGGAAGTTACCCAGGCGGTGGTCTTGGTATTGTGATCAATAAAGAAAGGCTCCCATGTGGTGCGTGCCGGACTTCCCAACCTTTGGGAAGGAATCTTTGCTTAGTGTCAGATGGCAGACTCACCTGTTGAGTGGGGCCATTGGTGGGGAGCTGTGGGTAAAGGCCTGCGGAACTTGGGCTCGATGGCAGCTGACTGGCCTCTGCTGTGGCCTGGCATATTAATTAAGTCATAGTGTAAAACTATAGAGAACTCACAAATAAAGAATATAATTAACGCTTGAAGAGAAGGCACACTTGTAAACCAGTCCTAAACATTTGAGGCTAACTCTTACAGATTTATTTTATTATGTGGAGGTGGTGCGTATGTCTGTATATGAGTGCAGGGGCCTGTGGAGAGGAGGCTGGAGGTGTCAGATTCCCTAGCGCTGGAGTTACAGATGATGATGCGGCCCTGGTGTGGGCACTGGAACTGAACTTGAGTCCTCTGGAAGAGCATCAGGTGCTCTTGAATCACCGAGCCATCTCTCCAGGCCCAAATCACCAACATTTTAATATTTCTTTCCTGAAATTTAAATAAAGTTTTCTACCAAACTTGGTTTTTTATAATTACGTAGTCAACTAATTCATAATAGTTTTCTCAGCTAATTAACACAAAGTAAGATGAATGTTAACTGCGGTGGGCGCATCTGTCCCAGGAGGCATGGCCGCCAGCCTGTGTAGCAGAGCTGCGGAGGGACCAGTACCCAGGTCAGAAAGGTAGTTTTGCCCTCTAAGACTCACAGTGGGAACACCCCAGCACAGGAAGTGGCTTTGGGGGCCAGTGAGATGGCTGAATGGGCAAAGGTACTTGCTGCCAAGCCTGAGGTCCTGAGTTTGATTCCCCAGAACCCATATGGCAGAAGGAGATGACCAACTCCTGTATGTTGTCCTCTGATCACCCCCTTCCAAAGACAGACAGACAGACAGACAGACAGACAGACAGACAGACACACACACACACACACACACACACACACACACACACACACACACACACACACGCCGAAACGACACAGTCATCCGATGGACTAGATTATTACTCTGTTCTCCTCGCCCTGATTAGATTTGCTCCAGGTAATGACATATACTGGAGTCCACAGGAGATGGTGGAACAGAGCCCGAACTCACCAAGGAAGCTGTAAGGAGACAAGCTGAGAGAGCACGGTACCTGCATGGTGGGCTTGGCCCATGTGGTTGTTTTAGAATTGTGGTCTACGTAGTATGACCGTCCTCTTTCGTCTTGTTTTTCTTCCCAACCTGGTGGCAATCCAGATGAAGTAGGCAAAAGCTAATGTGTAACAAGAAAATCCGTGTTAACCAGGGAGAGCCTGAGGGGAGCCCCTGGCCTTTCTCCACTGTCAGAGCTTGGGAAATGGTCCTTATTTTATCTTGAACTAAAACCACTCATCACAACAGAAAACGGGCAGATGAGACATTTTAAATTCAGGACAATGGGCCTTACTTTAAATAATATTTAAAAAAGTAAAAATAAAAAGCAATTCACTTGGGAAGAAAGAAAACAATGAAAATGATAAAATATGCCAACACTAGGAGCCATATAGTTAGGGACACACACACAGGCACACATACATGAACTGAGGAGATTATTGCTAACACTGGCCCACTTTGTGGATGGTAAATTGAGACATTGGAAAGGAAATGACTCCTAGGCCAGTGCTTCTGAAAAGCAGCTGAGGTCTGAACCGAAGCACACTAACCACAGAAACCTCATTTAAGTGGAGGGAGGCAGGGGATCCCTGTGAGTCTGAGGTTAGCCCAATCTACCAAGTGAGTTCCAAGGCAGTCAGGGACTGCACAGTGAGATCTTGTCTCTGCTTACACATGCGCTGGGCTAATAGGAGGCCAGACAAGACAGGATGTCGATCCCTAAACAGGATACCAGGGAAATGCCCCGTGGCTTCTGTGATTTAATCTATGTTGACCAGGCCCATGGGCTCCAGAGTTAGGTGGGCCCTCATCCTCAGCACAGGATGGAAGCGATCTGTTGGGGGACAATCTTTTTGTACATTGTAAAGATGTGTTTCTGCCTAAGATGCCTTTTGATTGGTTTCATAAAGAGCTGAATGGCTAATAGCTAGGCAGGAGAGATCGGGGGCACTTGGGGAAAGAGAACTATGGGAAGATTCTGGGCACGATGACGACATCAATGAGATGCAGAACAAGTAGGACATACGAAAGGCAGAACATAGATTAATTGAAGTGGGTTAATTTAAGTTTTAAGAGCTAGATGGATAAAAGCCTAAGCCAAAAGCTAAGCTTTCATAATTAAGTCTCTGTTGTCATTTGCAGACTGGCAATCCGAAAAGTCTGACTACAGGAATCCTTTTCAGTAGGGAACCATCTTTTTAAAACAGATGAACCACTTCCAAGGTGATGATTCTGGAGCCTCAGCATCCCCATGCTGTAATCCCATGAATGCACAAACCTCATTCGCATAGCTATTACACGGCCCACCATTCACAGGTGCAATGATTGGTGGCAAAGTGAGGATGTACTCCCAAGGGGAGAAATGAATCATGCACTCAGATGAGAGAGGAAGAGAATCAGGACTTTGAGGATACCCAGGTGTTTGGAAGAAGGCAGACAGGTGCCAAGGCAGCAGGTGGCAGACAATGGGAAGGGAGGGCTGAAAAGGCCTCAGAGTATATAGCTCAGTTGGTATAGTGCTTGTCTAGCAAGCATGAAGCCATACATTTAATTCCCAGGACTACTTGAGTCAGGCATGGTGGCACTTGGGAGATGGAGGCAGGAGGATCAGGCATTCAAGGCAGGCCCGGGACACATGCGACCCTGTAACAACCAAACGAAAGTGACCATGCAAGGGGACTCAGAAAGACAGCGGAGGGGAGAGAATCGCCGTCAAATGACGGGGCGGGTCTTGGCTGAGTGGTGTACTGAGAGCCCCCCCCCCATGTCTCCTCAGCCCTCTGCTGGGCAGCCACTCACACTCAGTGTTGTGATACACAACGATTAAAAAAAATGACTGAGTTTTCTGTCTTCCATTCTTGGCTGAGAGGAGAGAACTTACCACGGGAAGTGCAGGCTGTTCCTCAAAGATACAGGCTTGCAAGCTGCCTCTTCTGCCGGAATGATTCTTGGGGGGGGGGGGGGAGAAACAACACTTTTAGGTCTTCCCTCCACGCAGACAAGGAAGTGAGGGCGAGGGTGATGGGGCAGAAGATAACACGGTGGGGGTGAAGACTCATGGGGGCCTCTCTTTCCTCCCTCCACCCCACAAAGGGCCAGTTCTGTGTGCCCTTTCTCCCAGCCCCTCTGCTGTCACAACTGGACTTGATTTTCCCTGTGGACACCGTGCTAACTCACTCCTTCATGCCACTCAGTCTTTCTATCTGGTGCTCAGTACATTCATCTTTCCTGATGGTTAGAGTAGAGTGTGGCTCTTGTTCTCCCTAAACTTAATTCTCACCATTTGCCACCCTAACCACCTCAGCAGGGACAAGGCTTCCTGCTACAGCCAGAGGGCTAGATCGAGTCCCCTAGTTCTCTGGCTGATGCCTTCAGCAGAATGTCAGCTACCACTCGGATGTACAGCACCAAACAGTGCTTCCGCTCTGGGGCCGGCCTCTTCCTCATCTCTGGTCACTTCAGGCTTCACAGCTCACCACTGGGCATTCCACTCCAATGACTTATTTCCTGGAAATCCCATATTCTCTCTTCCCCTTTCCCGTGATATATAAGCCCTAACCACTAACCGAAACATCTTATTTTTGTTATTAAATGACATCAAAGCATAAACACACATGCATGAAACCGAATCCCAAATTATATATCTAAGTTCATCACAACAGGAAAATGGTGGATACATTCAGGAGAACTTGTACAAGAGCCATGCCACAACCTTAATATTGTTTTTGGTGATTTTAAAACAGGTACAATGAAATTCATGGAAACAGTCCAATTAGCAAGAGAAAAAAAGTTCCCCAAAGGCCTAATAAGATGACCTAAAGGGGATGAGGGTATGGCTCAGAGTAGGACACAAGTTCTATATGCATAAGGCTGAGTTTGATTCTCACACCTAAACAACCAACCCCTCAACACAGAACAGAAACACACATACAAATAAACCATTTACAATTATGTATAGGGGTTTGAGAGATGGCTCAGCAGTTAAGAGTGCTTGCTGCTCTTCCAGAGGACCAGATTTGAAATTTAGCACCCATCAGGTGGCCCACAGCTACCTGTAACTTCAGCTTCAAGGGATCTGATGCCCTCTCTGGCCTGCATGGGTACTACACTCATGTGCAAAAACCCATATAAAACACATATATATCATTAAAAATGTATCTCTAAAAATGTTAAAAGTATACATATATGCTTGTGAATGTATAGAAAATGTTTAGGACACCATGTCCTGAGCTGTTAATGGTCACCGAGGGGACATAATTACCAGTTAAGAAGAACCATTTATTGTTCTGTAGGCCTCAATACTGTTTCAGGTTTAAATACAAGGTAAGACCACTCTTCACTGGTGACACTTGTACATGGCCTACGCATGACGAGTGTATGCCAGCATGCCTGGTTTTTATTTTACATGGGTTCTGAGCATCATACTAGGGACTCTTGTGCATGGCAAACCCTGCAGAGTCATTTCACCATACCTAGTCTGTGAATCTTACAAATCCTTTCCCCAGCCCCCCCAACAAATTAATTAAATGAACAGGAAACAGAAAAACCAGGTGGGAGAAAGAAAGGGAAAGAGATAGTTGAACTGATGGATAATCATATAGGTAGGTACATGTAGCTGTGTAGGGAAGCTTCTTGAAGAAGGTGCTACAAGTACGCAACCATTGCCCACTGAGATCCAACACTGAATGCTAGTTCCTCTAACTGCTCAACTCTGAGATACGGTGTGAACGTGGCTATGGACAAGTGGGAATGGCTGGATTCCAATGACACCTTATTTATGGCAACAGGCAGCTGCAGATTTGGCCCACAGGGCACCACGATGACCCCTGCACTAGAATGAAAGTCTTGTAAAAGCAAGGGGTTCTGCCTGCTTTATTACAGATGAATTCTCAGTGAGTGATAACCTGGTCAGCCCACAGGAAATAAGTCACTGAATAAAGCAGAGAAGGATCAGCATCCATAGAGCGTAAACTCTGCCTTCTCCTGAGCCTCATGATACAGATTAGAAAAAAATAGCCAGAGTTCCTCATGGGGGTGGTGTATGCTTGGATGCTTGCTTCTGGACCCTGCAGACAGCAAGTCAAATGGGCACCTCTCATTTAATCCACATGGCTTATTTACACGTGTATAATGGTGACATTTGT
Organism: Phodopus roborovskii; assembly: GCF_943737965.1. Classification (NCBI taxonomy): domain Eukaryota; kingdom Metazoa; phylum Chordata; class Mammalia; order Rodentia; family Cricetidae; genus Phodopus; species Phodopus roborovskii. The sequence goes on along the minus strand of NW_026126517.1, from coordinate 48,551,844 downwards.
GATGCAATGTTAAAACCTCATGGAGGGGATGGAGAGAATGCTCAATGGCTAAGAGCTCCTTTTGATCTTCTAAAGGACCTGAACTCAATTCTCAGCACCCACATGGTATCTCACAAGTGTCTTTAACTCTAGTTCCTGGGGATCTGCCTTTGAGGATACCAGGTATGTATGTGGTACACATACAATGCAGTCAAAAGATTCCTACACATAAAAATGAATTAGAACAGAACAGAACAAAATAAAAACCCTCATATAAGAGAGACAAGTAGCCTGCAGCACCCAAGAATTGACCTGGTACACACAGGTAAGATCAGGACAAACTTCAGATGCCTTCTAAAATATGTCTGAACACAGGCAAAATAAAAACACTAGCTGAGCTACAAAATGACAAACAGCCGCCATGACCTGGCAAGAGATTGATTGCTCTTCTCTGCCACTCACTGAGTTACTGTCACCTCAGATAAGACCCAAGCACACAGTTTTCTCCATTTCTGGACAGCACTGTCCTCCCTGACACCCTCTCACAGACCATGTGTGCTCTCTCGCTGAAATGTGCAAGCTCAGATTTTGGTTTCGTTGTTTCCGGTGGAACCCTGAGACTACAGTGACCATTAGGATTACTCATATTCTCACACTCTGCCCCATACTGTTAGTGGAACGATAACTGAAAAAAATGACCATACTATCTATCAAGTCCCAACATGTATCATTACATGCTATTTAAAACAAAGGTTTGCATAAAAACATAACTGCTGAATCTTATTTATGATATGAAATCACAAAGCCATGACAAAATCGAAGACAGCTTACTGAGCTGGTGACAAGCTGGCCAGTGGCTGGATTTCCATACACAGCAAGTCTGGTATCTAACTCTTCTGCAAGGCGAACCTGCACGTCTACGTGACCCGATGAAGGTGACTGGACAGCCTGACCGCTATACACATCGTTTTCCTCATCTCGTACAATTTCCCAATTCTAAAAAGAACAGAATCCACTTGAGCCACATGTACACTCATCCAATGCTTTAAGATGTTCTGGAGACAGGAACAAGAGAAGGGTTCATACCTCAGGGGACTCTCGGTTGTCAGCACTATCCACCTCCTCCGATATCTGGCGCCTGGTGGTAAACGCCCGCTGTGCCTGCAGCTGAATATTACCATTCTCAGCATCTGTGAGGTCATCCCTAGGGTAGAAGTGTAAGAAGGTATCATTCCTGCCACATCACAGTTAGAACCACAACCAGAGACTCTGCAGTTAATAAATACTGTGACTGAAAATTTACTGCTTTTGATCAAAAGCCATGTCAATATACTGATCATACTGTCAACAGGTTGGTACCTGGTCTGGGGGGACTAGGAAAGGGGAAGAGAAAGTATCTTGGAAGTGAAAAGTCTCATGCAAATGTGTAAGTAATAGCTGACATATTTCATCACTGTGCCTAGGACAGAATCCTAGTTTACTTCTTGTTACCATGACCAAAACAAATAAGGGAGGAAAGGGTTTATTTTATTTTATGGTTCCAGTCATCATTAAGGAAGTCAGGGCAGGAACTCAAGTCCAGAACACGGAGGCAGGTTCTGAAGCAGAAGCCATGATGATGCTTACTGGCTAGCATACCCATGGCTTGCTCAGCCTGCTTTCTCATACAACCCAGGACCACTTGATCTGGGATAGCACTGCCCACAGTAAGTAGCACCCTCCTACATTCATCATCAATCCAGAAAATTCCTGAGACATGCCCAGAGGCATATCTGATGGAGACAACTAGTAGCCATAAAACTGACTGGGGCAGGTCACATCTGCTTTATAACTCATTTACTATTATTTTACCACATTAGCATGAGAATAAAACCCAAGTCACTGCTATGTTATATTCTACCTCTGTGAATTGAGTAACTGATAGAAATGGTCTTATTAACCAGGAGCAACACTCTCCATGCAACATGCACCAGGTAAATGGCAGGCAGCGAAAGAACTCTATATTTGTAAGTTTAACATACTGAGATCTGAGTCCAGAAAAGGTGCAATATCTGTTTAATAGGCTATCAAATGGGGAATTTTATTAATATATTCAGTAAAAAAAATGTTAATTAAAAAAATTTGTAAGTACGCGCGCGCTAGCGCGTGTGTGTGTTATGTACCTGCCTGTGCCATGGGTGTGCCTGTAGAGGTCAGAGAACAACTTGCAGGGATTGGTCCTCTCTACCCACCTTGTTGGTACTGGGGATCAGACCCAAGTTGTCAGGTTTAGAGGCCAGTACCGTTACTCAGTGAGTCATCCCACTGACCTCCAAAATATTAATTTGATGTAATATTAGACTAGGAAAGTTAGGAAACTAGGTCTTTAAAAATATAATTGTCGGGCAGTGCTGACACAAGACTTTAATCCCAGCATTCTAGAGGCAGAGGGAAGTGGATCTCTGAGGGTTCAAGGACAGACTGGTCTACACAACAAGTTCTAGGACAGCCAGGGACACACAGAGAAAGCTCTGTCTCAAAAAGTCTAAATAAATAAAATATTATTATGATTATTGTTGTTGTTTTCCAGACAGAGCCTGACTATGTAGCCCTAGGCTGTCCTAGAACTTACTGTGTACAGCAGGCTGGCCTCAAACTTATAGACAGTTCAGTGGTTAAGAGAACAGGCTCCTCTTCCAGAAAACACAGGTTCAGTTCCCAGCACCCATAGAGCAGCTCATAACTGTCTATAGTGTCAGTTCTAGGCCATCTTATACTCTCCTATGCACAGACACACATGTAGGCAAAACAGCCACATGCACAGTATAAAAGCACAATGGGCAGTTTGGGGTACAGTGTGCGATACACACGGGTGCACATACTGTAAGGACTGTGTAATAAGCAGATGAGAACACACAGGTGCTCACCTTGTAATGACTATCTAATAAGCAGATTAGAATACATGGCACATTTACCACCATCCATTTGTCACTTCTAGGTGGTCCAAGCATTCAGCTTCTTTTCTTGTTTTTACAAATGTTCAATGCAGTATTAGCACCCATCTCAGTGGTCCACAGAACACAGAAACTGTGTCTAATTGTCCTTCTGCTCACAGCCATTGTCTCCCAACCCACAGGGCCACTAGATCATTTCTTACTCTGCTGTTGCTGGTAACAACATTAACTGTGACTTTTGGGTCTAAGGAATGTTTACATGTTTTTTTTCTACCTGAATACTGCCATCTGATTCTGACACCAGCCACAGTGAAAGACACACGACTCTGCTTGGCAGGTCTGTCTGTCAAAGACAGGGGTGGCTTTGCATCTGCAGCCGGAATGTGATCTTGCAGATCCTGATGCCTCTGCTGGAGATGTGACCACTGGGCTACTTTGGCGGGACTTGACAATAGACAGGACCCAGGTTCGTGGGAAATATGAGATGTACAGAATCAGGAGGTTAATGGACTGGTAAGTGCGTGTCAAGAACCCAAAGCCTGAAAACAGCCATTTGAGGCCACATGAGCAAAAAGCAGGAGGAGCATCTGACCCTGAAAAGAGTCTAGAAATTTACACACAAGTTTCCTTCGTTTGCTCATTTGCTTTGGTGCTGGGGATTAAACCCACAGCCTTGAGCTTGCTAGCCAAGTACTTTACTAGTGAGCTAAACCTCTGACCCCGAACGAGATCATTACCCAATTTTGTATTAAAAAAAAAAAAAAAAGTCACTAAGGAGACATTAACTTGAATATACCAAAGGTCATTATGTCCTTGCTCTCTGCATGTGAGAAGGTTTGTGTCTACTGTCCAAATGGGAGATGGGTCCTTAACATAGTACCCTTGTTAGTTCCTCTATGATTGAAAAATTATTTTAAAAATGAAGGGCTGGGGTTGTAGTTCAGTGGCAGAATGCTTGCTTAGCATGAACAAGACACTTGTTCAATCTCTAGCAGCAGAGAAACATTGCAGAAAATACAAATTTTATATTTTAACAGCCCACCACAAAAATTTCTAAAGTATGTGCATGTACTTGTTGCACAGACACACATGCAAGCAAAACACCCATATACATGTAACCTTACTGTAGCTAAGGATGATCTTGAAATTCTGACCCCTCCTACTGTAGCTAAGGATGATCTTGAAATTCTGACCCCTCCTGCCTCCACCTCTCAATTTCTGGGAGTACAGGTGTGCACCAACATATTCCATTTTATGTGGCACTGGGGACAGAACTCAGGGCCTCCTGTATGATAGACAAGTACTCTACCAACTGAGCCACAGCTGCACCCTCGAGTCATTTTTGTGTATGTACAGGTGTGATCATGGTACAGGTATAGGTATGTATGATCTAGGCACGGTACACATGTGGTGGTCAGAAGACAGCTTTTGGGATCTGGTTCCCTCTTTCTACTATGCAGGACTCGGGGATCAAACTTGAGTTGTCAGGCTTGTGGCAAGTTGACCCTCAAATAATCTTAAATATTATCAAAAAAAAAAAAAAAAAAAAAAAAAAAAAAAAGAGAGAGAACTTCAGCTGAGATAGACATTTTCGCTGACAGTTATCTAGTTTAAGGGTGCCTGTGCCACTGTGAATCTACTGGAGACATGGCATCAACATGCAAAGTAGTGGCAAAATATATCCAGATTGACACATACTCAGGGCTTGGTCTTTTCCACTGTGTTCTTCTAGATTCATGGTTTACATAGTAGGTCCTTCCAAGGACATCCTGTCTCTCTTCCCATCCTGGAGGTAGGGGAGAGGGTTCTGGCGGATGCTGCAAATGGGTAGCAGCATCTGGTTGGTCCAAAACAACCCAGCCGGGCTGAAAAACAGAATGGAAGCCAATTAAGTTATGCTTGACATTTTAAAAAACTTTACAAATTATAAATACAGGAAATTAAAGAATAATTTCACATGTTCAATTTCAGAAATTATGCATAAACAGAGTTAGTACCTGGTCAACTCTTGAGGCTAGGATGTGAATATTTTACAACCAAGGCTATCCCACAAAATGATAAACATTTAAATTTTGTTTGAGAATGCTTTAAATTTTTTCAAAAGGCTTAAAACACAAAACAGAAATAAAAAGAACAACAACAAACCAACATTCCCCATCCCCCGACGAAAACGAACGACAACAGAAATCAACCCCAATCTCTTTAAATAACAGGATGGTGATGTTGGAAGGTGCTGAGGAAATGAGAAACACGACTGAAAACAGTTTGAAACCAGTCACTCTCTAAGGCTCGCTGGTTACCATTCCCCCCCCCCCCCCCAGGGAAAGTGCCTTGTTAACAGTGCAGATCAGACATGAAAAGAGCTGTCAACTGAGGTTAGATCCTGAGAGGCCCAACAGAGATGAGGGAGTACTGAGACTCAGTACACAGGGGTGTGTGTGATGGACACATGACTCTGATACTCAGGTCTAAATTTTCTGTTTCTCCCCTGGACCCAGGACAGGCATTGTGGTCAGATCATAAAACGGTCAAAACAGGGGATTAAAAAACATATGCACAGAGAGTTGATTATTTAAGATTAAAAAAGAGACAAAATGCACAGAGCCCTAAGGAAGTTAAAGAAAGGAATTAAATGAAAAAGGTATTAGGTATTAATGACATGCTCTGTTTTAACAAACCTGGTAACAGAGCCTGGAGAGATTGCTCAGTGATTAAGCACATACTGTTCTTGAAGAGGGCCTGAATTTGGTTCCCAGAGTCCCCATCAGGTGGCTAACAACTGCCTGTAAGTCCAGTTCTAGAGGATCTGATCCCAGCATTTGGGAGATAGAGGCAGATGGATCTCTGTGAGTTCAACCTGGTCTACACAGACAAACCCTGTCTCAAAACAAAACAAAACCCAAGAAAAAAGAAAGAAAAAAATCTCTTAGCAGAGAGAGAGAGAGAGAGAGAGAGAGAGAGAGAGAGAGAGAGAGAGAGAACGAGAGAGAGAGAGCGCGAGAGAGAGCTGGGGCATGTAGCTCAATTAATAAAGTGTGTGCCTATAGTGCATGAAGCTCTGGGTTCCATCTCCAACATCCATACATCAGGCATGATGGAGCATCTATCTCCTCAGGCTAAATTTGTAAAAATTCTTATAAAAATTATGTTACAGATTTTTAAAAATACTGAGACACAATTCTCAAGTTCAAATAGAAATACAAACAAGATATAACCAATTTATCTTCTAAGGAAGAAGAGAGGCGTGGAGATGAATGTGTAAAAGAAAACACTGTAGGCTGCAGCTGTTGGCACTGAGCGGGATGGTACAGACAGCCCAGAACAGCCAGGAAACCCAGAAAGAACAAAGCTCAGAGGGTTTCAGCATATGACAAACACAATTTCATTCTGTGGGGAAATAGGAAGATTATTTAGATAATTGGCACTTGTTGGGAAAAAATTAATTTGGATCCCTACCTTATACCAGGATACACTAGAGACTAATCTTCAAATGTTAAAAGAAAGCACACCTTTAATCTCAGCACTGGGGAGCAGAGGTAGGTGGATCTCTGTGAGTTCGAGGCCAGCCTGGTCTACAAAGCTACACAGAGAAACCCTGTCTTGGGGGAAAAAAAAACAAACCCAAAGAGTATTTGGAGAAATTTAAAGTAATATATTCCAAGTGTAGGAAAATGTTAAACATGGCAGCAAACCCAGAAAGCACAAGAGAAAAAGTATAGGCTTGACTTGAAAACCACAAACATATGTGCCCAGGCCCTGCTAAATCAAAGCAGAGCAAGATACACTGGAAAAGTCTTTGGTACCATGGCAGATAAAAATAATTTAACATATACTGGGCTTCTGTTCTGGGCACTAAAGACTCTGTGTTGGCAATGCATGTTCCGGCAGATGTGGGCTGGACCCTATGGGGGTGGGGGCAGCCACCAAGAAGAGATGTGGGAGGTAGGGGCTGAGGAAGAAGAGGGGATAAGGGGCAGGGACAGGACATAGGAGAGCTACTTGGTGGGGGATTCTACCTGGAAACCTAAAGTCCCATTTAACTTACTCCTACTTATCTTTCTTTTTACTTCTATGGGAGTCAATGCCTCATTTTTTTCCCCTGTTGCTCAAATTCCATTCTCTTTGAAAATGTCTATTTCTCTCTTAAAGATCTGCTTTAGTGTAGTTCATGTAAATTCATTAAGTTAAAAAAAAAATGTAACTTAATTTAGGGCTTTAAAAGATGGAATGGTTTTAAGTTTGATAAAGTACAATTGTACCCCAAATACTACTGTAAAGATAATGGTTTCAGTCTTTGGGTAGGATTCCTCTAAGAAACATGGATTATCTATTTTTCTCATAAAATAATTTTCTGCAAGTCAAGGAATCCTAATTACTACTCTCAAAGCCAATATGCAAATACCTACAATTTAACGGAGTCAGTGTGGCCAGAAAGCAAGTACAAAGTGCTTAGACAAACATTTTACCCTAATCTTGTAAAATCCATACAGCTAGCCCTAAGGCAAAAGAGCACAGAAGGAAATGTTACCTAACTGCTATGCCGAGCCACACGATACTCAGAAATGCAAGCTGCCCAGAGTGTGCCTCCCTCCAAAACTACAATTGTTTTCTTCAAGTAGCAGAATTTTAAATATTTAGTCACAAACTAGATGTCAAAGAACCAGGCAAGACTTCTCTGGTCTTTGGCTACCCAGTAAGATAAATAAGCACATTTGTGTGTCTGAATTCCTTGGCCCTTTCGTAAATAAACGACACGCTTACATCTCCTGAAATTATAAGGTGGACTCTGAAGGAATTCAAACATTGCGATGGGAGGCCACAGCATGAAGCAAAGCCAGTCTATACCACAGAAGCGAACCGTGAATGAGGTGCCTGTGATCCCTGTGCAAGCAAACTCTGGAGCATGTTCCAGAGGAATAAATCCCGTCAAGTCTCCAAAAAAGTCTTTTTTCTCTTCACAGCAGACCCTCTTCATTTCAAACAGAATCCCACAATGTAAGATGCCCTTGGCACCACAATGCCACGCACAGACATTTATTACCCAGCCCCCACCCCAATCTCCTGAAAGCTTAAACTTTGAGCCAGTGAGATGGCTTCACAGGAAAAGAAGTTTGCTGTCAAGCATTATGATCTGTTCAGTCCCTAAGACCTTCATGGAGGGAGGGAGGAGAATGAACTTCTGCAAGCTGTCCTCTGACTTCTACTCGTGTACCGTGGAAGACACACGCATGCACAGAGTGAAGAAGGGATGAAGGGAGGCAGAGAGAGAGGGAAGGAAGGAAAAGGAATGAATAAATATAAACCGGGGCTGGAGAGATAGCTCAGCAGTTAAGTGCACTGGCTGCTCTTGCACAGGATACTGGTTCAATTCCCAGCACCCACATGGCAGCTCAGTGACTGTAACTCCAGTCCCAAGAGATCTGAATACAACCTCTGACTTCATGAGCACCAGGCATACACATAAAGTGTGGACATACATGCAAGCTAAACACTCACACATAATAAAAATATTTAAAAAGTGTACATTAAGCAGGTAGATGCATATTAAGAGAAATAATAAGCCTCAGTCATGACATTAGGGGTCATCTGTATTCTATGACTTGAAAGAACAGCTTTCCTTCTATTTTCACACACTCCCCCACAAAGCATAATCTCATTAATGCACTAAATAAGTACAAAAAGCTTTGCTAATTCACTCTCTGCTCTAGAATGCTCCCTTTCCCCAAGCAGGCTTTGCAGCCTGTCTTGGAACTCTCTCTGTAGACCAGGCTGGGATTAAAGGCGGGTCCCACCAACGTCCAGCTAAAAAATGTTCTTTATCAACCTTTAAGTCTACCAATAGCAACCATTCTACAGAAATGGCTTCAGACGAAAGAACCACTTAAGACTTGGTCAAATCAACATCCTGGTGATTTTACAGCATGTGTTAGCTTCTCTGAACAACAGTATTTCCTACCAAGGGTGTAGAACGACAGAAGACAGCTCCTTTGCAGTGAAGCAAATATTTCTGGGAATCTCACCTCTAATTCCTCAGCCTGATCTGCATTCTCGTCGTCCGAGCCGTTGGATTTAGGTAAGTAAGTCATTTTTAATCTCAGGTAACCTTTCACTCTTGATTTGTGACTGTAGAAAAGAAAACAGTTATTCAAAAAACTTGAATACCAAGAAGAAAGTATTTGCTTGGTGAGTTTACAGAACACGTTGCTGGCTACTGCGGTGGGGGCACGCACACACGTGTGTGTTTTCAAGGTCATGTTTCTGTGAAGATAGGAAACATTCATCAAAGAAAACAGGAGTGGAAGGGGGGAGGAGGGAGAGAAAGGAGGAAGGAAGGCCATCACACTACAGGTAAGGTGTTTGGGATGGTTAAAGAAAGGGTCAGAGAAAACCCATGGATGATATGATGTAATCAGAGGCAAAGCAGAAACTGAGTGGCTATAGTGTCTGCAGCACAGTCAATGCAAAGAGGAGACATGGTTTCAGCTCTCTCTCTCCTCTCCTCTCCTCTCCCTCTCCCTCTAAGGAAAAGATACTACATAGAGTTTCTAGCAATTGAAGGGCCAGCTAGCAGGGCAAGGAAACAAGAGGGAAAATATTTGCTTAGCTATTCTTGGTATGCACACATTACAATCAGTCCAAAATTAAAGGCAGAAAAGAGATTCAACGCCTAGACATCTACAGGAATTAAATATAGGACTCCTCTCTAAACAAAACAACCACAAAGCACAGGCTCCTTTATTTTGTTTTAATTTTATAACAAATAGGTTAACGCAATCATTTTAAATGGAAAAAAAAATTAAGTACCCATAATATACTGTTCAAATACATTTCTTAGTTTAAAATAACTAAAGTAAATGCTATGGCTTTCCCAGATGTCCTTGGTCTATTACTTGGATGCATAATGGTAAATCTCACATTCTAAATTGATTTTACTGGTGGTGTGTGTGTCACAAAAGACCAAAAGGAGTTTCACTTACAAATTACATTGACATTTTAGGGAACTGGAGAAATGGCTCAGTGGGTAAGAGCACCTTCTTCACCTTTTTTTTTTTTTTTTTTTTTCCCCGAGACAGGGTTTCTCTGTGTAGCTTTGGAGTCTGTCCTGGAACTAGCTCTGCAGACCAGGCTGGCTTTGAACTCACAGAGATCCACCTGCCTCTGTCTCCCGAGTGCTGGGATTAAAGGCGTGCACCACCAACTTTCTGTTCTTACATAGGATCTGTTTTAGATTCCCAGAACCCACATGGATCTGATACTCTTCTGGCTTGGCCTGCCTGAACACTGTATGCAACTGGGAAACACACTCACACACACGCGCGCACACACAGGTAAAACACTGGTACACATAAAATAAAATAATAAAAAAGTCTCTTAAAAAAATTAGCCACTTAGCCAGGTGATGGTTGGCACATGCCTTTATTCCCAGCACTCGGGAGGCAGAGGCAGAGCACAGCAATCTCTGTGAGTTCAAGGCCAGCCTGTTCTATAAGAGCTGGCTCCAGGACAGCTAGGTGTAGACAGAAAAACTGTTTCAAATAACCAAACCAAAACAAAAGATTACACATGGCTGGGTGGTGGTGATGCATGCCTTTAATCCCAGCACTAGGAAGGCAGAGGCAGGCGTTTCTGTTAGTTCAAGGCCAGCCTGGTCTAAAGAGAGAGTTCTAGGACTGGCTCCAAGGCTACAAAGCAACCCTGTCTCAAAAAACAAAACAAAACAAAACAAAACAAAAAAAAAACATTAGTTCAGGAAAATGGAATTACAAGGATGCTACTTGGGTCTAAATTTACTCTGTTCATGCGATTTTTCTCTGAATATGTGTCTTCTAAAATATTTTTAAATTAAAATTTGCAAAATGTAGTTAGATATTTTTTTTTACCTGAATTTGATGTTATGCATACCACGTTGGACATTTTTTTATACATGAACAACAGCTATCTATGTGATAAATAAGGGGGGGGTTGGTGTTTCCTACTTTCTGTATGTGTTTTATAATTTTATTTGCAACGTAAACCAAGCACTTCACATTTGTGAAGTATGTGCATCTGTGTGTATATTTTGTATGCATGTTCATGAACACCAGAGGAGGGCATTAGATCCCTTGAGGCTGCCACTCAGCATGAGTGCTGGGTCCATTGTTAATCACTGGACATTTCTTCAGGCCACCTCAGTGTATGTTAACATCTAAAGTAACTAAAGCTTTTAAAAGAAAAATACAATATTTTTGAATTGCTTATTTACAGGGCATTTAAATCCTGGATTTTCAAAAAGGAGGGCAAAGGTCTAATGAAGACATAAAAAACTTAGTACGAGTATAACTGGAGCAATGGCTCGATGGTTCAATCGCCAGCAGCCACATGCAGCTCACAACTGCCTGTAATTCCCAAGGGAATCCAACAGCCTCTTCAGGCATTCTTGGGTACTGTACTGGTGAGGTACACATTCAGGTTGACACTCATATACATAAAATAAAAATAAATAAAATCTCAAAAAACTTAAGCTTAATATGCTATCATCTTTATTTACTGACCTTCTTGGATGAAGAACGAAATCCTTAAATGTATATGGTCTCTCAATCCTTGGGTTTTCAGTCTAAAATGACAAAGAACAAAGAAGACCGATGAACTATAATGGAAAACATAGCTGAAGAATGAGAAAAGGCAGTTTTAACTTGTTAAGAGGGTTAGCTGATAACCGCATGGTTTAGCTTTCTGTACGACAAGAACTGCAGAACTAGGCAGGGACCCAGCAGAGCAGGTGGCGTGCAGGGTGGGAGCAGGCAGGAGGCAGTCAATAGAGCAACAGTGCAGTGTGGGCGGAACCCTGGCACCAGATAAACATGGGATACGTGTAATGTCGGCAGGCTGGGTTGCTTAGAGAGAATTCTAGAACAAAGACATCAACAGCCTGGAAAAGAAGAGTAGGTCAAACGTATTCATGAAAGCTTAAGACCACTAAATACTGCCCAGAGCCAGGAGTCTTGAACATGGACAGAGGAGTCTTCCTGCTCTTTAAGTTCATCAACCCTTTGCTTTTTATTATGTCTCTGCTTTTGCATCTACTATCCTCTACACCTTCAAACTTTACTTATGTATTCATAGGAAAGTTCGCACTATGAAGCCAGGCTGGACTCAAAGTAGTAATCCTCCTGCCTCAGCCTCCCAAGTTTCAAGATTACAGGAATGGGTTATCAAATATAATGTGGAATAGTTTCCTTAAATTTTCTGACACTCCTTTCTTTGGTTCTTTTCCATTCTATCCTCTGGCTTTCTTTTGACCCATCCATGTTGACTAAGGTTTCCATCTGGTCCTTTATCTTGCTTACTTGGACAGTGAGACCACTCAACCCCTCCCGTTTCATTTCCCTACACAGTTTACTTGTGTACTGCCACTAACTGCCTCTTAAACTTTCATCTCTCCAACTTTCCACTGAAATGAAATGTGTTCTCAGTATGTACCACATGTGTGCAGGATCCATCAGAAACCAGAAGAGAGCACTGGATGCCATGGACTTGTGGTTTCTGGTGGTTGTGCACTGTCAGAAGAATGCAGGGAACTGAACTTGGGTCCTCTATGACAGTTCTTTTAATTAACATCGGTGCCACTGCTCCAGCCCTGTCAGCCACCCTCTAAGCCCTTCCTACTGCTGTACTTCCACCTCGGTTCTTAGGGTTTCCAGTTTTCACTGACGCACAGTCTCTTACTTCCCTTCCATGAGCCCAGGTGCTCGCTACTCTGCTTAGTAGGGTAATCCCAAACCCCTCTCCTTTAAACCCTGTTTTCATCTTGCTAACCAATCCCAACAGTTCTGTTTCCTGTTGGAGCTAATGTAAGGGAATCTTACAGAAGATTCTGTAAGAAGGAAAACTGAGACGAATTTCAGAAAATGGCTTATATACTCACACTGGCAGTTATTAAATTAAAAAAAAAATCACAAACACAACAACCAAAATTATAGACAACTGTACTAACCGGCAAAGGATAGAGAGGGACATCCACTTGGCCAAGGAAATCATCTCTTGTCTGTAAAAGAAAGAAGAAACAGTATTACTGATATATTCAATTCCATTATTATGTTCTGTAGAGAAACTTAATCATTCACACACACACACACACACACAAGTAAGTTGTTGTTCAATCCACTGAAACACTAAGGGAAAGTCAATGAAAGTAAAGTGGCCCAACGTCTGGTAAAGACTTCAACAGTAACAACCAGTCCTTCTGCAGATAATGATTACATACTTAGGCAGAGCACAAAACACTGAATGCAGAACAGGATGGCGGCAGAAGAGGAGAAGCCACCCCTAAGGAAGAACAGCGCTGGGGAGGATTCACAGCCAAACAATGGGAAACACATGGAGGCATCTAGTCCTAAAGCAAACATGGGCAATGCTCTGGTACGAGGGGTGGGAAAGTAGGCATAGAGTTCGTAGTGGTACAGGAAAGTAAGCGAGGAAAGCCCCGAAAAAAGAGACCATAAATGTCTATATAAAGTCCACCTGACCCTTGCTGATCCCTGCACCACCACAGTCAAAGGTACAAAGGACTGAGCACAGATAACAGGCAGCGTTTGTAATCCAGCTAAGCTGAATAGCTAGAATGGGAGCGAAGACTCTTCAAGGAAAGATAACACAATGCACATCCTCCATTAAGAACTATATGTGGGGAAACTTACTAGACATGAAACATAGGGAAGAATAAGGCAGAAAATTATTTGAAAAACTAAAAGTAGGCAGTTTTCCCAAGTTTTGGAAACAGAAGCTGAAGTTTCAATGAACTCAATGAACTGACACCTGAAAATATGAAAAAGGGTTGGATAAGTACATCATTATTAAATGCTGGAGATTAACAGGAAAATTTTGAAAGCCAAAACAAAATAAACACCCCAAAACACTGTCCACAGGGAACAAAAACACACATGGTGAGGCTGAAGAGGTGCTTGCTACTTCTCCAGAGGGCCCAAGTTTGATTCCCAGCTCCTATATTGGGTGGACTATAACACCAGCTCCATGGTGTCTAATGCCTTCCTCTTCTGGTGTCCTTCAGCACTGCACTCATAACACACACACACACACACACATACACACTCTCTCTCACTTCAAGCATATGGGTGTTTAGTATGAACATCGTAAGTCCTGAGCATGCAGTGCCTGGGGAGGCCAGAAAAGGGTGTCTGATCTCCTAGAACTGGAATTACAGATGGTTGTAAGTTGCCATGTGAGTGATGGGATCCAAATCTGAGTCCTTAGGAAGATCAGCCAGTGCTCTTAACCATTTGAGCCATCTCTCCAGTCCTCATACACACACGATTTAGAAAAGAATACAAATGGCAGCAGGTCACCCATTAAAAACACCGGAATCAAGGAGACAAAAGAATGATGCCTGTCAAGAGCTCAAAAGAACTTGGAATTTTCACCTAGCAAAGAAACATCTCTCAAAACTAAAACAAAGACAAAGAGGCTATGGCAGACGAAGGGAGGTGAATTTGGCAGGCTGGCAGGATACGTGGGAGGAGCACTCACATGGTGGAAGGCACCAGAGAGAAGTTCATGGCTAAAGAGAGGAATGAAGAGCATCAAAAACACTAGCTGTGGGGCTGGGAGGCAGCTTGGTGGGTCAAAGCATGCTCTGCAGGCTTAAGGACATGAGTTCAAATCCCAGAACTAATACACAAAACAAACACACACACACACACACACACACAGAGAGAGAGAGAGAGAGAGAGAGAGAGAGAGAGAGAGAGAGAGAGAGAGAGAGAGAGAGAGAGGAGAAATGCGCTGGGTGAAGGTGGCACATGCTTTTAATCCTAGCAATAGCAAGAGGGAGGAAAGCAGATCTCTGAGTTTGAGGCCAGCCAGGTCTACAGGGCAGCCCTGTCTTGAAAAAAAAAAGGGAGGAAATAAAAGAGGAGAGATGGCTCAGCACGTAAGAGGACTTGAGGTTCACTTGCTAGCAACCATGTGGTGGCTCACAACCATCTGAAACTCAAGGTCCAAAGGATCCTACAACCTCTTCTGGCCTGCTTAGGGACCAGACACACAGTCATATGTGCAAGCAACATGCCTTTACATATAAATAACAAAAACAACAAAATGTGCTGCTCTTGCAGAGGACCCAAATCGCTCCCAGCATGCAGCCTACCACCTAACAGTCACCTGTAACCCCAGCTCTAGGGGACCTGACACTAACTCACAGCCATAGTCATATCCCCACCTACCCCACCTCTACACCTACATACAAGCAATTGAAATAATAAAATTATTTTCGAAACAGCTTTGACATACAATCCATATGAAATCTATCCACTTTAAGTGTGGGTGGATGTGTAAACATGTGTGAGTGCACACGTGAGTGCCTGTGGAGGCTGCAGGCTGGTGCAGACAGGGTTTCTCACTGAATCTGGAGCTGATTTGGCTATGCAGGTTGGCCAACAAACTGTGGGGATCTTCCTGTCTCTGCCCCCTCAGTGCTGGAGTTCCAGGCACATGCTGACACACGCAGCTTTTTATGGGGCTCTGGGTTTCCAAACTTAGTCCTTATGCTGGTACACGAAGCACTTTACTGACTGAGGCATCTCCGCAGCCTCATGATCTTCCTTCCTTTTTGAGACAGTTGTTTGCCTTTCATTGGTTGGCCTGGAGCTCACTGGCTAACAAGCCTCAGGAACCCATTCGTCTCCAACTCCCCAGTGCTAGGATTATAGAAAGCCTCTGCCACCATATCCAGTTTTTCATAGTGGGTCTGAGGATCAAACTCAGAACGAGAGGTTTCCCAGCTTATGCTGCAAGCACTTTTACCCTGAGCCATCTCTCTGACCTCTGAACAATTCTGAACTTCTATATAAAATAAATGTCCTCAAGAACTGAACTTCCAATATCAGAAGAACGAGTAATTTCCCCAAACTAATGACCTGTCTGGTGGTCTGAAGAGGAGGATATGAACCAGAGGCCTCCCCTGGAAAGTCCAGACACATGGCTGCCATAAATGCAGGGCAATCGGAGGTGCTTTTTCCATTTACAACGGAAAAATAACCATCTTAAACTCGTTCCTATGAGAGCAAGTGCATCTGTGATCTTCATTACCGTGTCCCTGGCCAAGCAATTGTTCCACACTCTGAGTACCAAGTACATCTCTGTGGCAGTCATTTCTGACATTTGAGGGGCAGGCAGCTTGCTTTAGGAGCAAACCTACACTGGGGGAAATGTAAGTTATTTAAGAAGGCCTAAAATATGAGCAAGAATTCAGAATGCAAGGGACTCTGAACAGTCTGGTCACCAAATAATACTCTTTAGAACATAAAATGGGGGAAAATCCAAATTCATGTTTTAATACAAATTTTTATTAGAATTATAGATGCTTTTTTTCCTCTTTGTGTTAACTGTGGTGTACATGTACATGATTTTCACGTGTACATGTGGTGTGTGTGTGTGTGTGTGTGTGTGTGTGTGTGTTTGTGTGTGTGATTTAGCTCAGGGTCTATAAAGGAACCATGCTTGGTTCAAATAACTTTAAAAAACTGGAACAGAACATTTCTGTCTCAAGGAAAGTCCTTTGTTAAAGGAGGGGTCCCAAATGAAGCATTTTTCATTACACACAGAAGGCACTAGCAAAGAAATAGTAATTTGAGATCATAAAGGATTATGACAGGAAATGAGACTACATAGAGGTAGCATTGGTCTCACTGATTTCTTAGGTGCCTTCTGTCTGAGTCCTACATGTCTAGTCTATAGGGCCAGAATGTTCAGCAGAGCTGAATCAATTACCATGAGCTTTACATGGCCTGTGTCACTCCCCATGACCTGCTGGCTTCCTCCATCCTGGACTTGAATGAGGAGCTTACCAAGCCCCAGACCAGGCTCTTCACTGCTCTGACAATGTGTTATGCTTTGGGATCGTTTTTTGATTTTCTCATCTCAAGAGTCTAAACTGGGTTTCATCTTTATGAAGAATGTGTTTCCCAGACATGACCATTTGTTCCTGCCTTCTAGTGGCCATGAGCCATCCTTCCTTCCATCCTTGACACATGGAAGCCACCATAGGGAATTTGCACATTGTTGGTAAAGTTGGACAGATTAGAAGGTTATACAAGAAATGACACATGTATAATACACCAAATTTCAAGTTTGCTGAAATTATAACCCTGACCCCCTATTGATAAGACCTCTAAAAAATACATCATTGACAGGTAAAAATCTACAACTCAAGAGGTCTTCATTTAACTGTTTAAATATCATCTAAGAAGACTTAAATAGTACTTTTTTTTTAAAGCTAAAGTAATTACTTGGACCTGAGAGATTGCTGAGTTAGTAGAGCATTTGCTGTATAAGCATAAAAATCCGAGTTTGGATCTCCAGAGCTTACATAAAAATATGGGCATATTGGAATAAAGATGGCTGGACCTGGGTGTGGTTCTCAGAAGCCACATTGGCAGCTCACAAGTGCCCATAACAAGGGTATGATGCCTTCTTCTAGGCTCTATAGGCACCGTACACACACGGTACACATACATACAAGCCAAACACCTTTACACAAACAAAAATAGTAATAAATCAAAAAGAGCTGGATGTCATACTGTGAACCCATAATCCCAGCACTACAGTTAGAGACAAGATGGTTCCTGAATGTCACTGGCCATCCAAGCTAACCCAATAAATGAGCTCCAGAGGCAATGAGGGCAACAGAGGAGGACATTTGACATCAACCTGTGGCTTCCACATGCATATACACCCTATAAACAGGAGCACACACAAAGTAAAAACAAACAATATGCAAGCCTCTCTGCACTGCGTATGGTATGACCTCACTGTTTAACTGTGTTACCTACACTTTCATTGCCACAGCACACAGGAAAACAAATCTGAAATTCAAAAACTACTGAGCTACAGTTAGCACTAGCAGGCTACATATTGCTGTTAATTTAGGGTTTATCAATGTTTTATATGTGTACATATACATACATACATACATACATACATACATGATTAACTTCTCTTCTGTATGGCCCAGACTGGACTAGAGTTTGCTGTGTGGCCTGGTTCAGCCTTCTGAGGGCTGAGGTTACAGGCACAAATGACCATGTCCTGCCAATCTACAGTTTCATGAAGGAAATGAAGGAATCTTCTTCACTCTTTCTTGGTTTCTGACATGCAATGTCAGCAAACCAGGAATATACATACAACTAAGCAATCATACATACAAAAGCAATAAACAAATCTTAAAAAACAAAGTAAGATGTCTTTGTCTTTTTATGCAGGCTGCCCTATCAAAGTATTCTATAAGAAAATATACTAAAAAGTATAATTTGTTTGTTGGGATTTTTGTAGGATTTTCCTTAACCAGCAACAAACAGGGGAGTCCTTGAAGAAGGAAACGGGAGTCACAAGACAACATTAATACAATTAAAACAGGAAACAGAAAATGGGACAGAATGGCTGAGAGTGTTGACAGTGTCTGAAACTGAGTGGGCACACATTCTCTGCATCGTCCCTTCTAATTTCTTGTGTTGTCTGAAAATTTCCATAACTAAAGGTTTTAAATATTGGTGGAAAGGTGGTTTTTAATGACACAGGCAGTTTTCACGAGGGTGAACTGAATGAATGGTTATAGGAGGTGAATCAGGCTGGGTACGTTATAAGGCCGCTAAAGGTATTCAGAGCCCTGGAAAGGCAGCTCACTGGCTCAAGTGCTTGCCTGCAAATGTGAAGCGCACAGTCCCACTCTCCAGAAGCTACAGTGGCCTATAAATCCAACTTTAATGTTAAGAGGCCTGGAGGTGTCCCTGACTGGTAAAACTAGTCATGTCAGCAAGCTACAGGCTTGATTGAGAGACCCCCGCCCATCTCCAAGAGTAGTGGGGGACCATCGATGGCGATCCCTGACATTAACCTCAGGCTTCCACAAGCATGTGCACACATAGGCACCCACAGCGAAAGTAATCAGAGAAAAGAAAGAAAGACCATATCTCTGGCCAGAAGTTGGGAAAAGAGAGATAGGTAAAAGAGAATTTGATTCTCTGGGAATATTAGGTAATAAGCTCTAGCTTAGCTGTCACTCAACAATGGCAGTATGAAAGGACTTGACCTGAGCCCCACACTACTCAGCCGGGCACATTATTCATCAGGTTGTAGTCATCCTGATGGAATTTTCCCTCCAGACACTTGTTTTTTCCTTCTGGTATGATTTTTACCAAAATAGCCTTTTCTAAGCAGCTTTCTCTGTTGAGTTTTCCTACTGCAGGGTGAGAGTCTTGTCAGCCTGTGGTAGAGCATGGACACATCACAATACATGGCACAAAGCTTCAGTCCTCAGGGTCCGAGTCAGCACGTGAACATTTATCCCTTCATTCCTCACACCAAAGTAACTGGTGTTTTTTGTTTTTGTTTTTTCATATGGCATATGAAATATATCTACTGTTTAAACTCTTTGTAGAAGAATGCATCAAACTTTCCTTCCTTCAAGTTAAAAGTCCCAGTTGAGGTTTTTGATATAATAATGGTAAGCACTCCATACCAAACTCCACCAGGAGTAGAGAACATAGGATAATCTTGGTGTCATCCTTCAGGCATTGGCCATCTTGGGTTTGGGTTTTTGTTTTTCAAGACAGAGTTCCTCTGTGTAGCTTTGTAGACCAGGCTGGTCTCAAACTCACAGAGATCCACCTGCCTCTGCCTCCTGAGTGCTAGGATTAAAGTCATGTGCCACTACCACCCCACAGGTTTGATGTATTTCTTTTTCAGACAGTGTCTCTCATAGGAATCTGGGGCTCCTCTTTGATAGGGTAGCTGACCTGCAAGCCCTAGTGACCTGTCCGTCTCTGCCTCCCATCAATCATGTGACACCATGGCCTGCCTATTACATGTGTGCTGGGACTCGAACTCAGGTCCTCATGCTTGCTCAACAAGTACTTTACTGACTAAACCATACTGCTGTTCTCTTAAACACATCACTCCTTCCCAATGAGACAGCCCTGGCTGTCCTGGAATTTACTCTGTAGACCAGGATGTCCTTGACCTCAAGAGGAAAATCTGCCTGCCTCTGACTTCTGAGTATTAGAATTAAAAGTGTGTGCCACCAATGTCGGGCTCTAATGCATTTTCAATAGGATGGTTCTATGTCTGTGAGTGACAGGCATACATGCTTAAAGTTAGCGTATTGTCAAGAATGTGCTCGCCTTTAATCCCAGAGGCAGAGGCAGGCAGACTTCTGGGTTAGAGGCCAACCTGAGTTAAAGGTCTATAGATAGAGTTCCAGGACAGCTAGAGTTACACAGAGAAACCCTGTCTCAAAAAAACAAAACAAAACAAACACAAAAGATCACTGCAAATGTTAAGCAAATCACACTTTATATTATGAGGTATGTTTTAATCAGTCACTCCAGGAGTAGATATGCTTCCAGAATATATCTAGGTATATCAAGACAATAAATCTGAAGGTCAGGCAATCTTATTTAATTTCTATCAGCATCTGGAAAAGCACAGATTTTACTTCATCACTTTTAAGTTTCTGTTTGCCCTGATTAATAGTTATATAACCCCACAGAAAGGAAGCATCTTTCTATGTCTACCACTGTGCGTATGAAACTGAGCAACAATACAAAGTGCTCTGAAAAAAGGAAGTGACGAGAGACAGAGCTGCAGAGATTACTTCCTGTAGAAGCAAGCACTGCCCTGCCCCCTAATTTGAAAAGCACTGCATTACAGTGATTGTCTTTCAAAAACAAACTGCCTAACCTGGTAGTCCAGGCTTTTAATCCAGCACTCAAGAGCTAGAGGCAGGCAGAGCTCTGTGAGTTCAAGCCCAGATGGTCTACACATAGTGCTTTCCAGGACATCAAGGGCTACGTATAGGAACCCTGTCCCCAACAACAAAGAACAGGCACATGGTGAATAGTGCCCAATAAAGAATTAACTGCAATGTGAGTAAATCAACAATGTAGCACCTCAAACAAAACAAAGATTCTTCAACTGAATGATTCTCAAAATAGAAGAGATTGTACAAGCAGTAAGTGAAGAATCTGAAAGTAAGAAAGACAAGCATGGTGCCTCACACCTGTAGTCCCAGCACTTGAGAGGCAGAGACAGGAGTTCTGCTCGGATTTTGCAGGTAGCCTTGTGTACACAGTGAATTCTAAGCCAGCCTGGGCTAGAGAGTGAGGTTCTGTCCCTAAAAAGAGAACTGGGATGAGGATGCAGCTCAGTGTTTAACTAGCGTGCAGGGAACCTAAGTGTGGTGGAGCACCCCTTGTTAAAACCAACACTTAAAGCTGTGGAGGTCGCAGAATCCAGTTCAAGGTCATTCATGGCTACACGGTGACTTCCAGGCCAGCTTCAAATGCGAGACCCTGTCTCAAAACAAATAAAAAAGAAGCACGCACCCCCACTGAAACTATAACAATTAAAGGCAATAAAAAAAAACTTTAAAAAATTAAAGGGAAAAGATGAATAATTTTCTGGAAAATAGAATAAAAATAGAGTAAGAAAGATTTTTTTTTTTTTTTTAAAAAAATGAGGCAAGCCAGGAGAAATTAGGTCAGGAGGAATTCTAGAAACAGAATAGATGGAAAATCCCTAAAGAAGTACCATGTAACTTTTCAATTAGGCATGTTGTCACCGTGATAAAATTTAATTCAAGGTGTATATATGGGCCATCACACACCTTGGAATTTGGGTGGCCAGCTGTTTTGAATTAGGCACTTGGAGTTTACATTATAGCATTTCCCCCCCTCTGGTTGTTTTCTATAAATCATGTTGTCTTTCCATCTCAATTAAAAAGTCTTCAAACCCTAGAATAATTTTTGCCTCTTACATCAGGCTCATACTGTTTCTTACTGGTACATGCTTTAGTTAAACTCACTTGCTATGGACTTGATTGTCCCTTAAGCTCCATGACACTGTAAAGAGGGCTGAGCCTTGGTCATGAGGAAAGGGCTTTCTTAGCTAAAATTGTCAGTCAAAACTCCAGCAACTGTTGGAAAGATCTCCACTTCAGGCTCAAAGGAATTCATGTTATTAGACAATGCTAACTGTAAGCTAGCCTGATGGCCTTTGCTGCAATGCCCTTTCAAGTCTTTCTCCATTCAATTTTCCTTACAGAAAACTTGATCTGTGCCTCTTACTCAACACAGAGTTCTAGGGTACCAGTTAGTGGAATGTGTAGGCTATGAATCAGAGTCTACTGTGGAAACTAATCCTTGAGTCAGTATCACAATATTCCATTGGCACCCACCCCAGGGACGAGATATTCATTTAGGAGAACTGTTCAGTCATCACTTAAACAGCCTAGTTTGGTTATCTGTCCCTGCCAGGCTGTTAGGACACTCTGCTTGATGTGGGTACTGGGAACCAAATCTGTCCTCTGTAAGGAGAGCAAGCATCTTAACCCACGAGCCACCTCTCCAAGCTCTCAAAGGAAAGAAAAATTGCTAAGATTCTTCTTTAAATGTCGACTTATATACAGCTTTCAGTGGTACATAAAAATGATTTTCAAACTTTCTCCTTTAAGGTAGCAAAAAGAGAAGTTACAGCTGTGCCCTTACAGTATATAATATCTCAATTACTACATTATGCAGTTTAAGAGCTAAACAGTCTCAACAATGTACTGACTGGCATGCCAGAAAAAGTATGTTTAGAGGATTCAAATGTTGCTTGAATAAGCCAGAAGAGTTAAGGAAAACAGAACATGTCAATTGTGTACTTTTCAGTTCTCATGTTGAGAAGGGAAAACTTAACATAAGAACAATTTTTAAAGTAACACAAACAGGAACTGAAGAAATAACACAAATGTTTCTGAATGGCAGATTCTGGTTAATGCCCCATTATTTCCATGAACAAAAGATGTGTATGTAATACTGTTCAACATCAAATGCAATGTCACTATGTGATAAGAACTCACTTAGCTATCTAAGAATATATAAAGTATAAATATCATTATTTCCATTAAGACTGATAGCATACTAAATACGAAGGAAGCTTCTCTTTTGTGTGTCTACTTTTAATGGCTAAATCCAGGGCCTAAACAGCAGGATATAAACTGGGTGGCATATGTATATCCAGGAAACTAATCTAAATCATCGCTGATGTCTTATTTCCCACAGAAAATAATCAAATCCACAGAATTACAAAGATTCCATTTCCTTTCAAATTCCAGCTCTGAAATCACCATTGACTCTTATGTCTTAAAGACTTGAACAGTAATAATCAATTCTTTAAAATTCCTATTATCTAGCCTCCCACTTTCTGAATACTTGAACTGTAATACAGACAGTACTATATGTTGGCAGAAACAGATTCACTCCACCTTGGTGCTCTGGAGTGAAAGTTAAGTGCTGAGGAACATCTTTTTGTTTTGTTGTTTTTGAGACAGGGTCTCTCTACAAAGCTCTGGCAGTCCTGGCGACCCACCTGCTTCTGCCTCAACTGTGGGGATTAAAGGTATGTGTCAACACAGCTGGCCTTGAGGAATACCTTTTTAAAGGGAATGCTCCCTCCCATACCTAGAGATATGCACTCAGTACCCATGGCTCCTCTAGCACTTCTTAACCCCGCACCCCATTCTGAACCTCTCCAACCAGGGGCGGAGCTTCTCTTCATCCAGCTTCAGATTCCTGTAACTCAGCCATTTTGGATATGTGCTTTCTTGGCCCTCTTCCTCCTCCCTACTGTCAACCCAGTTCAGTCTGGACGATTCCAGATGCCCCAGGCTGTGCTCATATCTACTACACAAACCTTATCCTCAACCATATCTAGGAGTGGCCATGTTCTCATTTCTATTCACCATTAATGTTCTTGATGCACATTCTTTGCTTGGCAACACATTTTTTTTTTTTTTCTAGAAAGCACCATGGCTCATGGCTCTGCAATATCTCTAAGTCCCAAGAAGGCCTGAGCTTTTCTTTTTCTCACAGGCATCCAAGACCCTTCGTAGAAACACCATGTGTTCACTTAGTCAAAGTGAGCTGAGCTAGAGTTCTATGTCATGGCAGGTGCTCCTCTGTTCACTCAGATCTGCTACTAGGGTTCTGTCCCAGCAAAGTTTTCCCAATTTAGCAAAGGTGAGGCTGCTGCTGTCAACTGCCTCCACATCGACAGACCCCACATCAGCACACATATCTGCTCCTCTGCTGTTCTCAACACCTTTCTTCAATCTCTGGGCACCTTTCATCATCTGACTACAGCCTTCCAGCCTCCCACAAGGGCTAATACCGGAACCTGAAGCAGATACCAGCAATGCTTTCTCCAGATGCTTCGGGGAAATGCCGAAAGACAGAAGTGCTTCCCCTTCTCCCAGTCTTCTCTTCCGCTGATCACCTTCCCAACCTCAGCACGTGGCCTGGGCACACCCAGCAACTCTGCCAAGCCTCCTGCTTGGCCATGCTCCCAGGCCTGGCCTCTCCAGGTCTAATCTTGTCTTGTCACCCCTCATGGTCCAGAAGGGTTTACAACAGCTAGCACATACATGCAGGCTCCGTATCTTACAAGAAACTGACGCAGCTGCCTATTCCAGTTTCTAGGAAGTACCCTTAAAAAATCTTGGCTCACTTTCTACATGAATATTCTACATCATTTTATTTTATTTATAAATATTTTATTATATTTATCTACCTTTATGTTTGTGCACATATGTGTGTGCCACAGTGCATGCATGTGTGGAGGTCAGGGGACACTTGTGGGAGTTGAGGGTCCCAGAGATTCAATTCAGATCATCAGGCTTGGCAGCAAGAGACTTTACCTGCTGAGCCATCTTGCTGACTCTAGTTTATTTTTGGTGTCAGGCAAGAGGCTAAGAAAGACAGGACAATGCTGTTTAGCCCATGCTCTAGTGGATGGCCCACACCCATGAGTATATGGGCAATATAAACTGGAATCAATGGGCTGCTTAAAACAAAACAAAACACCATACAGTTGGGAGGGGGAGAGAGATGAGGGTGGATCTGGGAGGAGTTAGGGGGAGTAAGGAGTGAGTATGATCAAAACACATTGTATGTGTGCATGAACATTTTTAAAAATAAAATATTATATTCCTAAAGATTAATTGTGGCTGCGCACTGCAGTCCTGAGCTCCCAGCTGAAGTTTTCTGTCCCCTCACTTGGCACTGCCACAGCATGCAGTCTGGATTTTAACCACCCACACTCGCTTATCTAAAGTTCCAAGGTGAAAGAACAAAGAGCCCTCCCACTGCCGCAAGAAAGAGGGCACTTTCTTTGTAGAGACGGAGTCTGTCTTATTTCATTTTAAAATCACCCAAAACTGAGTCTTCGTGTAATGATCATTAAACCACACCTTGTTTACATTACATCACACTCACTGTATGGCATTCAGCTGACTCCTAAGCTTGATGCTCTTAGCTATTTTATTTCAATTTGGGCTTTAATCCTGGGATTCTTCTAGCCGACTCTTGCTCCTAACCACTACATGGAATGTACAACTGGATCCCGTCTTAGGAGTGCATGCTACCTTCTGACCCTTCCCTTGACTCCAGGCTCTCCTGGCCTGTCTACTGGCTTACTGGGTCTCCCTTTCATCTTCTTTCACCCTCTCCTTAAAATTAGTGGTCTCCAAGATTCAGATGCAGCATACCGTCTTGTCTCACATGATGCATGGCCTAACTGAGTTGATCCTTACCCGAGGCTCCCATTACTGAGCTTGTTCCCATTACTCCAGTAGCCCTACCTGACAACACTACTAGGATCTCTCTGAACCTGTACCATTTCCTTCTCATATTCAGTCTGGTCCTGCCTCTTGTACTTTCCTATCTTGTGACAGTTCACAGCATCAGTGTATAACCCAATCAATCACACAAAGTAAGAAAAGTTGGATTCACTTAACATCTACGGTGCTGCAAATAATTATTTTTTAAAAACACAAAAGCGAACACTTTAGAATAAAGATGCCCACTGACAGGGCAGGCTGGAGAGATGGCCCAGAAGATCTGAGTTGAGTTACCAGCATTCACATCAGGTGGCCACAACTGCCTATAACTCCAGCTCTAGGGAATTCAAGACCTCTGGTCTCTCAGGGCACTTGCACTCACATACACACAGACACACACTTAAAATTATTTAAATAAAAGTGTCTATTGACTAAGTTCTGCCTGTTAACAGCATACAAAGGATTTTCAACTGCAACTCCAGCCCAAGAATTGCCTCCTCCCATCCTCTGTGCCTCCCACTGAGTCATACAGAGAAGCTGACAACGTAAGGCCCTTGCACATCTCTAGTCTTCATGCACCAAAGCTTCTGCCTATAGTAGCAGATCTTACCAGGAGGCACTTTTGCCCTAGAGAGCATGTGGCAATGCCTGAAGACATTTTTGGTTGGCACTCTGTCAGGGCTTACAGCTGGTATTTAGTGTGTGATGGTCAGGGCCCCATCATCACCTTACAGTGCCCAAGACAGCCCCACTCCCAACAAAAGAATTATCTGGCCCCCAAACAAACAGTACTGAATGGAGAACCCCTGCCCTGGAATATCTGTCTGGACTTTTCTGGTAAACTTCAATTCACTTGTTAAGACCCAGCCCTAGGGTCACCTACCTCTTCTGTGAAGGCTTCTAACAGGTCCCTTCAATGCCATGCTTCTTTCTCATGCAACTATCCCTGCATGTCACACATCCATTAGTGACATACTTATTTTTTACTGTCTGTTACTATAATGTCACTGTTCCCTTAAACAAAGATTGTATTTTATCCACCTTTTATTGTCAGTGCCCAATGTGTGCTAAATAAATTAGAAATAGTATGTCTGCAGAGAATATATAGTATCTCCAAACAAATAAGCCAGGCCCAATACCTCTGAAGAAACATTCTTTTTTTTTTTTTTTGGGTCAAATTTGTGAAATTGGTCACTTACACTGCTGAATCACAACTCCAGGGTTGATATTTATTTACATATTTTTTAGGAAAGAGTAAATGTTTTTAAAGACAGACATAATGTCCTCAGATAATGTTCATTAAAGTATATAAAACATAAAAAACTGGGAAAATGCTAAAATATGCAAATATTTAAAACATCGATCTTAGGAGGAATTATTAAAGAAATTACTGAATTGTATAATCTTGAGATTAGTAATAACTATAATATTAAGAGATAAAAAATTATTTTAAGACATACTCCTTTAGGTTTAAGCAACATGTTTATCTAGGATTAAGAACTTGACAACAAGCAGAAAACCCCTTTGTATAATTTAAAAATAAAAAAATAAAAAAAAGGAAACAAACCCAGAAACGTGAACACAGATGGATGATGGCAGGCACATACAAGCCAGGGTTGGGCTCAAAGGTTACTAAACAAGGCAACGGCGCCTCTGAGTATCCTAACAACATGACAAAGAAAACTCAAAACATAACATACAGGGAAAAGGGAACTGATAACTAGCAAGCTAACTACAGATTTTAGAATCAATACTAATTTCAGAACTGCAAATGTCCCTTAGGACTTCAATCTACTTTTTGATGGACTTAATGTACTCATCAGTACAACAGCAAACTTCTCTTAGTGGGTCAAAGATCTTCGATACTGCCTTTAACTACATAATACTGCATTTGAGATGCACTCAGAAAATACAAGAGACAGTTGTTTTGGGTTGGGTTTTTTTTTTTTTTTCCCTACACCTGAAATAGACATTATTTTGAGGTTTTCAAGAGCCCATGTTTTGTCTCAGCTATAAGGACAGAGGACAGCCTGTGTCTTTAGACACAGGTTAGAAGTCTCCACTAGACATTAAACATTAAGTCATTTAAGAGCTAGGATTGTAAGAGAGCTATAAACTCGACACTAGGCTGCTGGAAGCTGGTCGCTAAACACAGGAGAAGCGAATCCGGAGGCCTGTCTACCTCAGACTCCAGGGTCTCTTTTACCAAAGCAGTTATTTGATTTCACTGCTCAGTACAGATAGCTGACATTACCAAGAGCGACTCCAGTATCAACTTGTTAGACGTGGATGCAGACTCAGCAGATCTGAACAGGAACCCAGACTAAGTGGAGACATGAGAAATATTTTGGGAGCTGTTTATTTATAAGCGAGTTACAATAAACCACTATAATTAGATTAATACATCATTATTGATAAACACAGTATTACTTCTTCATTTAGAAAAGGAACTAGCATAAGCCCTCAGTTTGCCCTTTATCAGTCAGATTCAATTTAGACACTGTAGACAGTAAATATAACGGTTGCACTGCTTACAGTATTTTTATAAGGAAATTGTTCAATGCATGTTGAAGAACAATTTAAAGTTCTCAGGCACATAGTACCTTCTGGATTCTTTCATAACCAACAGAGCTTGGGCACAAAGCTAGGCTTCTCCCAAAGCAGTGCTTGCTAGTTTGCTAGAAAGTCTGTGAAAACATACATTCTTACCAATGCAAACAGCATTTACTTTCTATTTCACTGATACATTTAAAGTTCCCCTTTGAAAAGTATCAGTGACAAATGACAATGTCACCACAATAACAACTGTCTTGGGGCTATTTCTAAAATTCTTTCAAGGTTAATGACCTCTTCAGGTGTCTTTGAATGTAAAGTAAGTCTGGACCTCAGAGTGAATCAACAGATTATTAATGTTGCTTCAAGCCCCCAGTTCTCCTCCTCTTTTTGATGTGTTACTAGTGGTGGAGATATTAAACTGATTATAATGCCCTAAAAACAGTTTCAGAAAAAATTGTAAATGGAATGAATAACTCTAAAACACAGATCAGAATTTTAAATTTGATCTCTTTTTATCCCCAGTAAAGTAGCTGCATACATTAACCCTGGGAATAATGATTATATTTACCAGATTTCAAAATAGAAAAAACCAATTACCTAACTACATTTGTCTAGAAGTTATCTAGATTTCGCCCCCCCCAACATTTAATACAGATACTGGATGTTATGAAAAAAAGGAAAACCTATGTGCTGTCAATATAAAGCTAATGTAGTCAGAAAAACAATTAAATTTCCTGGAATTTAGCAAGATTTTCCAAATACAGAAATTTTAAAGGCTACTTTAGTTCAAAACACTTTAAACGCTTTGGAAGGGCCAAGTTATATAAAGAGCCAATCTGGCTGCGTCTGTTAGAGTTAGATTACTAATAAAATAAAGCAACACTGTCAAAACAACAAACTAATGTAGTAAATAGAAAATTGTAGGAACTACCTAGTAAGTTCAAGCCAACTCAAGCACATAAAACTTAGAAATCAATACTGTTAAGAAAGTGAGTTACATTTGGGAGGCGGCATTAACTGGTAACTCAAGAAAAAAAAAACAGGGTGGAGCAACGTTCCTGTGGTTAGGGTATATATAAACGCAAAACCCATTTATTTTCCTCTCCTTAAAACATGCCATAGAACAGTCTTTTTATTATCGATCTTACAAATGCATGCACTTGAAAGGCATTTCTTCCATGTTTGTTTATAAGCACGCAGTCACATTTTTGTGTTTGTAGCTTACAATTTTTGAAGGAACTTCATTATGGCTTTATTTCACAATGATTAAGGAAGGGAGAGAAGGCAATGACCATTTCTGAATGTGGGAAGAGCACAATGGGCTGTGTTTGAAAACAAACACACTGGAATCGAGTGTTATAAGACCCAGCCAGTTCTAGAAGGATTTTATGATTTAAACCACTAAGGAAAGGTGTTTTGTTTTTTTATTAGTTTATCAACTCGTAAAATAACAAAGAGTGGAAAACGATAGAGAGTTCTTCAAATTTACAAATACAGCGTTGATGCTTTCCAAATACTCCCTCGATAAGGGCCAGAAAGGAACAGATAACACTAGAATCAGTTCCGTTTCAGTAACTCACTCTTAACTAAATCAGTGTTTAGAAAGACCAAAGGACACTTACCTTACCAGACAGCTCATTTGCCCAGGCTCTCTCTCTCCACAAACTATCAACTTTACCATCATTCCCAGATGCAAACTTTATGAGGAACTGAGATGGTCCCCCCTTAGAACAATTGTGCTTCAGGCTGGATAAGCAGGACACATTTGGGTACGTCCCTCCCAGTGACACACTTCTCCGTAAGGCAGCATGGCTGTTGCTTATCTGTGAATTTGGTCTTTCCAACGCTCCATGGATGTTTATATGGCAATCCATGTCTGGTGTGGTTGGTAAGCATGGGGATGTGCTCTGCGTGAGGATGGCATGGTCCAAATCAGGCTGGAGCTGGAGTTCTGGCCTCTCCGACATGCAGCCACCACGTGAGTTTTCAGAACATGACACAGTTGGTTTTTGTTGGGACAAGTGCACCGAAACACAGGAAAATCCCTCAGGCATCTTCTCACACACAGTCTGTTTGGGCCTCTTATTTGAAATGACTATTTTATTTTGCAATGAGCCCTTGACATGCAGTGGTCGTACATCTCTGACTTCTCCGGGAGTACAAACCATTTTAGACAATCGAAGCCCGTTGACAGCTGTCGAAAGAAAGCCTTTGCTGCCAGTACCATCTTCATGATGTGCAGCTTCAGTAGGAGATACAACCAACTGGTGTGACGTGTGGCAGGCGCCTCTGCTTGTTGGGGATGCGGGCGGGGTATTTGAAGGACTTCTGGGGAAAATGACCAGAGACGTGCAGCGCTTCAGCGGGACCTTTGCACTCCTGCTCACGGGCAGTTTCATGATCTCTACTCCACGATCCAGGTCCTCCTGGGCAGAGGGAAGCCCCCTGGGACTTGTGCACATAACTTCACAGGGAGTGGTACTGCCTGGCACACTTTGGTTGGAGGCACTGTCAGAAGGTAAATTTCCACTAAAAATGGTCTCATAGCCACTACTGTCACTGGCAACACTGCTGGTGTAGGAGCCTCCGCTTGTGACGCTCGCACACGACCCACAGTCACTGCCACTGCTGCTGTAAGACCCGCTGTCACTGGCTGAGAAGTTACTGACGCTGCCGTCACAAACGGCAGAAGCACCCAAGAGGTTGCCATCACTGGCACTGGGAAGCTCACTGTCCACCCCAGTGCTGCTGCAAACGCCATCCTTCAAAACACAGGTAAAGGATGTGTCATCCCTGTCAGCCACCACAGTGCTGGATGGAAGGTTCCCTCCGTACCTGGGTTGCAGCGAGATCTGCAAGCAGCTGCTTTTTTTACCACTACTTTCAGAGATTCTTTGCTCTATCCACGGAGCCAGTGGCGTCTGTCTGGGGGTCAGCCTCATTTGAACCACGCTGGCCACTGAGATTCGGGGCAGTCTCTTGCCATGTGTGTGAACGTGGCTCTCCAAGTCATCTCCAGAGGGTTCCGACGACAGAGGGTAAGTCTTGCTTCTTCTGGCTGCAAAGTGCAATCGTAAACTCTGTGCCATTTGTTCTCATTTCCAAGCATGTTCAGGGCTGAGAGTCAAAACAAAGATCTCTGTCTGTGGACAGGCTAGCAGCAGCTGTGCTGCATCCAGAGAAAAAAAACCATCCGTGGATTTAGAAAAGCCGGTCGGGAGGCGTCTTTTTAACCTTAGCACAACGTGAGACACCAGATTTCATAGAAAAGGACGACCCATGCCCGAGACTGACATTTCCCAAGTGTCTAGAAACGCTGGTAGTCAGAACGCCTTCACTGACAAAGCACTTGATTTCCAGCGACCTTTAAGCTGAGCTCAGCTGCAGCCCTGACTCAAACACAGCCAACCTTGTTTCAATTATACCTTCGCCAATTTGCATGAATGAGTAACGCAAGAACAACAAGCTTCTTACATTTCAACTTGAAACCGTGTTTTTTACCCCAGCCCTACAAAACGAACATTTAACTCCAGAAATCTCAATGCGTATACTTTCCCCAGCAATCCTGACCACTGATATTTTCACCCAAAGGTATACGATTACAGGAAGTGGGTAGGAATAAAACCCGTGTGATTGAGTATCAAATTGAAGATTGAATTTCCAAATAGTAGCTATACTGAGGGATTTAGTCAGGTTACTTAATGCTGGGAATATGGCCTGAAATATTTTTTTTTTAAGAGTAAGTGTAAACAGTTAAACACACTTGGAAATGTGAAAATTTTTTGGGGGGGTAAAACCTTAGCATTAAATTAAATAGATAAATATTTTAGCAAATCATAATTATGAAAGTGAAAGTTGACAGACTGAACTACAAAATGAGCCTTGTAACACCGCAGTAAACACTGAACAACCTCCTCAAGGGGAAATTAAAAAAAAAAAAAAAAAAGGCCGACGAGAAGCTGTCACCAACCATTTTGTCCTGTAATTTTCAGTCGTTTTGCAGCCAAGTAGTACAGCCTTTAAATGATGCCATTTATATTTTCACTATTAAAATCCTGCCAAGAAATAGCCTAGGCAAACATTCCATTAAAAATATATGCAGATTAGACAGAAAAGCGATACCCCAACATGGTCTGAACACATTGAATATTTTATTCCACCGTGTGCAATTCATTCTCTTAAAAAGAGTGTTGTGGTAAGTAAAGAAGTCTAAAGAGGATTTAACACATCAAATAAACATATCTCAATGCCAATTCTGTTCTGAAAGAGTTCTCTGCTGGCCCCTACCGGTGCTTTGAAACAACCCATGCAGCTGTTAGATACCTATAAGGAAATACAAGCCAGGCCACATATTTCATTATATAAACAAAGCGGGTACTTGTTTACGTTTTTTGCCTGCTACCCCTGACTTTGAGGTAGAATTATAAGTGCTGATAAAACTCTCACAGCAGAGAACAGTAGATGGCCTGTCCTTCAGAGGTTGTGATTCTGTGTATATATATATTTCAGATTTGTGTTTACTTAACCTTTACTTATTTTCAGCTTACTCGGCAATAAAAATTTAATATTTTAATTTCTCTCCCAAATGTCACAGACCAAGGTCGGTAGTCTATTTGAAAGAAACAAATTTATTTTTAAGTAATACTCTAGGGTATATTTAAGCCCCTTACCTGAATTTTATAGCCAAGACTCTAGCAATAAATTTATACTGGCTCATTCATAAGTAGAATAAAAAGAATGGTTTAGCTGTTTACACCACAGGGAACTACACCCAACTTGTATTTTTCTAAGTAAGTTTTTTTTTTCCTAAGTAAAAGCAAATATGTAAAACATATACTCATACTTTGTTTAAAAAAGAAAACTGCTTAAGTTAGATCTGCTTTTAATCTGATTCTCTAAGAGTATTTTTAACCAATTAAGCTATAACAAACTAAAATTTGTTAAATTTGACTGGAATAAGACATCACTTTAGAAGGTGCATACTAGTTAAATAATACAATAATTATGCTCTAGTTTAATGTAAGTCCTCATGCCTTTACAGACCTTAGTAAATACTCCTTTATTATTACTATTTTTCTGTAAGGTTAAGTCCTAATCTTGTTTCTTCCTTCTAACTTTCTTTTTGGATTAAGTTAGAGGTTTGCCATCTTAACTGGGTCATTTGTAATCAGTTAATCAATACACAGATCTAAGTACACAGGTCCTGGGATAAACCGTACAGTTATTGAGAAAAACTCTATTAATATAAAATAATCCTAGATGTTAGGTATGTGATGTTTTTCTCCTTGACAAACAGCGTTGCAATTTGATCTTGAGCTTCCAAACTGTGAGGACCACAACCAGGTCCTCCTCCCCTTCTGATCTTATTGAGCATAAAACAGGCACTGGGTTACCCCAGCTGGGAGGGTGAAGGTAGGGGGATGGGCACATACTGTCTCTGCTGCCACCTTGTTTAAGCTGATCCAGGGCTGGGAATGTAGTTCAGTTGGTAGAGAGCTCGCCTACTACACATGCAGCCCTAGATACGATCCCTGGTGCCCTATAAACCTGGTTATGGTGGCACATGCCTGTAATCCCAACATTCAGGAGGCAGAGACAGAAGGATCCAAAGTTCAAGGTCATCCTCCAATACATGGTAAGTTTGAAGACAGCATGGGCCACATGAGATATCATCTCAACAACAAAAAAGACATTCCAGTTGTAACTTCTAAAGGATTATTTAAAAGTTCTACAGACAGATGAGAAACAATGATACTTGAAGAATTTAGAGAGAAATGAGCCAACGAGGAGTCAGGTGAGAAAATCATGTGTTGAAATCCCAAAGTGCTGAATAGCCTGCATCGTGGGCTTACTACATCTAAGGCAGTAAGGGAGTCACAAAGCTCTGTTAGCAGGGCCAGGGTCAACTCTGAACTCAAGCCAGAGGAACGGGA
Source organism: Phodopus roborovskii (assembly GCF_943737965.1). NCBI lineage: Eukaryota > Metazoa > Chordata > Mammalia > Rodentia > Cricetidae > Phodopus > Phodopus roborovskii. The sequence goes on along the minus strand of NW_026126517.1, from coordinate 48,517,795 downwards.
TGTGCTGGTAGCCCTCATCTAGGAGGACTCTTAAGCTCTTCCTGTCGAAATCCAGAGTCTGGAAAGAAAGGGACAATGCCCAAGGACTGAAGCCTGGTTCCTCACTCTGAGCTGTTTGGTCACTGGTTACTTCCACACAGAATAAAGTGATCATCTATGCTGTGCAGACAGGCTCTAAGTGACAGTAACTGCAGATAAACCTTGAGGACTGGTATCTACTCTGGTAGGTAAGTATACCTATCAATTTGACCACATTATAACACTTGGCTAATTGGCTAAATTCCAGCGTACACACTGTTTAATGTAATTCTAAAGATAGATGTGAAGATGAAAACTAGTGGCCTTTTAGTAAAAGCAGATGGTCTTCCACAGTGTAAGCGAACATTATCTACTCAGCTGAAGGCCTCAAGAGAGAGAAAAGACAGAAGACAGGTTTCTCAGAGACAATTTTGTTTGTTTATTTTTAATCTTTTTTTTTTTTTAAATAAATTTATCAAGACCAGGTTTCTCTACGCAGCCCTGGCCTTCCTGGAACTTACTCTGTAGACCAGGCTGGCCTCAAACCTCAAACTCAGAGATCCACAGGCCTTTGCCTCCCGAGTACTGGATTAAAGGCGTGTGCCACCACTGCCTGGCTTTTTTTTTTTTTTATTTTTAAGACTAATTTTTAATGTTTTTAATTATGTGTGTGTGTGTGTGTGTGCGCGCGCGCGCGCACATGTGTATAAGTGCAGTATTTTCAGAGGCGTAAGGTCCCTCTGGAGCTAGTTATAGGCAGTTGTGTGCTGCCTGGCAGAGGTGCTAAGAGTCAAACTCATATCCTTTGCATCTACTCTTAGCCACCACAAAGCCATTTCTCCAGCCTCCAAAAGGATCTGCCTCTGCCTCCAATAGAGCAATCCTGCCTACATTCATTCAGCTTGCCCAGATTCCAGACTTGTCAGCCTGTACAACCGTGTCTGTACACCAGTCCCTCCAAATCTCCCCACCTCAGATCCCAGTGAGGTCACTAAATCTCAGAAGCACCATGTCTCTACTACCCACATGCCTTCAGTGCAGAAGTACAGGTGTGGTTCTGAGACTGGTGACACATAGGTCCCTATGCACTGTTTTACTTTTGTTCTTTGCTTTGTTTTCAGGCACACCATCCTGAAGCCACAACACCCCTCTGTGTATCACTATGAACATAGACCATCATGACTACCACCACCTCATGACATGACTTAAAAATCAGCTAATAATAATAATAATAAAAAAAGGAATGTAGCCCCATTTTTTTTCCTCAAAACCAAGTGTCATATATGATTCAGGAAACGTGTTCCAGATGACTGGAAATTATTTCTACTTAAAATTATACTTGTGCTCTACACCCTACATTTCCAAAGAGATTTGCTAAGAAAGGAACAGCGGATGTCACAGCAACCACAAATTCTGCTCCCAAATCCCCAACCTAAAGATGCACTCAGACATGAATACATGAAAAGAGAGCAAACACATACGCCTATCAATCAGTAACAAGGAAAGAAATCTGAAACAAGTCAGATATCCCCTATGGAGAGTTTATGTGTAAAGTACAGTATTGTGACCTACAGGTGATGGAAAATCTTGTCTGGGTGAACAATGTGTCAATGTGGGTCAATCTACAAATATAACACTAAGGGAAAAGGCTGCCAGAGACCATTCGTGTTGTTGCATGCATGTGTTTAAAAACATACAAAAAGAAGCTAGAGCGATGGTCAGCTATTAAGAGCTCTTGCTTCAGTTCTCAGAACCCATGTCAGACAGCTCACGAACAACCTATAACACTTACCTCCAGGGCATCTGATGCTACCTTCCAGCCTCTGCGGGCACTGCACTAATGTGAACATACGCATTAACACATATATACACAATTCTTACAATATAAATAAAATCTTTTATAAATACACAAAAGAAAAATATGATAAAATGTTAAGCAGAAAACATAGGGTAGTGTCCACCACACATGGGGGAGTACAAGAGGCCTTTGGAAAGGAATACAAGAGGCCTTTGGAGGCTGCAGATGTTCCGGGTCTCGGCTGAGGCATTTGTCACAGACATCTGAATTGTTACTAAACATATTTGTACTGTGTCTTCTTTTTGTTTTAAGACTTATTTTATTATGTGAGTGCTCTAGCTGCATGTGCACCTTTATGCCAGAAGGGGGCATCAGATCCCACTATAGATGTTTGTGAGCCATCATGTGGTTGCTGGGAATTGCACTCAGAACCTCTGGAAGTGCAGCCAGTGCTCTCAGCCACTACGCCACATCTACAGCACTGCACTGTGTATTCCTATTCATATGCACATTTCATGGTTTAAAAATAAACCACCAGAGCTGGAGGGATGACTCTGGTTAAGAGTGCTTGCTCCAGCAAGGCAATGGTGGTGCACGCCTTTAACCCCTGCACTTGGGAGGCAGAGGCAAGCTTATGTCTGTGAGTTTAATGCTAGCCTGGTCTACAAAGAGAGTTCCTGGATGGGCTCCAAAGATACACAGAGAAACCCTGTCTCAAAAACCCAAAAGGAAATAAAAAACCATTTATTTGTGCATGTGTGTTCTATGTGAGTTTATGTATATGTGTATGTATCACGGTCTACATATTCCTTTAAGGTAGTCTCTTCCCTAGACCAGGTCTCACGGTTTCTCTGGTAGCCTGAAAGCTAGCAAACAATAGAGGTCCTTTCCCCTCTGAGCAGGGTTATTGGCTTTCGAAAGGCATTAAGACACTTGTTTGCTATCCTGATGCTGAGATCCAAACTCTGGTTCTCACCATTTTTCATACCCTTAAACCATTAAAAAAGAGATTCAGATAATTTAATTCTTCTTTTTGGTGTTTATATTTAATAACCAAAAAAGGCTGAATACTTAAAACTATTTTTTACATGTGTTAAAAGGTTTGTATTTGAAGTGTGCTAAAAACTCATATGCAAAAGACTGACCTTTCACATCGGATTAGCATTCAGTGATGGGATGTGACTGGACCAGGACAGCACTGATCTCAACAGACTAATTTATACATTCTCAGCTTAATGAGTTGGGAGGTAGGGACTCCATCACAAAAGTGACACCCCCCACACACACTCACACCACCACAACAAAGGTGAGCACTTCTACCAGACATTTCTCCCATGATGCTCTGTCTCATCGCAGGCACCCAAGCAGTCCTAAGTGCCCATGGGCTAAAACCCTAAATGCATGCCCTAAGTAAGTCTTTCCTCCTTTTGGTGATTCTCTCAGTGAAATAGAAAGCAGACTAACACAATCCACATGTTCACATCTTACAGGTATAAAATATAAATGTGAGCCACTCAGGGGAAGGTGTGAGAAGGCATCCTAAAGAGGGTAGAGCTTCCAGATGTTTTCTCAGGAAGACAGGAGGCAGAATGATCATTTTATAAAAATGAAACCAGGCTGAGCACAGAGATTCAGGCCCGTAATCCTAGCACTTAGGAGGCAGAAATAGGAGAATCACTCAAAGTTCACAGCCAGCCTGATCTACAGAGTGAGTTCCAGGACAGCCAGGGCTACTTACAGACCCTGCCTCAAAAACAACAACAACAACAAAAGCAATACAGTTTGGCTTTGTTCTGGCCTTTGTGAATGATGCTAATCCCCTTAGTATGTACAGGCTTGTAGGAGTGTCAGGATAAGAGAGTGGACAGACACTGAAACTAAGCAAGAAGAGCTACCATAGGACTTACCTTCCCAGTATCCACATAAAAGGATAAGTGTGGTGACGAACACATATAATCCCAGCACTGGGAGAGAGGAGGTGGAACTAGGCAGGTTCCAGGACACTCAAAGGTATAGCTAGGCTGCCTACACAGCAAAGCTCCAAGCCAATGTGAGGTTGTTCTCTGACCTCCACTGAAACTGGTGGGATGGACACACAGACACAGACAGACAGACAGACAGTCAGACAGACACACACACACACACACACACACACACACACACACACACACACACGTAGGAGGATACAATACTATGGTAAATACACACAACTACAGATATTCTGGGATTCAGAGTACACGGCATGGGAAACAAAAGAGGGGCTTCTTTCCTCCATCTTACAATCCTGACAACCAGGGGAGGTGCTTGGGAACAGACTGGAATGGAAGGGTCAAACTCCAGGAAAGGGGAAAGAAAAACACGGAACCTCCATAAGCAGCCCTTCTGTCTGTCCAACCACAGGATCCTGAACCCTCCCCCCAGGCCTGAAGCTCACCCTCAATGCATCCATCCTTCACACTCGCGCAGGGTAACTTACCAACCGGTTTTCATCAAACACTTCGAAAAGAAGCCGGTGCTGCTGTGGAAGGACCTAGGTAAGAGAAACAACCTTTCTTTAAAAACATGACCATCTAGCCACAGGTGCCAAGAAAGACCTTCAAAACATGGTTGCTTGTTGACCCAGTTACACACTTAAATTACACATCCAGGCCAGACTCACATCACCCGTGGCCTCCTGAATTCAAACAATTTGATTGTAACGATATGTAGAATTTTTCTAAGCAAAAGTCTTTTTTGTTCAATACATAAAATCTACTTAACACCGAACATAACAAAACCACTTTTTAAAAAAATGTATCAGAGGTTGAAGATGTGACATAAAAATACATTTAGGCAGGGCATGATGGTAACTGCCTTTAACCCCAACACTATAGGCAGCAACAGGCAGACCTCTGAGTTCTAGGCCAGCCTAGTATACAAGATGAGTTCCAGTCCAGCCAGGGATACACAGTGAAAACCTGACTCAAAAAGCAAACAAAAAATATATTTAGGAAGGAGTTTAGTGGATATAGTACTTACACAGGCTAAGATCCCCTCCATAGGGCATGATGGAACTCACTCTGTAGACTAAGCTGGCCTCAAATTCAGTGATCTGCCTGCCTCTGTCTTCAAAGTGCTGGGATTAAAGGTGTGTGCCCCAATTATCCAGCAGACAATTATATTCACTTGACAAAGATAACCATCACATCAGCCAAAGAACACCATGTTGAAATGAAGGACACCCCTACTACAAATGAGAGAGTAGTTCATGTATCATCCTAACCTCTGAATGGTCACAGATTGGCACACACACCCACACATTATTTGAGATCTTCTCTTTATATCTGATTTCAGGAAGGCAGTTAGCTCAGGATTCAGTTGCGCTATACAATATATAAACAGCAAGCAAAACTGCAAAATATAATCTCTGAATGTGTATGTATTTTATATATAGAAGCAATGCAAAGTTTTTCCATTTTATAATTACTAAGTATGATCAGATCATCAGTAATCATAGCTGTCAGGGGATGGAGAGTGGTTTAGGGGTTAAGAACACTGGATGCCAGAGGACTCTGGTTCAGTTCCCAGCACACATGAGACAACTTACAGCTGCCATCACTCCAGTTCCATGTATGCAACACCCTCTTCCGGCCTTTGCAGGCTCCAGAACAGAATGGTGCACACAAACTCACACAGGCTCACCCACATACACATAAGTAGAGCAATAAAAGTAAAAATACATCATGAATGCTTCCCAAAGAAAACGAAGTAGCTAAGATAAGAAAACAAAACTATAAGAGGCATCCTTAGAGATGCTTAGGAAACCAAACAAGTACAGTACAGAATGAGAGTTTCTGGAGAGCAAAGGCTGTTGGGATAAAATGGAAATGGTTTAAGGTGAATTTGAGGTCCTCTGTCAAAATACAGAAAATGGAAAGCTGAAGAACAAAACAAACAAAGGGGTTGGGAAATTATCTCAGGCAAATCCCTGGGTTTGGTCCTCAGCTGGGGGGGGAATGGGGGGGAGGTGGTAAGACAAAATAACACAACCTTGGCAGTGGTGTACACTGAGAAGGTCAGCCTGGTCTACAGAGTGCCAGGACTACCTGTCTCTCAAAAACAAAAACAAAAACAAAAAAAAAAAAAAACAAAAAAAAAACTTTCTGAACACATTCTAATCAAAGAATTAGAATTAGGCCTAAAACAAAGGTTAGGAAAAATATGATGTGTACATCTGTGATGTATGCATGTGTGCACATGTGTGAAAATGTGCTCACCTATGCCATGTGTGTGTGGATGTCAGGTGCCTTGTCCAACCACTTATTTTTTGAGAAGGATCTCTTGCTGAAGCTGTAACTTCTCATTCTCTCTAAGCTGATCAGCTAATCAAGCTGCTTCTGCCTCTAGCACTGGGGTTACTGGTATGTGTCATTATACCTGGCAATAACTGCTACATTTTTTTTTTTTAATGGTCTTACTGCAGTTGAGGTAGGGTCCTATTATGTTGGACCTGCTAATCTCAAAATCCTAGGTTCAAGTGATCCTTCTGCCTCAGCTGACGACAGGTGTACCATCACATTCCACATTACCGAGTGAGTAGCCCAGGCTGGTCTCAAACTATGTAGTAGAAGCTGCCCTTGAATTCCTGACCCTCCTGGCTCCACCTTACAACTCCTCCTCCACCTGACACCATCCAGCCAGGCTTACATTGACATTATAATGTATATATAAGTAATTGCACTATTAGGAAATCTTCTGGGCTGCAGAAAGAGCTCAGTAAATAAAATGCTTGCCTGTATGCATGAGGACCTAGATTCAGCCCCTAGAAGCCATGTAAAAGAGACCATGAGGTGAGGCATACTTCCAATTTCAGCACATGGCATGGGAAGCAGGCAGATCCCTGGGACTCAGTGGCCAACCAGCCTAGCCTAATGGGTACACAGTAAGCCAGTGACAGATCCTTACCCAGTGAAAAAGGGTGGGTACTTAACAAACAACCCAAGATTGTCCTTTGGTCTCTAAACACATGATGTGTACATGTACTTGCACATCCAGAAAGGGGAGGGGGAAGCAAAATATATTCCCCCCCCAAAGAGACATTTCCTTCAAGGATCTATTAAGAGATATGAGAAGTCACATTTAAGTGACATTTCTGATTTCGTGGATTCATAAAAATGTCAGACTAAAGACTTCAAATCATTTGGGGCAACTCTGCATCTAACCAGGTGGTAACTAGGACTAGTCATAAGTGGTACAGTGTTTGCCTAACATTTTCAAAACCATAGATTCAATCCCAGCAACACCATGCCCCCCCACACACACACCCCACACACAGTGATTTATCATTATCAGGTTGGTCTCTGGAGGACTATATTGACATCTAATTGATGTAGGAGGCCCAGCCCACTGTGGGCAGTACCATTTCCTAGGCTGGGTACCTGAACCACATACAAGAGAAAGGTACACGGTAGGTCGCAGCATTTCTCTCAGCTCTTGAACATGGATTTTATGTGAGCAGCTACTTGAGGTGTAAGCCAAACAAACTCTCCCCTTCCTGTTTTTGTCCAGGGTTTCATCACAACAACAGAAATGAAACCAGAACACTAATGATGTTCAGTTTTATTCTCTCATCATCCACATCTGGTTCTGGAAACAGTCTGCTGCTGGCTTGAACAAACTGCAACATGTTCCCTCCTCTTCAGTTTTCATGAGACACTGGTAGAGTGTGTAACAGATGTGACCAAGTGCAGCTATAGGGGGTGAAACTCTTTCTTCGGGAGATAGGGGACTACTTGGACAACCTATTTCTCCTTAAGTAAGCTTTGACAGTTTGTATCTTAAAAATTAACAAGTTTATGGGTAGAGAAACGGCACTGGCATCCCACTCCATATTATCTATCTCGTGTCTGAGAAAACATGAGAAATTCAGCAATATGGATGAAATAGTCAGAAAGGAGGAAGGGAAAGTCAGAGATTGAGGGAAAAAGAAATGCTAAAATTAAAACTCAGTGAATGTGGGGCTGGAGAGCTGCCTCAGCAGTGAGGAGCACTGAGGCTCTACTTGAGGAATGGGGTTCAATTCCCAGCAACCACATGGCAGCTCACAGCCTTACTCCAACATCTCACACAACAGCTTATTTTAATTCCAGGAGGACCTAACACCTACACTCACACAAACACACCCACACATACTTTAGGTACCTACACTCACACATACATACCCACACATAGAATACACACATACACATAAGAAAATAAAATCAATCTTGAAAAATAAAATTCAAGACAGAGCCCAAGTGTGACACCCCTCCCCAAGAACCTACATAAAAACCTAGATACAATGACCGATACCTGTAATCCCAATACTAGGGAGACAGGCAAGCTTACTGTCCATCTAGCCCATCTAAATCAAAGGGACCAGTGGGCCAGTGAGTGAACCTCCAGAAACAAAGGCACTGAAAGTTTTAACATTGTAAAAATGGCTGTTCCCAAAAGCAATTCAACCCCATCCCCATCAAAACCTCAATGAAATTCTTCACAGAACTAGGGGAGAGGAAAAAAAATATATATATATCCTAAGATTCAGGTGGAAATGAAAAGATTTGTTCAAATAGCTAAATCAATCCTAAACAGAAGGGACAATGTTACATAGTAACAAAACACCAGTAATGGCACCTGGAGAAAACAGCTGCTTTAATCCTGGGTGGATTCCCAAAGTAAAAGAATGAAACCAGACCCCTTTCTGTTGTCTTGTGCAAAAAAACAATTCAAAATCCATTACAGACCTAATATAAACCCCGAAGTTTTAAAAATGCCTAGGGAACATACTTCAAGATACAGAGGCAAGGGTTTTCTGATGCTAATAAAGATGCTAATTATGTAAGAAATAATGACAAAAAATGACATTTGGGATTATATGCCAGAGTGAAGAGAATCTGCAGAATGGGTAAAATGTGTGTCAGTCTCAAGTCAGATAAGCCTCAAAAATTCAACTCCACAAGAATCAACTCGTCCAACCAATAAGTAGGAAGAGATCTTACCGTGGCAGGGGATGGAGGGAAACAAACCCTGCAATCAGAAAGCAGAAAGGGAAACGGAGTGGGGTGGGGGTGTAACTGGGGAAAGGAGGAGCCAGCTGGGAGGTGTGGTGGTGGCAGGGCATGTCAAGGAAGTTTGTGGAAGAGGGGATAAGGGAGAACAAAGAACAAATGTTTGAACATACCATTACAGAATCTATTTTGTATGCCTACCAAAAAAATAGTATTAAAAAAAAAAGATTATCCTATATTCTGAACTCATCAAGGACATTTTTATAATCAATTTTCACATTTTCTTGTGGTTAAAAAGCAAGAACAACAAATAATCTGAAGGCAAGTAGAGCTGTACTTTAGTTTTTAGTTCATTCCCTTCTGTAACATCTTTATGTTAGGTACTTCATGGAAATGAATCAAAAATAAAGAAACAGCTGGGTGTTGTGGTACATGCCTTTATTTTACACAGAGAAACCCTGCCTCAAAAAAAAAAAAAAACAAGCAAACAACAAAAAACCCTAAATAAATAAATGGTATGCAAAAAAGACAAATACACATTCATCAGTACTGGGACTACCACTATACGACAACAATGATAAGTTAATATTACAAAAGAACAGAGCAAGGCATGGTGCACACCTTTAATCCCAGCACTCAAGAGGTAGAGGCAGGCAGATCTCTTAAAGAGTCGAGTCTGAATGAGATCCTCTCTCAAAAAAAAAAAAAGAGAGGAAAAAAACCAATGTGCAAAGAAAATGTTGGTACATTGAAAAATGCACAAACATCCGAGCAAAATACAGTAAGGAAAGTAATAATAAATTTTAAAAATAAGCAACCAAGCTACTTGGGAGGACTTTGAAAATTCCTGAGCAATACTCATGCCAAGGAAACCATCCAAGGTGGCCTCTGGCTAAAAAAGCAAAACCAAAAGTTAGTTTCACTTTTCTCTAAATTACTCTAACCAACTCTGCGCCATTTCTTCAAGAATCCAAAATCTCAGGCGGATTTTAAATGCTGGTTCTGCCACGCTTAGCGGAGGGAAGGAGAACCATCTCTGAACATGGACGCCATTTCTTCCCCTCACTAAAACTGAAGAAGGAAAACACAAACCTGGACTACATAATGCAGGCAACAGGCTTCTTCCCCCTGACTGACACCAAGTGTGCTTGCTGCACAGTTGCAGCCACACCTGATTCTCTCTCTTTTTTGTTTTGTTTTAATAAAACAAAATAAATATTTACTCAGAAGAGCATTGCACTAAGGGGAAGAGATTAGAGGAGCCTGGCAGATGAGAGTCACCAGTGACCTTGGGAGTGAGCCAGGTCAGAGTGTGAAGGGTACATTGGAGACACAGAAATGAAATGGAGAGACAGAGGCTTTTTGAGAACACTGGCCATGCATGAACCCACAGGTAAAGGGGAAACAGAAGCAGGAAAACTACTTTAAGTAAAACACAAGCAGAAAGGCTTCACCTTTCGAAGGGACAGTAAGGACTTGAGAAACAGTCCCCTCAGAGTCTCTCGTGGGAGCTGGAGTCATGGTTGGAATCTAAGGTGAGGTGAGAGGCTGGCAGGTCAAGGAAGAGCAGCATCTACTTAGCCACAGCCACCTCCAAGCCCACACGGTTCTGCTAAAGAGGAGTGAGAACGCTCAAAGTGTCTCCATCACTCCCAGCCTCACAATAGTCTTTCACTACTCCATCACCTAACATTTATTTTTCATAGCAAGATTAATATTCCTACCATGCCATCAGAGGATTCTTAGTTTTAACTCTCTTTTAAAACATTTATTTAGTTTTACTTTAGGTGTACAAGTGCATGTGTTCCTGTTACATTCAGAGGTGGGAACAGGGCACTGGAAGCCTGGAACTGGAGTGGCAATAAGACAAAATGGGTCCTAGGAATTGAACCCAGGTCTTCTAAGAGTAACAAATGCTCTTGACCCCTGAGCTACATCTTCAACCCCTAATTCTAACTCTCCTTAAAAATGTTTGCTGGGCACACGGACATGGTGGTGCACACCTTTAATCCTAACATTCAGAAAACAGAGGCAGGTGATCTTTGTGACGTCAAGGCCAGTCTGATCTACATATAGCTAGTCCCTAGCCAGCCACAGTTCACAGTGAGGCTGTGTCTCAGAAAAAAATTTAAAACTTGCTTTAAAAAATTTTGGGTCCAGTGAAATGTCTTAGCAGGTTAAAGGTGTTTTTTATGCAAACCTGGAGCTTGAGTTTGATGCCAGGAACCCACCAAAAGGTGGAAAGAGAGAGTCAAGCTCAGCTGTCTTCTGACCTCCACACGCATGCTCCATCATGTGCATGTCCTTACACACACACACACACACACACACACACGTAATAAAAAAATTCAAAACTCTAGGCAAACCCCAAGATGTATTTTTAGAATATTGTAAATGAGTATTTAATATTGCCTACAAAGAAAAATATGTATTTTTTCTTTTTTAATAAAATAAAATGCATACTTACTCTGAATAGTATTTCTTCATTCCATTTTGGATTCAAAGACTAAAAGACAATAAACAGAGTATAATTTATTTTTTAATAATTTGTCATATAAAAAAGTTTATTGAACATTTTTGGAAACTGGTTAAATCTAACCTTTTTGATAGTTTTCGTCTGAACACTGGTAAGGACGCCACTCATTGGGTCATACAATGTCACTCTCACATAAGGGTCACTGTTAAGAAGAAAAAGACATTTTGGTGGTAGTTCATTCAATCCAGCTGTTCACATTTTCAGATTTTGAGAGTTTTCCTTGTTAACAGTTGCTACCATTCTTTATTTCTATTACTCTGTATCCTTAAAAGCCAAGGCTAAGCCATTTTCAGAAACTTAGATTTTGTTAAAAAGCTTAAGTACCACGTCAGTAAAACAGGCTAAGACTGGGTGTTGTGGTCTCTTACCCATAGTTCTAATGCCTTACAAACTTTTTAGATAATTGGTGGTTGAGTCAGGAGCTGTAAAACTAGCTTTTCCAAACCATCTCATGGTATAAACCTTGTTACAAAGCAATGACCTGCACACACATGGTCCACATCAATTCATGTAGGCACACATACATATAAATAAATAAAATTACATGTTATAGAAGCCCTTCTAGTTTCTTTTAAGGCTTAGTTTTTTTATTCACACGTGCGTCTATGTGTGTGTGGGGGGGGTACCCATGCAAGAGTCCCTGGAGCTAGAGTCACAAAGCTACCTGACATAAATATTGGGAATCAAACTGGGATCTCTGCAACAACAGTAAGTGCTCTTAACTGCTGAGCCCTCTCTCCAGCTCTGGAAACCCTACTAAAGGGAGACATGGAAGAGGATAATCTGTGACACATGCTTTAAAGAGCACAAAGACTGAGGACACCTTTTTTCCTGTGTATCTCAGAGCTAGTACTGACCCTTCTCAGTACCGACCCTCCAAACCCCCCTTGTTCTCTCCTACACCTTCACACTTTAATTTACAATTTACTCCCAATACACTGGTACCGGTTAGGACCCACCCTCCTTCCCACTCTCCTGTGTCGAACCGATCCACATGTCCAGCTCTCTCCACCTCAGAAGCCCCAAATCAGGGCATTTCACCAACTGCTTTATCCTCCAGCTTTCCCTTTGACCTAGTTCTTCTAGGTATATCAATGTGTTTTGAAACTCCTCCATTCCTGACTCCCCCTCCTTCCCAGTAGAGTAGAACACATTTTTTTTTCTTCCTTTCTCAGTTAAACTTTACAAGAGAAACTGTAAAACATGCTTGGTAATAACACTTATACAGCAACCACTCCACATCAAAGACTGTTCAAAAACAGCTTTTGTGGATCAGGGCCAATTATTATCCTTTTCTCCAAATTGTATAAACTACACAGTAGGGGGAGTGCTGAGAGAGACTACAGCACCTACTCCACTGAAAACAACACTCAACCAACAGTGACCTCCCTTTCTAACCCCTCCATTCCTACAGCTCTAAAGAACCACCAAGTCTAGTTTCTCTCTGTCCTCAGCTCTTCCTAAATTCCTCTTTTCTCTTCCACCCTTCCTGACAAGCCCTAACATCTCTATATAACTGAGAAGAACCTTGATTCTCCTGCCTCCATGTCAGGTGTTGGGATTACAGGCATGCATCACCTCATCCATTTCATACGGCACTATGGATTAAACCCGACTTTCAGCATCTAGGCAAGCTGTCCTATGTCCTCAGCCCCTCTCTGTCTTTCTTAAGCCCCTTTTCTGCAAGTTTCATGCCTATATTCCCTAAGGTGTTCATTCACTTGGCCTTCTGTTCTCTAAATTCCCCTCTCTAATCTCACCCATAGTTTTTAGCACTAACTATATAATGTCAAATAAAAACTATAAAAATTGCTGGGCTTGGTAGCACAGGCCTTTAATCCCAGCAATTAGGAGGCAGAGGCTGGCAGATAGATCTTTTCGAGTTCAAGGCAAGCCTGGTCTACGTAGGTCCTGTTCCAGGCCAGCCAGGGATACATAGTAAGAACTGATTCATACAAGTTATCATCTGGCCTCCAGCTACATGCCATGCCACAATAAATAAATAAATACAATGTTAACAGTCTTCTATTATTTCCTTCCTTTTCTTCAGTGTGGCTGATTTATATTTTACTTCCTAGGGAATGACAGCAGTTAGAAAACATTTGAGCTCACACTGAACCTACACTCAGTATGGGGTATGCAGATGCATCAAAGTGAATGACTCTCAGAGACAGTATGACACCTCAAAACTCACAGCAGCTTGCTCTAAACTCCCTCAATTAGAACTCCCTGATAGAGACTAACGTGGATTACACACTGAACCCCAAAGTTCTCAGCCTACAATGCCCTCACCCACATATACTAACATATATACTCTTCTCTCTGAAAACTACCTAGCTATAAAGTGTTTCTGTGATTTTGTTGCGTTGTCTCCTCTGCGTTTACCTGAATGACACCCTGAACCTAACCTCTCCCCTGGGGACTGGTTTCCTGGGTGGGAACAACCTGAACACAGATCAGACAAGAGTCACAGGACATTGGCCATGACATGCAAACTTCCTGAATTACATCTGCTGGCAGGAGGTGCTCCGACAGGACGAAGGACAACAAAGGCACTCTGACAACACATTGAAATGCCCAGAAAATCATGGGGATAGGTCTGGAGTTTACAGACATTCCCAAGAGACCTCATGACTGAATTAGAAACAAGCACATAACAACCACTTTGTAAGACCCTGAAGCAGTTGAGTCAAACTGAAGACTCCAGGGTCTTCTGACTCATAGACTACGAGATAATAAACACATGCTCGGTCAAGACACCAAGCTGTGGTCAACGTTATCAAGCGGCAAGAGATACACAGTCCTCATACGGCCTGTGACTGTCAATGTACTGTGTACATTCTGCAGTCAAGAATGTTTGGTTTGTAGCCATTAGGATGTATCCTTTAGGCCAAAGTTATTTGGAATACTACATAAATTTGTTTTTATCACTTGTTTTAAAAATTTATTATTTTTATTTTTAATTTTGTGTGAGGGTCTGTGCACATGAGTGTTAGGGTCTGCAGAGGCCAGAGGCTTTGGATATCTCTGGGTCTGGAGTAAGAGCTAGGATGGGAACCTGGGTTCTTGCAAAAGCAGGAAGCACTCATATCTGCTGAACCTTCTCTCCAGTTCTGAAAAAGGCGTGTTTTTACCCATTACTATAGAATTTTCCATTTTCCCTTTATCTCTGTCAAATTTTGAGTCACACATCTCCAAGTTCTATTGGTAGGCATACATCCATTTCTAACTACTATATTCATAATGATATTATTATGATTGTGGAATATTTGGAAATAGTTTCATGTTGAACTCTTACTTCATCAGGTTTTAATGTATTGACTTTAATCTTTACCATACCAATTTTGAAACCATTTTTCCCAACTCAGCTGTGTCACTGTATTTTAAGCACATCTTAAAGAGCTGCTTCATTATTTGTATGTACACACATGCAGTGTCTGCAGAAGCTAGAAGAAGGCAGTGGATCTCCTGGAGCTGGAGGTCTAGATCGTTGTGAGCCAGCAGATACAGGTGCTGAAAACCAAAATCCAGTCCTCTAGAACTCAACCCTGAACAACCTCTTTAGCAACCTGTAAGTATCGCCAATACACCCACTAGTGGATGGCAGGACCCTCCGTTCCCCCAATACATCCTTCACTACCGAGGATTCAACACAGACCACCCCAGCCCTAGATTTTTGAAGGTGTTACAATGTAGCTCAGGCTGGCCTAGAACTCACAACCCTCCGGAATGCTGGAATTACAGGACTGGAACATCAGATCTAGTGAGTCTTACTTTCTAATTTATTGTAATATCCTCTATCATATGTTTACTTCTCTCCATTAATGTTTCATGTAATTACTGACATGACTAAATACAAATCTAAAGCTCATTATTTTCCTTTCCTTGCCCTGCCCCCTTTCAAAAAACAAAACAAATTTGTTTTGTACTGGCTTTTTAATTTTTTTAAGAACTTCATTTTTAAATTTTTGCTTTTATAGCCAGGCACAGTAATGCACACCTTTGATCCCAGCACTCAGGAGGTAGAGACAGGTAGATCTCTGAGTTCCAGGACAACCTGGTTTACAGAGCAAGTTGCAGGAGAGCCAGGGCTGTTACACAAAGAAATCCTATCTTGAAACAAAAAGAAAACAAAAAATGAAGTACACACACAAAAAAACCCCACAGAAACAAAATTTCTGCTTTTATAAAGGCTGTAATTCTCTGCATTACTATGGTTTATTTATATCTTCTATTATAGACCCTTAACGACTCACTTTACCTATGCTTTCTATTATACTGCTCTTCCATATAGGTTCACTGCAGACCACATAAAACATACACCCATCCTTTACACTGTTACTTCCACGGGTATGGCCTGTATCTGTAATATAAAGCCACAGGACAAGGTTGTAAACCATGACCCTAATGGGTCCTGTATAAGGCTAAGAGCACATGCTACTCTTGCAAGGGACTCAGGTTTGATTCTGAGTACAAGCAGCCCAAAACCATCTGTAACTCCAGTTACAGGAGATTCAACACCTTCTGACATCTGTGAACATCAGGAACACATACATATACACAAAGACAAAACACCCAAACACATAAATAAAAATTTTAATTAAAAAAAGAAGTATCTGTAGATCCCAGGTGTTCATTGCTTCAGATGCTCTTTTCCTTCCTGAGGGTCTGAGCTTCCATCTGGCATCAGTTCTCTTCACCTTTAATATTTCTTCTTTAAAAAGATTTGCTATGTGCATGTAAGTGCAGTGCCTTTGGGGGCCAGAAGGGGGTGTCAGATCCCTGGAGTTGGCCACAGGCAGCTCACTGGAAATGATCTTCTGTGAGAGCAGTACAGGCCCCTAACTGCTGAGCCATCTCTCCAGCCAGATGTTTTCAATAATAGAAAATAGTGTGTTTCACTTATTCTTTTTATTTATTTTTCCCCCCACACAGGGTTTCACTGTGCAGCCCTAGCTGTTCTGGAATTCACTGTGTAGAGCAGAACTCAGAGATCCCCCGGCCCCTGCCTGCCAAGTGTTGAGATCAAAGGGCTCAGACCACCGACCAGCTTGAATACTTACTCTGTAAACATGTTTTATTTCACTATTTAGCTTTCTATTCTTTCTGGAACGTAGTTATGACAGATTGTTCTTTTTCCTATCATCTTCTAACTGGTAAATAATTCCCCTTGATGTAAGCTCAGTTCACCCTTTTCTCTACACTGCTTCCACAACCACCCAAGCATTTCAGTGTCAAATACTGTATTTCAGCTGCAGAATTTCCCTTTCTTTTTATTATTTATTTTGGTCTCTACTTCATCCCTGAGACTTCTGATGTTTTAACTAACCATGAGCATATACCCTTTCTTCCTTTTTTTCTTTCTGGTTTTTATTTGTTGTTTTTCCCAGGACAGTGGCTCTCTGTGTAGCCCCAGCTCTCCTGAAACTCAAACTGTAGACCAGGCTGGCCTCAAATACCGAGCTCCACCTGACTCTGCTCCCTGAGTGCTGGGATCAAAGGCATGCACACCTCCTACCCACACAATCTTCACCAGCCAAAAGCGTGTTCCACTTCCCTGGATCTTTATAGACCAGGTGATTGCGTGTTGAACCATGGACATTGTAAACTGAGCTACAGAAACTCTGAGTTCTGTTATTCTCCTCTGTTTACCTACCTTCTTTGGGCAAGGGTCACAAACTCTGTTGGGCAATGGCTCTCTGCTCAGATCTTTTGACATCAGCTGAGAGTCCAACTCTTTCAGCATCCACACCCCTGTTGTGCTTCCTTCAGATTCATTCTTCTCGTTTCCCTGCCCACCCCAGAGCCCACCACGGTGCCCCACACTGCTCCAGATTCTCAGGCTGTGGAGACTACCAAGCCTTGTGACTCTATGTAGCTTGACTAATTCCTTTTTTACTCCCCCAGACAGGGTTTCTCTGCCTGTCCTGGAGCCCTCTCTACAAACCAGGCTGGCCTTGAACACATGGAGATTGGCCTGCCTCTGCCTCCTGAGTACGCCACCAACCCCCAGCTCAGACTGATCCCTAAAATGGGGAGCCACTCCACACTTCTCTCCCAGTAGGGGTCACCACCAGGACTGTCCTGCTTTCTTCATTCTCTGCTCAGAGAGCTACTTTCTATATTGTATCCAGACATTACGGCTGTTATCCACTAAAGGACTGGGAGAATTAGGATTTTATAAGTTCCTGGGAGCAGAACTCAATGATAAATCTATATTCATCACTAAATTTAATTTTACAAGTTTGGTAATTCAGATACCAAGAATGATTTCACTGTGCATCAAAATTTGCTAATATTATCATTTAAATTTTCATTTAATCAAAGTTCAAGAAAAAAACCTAAGACATGCCAAATTTTAAAATCCAAAAACCATCATATATTATACTTACCTGGCTCCCAAGATATCTTTCTTGGCCAGGCCTATGCCAGCTATCACCTTCACTCTCACAACTCGTGTATTATCCTAAAATACGAAAGCTCTGCTTTATTTTCATATGACTAGAGTTACCTAACAAAAGAACAATCTAATACAATAATATTACTAAAATTAGAGAAATATTTCAAAATAATTAATCTGATTAAAAGCTACATAAAAGAAAATAAAAACAGAAATAACTATTTTTAAATACAGTTGATCACATACAAAGAAAAGCAAAGAACTAAAGTTATTACACTCAATAAGAATTTAACATTAGTTACAAGAAAAAAAATCTAATGACAAAAGTTACCACTGTTGCTGTGTTCATGACATAAAATCAAAAGCATATAATCATTTGTAATAATTACTAAGGAAGGTTGATTATTTTTAAAGTCTCACCAAATAGGTATAAATAATAACACAGTACATACACTGTAACGTGTTAAATACCAATTATTTTGCAAATCATAGTGAAATGAGATCTTATGGGAGAACTTCTTTGTCTTAAGAAGGACATATCATCTGAGGGGAGCTAGGGGAAGAGTTAGTGGGGTGAATGTGATCAAAATACACTGTATACAGCTGGGTGTGTTGGCACACAACTTTAATCCCTTTGGCGGGGACACTAGGCAGATCCCTGTGAATTTGAGACCAGCTTGGTCTACATAGTGAGTCCCACACTAGTCAGGACTGTATAGTGAGATGGCAGAAAAAGAAAATGGTGGGGCTAGAGAAAAGGCTGAGCAGTTAAGCTCAGCAGTTAAGAGCACTGGCTGCTCTTCCAGAGGACCTGGGTTCAATTCCCAGCACCTACATGGTGGCTCACAACCGTCTCTAACTCCAGTTCCAGAATCTTAAGATTCTTCTGGTCTCTATGACACCAGAAACACACACAGTATACAGACATACATACAAATAAAACACCCACACACATAAATAAAAATGTAAAAACATACATTGTGGGAATGAAGACATGGCTCGGTGGTGAAGAACAGGTGATCCTCTTCCAGGGAACCGGGGTTCAGCTCCCAGCATCCGCATGGTGGGTCACAACCATCCGTACCGTCACTTCCGGGGGATCCAGGGGATCCAACACCATCGTCTGCCTTATCCAGGCAGAGCTCCCACACCCATAAAAATAAAAAAGTCGTATGAAATTCTGAACCAAGTAGCAAGAATATTATACTTTTCTAAAGAGATACATATCAAAATATTTAGGAGGAAATGGCACAAATTCTGTAACCTTTTCTCCAATGGCTTAGCAAATAAAAAGCTGGATGTGAGTCTATGCATGATTTAATAAAAGGGAACAACACAATGCTACCACCCTGTGGACTGAGTTAATGGCTATAGAAGGATATGCTACACCCCTCTCTTTAGATCTGTCCTGGAACTCGCTCTGTAGACCAGGCTGCCTCTGCCCCCCAAGTGCTGGTATTAAAGGCGTGCGCCACCTGGTATTCTATTTTCTTATGATTTTCTTTTATCACTTTTAATTTTATGTGTGTGTTTGTATGTGGGTCCTGGTGGAGGCCAGAAGAGGGTGGTACAAGGGTCCTCCAGATCTCAAGTACAGGCAACTGTGAGCTGCTCTATGAGAGTGCTGGGAACTGAATTCAGGTCTTCTATAAGAGCAGCAAGTCTTTTTAAATCCTGAGCCTTCTCTCCAGTCCTCAACACCGTAATTCTTTTGTAGGGAAACTTAATCCTCACACACATATGCTTGTCAGCAGAAAAAGCCAAGAAACAAAGTGGTACCCTTTTTGATTCCATCCCCATATCTGCAGTTAAGTGCATCTAAGGAACCTACTGCTATGGGATAATCCTTTTGTACATGGTAAAGACTTGTTACTTGGCTAATAGCTAGAATTTTTCCAGGTAGAGGGAACGCTGGGAGAAAGAAGGGCTGAGTTGGGAGTCACCAGCAGATACAAAGAGAAGCAAGATGGACAAGCCATACTGAAAAAAGGTACCACGCCACAAGACAAAGCATAGATTTAAAAATATGGGTTAATTTAAATGTAACAGTTTAACTAGTAACAAGCCTAAGCTATTAACTACGCATTTATAATTAATATTGACTCTGTGTGGTTACGTGGGAGCAGCTCTCAGGACAGAAACTTCCACCTACAACCTACTTCTCACTAACTGGGAAACAGTTAACTAACTGGGAAATAATTTAGAGCCTCTAAAGACCTGGTAGTCCCCCTGGGAGCGGCTGGAAGGGTGTCAGGTAACAATGCCCAGGTCCACTTCCTTTCTCTCCTACCAAAGGTTGGTGAAAAAGACTGGTACCCTTACTCCCAGCATTGGTACAGGAAGCAGCACCAGGAAGATCTCTGAATTCAAGGCCAGCCTGGTCTACACATAAAAATTCCAGGTAGTGGAACCCTGAGTTGTTTTCCAGTGTTAATGCAAGTGACCATTGGAGTAAATCATGTAAATTATATCACAAGTCTTCATTTAGCTAATGCTTTCATGGTAAAATGTTTGCAAACAGAACCTCTTTCCACATGATATACATGGAAGAGCTAAGACTCATCAAAAAGTGGGAGAGGTATTAGATCCAACTTCAGCATGCTTAAATACTGCCCAGTAAGTCAGTGTCTAATCATTGTGTAAAATGAAACTATAATTCTCTCTACATTCCATGCCATTTCTATCCATTTTTTTTCCTTGTTCCAAATTTGTTCAAATCCATTTCTTTCTTTTGGAGATCGAAGCTCACAGTATAGCTGTGGCCCTCAGCTTCCCAAATGCTGGGATTACAAGTCTGTGCTAAGAGGGCCCACTAGATGACTTTGGACTTTTTTTTCCCCTCTGAGACAAGGTCTCTCCATGTAGCCCTGGACCTTGCTACATAGACCATACTGGCCTCAAACTCACAGAAATCCTCCTGCCTCTGTCTCTGGGATTAAATCATGGCTTATGCAGTGCTGGGGATCCAATACACGGCTTCTGGCACACTAAGCAGACATTCCACCCACCACGCCACACCCTCAGCCCAACCACTTTTAATCAACAGCAGAGGGTTGCCTACTCTAAAACTAGTCTGTGAGTTCAAAAGGTAACATAGCTGCCATATTCTTTAAATAAAGTGTGTGTGTGTGTGTGTGTGTGTGTGTATGTGTGGTGTGTTCCAAGCCCGTTTAGTTGTGTGATAAACCAGAAAATAAATGTCAAATGACATCAACGAGCTGCCAACTACAACCAGAAAACAAACCTAGTGAATTTTTTTTTCCTCCAGACAGCAAAATCCTTGGAGGCTGGCAGTCTTTTATCCCCCGTCTCCCTGGTGCTTGGCACAGTGCACACAGAACAGTTAATGAACGTCTGCTGAGTAAATATTAATAACCCAATTACCACCGCAAAGGAAGATGCTCACCACCATGTCTGTTTCTATCCTCCAACCTCACTCTCTTCCTTAATGTGCACAAAGTAGACACAAAAAGATGGAAGGAAATTTGAGTCATGAAACGCGCACATCTAGACCTCCACCGTGGGACTTTAACAATCCTTAACTACAAAGGTGAAGTTCCTAGCCCCAGTTACTGCTGAGTACCTACTATCTGCTGCACAGATCTCTAGATCGGCCTGGCAGATGAAAAAGACCATCAGGAATACAGATACTAGGCCAAGAGGGAGAAAAGAGATGGGGAAAGATAACTTTAGCAATATTTAGTCTGCAGTCAGCTGGCTCTGATGGAAGGAGGTGAGAAAAGAAATCTGGGAGCCTCGGGTAGCAACAGAAAGCCCAAGGACAGGGCAGGGTGTCAGCTGAGTTCCTCCACCCTGGGTGTTTATGCAGCAGTGCATTGTCTCCTTCTAACTCATTCTACACAACAATGGGGACTAGTCAGACTGCAACCTCTACCTAGAACAGGCTGAGGACTGCTTCTGAGGACTAAGGAGCTAGGACCATCTATTGCCACAGTCTGAGCATTACCTGAGCACCGAACTATTTTCTAAAGGTTTACTATTTATTGTGTGTTCATGAGTATCTTGCTTCCATGGACTCATATACACTGCGTCCATGCCTGACTTCCACAGAGGTCAGAAAAGGGCATCATTTCAGATGGCTATAAACCACCATGTGGATGCTGGGAACCAAACCCAGGTCCTCTACAAGAGCAGCAACTGCTCTTAACTGCTGAGCCATCGCTACAGGCCCTCCTGTAACATTCTGAAGTACACAAACATTTAACCCACTATGCATTTAATCGACGGGCAGAACTATGACTCACTACCCACTATCAGGCTTTGTCTGCCTCTTCTGCCTTTCTCCCCAACTGCTCCTCTCAGCCTCCAGTAATCACCAATCAACTCTCAACTTTTAAAATAAAGACCTATTCTTTGTGTGTGTGTGTGTCCTTTGCAAGCTCTCTTAACCAGGGAGCCATCTCTCCAGCCCCTCTACTCACAATTTTTATGGCAGCAACTTTTTAGATTTCCCATAAGAAAAATCTTAAGCCCCCGTCATCTCCCTAAGCCTGGCTTACTTCACTTAATATGTCTTCCAGGGCACCCATCTTAAAAGCAAAATAAAAGGCTCGCCTAAGAAATCTAATTCTAACTGCAACACAAAAAAAGGTTCTCAAAATACCCTTTAGTAATTATTCTACATTAATAAAGCGCCCACTGTTTATAAACAAAAAGCTCTAGGGGAAGTGGGGAAAATTGAAGGGCGCAACTTGCTAAGAGAATGCACCATTACAATAGTGTTTGGAAGTACCTGAGAAAGGAACAGAAATGAGGGGGGATGGGTATTTCCAGCTAACTGGGCCCAATGTTGATAAAAGGTCCATGTGACCGCTAGATTAAGTAACAGGAACTCGAAGATTTAATACACACACATACACACACACACACACACAAATCTGAAAGGGTCACTGTTAACCACCACGAAGCCTTTAATGCCCCACCCATTTGAGGCAACCGCCAGCTCCATCGAAGCACTCCTCAACAGGGCCTCACTTTCTGTGAGCGCGAGGCAAAGTGGCGATTAAGTTGTTCGACTGTAACAGACGGCTTTGCCTGTTTCAAACCCTAGGACTACAGTTTCCTAAGCCAACAGCTGTGGGGGGTTCTTTCAAGTATTTATACTTCTTTTGCCTTCATTTTTTTAAAAAAAGCGCTAACAAAGGCCGCGAAACAAAGTGTGAACTTCCCACATCTGACACTTGCGGCGGAGTCGATGGAATCCCACCTCCCCGCGTTCCCACCCTGGCCTTTGGGAGGCCATGGTAGGAAAGTCGCTAAGTTCTGTCTGCTCCCGCTGCGGCAGGAGAGGGAAGCTGAATCCCGGGATGTCGCCCCACCCAAGCCATCGCCCTCCCCGAGAGGGTGCGCGCGGCCAGGCCGCAGCCAGGGCCCCCGGAGGCCGCCAGGGAGGGCGATGGCCCTGAGCAACGGGGCGAGCGGGCGGGGACCTGCTCCCGCAGCCGCCTCGTGCGCGCCTCTCCCCACCCCCCCCTCCCCGCGTGTCCCGCTCTAGAGCGCGCGGCCGGGCCCCGGCCCGGATCACCCTCTCCCCCACGCCTCGATGGGCCCCCCGAGCGGCCCGCAGCCGCCCCGCACCTCGTCCTCCTGGAGCCCAGGCACCTCCGCCTCTTCGGCTGCCATGTCCGAGCTCACGCTGGACGCACCGCCCCGCCCAGGCTGCAGCGGCGGGAGAGGAAAGCGAGGAGGCGGCGCTGCGGCTGAGGCCCACCCCGGGGACGCGCTGGGGTGCAGGGGCGCGCGGCGGGAAGGGGCGGGGCGCGCGCTCCGCGGCTGCGCTCGTGGCTGGGCTCGGGCGCGGGGGGCTGGGTTGGAGCAAGCGTGGCGGGACTCCAGGAACAAGGAGCTCCTCTGGAGCGCGCGTGGCGGGCTGGGCCTGCGGCGGGGGCGCGCGCGCAGGCGGGGGAGGTTGGCGGCCGAAGCCCGCAGCCCCCGCCTGGGAAGGAGGGGCGCGCGGGCGGGCGATGCAGGCGCGCGGGGGAGGGAGGCCCGAGGAACGTCGCTGTTCCGCAGAGAAACTATCTTGCGGTTTTTCTCAACAACAGGTCTCCCTAGGAGCCCGCCACGACTCGGCCTGTGTTTAGAGCCGAGAGATTAGGCGTGCTTAGTCCCAGCCTAAATCCACTCTTGCTGACCAGAAGCCACTTTAGGACCCGGGAGGGAATGTGCAGGCCTAAATCGGGGGTGGGGGTGGGGTGGAGTAGGGGTGGTGGGGGTGGGGAGTCTGCTTCAAGTCCAACCACCAGGCTCAGTTAGCCAACCAAACATGCTTAGCTGAGCTTCGGCTGAGAGAAGAAAGGGTTGGGGGTGGGAAGAGAGCCGCTACTCGTGTTTTCAGACAGGGCCTGGTGTGTCTCCCAGGCCAGCCTCCAACTCAGCTTCCATCTGACTCACCCTCCTGGGCCTACATTACAGGCCAAAATGATATCTTGTATTTCTGTAGTTGCAAAATGTTGCGGAAATAGAGACTAAAAATCTGATTTCAGGGGCCGCTGGATAGCTAAGGAGGAAAAGGCCCTTCGTCACCAAGCCTGAAAAATGGGGAGTCCAAGGCCCCACACCATCCAGCAAGTTGATCTCTGCCCTCCACCCGTACTTACAAAATAAATAAAATAAATGCTTTTTTACAGATCCTATTTCAATTTTCCCCAAGAGAATTAAACTGATTCTGAATTAATAGTCACCGTGTAAAATGTTGATAGGTGTGAGCAATTGATTGTTTACATAATATTTCACTGAACTTCGGCAGAATCCATTTAATTCATATTACTTGTCAGAATTCTGTTAATATGTAACCCACATTTTGTCATTTGTGTTAGGACAGATGTGACAAGTAAATATGGGTACAGTATTCCTGACTAGTCAGATTGTTGACTTACTTAAATCTAAACACTGTCATGGGGGTTAGCAATGTACATTACTGACAGAACATGCCTAGCCTGTGCAAGGAAGCCCAGCCCCACAAATAAGTAAACAGACAGGGAATTGTAGAATCAGCTCTTTCGATTTATAAATTCACCTATCTGTGTTCTTAGGTGTTAAGAATAAAATAAGGTAGCCATGGTGGCCTATACCTTTAATCACAGAACTCAAGAGGCAGAGGCCAAAGAATCTCTGAGTTTGAAGCCATCTTGGTCGCTTGCATGGTGAGTTCCAGGGCAGCCAGAGCTGCACAGTAAGATCTGTCTCAAGAGAAGGAGGGAGAAGAAGGTCTGAATCTATTCTATGTGTCTGTTGTTTTTAGAGTAATAATTTCTCTTAATATCTCATTGTATTGTTTGGTTTTTTTAAACTCTGCTCCAGAGTGCTGGGATTAAAGGTGTGAGCTGCCTGTGCCACCTCCCAACTTATCTTTTAAAATATTTAAAGTAGGTCATTCATGTTATTTCAAACAAGATCTGAAAGAAATTTCATTACCGTACTATATTTAACGATGCAAGAACTGACAGCTTGAAATTGGCAATAGGATCATTGAGAAATCCCCATGAGATTATAAACTGATGAAGCATTTGATAATGATAATGCCAAATCCCAGTTTTTGAACCATGGTACTTTTCTTCCCATCCAATGAAAAGCATAAGGAATAGTTAACCCCTGGCTTATATATGTATGATGAACAGAAGTGATTACTATCTGCCCTTAGAAAGCTGGGAGGAGCCCTGTGAAGCTGTCCCCTGAAATTAACAGGAACTTCAAAGAAGAGAAGCTGTTAACTGATAATCCAATAACTAACCTCAAGTTAGGGAAGTTACTATAATGGAAAACCCTCTTCTCCATGTATTCTTCCTGAGCTCTATGGGATGTTCATGGTGGTGGTGCATGCGAGCGTGTGTGTGCCCGTACTCGCGTGTGTGCACGTGTTCATGCTTAGGTGCTACAGTGAGCTGTGGAGGTCAGACTCAACTTTGTGGAGTTGGTTCTCTCCTGCCATCTTTATGTGGGTTCTAGGGATTGAACATGGGTCTTCACAGAGTCCTATAGTAGCCCCTTTTACATATCCACATACCCTGTTATTCTGAAGAACCCTAATGTATGTGGTTACTGGTTATGGTAATGTTTAAGGATAGTGATAGGTACTCTAGACCTCAGGTTTTTCAGATTTTTAACTCAGATCATTATCTTTATTCTCTTCTAAGTGTATTGAAATGAGTACTTGAAAAGTCATGGGCTGGAAAGGCTGCAGCACCTCGCCTTCCTAGGAAGGAAACTGAAGCCCACTGGAACCTGGGGATAGAACCTCAGCTAACCTGATCAGAAGCTCAAGCCATCTCCACATGGGTACTTCCCACATAACCATTCCTGTCTGCAGTGGCAGGGATGGAGACCCAGCTTCACACTGTCACCTGCAGCAGCCTGAGGTCTTTTTCAGAGACCTGTCCTCAGGCAAAACCAAGTTCTTGACCACACCACAGGAAAGAATTTCAGGGTTAACCTGTATGAAGGAGAGTTGGGGTTTATTAAACATAGAGAGGACAGAGAATAAAGCATACTTGAGAGCATGGGTGCGGGCTTCTCAAAGACAAGTATTGCCTAAGTGGTTAAACTGTAGACATATGCTGGTGGTCTCAAGTTACTTCTCAAAGAGTTGCTAAGAAATTCCTTCCCTCCCTTTAGTGAAGTGAGACTCTAGGGTGGCTCCAAAGGTGCCCTGGATAGTATTACAGTCAGGTAAGATAAAATCAGGTGCCCCTAGAGTTGCACAAGGAGTTAGGACATGTCTTCCTACTGCAACGGGGTTTCTGATGAGAATCATAGTAAACTGCAGGTTATAGCTGGGAGGTGGGGGAAGACTCAAGCAAATGTTAGTTGTGTTGGATTTCATGTGTTTGTGTGTGCACACTTGTGTGTGTGTGTGTGTACCTGTGTGCAAGTGTGTGTGCATGCATGTGCACTTGCACTCACAGCTGTGTGCAATGTGAGTGCTGGTGTAGATGGTGTATGGAGACTATATGTTTACCTTAGATGTGCAAACCAACAACTTCTGCTTCTCCTACTTCGCCACCCCCCTTCTCATCATTTTTTATTCTCACTGACCTAGAACCAATGCCCAGAATAACTAGCTGTTTTTACATGGATTATGGAAATCAAACGGAGGTCCTTCTGCTTGCAAGGCAAGAACTTTACCCATGCTCTTGTGCTGGAGTCCTGCATTCTCAGCTGGTAAGTGGCTTCAATATTCCGGTGTCCATAATCTTCCCTGTGTTTCTTCCCTGTTTTAGTTCCCACATAATGCAGACACCTAGCTGAAGCCAACCTAGTGATTTCTTTTAACATGGATTAATTGAGTGAGTAAATGTGCATGTGTGCACAGGTATGTAGTAGTCAGAGGACAACCTGCAGAGTTAGTTCTCTCCTTCCATAGCGTGGGTCCCAGGGATTAAATTCAGAACATAGGCTGGGTGGCAAGTGCTGCCTGTGGAGCCTTCTTGCTGGCCCTCAAGTAATTTCCTTTCTTTCCTCCCCCTCCCCCAGACAGGGTTTCTCTGTGTAGCCCTGGCTGGCCTGGAACTAGCTCTGTAGACCAGGCTGGCCCTCAAATAATTTCTTTACTTCCCTATTCAGTTTATAAAAGCTCACTGTCTACTCCAGAGTTCTCTGAACCTTTTCTGATTCTGGCACCCAATTTGTAAACCATCCTTTGCTCAAATGAACCCTGAAACATCAATGTGCCTGTGTTCATCTTTTAATGGTTCAAATCTCAGCACAGGAAGCTTGTGGAGGAGAGAGCCTGGCATTTTACTCTGGTCACTCTATTGAACTGCATAGCTGCTGGTGGTTTACACACATCCTTTCGTGGGCACCCATCTCTAAGGGCTCCTGGGTCACTGGCAGTCACCCTTTCCCCTCCACCTTTTGGGGATTGTGGAAACTCTTCCCTAGAGACAGAATTATGAGCACCTTAAGAGTCACATGTGGGCAGCCACTCTGTGTAAAGTTCACACAGGAAATGACAGACCTCCTTTTCTCCTGTGTCTCCTACAGTTATCAGGGAGCACAGATATCCCACACCTGACACTCAGCTGTGAGGACCCTCCTCAGGGACATCCATCTATCTGGCTTCTCAGCAGGGTGGAAAGCTGGCTCTTCCATTGTCCCCCACCCAAATCTGCCTCCCGATAGTGTCATCTTTGACTCTTAGTTCTCAAAATCCAGGCTATAAAAAAAAAAAAAAAAAAAAAAAAGCTTTCTCCTTATCTCCTGAACTGTCAGGAAGTTCAAAGATCTTCATTGAAACTGGCCAGAAGGAGACCATCTTTCTCTTCTCTGCCCTAAGGCTAAGGGCAGTAATTCGGGAAGCCTTGTGGTTGCCTTGGGAGGGGAAAGGTGGCAGGATGTTCCCAGGACACTAAATCATACTAAAAAAAAAAATTCACTAGGCATGATGGCATATGCCTTGAATCTCAACAGAGACACGCAGATTTCTGTGAGTTCAAGGCCAGCCTGGTCTAAAACATAATGAGAATGAAAAAAAAACAAAAACAAAAAACAAAGGACTATCATTTAAGCCAGGCAGTGCTAGAACACAACTTTAGTCCCAGCACTTGGAAGGCAGAGGCAGGCAGATCTGGTCTACGGAGTGAGTTCCAGGACAGGCTCCAAGCTACACAGAGAAACCATGGTTCCAAAAAGAAAAGAAATTTCACAACAGAACTGAGGAGGGAGCTTGCTGCTAGAGCATGGGGACTGAGTACACACACACTCCCCCCCCCCCAACACAAGCAAGTTAGGGACTATAATCCAGTGTTGGGGCTGGCAGATCACCTCAGCCTCCTCAGAGGGCAAATGAGAGATCAAGACGGGTGGCTCATGATGAACAACACCTGGGGCTCTATGCACAGAAGCACGCATGTGTGCTCTCTCTCTCTCTCTCACACACACACACTGACATTAGTATCTTGCCACAACCTCCCCATTTTGTATGTATTTCTCAAGCTTCAGGGCTGTATTTCATACTGGCTGGCTCTATAGAATACCATGAATTACTCTCAAACCTAGTGCATCTGAAAATTCTGTCACCCTTACTCCCAGTCTCTGGAAATGTTCTTACCTAGTCGGTTCCCGCCAATAAACTGAGTAACCTTCAGTTCAGTTCATACTCCCTGCCTCCCTCTCTTCTGCCCTCCACTAACCTGAGTGCTGGAGAGCTCACTCGCTTGCTTTCTCTCTCTTTTTCTACCTTCATTTTACTGAGTTCCATAGCTAAAGTCGGTTTGTTTTGGTTCTATTTTTTTTTAATATTTGTGTGTGTGTGGGACACCTGTATACCAGTGCCAATAGAGGTCATAAGAGGGTATCAGATCCCCTACAGCTTGAGGTACAGGCTGCTGTGAGCCACTAACAGGACTTGTAACTAAACTTGAGTCCGCTGCAAGAGCAGCAAGAACTCTTAACCCAGGAGCCATCTCCCCAGCCTCCTTAAGGGCTTTTTATTTATTTGCTTGTTTGTTTGTTTTTTGAGATAGGGTTTCTCTCTGTATGTAACCCTAGTTGTCCAGGAACTTGCCCTGTAGACCAGGCTGGCCTCAAATTCACAGAGATCTGCCTGCCTCTGCCTCCCAAGTGCTGGGATTAAAGGCATGCACTGCTACTGCCTGGCTTTTGGTCTCATCTAAAACAAATGTTACAATGTCTCAGATTTCTCCGAGGCAACTTTCCCACTGAAAGACACTGGATCTACTCACACTGACTTCCAAGGGCAAGGACCAGCTGTTCATGTTTGTTCTCCAGTTGCAGATGTGGTGAATGCCTGTAATCTAAAGTTCATGCAGCAAGTGTGTTTGGAGGAATCAGCAAACCCTACCAACCCTGGAAATGTCTCCCAGAGTATCAGTAACTAAAGGATTATCAGTATGTGACTGGAGTAAGCAACAGCAGAGGACTGGAAGAAAAAAGCAGGGCAAAGAGTTCTGGGATATGGCACTTGTATTCCTGGGAATTGGGATTCTCAGTTAGGACTTGAAGAGCCTTCTAGAGCATACCTCAGAATTGTCCTTTCCAGGAAGAATGTTTGCCGGCTAGTTTCCATCTTTGTTAGACTGGAGTGTGAACTTTCTAACATTTCCCCATTTTGCTTGTGTGTAAAATGGCTGAGTAGGCAACGGCAGGCATCTCGAATGGCAGAGGCAGTGAGGCCCAGGGACAAAGAGAAAGAGCAGTGCTGAGCAGTAGAAGTGAATGGCTTCCAGATTAATCCTCCACACAGCTGATGGCTGCAACCGGGACCTCAGAAAGTTTACAGAGAGGACACAGTGGAGTGAAAGAGGAATCTGATACACCCAGGTCTGCCTGTGAGGTAATGGACAGCTTTTATCCCTTTGAAACTTAATAGGCTAGGGTTCAGGGGATGAGCTGTTGTATCCCCCATATAAACTGGTCTCAGGGCCACACTGATATACTTCATCTCCCTTCCAGCACACCCATTCCAAGTATCCCCGCCCTTGGCCAACATTCAGCAGATCTGGGCTGTTGCCTATTGGTGACTCAGGTTTTTATTCCCTGGGGGTATGAATCATTAATTGTACTTGCTGCCATCAGTGTTCATTTACAGTCAGCACTGGACATGCAGGTACTCAGATATTCCCCCAGGAGACCCCTCTGAGTTCAGCACCTACTCTGTTGGTGTTTGTTTGTGGCCCAACCATTACCCCTCATTGTAGCCAGCATCAGCTCTTTTTGTCTGTATAGCAAGTGCCTGCAATAACTGTCAAGAGAAGCCTGTGCTTTGATTCACAGAGTTGATGTTTCTGCCCATGACTGGATGGATGGCTGTTGTTTAGGCCTGCATTTCCCACATGTGGTAGGAAATCATGGTGGAGCTAACCTACTCAACTCATGGTTACAAAGGGAAAAGAGAGAAAGAAGTGGGTGTCCCACAGTCCCCATTAGGTCTAAAGACCACCACTAGACCCCTACCTCCCAGAAGCCTCTCCACATTCCAGTGGAGCCATGCTGGGGACCAAGTCTTTACAATGGTACACAGACAGCCCTGGGGATAGAGACCCAGCCTTTTCCACATAGTCCTGTGGGAGGTGCTTAAGACCCACGATAGAGTGTAGCACTGCCAACATGGTAATTTTTTGTGTTTTCCCTGAAGACAAAGTCTTGAGTCAGGCTGGCCCACAACTCCCTGTGTGACTGAAGATAACTTTGAAACCCCACCTCCCAGATAGGGTTTCTCTGTGTAGCTTTGGAGCCTATCCTGGCACTTGCTCTGTAGACCATGCTGGCCTTGAACTCACAGAGATCCCCTTGCCTCTGCTTCGTGAGTGCTGGGATTAAAGGTGTGTGCCACTACCACCCAGACTGATAACTTTGAACTCCTAATCCCACTCAGTCTCCACCACTGAGTGCTAAAATGACAGATGTGTACCACTATACCCAGTTAATGCTTTTCTAGGAATTGAACCCAAGGTAGGGCAAGCATCCTACCAATTGAGTTGCGCCCCTTGATTCAGTAACTCTTTGTGTGCACAGTATGGGAAGCTTAAGTGATTGAGTAGATAGTCATAGCTTCTAGTGAAAGAGAACCCTCACTGCATCTCCTGGAAGACACATCCTTTCTACTCCATACCAGGAGCTAGGATTTCTAACCTAGCAGTACCTGACAATGTGAGGGCAGGAAACACAGTCTATGTGTGAGTCTTGATGAGTCCAGCCCACTGCTATCCTCTGGGCGACAGATCTACCTACCAGGCACACCATATCATTGTTTAGCCAACTTATTACCTGGCAGGTTTGTTCACATGTCTCTGTTCCTCCAGAATCCATCGTTTTCATAATCTTTTTTGGGGGTAGGGATGGGGATTTGAGATAGGGTTTCTCTATGTAGCCCTGGCTGTCCTAGAACTTGCTCTGTAGATCAGGCTGGCCTCGAACTCAGAGATTTGCCTGACTCTGCCTCATGAGTGCTGGGATTAAAGTTGTGTGCCACTATCACCCAGCATTTTTCTTAATCTTTAAAAACTATTTATTATTATGGGGGATGCACGCTTGCCATGGCACACCTGTGGGGCCAGAGGACAACTTAGTAGCGCCAGTTCTTTCCTGCCACCTTGATGTAAATCCCAGGGGTCAAACTCAAGTGGTCAGACAAGAGTTATTGTCCTCCCCCCAGATGAGACATGTCAATGGCTAGAATCCTGTCATTTTGAACAAATGTAATTTTGTGAAAATATCCACTATTGCCATCTTGCCCTACAGAGGACTGTCGAGGAGCTACTCTGGGATGCCTCTCCCTATGCTTTTCCTGTTCCCTTTGTAAAGTGAGTGTCATCTGTCTCTTTAGGGAATAGAATTGGGTGGTTAGTTCTCTGTCCTGTATATCAAATCAATTCTATTACTCCCAGTCCTGGTTTTTTCTTTTCTCCATTGTCTACTGATACAACTCAGACACCTCCACCTCCTTTGCTTTGTGCCATACTTATGTCCAAACTTCAAAGAACTACTCAGAGAGTGTTAAAAAAAAAAAAAACTGGATCTAGGGCTTGCCTAGTATGCAAGGGAATTGGGTTCCTCCCCCGTCACTACCAAAAACAAAGACCAGAAGTAGGCATCCTTACCAGGATGTGCCACTGGTTTGTTGCATTCCCTTTATTTAATAGTGCTGGTTGACTGCTGTCAATTTGACACAAATCTAGACGAATCTGAGAAGACAGATCTAAATTGAGAAGACGCCTTCATAAAACTGTCCAGTAGGCAAGGCTGTGGGGCATTTTCTTGATTCATGATTAATGGGGGAGGAACTGTTTCAATGTGGATATTGCCACCCTGGTGCAGGGTGGTATAAGAAAGCAGTCTGAGCTGGGCATTGGTGGTGCATGCTTTTAATCCCAGCACTCGGGAGGCAGAGGCAGGCAGATCTCTGTGAGTTCAAGGCCAGCTTGGTCTACAGAGTGAATTCCAGGACAGGCTCCAAAGCAATACAGAGAAACCCTGCCTTGAAAAACAAAAACAAACAAACAAATAACAACAACAACAAAAGCAGTGGCTTCTGCTTCACCTCCTGCCTCAGGACTTTTGCCCTGCTTGAGTTCCTGCCCTGTCTTCCCTCAGAGAAAGAATGTGACTTCAGGGTTGTAAGCTAAAATAAACCCTTTCTTCTCTAAGTTATTTTTAGTTGTTCTGTTTATCACAGAAATAGACTCCTTAACTGGTAGGCTGGGTCCAGGCCATTGAGATTGCTATATGACAATGTAACATTAACTTAGTTTCTCTTGGAGTAATTCTGAGGTGTTTACAATATTCCTCCCAAAGCCAGAACTGAATTTCTGAGATCAACTAGTCTTGAACTCACAGATACCTGCCTGCCTCTGCCTCCAGAGCACTAGGAATAACAGTGTGTGCCATCACACCCAGCAGCTTTCATCCTGAAATATAAAAGTTTAGGGCTGGCAATATGGCTGCTCACCACACAAGCCTGGAGATCAAAAGTCAATTCCTGGAACCCGCACGAAGGTGGACAGGGAAAACCAACTCCACTAAGTTTAATTTGACCATCACACATTCCTTAATGTGAATTTCTGCAACACACACAACAATAAAACAAAAAATTTAAAAACTATCCATACAGGGACATTAATGAGACTCAGTTGATAGAGAGTTTGCCTAACATACATGCAGCCCTGGGTTCAATGCCCAGCACTGCATGGAGTGGGTATGGAGGTGCACATATGTAAGTATCTCTGTGTCCTGGCAGCATTAATTATAAATGCTCAGCTGATAGCTTAGGCTTGTCTCCAGCCAGATCTTACAACTTACATTAACCAATTTCTATTCATCTATGTGCTGCCCCAAGGCTCATTTACCTCATCTATGAACTTCCCATGTTGCTTGGCTGGCAACTCCTCAGACTCTACCCTTCTTCTTCCCAGCATTCTGTCTGTCCCCAAAATTTTCCTTAGCTATGGGCTAAAACATACAAATCACTACAAAAGCATCACCTTTTTTTTTTTTTTTTTTTTTACCAGAACTTGTGAGCATTTACTTAATTTTTTTTTTTTTTTTTTTGGAGACAGGGTCTCATTCTATAGCCCTGGCTGGGGTTTAGGAGAGGGAGAAGTGATGTGTGAAAAGCCTTATGGAAACCCACTAGTTAGTAAGCTAATTTAAAAGGGTTCAAATAGGAGAGTCTCTATGGATGGACAATGTTGCAGGTGACATAGGTGGTTGAACAAAGGTCAGTAGGAGGCATGGGCAGTTCCCTCTGAGTTATTGCTCAGGAGGAGTGCCAGGAGCACCCGAACAGCACACATCTGCCACTGTTCTGCTTGCCCACATAACTACATGGTAAGACTCCATCACTCAAATACCATATACTTTGGCTGCAGGACATAAAGGAATCAATGGATCTCAAACTAACCAGGAAACGTCTTCCCTGCTGGCTAGCCTTTACATTGCCAGGGGGTGCTATGCTGGCTGCTGAGAGGGGGGAAAAAGACATCAGTGGTTTTACCCAGCAGTAGGCCCTGCATGCCACAGTACTTACCTGAGAGGCAAGATGTGTAACAGTGGCATGACTACTGATACAGGGTGGTAACTAACTGCTTTCTAATAGGGTTTGTAGTCCACAGAAGGAATTTTATGCCTGGTACTGTAATTCTGGACAAAGGCTAGGGAAATCATAGGCCCTAGGGTAGAATCTCCTGTTGTCGTTATTTTGCTAAATGGTCACATTGATAAATTGCCTTGTAAATATTCGTACTAATACTCATGGGTCTGGGCTGCGCTCAGACGGTAATAATGCAGAGATGTGTGACTGGACAAAGTGCCAAGAAGAGGTGAAGTGCCCAGCCCTAAATGGGACATCTTCATCAGCTCCCTGTCAAGGCTCAGGCACCATCACAGAAGAGGAGGCAGAAAGAATTTAAGACTGGGAAGGGCGCTTTGAAATGCTGTCTCCTGGATATTGGCTATTGAACTCAGGAACTCACAACAGCTGTGGTTACCCAACCTAGACCTATGGAAGATCAAGTCAGCCCAAATTCCTAGTACATAGGCCCCATAGCTTACTGAGGAGCTATTGGCAGCTGGTAGTGGCAGAGGGAGGCAGGATCATTTTTCTTTGAGAGTGTGGCCACTGGTAGCTTTTCCATGCTCCGGTGGATGGCCCCACACCCGTGAGCATATGGACTTAGTGACCTATTAAAAATAAGGAGGTGGTGGTAGGTGCTGGTGAGGGTAACAGGAAGAGCTGGAGAGGGAAAAATGAGAAGAGGGCATGATCATATTTCATTGCATACATGTATAAAATCCTCAAAGAGTAAAAAAATAAAAATAAAATGAGCAACATTTAGTTCTAGTCTGTGGGTTGTCCCTTGAGTTATTAAGAAATTGGGAAAGAAACATTGGCAGGAGGGTGAACTCTGAGACAGAAGGATTATCGTAAGTTTGAGGTTATATATGGGGCTCTAGACCAGCCTGAGCTATAAAGAACCTGTCTCCAAAAGAAAAAGGAAGGAAGGAGGAGAGGGGAGGGGAGGGAAAGAAGGGGGTAGGGGAGCAACAAAATCCCTTACATTGTTTCCTAAAAGGATAAAAGCTGCTATGTATAGGTGTCTCTCCCCCCCCAAGGCTGTTATTTTTATTATTCTCTTTAATATGGTATGATAAACCCATCTGTCTTACTAAATTTAAATTAAGCATTTAAAATACTTGCTTTTACTGCATTATAACATGCAGTGTAAACGTATTATTAAAGGACTACTCCTAATGTTCT
This sequence comes from Phodopus roborovskii, assembly GCF_943737965.1. Lineage (NCBI taxonomy): Eukaryota > Metazoa > Chordata > Mammalia > Rodentia > Cricetidae > Phodopus > Phodopus roborovskii. The sequence continues at coordinate 48,482,281 of NW_026126517.1, read as the reverse complement.
TGTGTTTCCACAGTGTTACTTGAAGAAATTTAAAAGTGTCAATAAAAATAGCATTTTCTACAGAAAAGTCTTTTACCATTATCCTTTAGGAAGTGTTCTATGGGGTATGGGCATGTGGTTCTCTCTCTTTGGCTGGTAGAGGTTGAGACAGGGTCTCACCCTGTAGCCTGGCTGGCCTAGAACTCACTAGGTAGAGCAGGCTGGCCTTGAACCCTCCCGCCTCAGTTACCTGAGTATTGGGATGACAAGTATACACCACTACAAATGGCTTCTTTCTGTACATATAAAGCCTTTAGTAAAGGTGATGAAGACATTTTAAAGTTACATAAGCCTCAAACATCTAAAAACATTAGGAAACTGCCTTGGAGTTTTCTTCCCAAAGATAGATTAACATTCCAGTTTGCTTTTTATTTTTTATTTTTTGAGAGGTGTTTTGTGATCAAACAGCTTTAGAGTTTTACAGGAAATCACAAATTCAGCTGAATGCCCTATCTACGTGCTCAAACTTGTTTGACGTTTGGTGGGAGAGACAGGAACAGATAAATACTTCACAAGCTGCTTGTTAAATTTGTTGCATGTGAATTCTTATTCCTCTTGACTCATTTCTGAGACCCAAAATAAGGTTACTGCCTTGTACCTGCCTTGTATCCAAGGAGAAGTCACAGAGTTTTAGAAGGGGAAAGCTGCCCCTTGTAGAATGTGCTGAGTGGCAGGATGCTTTAGAAGAGGAGTGCAATTGCCTTCAATTTTCTTACTGAAAGTCATTCTAAAATCATACATTTATTTGTGTTGTACACATGTATGCATGTGTGTATACCATGGTGCATTCGAGAAGGTCACAACAGAACTTGTGAGACTATGTTCTCTCCATCCACCATGTGGCCCAGGGCAGCCTGCTCAGGTCATCAGGCTTGCCAGTAAGCACGCACCTGTACCTTCTAAGCCATCTCACTGGATCTCCTTACCGAAATCTTGTTAATAAGGAAAGACCAAACTGTGTCATTAAGAAGGACAAGTCAGGCCAGGCATGATGACACATACTGTTAATCCCAGGACTCAGGAAGCAGAGGCAGGCAGATCTCTGAGATCCATGCCAGCAAGCCTACATAATAAGAGCCTATCTCTAAATAAGTAAATACATTAAAAAGAGAGAGAGAGAGATAGGGAGGGGCAGAAGGAGGGACAAGTCTGGGGGCTAGAGAGGGAGCCTCAGCTGTTAGCATACTTGCTGCTCTTTCAAAGGACATAGATTCAGTTCTCAGCACCCACAAAAGACTCACAGCTGCCTGTAACTCCAGCTCCAGGGGATCCAGTGCTCTCTCTGGTTTCCAGGGACACCGCACACACATAGCACACTTAACATTAAATAAATATAGAGGGAGAGAAGGGGAGGCGAGAAAGGAGGGAGAAAGAAAGGCTTGTCAATGCCCGCCATTCTCTTCACTTTTCCACTTTGGCTTCATTCCATGTTCCAAAGATTACTTATAAACCACGGTCTTAGTCAAACAGATTCAGATGGATGTTCTCCAAGGTGCTTGCATTCCTCTGAAAAAAGCCATTCCCTAGCCTCCTAAAAATTGCTTGTGCTGGGGAAGAAAAGGAATAAGGAAGACAGAAAATGCAGCCATCCATTTTCTCTATCAAGAACATTTATACCAGTTTATATAAAAATGTCTCATAATTTAAACGGCTAATTCTTTCCCAGTGAATGTATGTGGTCTTGCAGGACTTGGCAGTAGTGACGAGGTTCATTAAACATCTCTGGAAATGCCGACTGGACTCTTGAAGGAGAGTAAAGAGTAAAAACAAAAGCTGTAATATTAGCAGTAATTTCAAAGCAAAGTCGTAGTCTAGCTTATCTCTAAAGATATCCTGGGATATGTTTGGGGATGTCAGGGCTTTACATTTTTAAAATGTATTATTATTAATGTGCGTAGTATATGTCCGAGCACCACAGCCACAGCATGCATGTGGAGGTCAGGAGACTTATTTGTGGAGTCAGTTCTCTCCTTCTACCTTTTTGTGGGTTTGGGGATTGAATTCAAGTTGTCAGGCTTGCTTGGCAAGTGCTCTATCAGCTGAACCATCTCCCAGTCCCTTAGAGAGGATTTTTTTTTTTTGGTCTCCTAAAGTCATTGTGCATATTTCAATCTACTCAATAATGCTACTCATTGTTTGGTGAGAGCAGACACTGTCTACAAAGACATAATTTAATGGTCTGAGTGGATTTTTGTATTCACACCTGCCAAAGGAATCTCAAATCACATGACTTTGGATTTGTATGAGCCAAGTCTTTGAAAGAAAAAAAAAATGTCTTGTTTATAATTCAAAAAAGGCTTGGCTGCAAAGCTTAAATCATATTAGAGGACTGAAATTTTAGACTTTAGGAAATTTTATCACAGAGTAAGGAAAATGAAGTGACTCATACAGCTCTCCTCTGCCTCCTTCTCGGGCAGGAAAACCAAAGAAACATTTCCTGGTTTGGGAGGGAGAAATCAGAAAGAGGAGAGTCAAGAGAGCCGAAGCATCTAAGAGGGGCTGCTCTCAGGTCTTGCTAGTCAAATCTGCAGTGACAGAGGGTTGACGGCTCAGCCATCAGAGCAAGAATGTATTTGCCTGCTCTCTACACGGACTGTCCAGAGCAGCACACTCCCAGGGGCAGCTCAAAGGGTTAGGAATGGCATCTAGTGGATCTTAGATTCAGAGAGACTGAGTGAGTGTCACTCGGTCTGTGTGACCCAGATGGACAAGACTGTGAGTTCCTGGAGCAGCCTGGGGTGGGACAGGGTAGAAGATGTGCACAGCGGTGTGCCAAGTGGGACAGGCACCAGAAATCTTGCAGAAGAACTTGGATTCTGAACAATTGGGAGAGTTGAATCTTTCCAGAGAAAGCCACGAAGTTTCAGGGAAAGACACAGAGTGACTTGGGCCACAAAGGCAGAGGCTCGAGGGAGACTAGAAGGCTGAGTTCAGGGAGAGACAGAATGCTACAGCAAGGTTTGAAGGAGCATCCTTCATTGTTGGTATGGAAGAGGAGAGCAGCTTGGGAGATTTGTCCATGGAGGAAAGAGGGCTGCATGGGTCTGGGAGAAACAGGCTTAGCTGCCCATATCCTTTTCCTAGCCAGCCAAGGATTCTTTCTTCAGCAGCAAGGAGATTCAAGCTGAAGAGTCAGCCATGCTCTCTGTTGCTGCCAAGGAAAGACAGGGGCTGGGGAGACACTCAGTAGGTAAAGCGCTTGCTGTGCAAGCATGAGGACCCGACTTTGGATCCCCAGCACCCACATAGAAATCCAAGCATGGGTAATGGGAGCCTGTAATTTTATCACGGGAAGGCAGACACAGCGGGAGTTCAGGAATTAGCTAGCCAGCTAGCTTAGTCAAATGGCCAAGTTCCAGTTACAGTGAAAGACACTGCCTCAGAATAAGAAGGTGGAAAGCAATTGAGGACATCAATGTCTATCTCTGTCCACCTCTGGCTTTTACATACATGCTTAGGCATGTGTGTCTATACACATTCACATATGTACACAACTACACAAAGGGAAAGACAGCTGCTTACCCCTGTTGATATAAAGGTGAGGACCACGTTCACGTTCACCAGGGGTGGCCTCTGAAACAATGTTACATAAAAGAAACAAATGAATATCCTGGCACTAGCATGTATCTGCCTGAGGTCCTCCCAAAGCTGCATGGAGCATATCCCCATCAACAGAGGTCTTCCTGTTTTGTGGCTGAACTGGTGGCAGCCAGTGAAGGAAAGTAAGCCACCAATGAGGCAATAGGAAAATTTTACTCGAGACCAAGGCCTCTTCAGTGAACCTGCAGGGCTTGGGAACAGATACTTAAAGCACTCCATACAGAGGCCTCCTGGGAAGTGGTCTAGATCAAATGTCTTTGTGAGGCTCACACAACATACTAGGAGAAATGAATTTTCAGTTTGGAATGATGCTTGAAAATTTTAAGCCAAGACTTGTTTTACTTCCCAAAAAAACGATACTGCTGCCTGATGACTGTTGACCCATCACAATGACACGGATTGCCTAAGGGAAAGACTGATCTAATAGAACAGATGAGATTGAAGGGTTGAAGTGTGTGTGTGTGTGTGTGTGTGTGTGTGTGTGTGTGTGTGTGTGTGTGTTTTCTGCATGTGTATGTTTACTGAGATGTTTGTTTCAGATAGTGTCTAACCATGTGGAACAGGTTGGCTTTAAGTGAACCTCATGAATATCTGGGACTAGATGTGTGTGGACCTTGACACAGCTGTGTGTATTTAAATTTAGGGCCACTCGGGAGGTAGAGGCAGGTTTGAGCATTTAAGGGCAGTCTTGTTCTACAGAGTGAGCTCCAGGACAGCCAGGGCTACACAGACAAACCCTGTTTAAAAACCAAACAAATCCAGGATAGCCCACTTGCCTGAAAGTGTACACATGCATCAGATTTGAAGTTTATGGTTAAAATGACTCAGGTGGAAAGATATTTAACTTGTCAGTGAAAATAGAAGACCCCCAGGTCTATAAATTATGCAGATGTTTCACCTTGTCTCTTTAAGGAAACACAGACACCTCTAGTTTAGAGCTTTTCTTTTGGAAAAACAACCAGGAATCGGATTAGGCATTTCAGAGTCTATCTTTATCCTCAGTCACTCTTTGCCTTTGTACCTCAGACTGGGTGCAAGCAGCAGGGGCAGGTGGTACACAACACCTCCTAGTTCTGCACCATAGATAGGAAGGTCCGGTTAACCTTCTGCCTCTGCCCCTGGCAGGCAGAGGTGTTTGCTCTACTGTGGGGACCATTTGCTTCTGGGACTGCTACCTCCTGCCATCTCCCATGCTTGCCTTGGCTTTTTGCTTGAGGTGTGGGCTTTCCTGGACTGAATCCAGTCTCTTGGAGTCCCACAGGTCCTCACAATCATTGTGGACCCCTCCCAAGGGCACCAGACCTCAACTTAAAACTCAGCCTTACTTCAGGATCCCAAGATAAACTTGAGAGGGTCACTAGATTCCTTCCTTTGTGTCTCTTTTCAATGTGGCCACATTGAATAAAAATCTCTTCTTTCTGTTTTCTCTATTAATTTGGCTACTTTAATTGGCTCACTGAGGATGGGCTGCAAAGCCTGGTTTGTTGAGGCACAGGCAGGGACCTCAAACTCAGTTAACACTGTGGGCCTTAATCTAGGGTGCGTAGGACCCTTGAAAGCACACAAGCCCCGGCTGCACTCCTTTCTGCTCCCCCCCCCCCCCCCCCGCCCTGCTGCTGTTTTTAACAATCCTCCTTTGGTGTGGGGTGTTCTTCCAAGTCTCCAGACAGAAAGAATGCCTGAGCTGACTTTCTCCTAAGATTCCCTTTCACCCAACTGGAGAATTCCACCCTCCTGGCCTTCTCCCTTAGGCTCCTCCTCCCTAACCAGGAAGGGCTTTTATTGCCTTTTTTGTGTGACAGGAAATTGCCATGACCTCATGTCTTATGGTTTATATTAAAAACTATACTATACCATGCCTCAGATCTCTAGATATTTGAGGATATTTTGTAAGTTTCAAACAGAACAAGCTGGCCCTTCTTATCAACAAGCAGGTTCTGAGCCTGTTTGCACTGCCCTTGCCCTATCCAGCTCTCTGCTCTGGGTCTGGAAGCTTGCAAGTCACATGGTCTGTAAGTGCTAACCCAGCCCCTGGAGACAGTAGTCTGAGCCTGGCCAGAAGTCTGGGTGTTTCCTGCAGCTAGAGTGGCATGTGGTGGACACTGATACGCTCGCTCCACTGTGAATCCAGCTTCCTCCTGGGATCATCTCCCTGCCTTTCTGATCTTGCTGCTGTGACCAGCTTCTGAGAGAATTTGCATCCATCCACTCGGCGTTCTCACTGCCTCCATTTCTTGTGCATCTAATTTCCTGATCATTATTGCCCCCTTCTCTAAGGTTTTTGTTGCTGCTGTTTTGAGACAGTCTCCTGTACCCCAGACTGGCATCAAACTCACTAAGGAGTTAGGGGAACAGAACTCCCGAACTCCTGAGATTACAGGTATAACCCACTGAGGCTGGTTTATATGGTGGGGTTAGGGTATGAACTCCAGGCTTTGTGCACTCTAACAACTGAGCTGTAACCCCAAAGTATTTTCCTGGATAGAATCTAATGGAGAGATATGGCTTTGAAGATCTTCACTTTGAAATGAGGTTCTAGAGGAAAAGAGTAAACCTTTGTATTCCTGTTGTAAAATTCCTAAACCTTTGAAGACAGTGATATTTAAACAAGGGGGAAAGTCATGAGCAAGACATTCAAAAATAAAAAGCACAGCAATGTATTTCAAAACCTCTCACTACAAGAGCCCCCAAGGGTACTGTGATCATCACATTTCTTCATGAGCAGCCACTTTGCTGGCCTATCTGCTCGTGTGCAGAGTTCTCAGCTGTTACAATCATGTGGCTATTTTGGTCCTATATACCTACATCAGATCCCAAGTAACCAGTTGTTAATCTATGTCCTAACAGGACATTTTATATTGGAACAGTATACATTAGCTGCTCGAGTAATGCCATCTTATTTACTTGTTCATTTATTTATTGGTTTTTCAAGACAGGGTGGCTTCTCTGTGTGATAGCCCTAGCTGTCCTGGAACCAGCTCTGTGCACTGCCCAGCTCTAGTAATGCCATCTTAATTCAATAAAATTTGCAGACTGATGTTTTAGAGTTACCTTCATAATAGCATATTGATTGGAATATCCTCATTTTTATACAATCTATACTCCTTCATTTAGGTGAATTTTATTTACATTATTGTTATGATTATTATTTTAGTCTTTTGAGAAAGGGTCTCACTGTGGAACCTAGCCCATAATTTGTGATATCCCAAACTACCATCTTCTGAGTGTTCTGAGTACAGGCAAATGGTACCATGTCTGGTTCTCTCTCCCTCTTAATAAATTGTATTTTGTATGGTTTTTAATAGGGAAACAACTTGGAGACTATCCTAATTCCTCCTTCAAGCTGTTACATTGTCTTAAAGGTTACCAAAGCTGATTCCAGTAGAAGTAGGCATTCACTGCATTAGGGGCTGGCTGCATTTGTTTGTACAGTTTAATTTTTCATGTTTCAGACTTGATTTTCTAATTGGAATAAAGGTGTTTGGGTTTGGGGTTTCCACTGGGGTGGTGGGGGAAGAGAGAGAAAGAAAAAGAAAGAAAAGAAATAGACCAATGTAAACAAAAATAAAAATTTATAAATTTAGAACTATAGAATGAGAATTTTAAAGCTCTATGTTGCTCTGAAATACAGATTCTTGAGTTCCTATCTTTCTCTGCTAGATTATAATGTCACTCTTGCAAAGCCTGCATTTTGTATTTGCTCACAAACAGCCTCTAGCACTGAACTAGACAGACACTATTCAAGATTTGTCTCCATCTGGTGGTCAAACTGAAAAACATCATGCAGCTTTGTGCTTACCTAATGCAATTGTGAAGCAATGCAAATGGCGGCAAAACCGAGCGAAAACTAAAGGAGAACCTACAAGACGCCGCGGGTTCTTTTCGCTCTGGGTCCATTTTGGAAAACACAAGCAGGTACAAATCCTTCTTGATGCGTTTTCCACATAAATTCCTACACGATAAAAGAAATCAGTACAATTATTTTCAGTGGCTGTCTAGGTCTACTCTTCCTTTTTCCTCTTTCCCTCAGCCCCTCTAAGAAAAGGTTTCAAGTATCTCAGCTGGCCTCTCACCCCATATACAGCTGAGGATGGCCTTAAACTTCTGATCTTGATGCCTCTGCTTCTCAGTTCAGGCAGTGACTGAATGTAGGGTTTTGTGAATGCTAAGTAAGCAGTCTACCAGCTGAGAGCAGCATCCTCATTCCCTAAGTTTACTTAAAAAAAAAACAAAAACAAAAAAAAACAAGTGTCTGTTACTAGATCCATGACTAGAGACAGATGATCTCAGACTCCTCTAACTCAGAAATTTTTGTGCAATTTATGAACTAAATGTTTTTCTATGACATCTGATTTTCCACACTACTCCATGAAGCAAGCATTCAAGGGCAAACCTAGGAAATCAGGCTAACACTATGAAATGCACAGAAGTCTTTAGATCAGGCCTGTGAGTAGCTCGGGACCTGTCATCTAGCAGAGCTTCTGTCCTTGAGGCTCTTCTGCTCAGCCCTCACTTGCTAGTCCTGGACCTTACAAGAATTTCAGGTGAGAGCAGTGGCTTCCCTTCTTCTCAGAGAGACAGGAAGCTGAAGGCCAGAGTTGAGCAAAGGTGTAACATAGCATGAAATACGTTGCAGATCCTGTTATCATGCTCAGTGTTCTTTTTAAATTGGGGGTGGGAGGATGGAAGAAAGGAAAGGAGAAATCAGGAGGGGCTGGAGGGAGGCAGGAAGAGAAGGGAATTGAAGAAGGGAGAAATTTAAGGTAGTTTTTTTTTTAAATATTTATTTATTATGTATAGTGTTCTGCCTGCATGTATGTCTGCATGCCAGAAAATGGCATGAGATCTCATTACCAAATGGTTGTGAGTCATCATATGGTTGCTGGGAATTGAACTCAGGACCTTTGGAAGAGCAGGCAGTACTCTGAACTGCTGAGCCATCTCTCCAGCCTTTAAGATAGTTTTGACACAAAATAATAAAAAAAAATAATATAGTGCTCCCATGACATGTCTGTTTTCAGTGCTCGGGAATGAATACAGAGCCTCATATATGCCAGGCAAATAGTCTATCACTGAGCTATATCTGCGACCCATAATGAGACTAATTTTTTGGGAGGAGGGCAATTTTTGAGGCAGGGTTTCTCTGTGTAACAGTTCTGGCTGTCCTGGAACTTGCTTTGTACACCAGACTGGCCTTGAACTCAGAGATCCACCTGCCTCTGTATCCCAAGTGCTAGGATTAAAGGTGTGTGCCATCACTGCCTGGCAAGACTAATTTCTTTTTAATTTATTTACTTTTATTTTATGTGTATTAGCATTTTGCCTGTATGTATGTCTGTATGAGTATCATATATTCAGATCTTTTCATTGGGACCACCAGATCCCCCATAGTGACATGGAGACTTTATATTAATTATAAAACCTCAGCCGTAGCTTAGGCTTGTTACTAACTAGCTCTCAAAACTTAGACAATTTCTATTAATCCACATATTGCCACATGGCTCGTGGCTTTACCTGTCTGTCTTCCTCTAGCATATCACTCTCCCTCTGTCTCCTGGTGACCCTGCCCTTCTTCCCAGTGTTCTCCCTGCCCTGAAAATCCTGCCTAGCTATTGGCCATTCAGCTTTTTTTTTTTTTTTTTTTAAACTAAGCCAAGCAGAGTGACATGTATTTGCAGTGTACAAAAAAGATTATTTCACAACAGTGTCAGATCCCATGGAGGTAGGCTTATAGGCAGTTGTGAGCTGCCATGTGGGTGCTGAGAATTGAACCCAGGTCCTCTGGAAGAACAGCCAGTGCTGTTAACTACTGAGCCATCTCTTCAGCCTCAGGCGCCAGTTTTTCATTTTTTCTATGTTTGAAGTCTTATCTAGAATAGTTACCTGTGCCAATATCCTGAAATATTTTCCTTATGTCTTACTGTGTCTCTGGAATGGTTCTACATGAAGTCTTTGGGATCTTACATGAATTTTGGGAAGTTTTCTCCAGTTATGCAAAAATTATTGTTGGTATTGAAGTCACCCACTGTCACATTGTAGCCTAAATGTACTTTGTATGTCCACTAGTATTCATTTTTATAAAATTAGGTGCTGTTCCAACACTTGTCATATAGATTTTCATCTCATATTCTTCATGTAGCTTTGAATATATTTTCCTTATTTTTTCCTATTTATCTTGTAAATCTGATGGTTTACTATATTAGTAGTACTTTCTTAGTCCTCATTGGTATATCTCTTTCCTAGTGGGATTTATTCACATTTTTAATGATAGTGTTTACTAAACTTTCTCTTCTGGGAATAGGATGCTTTTAAAAATCTGCTGCACTCCTGGTCTCATGGTTATGTATTCCTTTAACTTATTTTTTTTTTATTCTTTCATTTTTGGTTTTAGAGAGATAGGGTTTCTCTGTATGATAGTCCTGCTGTCCGGAACTCAATTTGTAGACCAGACTGGCCTCAAAATCATTGAGATCCACTTGCCTCTGTCTCCTTAATTTATTTTTAAAATGGAAGTTCTTAACTTCTTCAACTGTGAATATAATCTTCCTGTGTACAATAGTCTTGGTTAGTAGTTATTTTTCTTTGGTACTCAAAATATATCTTTCCATGCCCTCCTGACATTTAAGAGTTGTTTCTGAGAAGTCTGCTGTTGCCTTTAATTGTTACTTGACATTTACTTCTTGTAGATTGTATTACTTCCTTTGTCCTGTGTTTTTAACAACTTAACGATAGTATGTCATAGAGATGTACTTTTATGGTCATTAGTGTTTGAGGTTCTAAATGTCTCTCATACCTGGACAGCCATGTCTTTTCCAAGATTTGGGGACTTTTTTTGCTGTTATTTTACTGAAAATGTTTTGTACGCCCCCAATTGGTAACTTTTCTCCCTCAAGTATGCCAATGATCTGAATATTTTAAAGGGTAACCCAAAATTATTGCATTTTCTCCTCATACTTTTCTTTCTTATACCTCTCTTTTGCTCTTTCTGTCAGACACTAACAACCCAAAAATCTTGTTTATTTATTTATTTTTTTTTGGTAGGAGGAATGTAGGTTCTTGTGCTCACAGATAAGCATTAGAGAAACCAGGAATGTTAAAAACATACGGTTGTCTCTCCAAAGGGAGATGTATAACCTGTTTTCTGCCCAGGGGACTGGAAATGGATATGGTTAAGTTGGGTGACCTTTGCATTATCTGTATGGGCTGAACACACCAGCTCCCCCAGATCATTATCTTGAGCTCGTTTCTCTCAGTTAATCCATGACACCATCTTCCCCCAGACCCTTATCTTGAACTTGTTTATCTTGAGCCCTTTTTCTCTGTTAATCTACAGAACCTATCTTTGTGGAAGATGTCACTTGTACTTTACTAGAGTTTCAATGTGGTCATGTCTTAAGCTTTGTTGTGTACACAGCAGTGAGTTAATTATCACCAGGAAACTTTCCCCCCCAAATTGTGCTGTGCTTAAATATACCTAAAATAAATAATCTGGTGTCAGACTCTCAAAGTTTAAACCAACACTGACTACTGAGTCATGGTGAACTGGACTTCCTCCTTGCCTCTTTGTGATCGTCAGACACTCTTCTGGCTGTGGTATTTGCAGAGATTCCCATAATTTTTTCTTCTGCTTGATCTAATCTGTTATGGAGGTTGCCAACTAACTTTCCCATCTGACCTTTAGAGCCTCTCATTTCCTTTGTGATTCCTTCCCAGCCTCTTTCAGATCCTGTGTGGCCTTCTTCAATTCATTTGTCTGTTTGTGTTATGTGGAGAATTGTTCAGTGTTAGGTTGGATACCTTATAGGACATTATGGGATGGCCTCCTTATTGATATGTGTCTTGGGAGGTAACCATTCTGGATTCAATTCATAGAGATTCTCTCATTCTTGCTATAATCTCCAAGGCTAAGCATTTTCTTTTTATGGAGAGGTTCTCTTTATGTGTCCCTGGGTGGCCTGGACTATGTAGACCCACACCCTGAGAGGACTGACTCTCTCAAGGTGTTCTCTGACCTCCACAGGTGGAGTGTAGCACATTGCATGCATTCACAGGCACACATAAATGATTTTTAGAGAGAGAGCAAGGAAGGAAGGGAGGGAGGGAGGGGAGGAGGAGGGAAGGAGTGAGGGGAGGAGGGAAGGAAAGGAAAGGAAGGAAGGGAGGAGGGAAGGGAAAGAGGGGAGGAGGAAGGGGAGGAGGGAGAGCCTCAGAAACCTTCTCACAAGACGTGACCTTAATCTCCAAGGTCAAATTGAGGGCCCTACTGTAAGACTTGTTCCAGGACCCCATGTCCAAAGCCTTGCTCTAAAAGATGGCTCTGCCTTAAAGATGAACCACCTCTCCTGAAAAGAAGAAAGGGATAAGAAGACAAAGCAACAGACATGAATTACAGTCATTTTCAGGAAGGTAAAGCAGACTCTGGTCTACGTGCAGTTCCTGCCTCTGGTGTCCTGGGAGTTAGCCTGGTGGGTTTCACAATCTTTCTTTTTCTTTTTTCTTATTTTGAGACATAATTTCTCTGTGTAGCCCTGGCTGGCCTCAAACTCACAGAGATCCTCTTGCCTCTGCCTCCCCAGTTCTGGGGTTAAAGGTGTGCGCCACCACCGCCTGGAGGATTTTACAGGAGGCCTTGTTCCTGCTAGGCACCCATGATTTTCTCCCTTCAGGAATGGGACTGAGAGTTACCATATTTTCATATTCATTTGAATTATAAGGTTTAAAACTTACTTGTATACAATTGAGGCTGAAGAATATTATAAAGACTGTAATATCCCACAACTATGAATTAATTTATGTATTAATCCTACTTCTAGTTCTTTTAGAGGTGTGGTTCTTATCTGGTGGGTCACGGCTTGTGGCTCCTCTGCAGAACTTGGGCTCTCTGAGGTGGGTAAGGAGTTAGTAAGAAGCAGCAAGAAATAGTTTTTACTTTAAGTCCATCCAAAGCGTCCAACTTGGCATTTCTGTACTAAGTTACTGGAAGATTCTGCACAGTGCTCAAGAAATGTTAGTCTCTCCTCTCTCTTTTTTCTCTTTTTTTATTTTCTTCTTAAAATATTTTATTTATTATGTACACAGTGTTCTGCCTGCATGCATGCTGCACATCAGAAGAGGGCATCAGATCTCATTATAGATGGTGGTGAGCCACCATGTGGTTGCTGGGCCATCACACCAGCCCCTCTTTTCCTCTCTTAATGTGGAGGTCACCTTCCATCCATAAGACCACCAGTGAATAGGAGCTTAGCTGATTGTTAAACACAGGCTTACATTAAATATTCCAAATATATTTGGATAGCACAGATTCACAATTGTGGCTGTATGCTGTGGACTCGGTCATCAAATTAAAAACACAAAGTAAAATACTCTTGCATTTTCTTTCAGTTTGAAGATGTCCTCAGACTTACACAGTAAAATGGTGGCTGAATCAAAGATGAGCTTAATGCAAATATTTAGCCTGCTCCCAGAAAGACCATATGGCTATTGTCACATCAGTTAAAAATTCTGTTAAAGGCAGTGAGGGTGACCATCTGTTGGGGCTGGCAAAGAAAATAACATATTTCAAAATGCAAACACATTCAGATATTCCCCTGAAGATCTGTAAGCAGGCATCTTGACTATAGATGACTTGGATAGAATATCTAGCCTGGGAATCTTAGACAATACTCATCCCACTTACTTACAACCACAGAGAACAATTTCTTAGCTTAATACTCTTCCCATCCCACTTCTGAGTCTTACTTTCCTACTGCTGTGACAAGACTCCATGACCAAAAGCAAGCACTTAATTTAGGGTTCACTGTTCTAGAAGATTAGACTCCATGGCCATCATGACAGGTAGCATGGCAGCACGCAGCATGGTACTGGAGAAGTAGCTGGGAACTTATACCTGATCCACAAGCACAGGGAGAGAGAAGGGGAGGAGGACAGGGAGAGAAGGGAGGAGAAGGAAGAGGGAGAGCTAACTGGGAATGATATACTTTTGAAACCCCAAAGCCTACCCCCAGTAACACATCTCCTCTAGCAAGGCCATACTTCCTAACCCTTCCCAACAGGTCTAACAAACAATTGTGAATCAAGCATTCAAATATATGAGCTTATGGGGGACACATTCAAACTACCTTCCTTCCTTTTTCTTTCTTTTCCTCCCTGCCTTCCTCCCTCCTCCCTTCTTCTCTCCCCACCCCATCTTTGTGAGTTTATGTGCATAACATACATTCAGGTGTCCAGAGACCAGAAGCCTATGTAGGATCTCTTGGATCTGGAGGTGTTTGTGAGCCATCATGTAGGTGCTGGGACTCAATCCCAGGTCCTCTGTAAAAGCAGTTATCATTCTTAAGCACCGAGTCATCTCTTCAGCCTCCTTTGTGTACTTGCTACAGGAGTTATTAGATTTATTTTGGTGTATACAAGGGAAGTAGACTTAAAGACGCTTCCAGTTGCCAGAAGGTGTAATGTACACATTTAATCCCAGCATTCAGGAGGCAGAAGCAGGCAGATCTCTGTGAGTTGAGGCTAGCTAGTTCCAGGACAGCCAGGGATATTACATAGAGAAACCCTGTCTCAAAAGCAAGCAAACAAGAAAACAAAACAAAGCAAGCTTCTAGTTCAGTAAGTACTGGGCAAAATACTATTATAAACGCCTAAATCTGTTACTCCTTTAGTCTTCTTAATGCCAGAGGTAGACTGGTGAAGGATTTCCCCTCAGATGACAGTGGATGTGATTTTAAAGAAAAAAAAAATTTTTTTTTTTTGAGTCATGGGTTCTGTGTGTAGTCCTGGCTGTCCTGGAACTCACTTTATAGACCAGGCTGTCCTTGAACTCAGAGATCCATGCTGGGATTAAAGGCATGTGCCAATATCACCCAGCTTAAAAAAAAATATATATATATATATATATATTTTTTATTTTTTGAGACAGGGTCTTACACATCCCAGGCTACCCTTACACATCCCACCCAGGCTACCTAGCCAAGTATCACCTTGAACTTCTGATATTCCTGTGTCTACTTTTTGAGTGCTGGGATTATAGGTGTGCACGAACCACCATGTGCAGTTGGGCTCCAGCCCATGCTTTGTGCACACTAGGTAACCACTCTACTAATTAAACTACATCTCCAGCCCCAAAAGTATCTTTTGAAAAAACAGAGCACAGCCTAAGTAAGATCAGAGGCAAATTTGTCAGGACAAGTTTTGAAAGATAAAGGTAGGAATGGCCGTAAGTATGTACTGTGCATGGCTTTCTTTAGCACTCAGCCCTACTCTCTTCTTAACTCAGGATTTGAAGGAGCTTACTGCTCAAACCCTCAGGAACCTCTGAAGGGGCCTGAATTTTGAGTTATGTCCTTTAAAATCTATTATTTGATAGGAAACGGGATGATAAAAAACTTTTTCATGGAAACATGTTCAAATAGAATAGAATAAAAACCAAATTTGAACCATGATGAACCTGCACAAATTCTTATATAGATTAAATAATTGTCACGATTTTAAGTAACATCCTTGCTGTCTCCCACTCCTCCCCATCTCATCTTCCCCAGGGCATTCTGCGTTCACCTCTGTACTTCAGCATTAATCTACAAAAGAGATGGGTATTACTGGATGTATGTCATGTCCCCCCAACCCCCAGTCAGACGGTTTCTATGGCTGTCCTGGAACTTGCTCTGTAGAGCAGGCTGGCCTCAAACTCAGAGCGCCTCTATGCCTAACAGATGGGTTTTATCGTACAAACACAATGCCCTTAGCACACTCAGTAATTCCTCAGTATCCATGAGTAACCAACCTATATTCAAATCTCAATTATTCAGTTATCTTATTGTTTGTGAAAAAGGGTCTCACTGTATAGCTTTGGCTGGACTAGAACTCAAGAGATTTACCTGCTGCTGCCTCTCTAGAGATGGATTAAGGGTGGACAAATAAATTTTGTTTTTCAAGACAGGGTTTCTCTGCCTGGCCTCAAACTCAAAGAGATCTTCCTGTTTCTGTTTGAGTGCTGGGACTAAAGGCATGCACTGCCACTGCCTATTGGGGAAGTCTTTTTTGAATAGTCAATCTTTCTGTCTTCACTTCCATCTCCTGTATTATTATTAACTCCAAAGCAGGCATACATTAAAAAAACAAAAACAAAAAACTTCTTTATATACGACTCAATTAACAAACTTGTAAAATTTCGTTAATAATACATTAACATATGCGATATACATTTAATAAGAAAATGTGGTCAATTGTAGAAATAGGAACTGAGACAATTTATACTTATGAGAATTATATCCAATTTGTCAGTTTGTAGAGAGGGGTGGATACCAGTTAACAGCTTTTTACCAATGAAATTCTAAATGAAGTCTTAAGAACCTTTAGCCTCTTGAAAAGTCAACCAACAAATGGAAAACCAAAAGAGCTGTGCAGGGTGGTGAATGCCAGCACTGGGGATGCAGAGGCAGGCATATCTCTGTGAGTTCAAGGCCAGTAGTTCCAGGACATGCTACCCAAAGAAACCCTGCCTTGAAAAACCTTTTCTTCTACATAGCATGTTATATATCCAGCTTTGTAATTAATTCTTTACCAGGCTTTAAGCTCCCCAAAGATGGGCTCAGTATCTATTTTTTTTTTTTTTTTTAAAGATTTGTTTATTATAGATACAGTGCTCTGCCAGAAGAGGGCACCAGATCTCATTACAGATGGTTGTGAGCCACCATGTAGTTGCTGGGAATTGAACCCAGGACCTCTGGAGGAGCAGCCAGTGCTCTTAACCACCAAGCCATCTCTCCAACCCAAGGGCTCAGTATGTTAAGAGGCTGGAGAGATGGCTCAGAGAGCATATACTGCTCGTACAGAGGTTGCCAGCACCATGTTACTTCAGCTCTAGGAGATCTAGGAGATCTGGGGTACCAGCACACATGGATGGGCATATACACACACGAAAATAAGTATTTAAAAAATTCAATGATCCTACTCAGCTGTTGTTTTCTTTTGACCATCACAGTGTGCCTGTGGAGATCAGAGGACAACTTGTGGAAATCATTCTCTTTTCACCACATGGGTCCTGGTAACTGCTTAGATGTGGGGGTAGGTACCTTTATTTACAGAGCCATTTCAATGGCCCACTAGATGACCACATGCCACAAAGCAGGCTTCTCTTCCAACCATGAAAAATGAACCAATAATCTAACTAACTGGCTTTTTAGGTTTTTGCATGTCCACCGAGACTAGGGGTGTGTATGGAATGACTCCTGGAAGATTCTGGAAGAGATTTTTCTCTGATAAAGTTGGTAGGAACTGCCCTTACTACCCTTGGGATGAATGAGGGTATACTTAAGCTATGGAAACCACAGTGACTATAAAGTAACATAAAACTTGAAAACACAGAAAGTCAGAACCTGTTTGTGCAAACAAACCATTGAATGAACTCCTTGAACCTTCTGTCTTCAGTTTTATTTTTCAGGGCAAAGTCTCAATATATTGCCCAAACTTGTCTCAAGCCCCCTAGGCTCAGGAAACTTTCCTGCCTTAAGTTTCCCAGTAGCTGGGGCTACAGGCACATGCTACTACGGTTGACACTAAAATTGTTATTAAGAGAACAGCTAAATTTCCTTACAGCTGAGGCAGTAACACTCAGGTGTTCATTGCTCTATCTTGAGAGATTTATCTTTTTCAGGACTACTTTCATTTTCAAGTGCTTTCAAGTTTTGGTTTGTAGGTGCCATCTATGTGGGAGCCTTCCTGTAGTTCACCCAGCTCCTTCCTCAATTTTCACTCTCTTTATGACTACTTCCACCTGTCTAAACTCGGGGATCTAGCTCGGGGGTGATAGTTGGGCTATCAGATATGTAAAGATCTGCACATAGAGGTAAGGAGGCTGTTTCACTCAGAACATGTCAATGATATGTTATAGTTGCCGATTCTGTATCAAAGTGACTAAATTCCACCCTAGATCCTAGTTCCATGGCTTTGTAGTAGCTGGAAGTTTCTGGTATCTTCTGTCTCTTCGTAAACCCATGACCTGTTTCTGAAAATATTAACATATCATTTTTGTATTCAATGCTCCTGAAATACAGCAACCTAGAGAGTTCCCAGCCTAACACCTGAAAGCAAGCACCATATGAAAGAACAAAAGAAAGGATGGCCTTTTAGATAACATAAACTTTACGCCATGTACCGATGGCAACATATCTCAAGGGAACATCACGATTCCAGAGACTGGAGAAAGAGCGCCAGTGAGCAAGCTGTCAGTTCTTGTGGAATAGTAGAGGGGTGGCATGTTTGGCCTTGCACCATTTTTACACACCCCCGACCCCCACCATTTCACCAGTTCAAGGGAAATAAAGCATCAGGTAACATATTCATAAAATGCCAAGTTGTCTATAAAAATGCATCCCATAAATCATCTTAACATCCAGTCAGTATAATATAAAATGTTTTTAATTGTTTTTGAAAACATTTAAAAAACAATTTGAGGACTTTTAATAAAAAAAGAGAACTGAAATGCTACTGTGATGCTCAACTACTGTAATCTCAGCAGGTACAACAGACAGCAAAGCACCGGGATCTGACTCTGCACTACATGAGACACACACAGGGCTTGCTTTTGTCACCTCAGGTGTAGTAAGCACACTGTAGTACAAGACTGATATCTGAACCTCAGATGCACTGCACAAAACACGTTCCTTCTTGCTCAGTTCAAAAGTCAGTGCTTATTGCAATTATATGCAAAAGTATTTACTTCATCAAGTCTTATCATGATAAAACAGTATGCAAAATGTTTTAAACATCAAAACAATGAAAAAAATCCAAGAAAAGAACATATTCAACACCAACTAAGCAGATTAGTAAACATTAAAAAAGCAAAATAACCTGTGAATAACTATGCTCACCTGGTTAACACAGAGCCAGTTTCAATACAGCCAAGAGGGGAAAAAAAGTGGTTACAGGATTACCTAGTACTGTACAAGATAAGTCAAGAACACTCATGCACATTTTGTGATCATGTATTAACATGGTGAAGCAAACTAAACTTAATTCTTCCTGCTGTAATATTCTCGTGTAAGAGAATAAGAAATAGAAATATCTCATTGAGATCAGTGCACATTGCTACATAAGACAATTTCATCTGTCACTTTGATGATATTTTGTCTTTTCATAATGAAACACATTTAAAAATTTTAATCTGTGGACTGTATTGGTTGCATTTATCCTAAGAGATGTGCCTACCACAGGTTCAACAAATTTAGTGCAATATATGAACCCCAAAAAGTTTGCTGGACGAATTCAGCCAAATTTAAAGAGTTTGCTGCAATACTGTACAGGGTGGGTAAAAATCCTCCAGTCTCTATACTGTTTTTATCAAAAAAGATTTCCATTATTTGTATATTAGTAGGAAGCTAACAATGTAAACAGGGATTAGAATGGCCTCAAAGTCTCCTTTTCAGAGTCTCTCACTGAGAAAGGCTCCCATCATTTGTTAGAAGAAATCACACAGTCTCCTTTGGGTATTACATACTTTGGTGTGCAGTAGTGCTGTGTCTCAATGTACAGTGAAGAAATAACTAGTATCAAGGAAAAAACCTAACAAATCATTAAATAAAATTAACAGCAAACACACAAATATGCCAGTAACTAGGACATATCCATAGATAAACCTCTGAGCCAACTCTAGCACCATTGATTTATTAGAATATGTTAATACCCTACTTTTTAAATCTGTTGAACAATGGACCCTTATTAAATTAACCCTTCCATCATATTTGTTAAATATTTGGATTGCAGTCTTCTGATTTATTTTTGAATTAAGGTAAAGAAAAGCTTGGCTAGGTTCAGGAGAGTATAGTGAATGGTGTCATGTTAGCTTTTAAGAACTTAAGGTTAACTTTAATATCTCTTTAAAAATAATCTTGAAACTCACTTAAATGAAGCTGCCCACTAGTTTTGTGTTAACATGAAACTCATAAATACTATTCATAAACCAAAATGTGAGCCATAGAGAAACACTTTAAAACAAATCCTGAGTGCTTTGCTTCTTTTGCAACTGTGTCCATCACAATAAATAAGTTAAGCAAGTAATAAAATGCTCCTCTTCTTCAAGTACTATTATCACTCTCTTTGTTTTATCAGAGATACAAAGATCTGAGGCTTCACACCTCACATGAGGAAATGCTTTTTTGCTGGGCTCTTAACATTATCTCTTTTCTGCTTGGTGTTTTGCAAAGGATCCATGATCAAACTGTATTACTACATTCAGAGAAGTGAAGCAGTGAGCAAACTGAGGAGGAGGAAAAGCCGATTACTAAAGGATACCATGGCAAAAAGCATTAAAAATAATTCTTTAGTAGAACTTCAGTATGTACAGAGAGCTGCAGTGAAGGAACTAAGAAAAAGTCTCTATTTCCCTTCTAACACTCCAATCTCAACAAGCAAATAATAAAACACGAGACAGTTTCCTAACATGCTTGTATTTCTGCTATTAAATTTCAATGTCTAGTGTGTGTGTAAGAGATGGGGAGGGTTGGGAAGGAGAGAAAGAGGGAAGGGGGAGATCAGAGTGGGAGGGAGAGGGGGAAAAAAAGGGACAGGAAGAGAGGGGGGAGCCAAAGTGTGCGAGCTAGAGAGCTCCATTTTAAAAGCCACCTTTTAAACCTGGACTAAAGCAATGTCACAAATAAATGGCTACTAGTTTTCCTCTTAAAAATTTTTAGTGCAGCTTTTACTTTCCTTAAATTAACATTTGTTTTCCATTATTTTCTCCTACATAAGCCCTTCATTGTGGGAATAAATGGTTCCACAGCCCCCGAAAGTCCTACAGAGATTTCTCATCCTACAGTAGCTTCATGTTTCAAGCTTAAATATTTATAATAACCTGAATATTATCCCTGTTTTAAGGAAGACTCTCTTGCCTACAGTTTACCTTAGCTATGATTTCATACCTAAAAGATAATGCCAACAACAAAACAGCCTATGACTAAAAATGGATTTTTTTTTTTTTTTTCAAATTCCATGTAGATCAACTGATGAACTAAAATAAACCTATACAAAATAAAGACCCAGACTGCTCTTGTAAAAAGCTGGATTCTTTACTAGCAAATGTGATTAAATGGGGAACATTATAAAATTTAAAACCTAATACTTGCTCTACAGCCTACTGTCTTCAGAAACTTGTCCAGAACTGAGGCAAGTCTAACCATTTCCTACTGAAGAAGAAACCACTTCTGCAGCAAACGCTTTTAAAATGTCACAATTAATAGTGTTTCTGCTGCGGGAGGCACTTCCATTAAGACAAATACAATACATATGTCTTTAGGTACAGTGTGCTACATATTATAAAACACAATTTATCCCAACATTTCAACAGTAGGATGGTCCTTGCTTTCTATCCATTCAAAACCTGATGAAGTCATAGAGTTTATTGACTCACTGCAAATCTGTTGAAACAGTGGGTCATTCTTTAATTCTTCCAGTGTGGCTTCATCATCTTGTCCCTGCTGACGACCTGGATCAAACAGTAGATTTGGGTCTAAGGTGTTCAAATCATTGATGCTGCCTGAGAGGTCAGAAGACAACCTGATGTCGCTAGGGAAATCAGATGCAGTGTTGGTGAGATCAGATGCTACCTGACCTCCCAGCTGCTGGCTGGTTTGCAGGCTGTCTCCACTCAACAGGTCTTTAACAGTGCTATTGAAATCTAATTGCTGTTCTCCAATTTCAGATTGTGCTTGATTATCTCCAGGAGAAAAACTGATCTGATCGGTGCTATTACTTTTGGTGAGGTAAGATGGTGTCTGAAATTCATAAACTGAAGTGCTGGAATCGATCATATTTTGTGAATTGGCACTAGGAAAAACAGGGGAAGTTTCCAAAATCTGAGTGAGATTCATCCGGGCTGTGTAATTGGAGGGCATGTTGTTCATTCCCAAACCTCTCACTGCATCATCATTGTCAGAATCAAGTTTACTCAACAAAACATTAGTGATTTTTTTACTGTTTGTTTGCTTCTGCAGAGCATTTGGGAAGGCTGTCTGCATCATGACTGTCAAGGGAACTGACTGACTCCTTTGAGCTATGTTGTTGGCACATGCATCTGTGTGAACATTTGTGAAAACATGAACTTCTGGGGTTACTGGACTTCCAAAGGGGGTTACATTAGACCGTGGAATATTAGACACAGGATAGAGGGTGCTTCCACTAAGATTCCGCTGGCGATGGACAGCAGGGCTCACACTCCGGCACCTGAAGTTGTTGCTGGCAGATGAATTAGTTCCTTTATTATCAAGAGGAGCAGGGACTGCAAAACCTTCTTGCTTGTTGGTGTTTACAGTGGCACCTTGATGCTGCACAGGTGAGACTGGAGTCAAACGACCAAAATGAGTGTCATGGTGTCTGGACTGAGACTGATATGACTGTCCGGGCACAGCAAAGGCATGGGGTTTCCTGAAACGATCTTCTACTAGTTCCTGATAGCTTGGGAGGATGCCATGACCAGAAACTGATGAATTACCAACCCCACCATACCCATTATTCATCCATTCAAGCTTGGTTTTATCAGGGTGCGTGGCCATGGGTCTTTGCATTGGTTTCACAGGACTGCTTGAGACAATGCTGGCATCGTGATAAGCCATACTGGAGCTTATTGGAGTGAATGCAAATGGATTCCTGCATTCAACAGGGCTTGGAGGGACGCTACTGCTGCAATTAGAATGAGGAGTACCAATGGGTGTGTGTCGGCTACTTCCTAAAGCACTATCCACAGGTGTTGTCTGGGCAAGCCTGGAGCAAGGGCTCTCCCGTGATAGACTCTGAGACCCAGCAATCATTTCAGATGTTGGGGTTGGGGTTGGGGTTGGGGTTGGTGTAGGAGTGGGTGTAGGTGTAGGTGTGTGAATTGGAGTGCCATTGCTATGGATTGGATGATAGAAGTGGGAGCTGGAAGCATGAGATGACATTGGAGCTCCTGGAGTTACTGACTGACTCTGAAGGGACATTCCTAAGCAGTTACCATAAGGATGTGAATTATTCATTGACATCTGCTGCTCCATAAGCACCAGCTCTTCCACAATGCTATCTTGTGTAAGTTCATCATCAAAAGGAAAGTAGCTTTCATTTGTCTGGGAAACAGAAGACTCAAACTCTTTCAGTTCAGACTGCAATGGTAACTGATCTGAAGACTGTGCTTGTATTTGATTCAAAGAAGATTCTGGTATCCGGCTATGTAGCTGCTGGCTGTATGTGTCCTGTGGCATCCCTTCTAATTCCCAAACAGATTTCTCTAAATCATGGATATCAGAATGCTCAGGAATTGTCATAACACTAATATCTTGCTGTTGTTCACAGCTGGCAGCAATGAAGTCAGAATCCTTAGTAACTTGTTGCCATTCGTTAGGATTAAAGCTGCCATCTGATTTTGACTCATGGTCCAAGAGAAAGACACTTCCTTCAAGTTTGACTTTTACATCTGGGGATGATGATGGCGTTGTCTGCTGCTCCAGAACTGATTCACTGCCAACAAGAGTAGGGTTCAAGGGCTGATCCTCTAAAACGTGTGAACTGACACTGATTGACACCTTGTTAGGAATCTGAGCACCTGCTGTTGAACTTTCTGTTTTCCCTGAATGTGGAAGCTTTTGGTCCTTCTTAACAGTGCCTGGTTTCTGACCTTCTACTGTAACTGCAGAAAGCTGTTCCACAATTGGTTTCTTTATAGGAGGCACCTGAGACTCTTGCAGTGTAGCAGACAGTCGTTTTCTTGGACTTTTAGTGCATAATTTAGGGTCTTTATTTACTGAGTCACCATTAGATGGTGAGCTGGTGCTGGTGAAAGGTAAGTTCTGAGTAGCAACCGAAAGAGTAACAGTGCTTTGATTATTGCCTGCTGAGGTGCCTGGCAGACTTTCATTACAGCGACTTTTACATTTGGTCCTCTGGTCACAGAGCTTAGTTGCCTTTACTTCAATGACACCTTCATTGGAAGGTTTTGGTACTGCTCCATCTGTATTACTTTTTTGCCCCCAAAGGGCACTGGGTGTTGTTAGGGGAGCTTTAGTCTCCTCAGAGTTCTCTTGGCACTGTAGAGGGTGCTCATCTGATGAACCTTCTGGTTCCATTTTGACTTCCACAGCAGAAGCTCCTCCAGCATTGCTGGCCCTGGACCCAGGAGACTGAAGGGAAACAACAGAACCATTCTTGATCTGAGGAACGTTCTTTGATTCCTCTGCTGTTCCAGCAGCACTGCTGACCGAGGCAGACTGTTTAAGAGGGGCATTATTGTTACTGGCTGTGAGGGATATCGTTGTCATTTTCACCACATTTAGAGAACTCATGTGTGATGCAGGTACAACGGCAGTTTTGATGGGACTGCTAGTAAAGAGCACAGTTGTAGGAGAGCGGATGGTGAGTGCACTGGTGTTTGCTGGCTTGGGTAAGATCTGAGGGTAGCGGTGCCGGGCAGAACGGTCCCCACCAGGACTGGCTGGAACATTTTGAGGAGTCTTTGGTGTCTGTTTCACAGACTGCATGTGCTGAGTGACCACCTGTACATTGAGGGGAAGAACCTTGCCATCAGGAGAACTCATTGGACTTGGTGAAGTTACTAACTGCCTGGTCCGCTGGACCTGGAAAAAAATGTAGAAAACAAAATGTCCATTTTAATAAGTCCAGGATACAACAGTATGTTGTACATCTACATAGTATTGAAGGATTATTAACTGTTAATTAAAAAGAAATTAGGTAGTTTTAATGTTAGAAAAGAGTTCTTTTGGATAATTTTATATAAGTAGACCCTCAAATATAGCCATAATGCAATGTCATTATGAAATATAGTAATACACTATAGTAGTAAATATAGTAAAAACCACTGTGGATCTCTGGGCAGTGGTGTCACACACCTTTAATCCCAGACAAAAACAAACAAAAAAACCCCAGTGGATAAGGAGGTCCTAAACAAAACTAAGGTCTCCTATAGTCTGTTCCTCAGTGGCCATCAGATATTGGAAGTTTTTTTTGTTTTCCCAGGACAGGGTTTCTCTGTGTAACTTTGGAGCCTGTCATGGGATTCCCTCTCTAGACTAGGCTGGCTTCTAACTCACAGAGCTCTGCCTGCCCCTGCCTCCCGAGTGCTGGGATTAAAGGTGTACACCATCACTGCCTGGCTTGAACGTTTTAATGGAATAGTAATGATAAAGATACTTATAAGGAGAAGAAAAACAAGAGAAAATATCCCCTTAATAATAATGCCAATAATAAAGGTTATCACTTTACTTTAGTAAGATACACTTGCATCTGAAAAATTCCTTCACTATAGTGTTAGTTGTGTGACAGTGATCTGAACAATATTCTCGTCCTATATCCATCCAGCTAATTACAGAAGCAGGCTCACATTAAATTATAAGATCATTAACACCATATTATAATTTGGCTTACTTTAATGTTCATAAAAACATTTAGGCTCCCAAAAGTTTATATTTTCTTGACTCAGCCAATGATGAAACAACTTTTAAATGGATTTATTCTTTATATTTATGGTTGTGAGCCTAGTCTTTAATGGCTGAGCTATCCCTCCAGCCCTGGATTTATTCTTACTAAAGTTTTGACTGGTTATATGCACACGTTGCAAATCTTCACTCTTTATATCTTCACTTTTGTTAGGTTTAGAGTTTGCTTTTCCTCAGTAATACACATTTGGAATGAAAGACAAATGACTGAAGGGGGGAGACTGGCCATAAAACCATTTTATGATTGATTATAGCTACACATACCCTTGCCTTCTTCTCACCTGCAACTTCTAATAAAATAAATGACTTCCCACTATCTGAGAAAGGCCAAACTCTAGTAATAATATTACCGGAATGGGACTAGGAACAGCTGCCACCACAATTCCAATGGGCTGGGGAGAAAGGATTGCAGGGTTTCCATTGGGGAGACCAGACACTCCGTTGGCTGTAGTGCCTTCTGCTTTTTTTGCTGAGGCTTCTCCTGGCAATGGGGATTGCAGTTTCTGCTCTTGCTGCTTTTTTTGAATTTTCCGTTGCAACTGTTGCTTAGCATCAATTGGAGAGGGCAAAGTCTTTACTTGAGGCTGAAAAGAATTACTTTCAGCTGTAGGTATAAAAGCAGAAGGCTGGGGAATTCCTTTAAGTCCTGAAAATAAACACAAAGGAAAGCTAAAATAAATGCTGTCTTTTGTGGAAGGCCGTCTTACTCAGTTTCTTTGAGTATGTAGCCATCTACTGGACAAAGCAACTAAGTCAGCACATGCTAACTCACATCTTATTTACAAAGCTAAGTAATAGACTTCCATTTCTAAATATCTGTCAGCAAGAGTATGACATCCTAAAATATGGTTTGACCAGGCCAGTTTCAGTTAAGTAAATAATGGCAGACAATTTTATAAGATTAGCTGTATCATACATGGGGGACATTAACAAAAACACATGCCGACAGAGCATTTTTATATTGTATTAGATGCTAACAAGTTTTCCTATCCCTTTCTGTACTTAGGATGAAATTAATACATTTTCATAATTTTAATATTCAACCCATAAAAGGATAACCTAATAAATATTCACTAAAGCCACTCCATAGCCTAGAAAAATTTATGTGGGGAAAACAAGTTTTTAATCTTACCAGAAATTCACAAAAATATGAACCATTATTTTAATTGTTACTTTATGATTATTCCAGTGTGACCTAGAGAAATTAAGAAGCAGAATTTCTAATGTTAAGGCATTTTGAAAAGTGTTACTGGAAAATTTTAAAAAGAGTAGTAAGATAGCAGAAAAAAAAAAGCAAGATATAAATTTTAAGAAAAACCGAGTATATAATAAAAGTACTTTTACAAAGCCCATTTCATACTAAGGTAGTAAGGAAGTCCCAGTATGCGGTGGAAGAGCAGGATAGCCTGCTCTCACACCTTGCCTTCTGTCTCCAGACAATGTCTTCTCTTTGTCCCTCTAGTTACAGCCACAACTTGGTGTGGGTGGGGGAGGGAGGCTAGAAGAAGAGAAAGACACAAGAATTCTCTTGCTAACTCTGGTCGGTAACCCTTCACCTTTGAATCTCTACTTTTCTTTTAAATAGTGTAATTACTGCCCTTTTTCTCTCTGAACTCAGCCCACTGCTTCCTCTTTTCCCAGCATCTGCACCTAGGAAAGCCTCTGCCAAGGGCTCACAACTTCCTGCCTTGTCCTCTTGCCAGCCTCTCTGGACTAGAATGAATTCCAAGCAGCTGACTCACAAAAAGGACACTTGTAACAACCTGTCTTTAAGACGGACACTATATTTATAAAAAAAATTTCAAAGAGTGAAAATATTTATCATGAATATTCTTTTAAATATTTACTAGGAGTTAACAAAATTTCAAGAGATTTAAAGTTTTCAGCAATGATATAATTGGCAAAAAGCTTAGTGTTTCCATATTGCTTTTAATTATGGAAATTATAACATGTAATTTTTGGCACATTTTAAATATTCACTTATTAATGAATATTAATCAATGTTTTGCCTTCCTGTATGTGCATGCCTAGTGCCTGCAAAAGTAAGAGGGCTTCAGATCTCCTGGGACAGGAGTTACAGATGATTGTGTGTTCCTATGTGGGTCCTGGGAATAGAACCTAGGTTATCTGCAAGAGCAATATGTGCTCTTGACTTCTGAGCCATCTCTCCAC